>NC_141687.1:285574876-286314876 GCF_964263255.1 Lissotriton vulgaris
TCCTCCTCTAAATACTACGCCTCCTAACATCAATCCCGATTTCTCTGAATGATCAAATTGTGTCACCTTAGGCTATTACCTTATTTCAATGTGCATCCTTTTCCTTCATCAACACTTTTGACAGTGCCTTGAAATGTATAGGCTTAGAGCATCTTAAAATTTAGAACATTAGGACTCATCTCGCCTTTCCCTCTTCTTCGTCCTGAGTCGCCCCCCACTGCCCACTCTGATCCATTGCCAGCTTTACTGTTCACTATATGACCTCTAAGGTTCATTTGTCCGTGAAGATCTCTTCAATTCACCAATCTCTAACGTGAAGGTACAGCCCTGGGAGATGCCCTTAACTACTTCCCTGCTCCTTGAACCCGGTTGAGGCCATCCCGTCAATACTCACCACAGTGGCCACACTCTTAAGAGGCGCTCCTCTAACTGGTATATAGTATTCATAACACTTCTCTACTATTACTATCTGGACCCTTAACTCAAGTTCTTCACTCTCCCTATGCCACTAGCTGATTTTAGCTTTGTCATGGAACCAAAGCTTTCTAGTTCCATCTCACCTTATCTGGAGCCGTCTAGCCAGAATACTTTCATATTCAAATATCCCCTAAACTATCAAAAATGCTGCAAAAAGCTTTAAACATAGACTACTTAAATCCCACCGGAAACCCTTATCTCAGATCCCTTCGTCTCCATTAAAAAAGGTGCTATTATAAGAGATCTCATATTTTATACAAAACAACATGCTCAATGGAGGAAGGCCCTACACACACTTCTCCAGATCTCCACTTCCATGAAGACTCCATGTGACGGTATATAGAGCAGTTGCTACCATCTCCCTTTACAACAATGGGATTATACTTCTCTAAGTCTCAGACGGCAACCTAGCCATGTTTGACAAAATTTTGCCCATCATTAAGAACGCAATGTCTAGCATTAAATCCTCCCCCTCCCTAGGAGCCGCTAGCTCCTCAGAGGTCCCCCAGACTCCTCAGTTTATCATCTCTCATCCTCGACTGCTCTTATGACCCTACCTTGGCCCTTGTGGCTCCCACTTAGGGACAACCAAACATAATAGCAACTCTCCAATTCCAGTTGGGAATGAGCCTCTCCAGCACACCCATCATTCTAGTATGCATGTCCACCTCTCCCCTAGAACAGCTAGCTCTGACTTGCCAAGCTCCATAAATCACACCATCACCCCAGATATTCTCTTGACCTCAAAGCCCAGTACAGTAGGTATTGTGAGTGTACCCATATATCAAAATCGGTCACACCTCCGGTGTCTGTTCATCTGAACTGGGCCAACAACATGTCTCCTACAACCCCAATACTGCCTCTTGGCCATGGGCTGCACCTCTCATCCTTCAACTTATCCTACCCTGCTTCCGCAGATGCCTTTGGGTCAATATACGTCTAATCCTTCTTCCTCTAACTCACCCTCCCCTCCTAGCACCCAGTCCCAAGGCCCAATGGCCTGAATCCAGCCCCACTTTGCAGCCACAGGCTCTTTCAGGCCTTATGACCCCATCCTCCACTACTTCTCCCCCAACGCAGGGTTCCCTGCGCCAAAGCCTTGAAAACCCACTCCCACACTTCATTGGAAGCTAGACTAGATCAGATTACACTCTGCCTCCAACAACTTAAGGCAGAGGGTTGAAGTCTATTACATATCACCTCGGAGCTGTCCGTTAATCTGAAGCTAAGTGACTCCACAAAGAATAATCACCTCAACCATGTGCCCCCATCTAACTTGGGCACCATGCTTCCTGCTCCCTCCCCCACCAACTAGGTCATCACCAAACATGGCACCCCCGCCCCAAAGTTGGAAAACTGCTCCCCACCCTAATGACACGTTGCGGCCCTCTAGATTTAAAGACCCACTGTCTGACAAGGATTTTCATTCCCTCCTGCTCTCATATGATCCTTCACACTCCGCCACCACTACTAACTTGCAACAAATAGAAGTAATCCTTTCTGACCCTTTCAAGGAACCTAGGGTAAACACCAGAGCCTTAAACGAGACCAACCTTACGAGGGTCACCACCTCCCTTTCTACTACACTGGACACCAATCCAAAACTTAAATGCCTGCTTCTGAACTGCAGATCGGCAGTAAGACATGCTACTGACATTGCGGCCCTCATCCTTGCACATGACCTTGATCTTGCAATGTTGACTGAAACCTGGCTAAACGACTCATCTGCATCCATCCTGGACATACTAGTGCCTTCTAACTACAACATCATTAGGTTAGACAGATCTAGCGGACAAGGTGGCGGCATCGCTTGTATACATCATGGCAGTCTATTAGTCAAACAATCACAATGGGCTCTCATGCCGTCTTGCGAACACCTGTGCATTAAGGTTGCTTGTAGCAACAATCATCAATGCAAATTACACACGTTCTACCACCCTCCACGTGACAATCTTCACTTCATAGATCAGATCATGGATATCATCTCATCTAACGCAGATATTCATGGCACTCAGATCTTCTTTGGAGATTTCAACCTCCACTGGAACAACATGAATGATGTGGCTGTCAATAGCCTTAAATTCTTCCTGGTAGACCTTAACCTAATCCAAATTTGTGACAGCACTACTCACATTAAAGGAGCGACCTTAGATCTAGTCATTGGTAAACTCAACTCCATTCACCTTGAATCTATCCTCCCGTGTGACTGGACTGACCACCACTGCATCACCTTCTTCATCTCAGATTCTGTAAGAGTTAATAGAGTCCAGCCTAAATACCCCAGACACTGGAAAAGATGTCTATGAAACAGCAACTTGCATGATCGGACTGCTCTCCGTGATAACACCCTGCCCCCTCCAGTGGATATGTCTGATGATCATGACCTTACAGACCACTATAACCGATCCATTAAGAGTATTCTAGACTCAACTGCGCCTCTACAGCTAAAAAGTCTGTCCTCCTAAGTCTCCAAAAGTTGGTAGAACGATAGTCTAAATACTGAAAGACGGAATCTGAGACTAGCGGAAAGACTGTGGAGATCATCTCCCTCCCTTGAACATCTCAAGTAACTGAGATCTGTAACAAATATCTATAACAAACGCATCAGATGCTCTAAAGACACCTTTTTCGGAATCCAATTAGAGCAAGCAAAAAAACGTGCAAAAAAACGTGCAAAAAACCTGTTCGAGCTCATCAAGCTTCAATCAGTCAACCTAACTTTTCCTCACTGGGTCTACGTCTGCAGCCTAACTGTGAAGAATTTGCTGACTTCTTCTCTGATAAGACTACTCAGATCGAAGTTGAACTACGGTCAGCCTTGGAGCACCTTTTGATCGCACCTCCTAAAACCCTCTTTACTACTTGGTCGGATGACGTCCGGCCCGGTTGGCTCTGCCCCCCCAAAAACAATGCCTCTTGGAGCATTTTCAAAACTTTGGACTAGATGCAAAACACTAGCTACTCTGAAACCATCTAACTATTTCAATGACTCCTTGCCATCGATCTTCTCTGAGATCAGAGCCTCCTTACTCCCACACTCTGGACTCAAGATTGTCAATGCTTCACTTCTGCAAGGTGTTATTCCGGACTGCCTAAAGTCTGGGAAAATTACCGCTATTCTAAAGAAACCATCCGCCGATCCCTCTGATCTACACAAATTCCGCCCAATTTCTAACATCCCCACGTTGGCAAAGATCCTTGAGAAATGTGTGCACGTACCGCTTTGCAACCACAGTGAACAATTCAGACTCCTGGACCAATTTCAATAAGGTTTCTACCAGGGTCATAACACGGATTCCGCTCTCACTCATATTCTAGATGATGTGCTAAGATTGCTAGATCAAAACAAATCTTGCCTACTGATCCTCCTCGTTCTCTAATCAGCTTTTGATATTGTTAAATATGACAACCCAATTGACCTCTTGGAACACAGGATGGGGCTTTCTGGCCTGCACTAAACTGTTTATCCTTATTTCTCCACAATAGAACCCAAAGTTTCAAGGTGAACCAGTCCGTGTCTCATCCCTCCCTGGTCACTCTGGGGGGTTCCAAAGAGATCCACACTCTCACTTCACTCTCTTTAACCTGTTCATGGAGCCTTTAACAGAAATACTGAAATCATCAGCATTCACTATCACATGTACGCCGATGATACCCAACTGCACATGAAGGTCGCCTCCCCTGAGGACATCAGGTCCCTCAACTCAGTCTTACTGAAAACACAATGCTGGTTGACACTAAACCACCTGAAGCTCAACGCTCTTAAAACGGAATTCCTCCTAATCGCACCAGCCAAGCAGTCTTCAGTCATTGAAGAACGGATGTATCAACTAACAGATCTAAATTGCACGCCACACATCGATTCCACAAGTTCATTGGGAATAATGCTAGACAAGAGTGTGAACATGCAGACGAACATAAGTACACACACCAAAGGAGTGATCTTCCAACTTAGCATCTTAAGGAAATTAAAACCTTTTCTCCCTTTACATGACTTAAAGGTTGCGGTGCAAGCCATAGTGATCTTTAAGCTTGATTATGGAAGCACAACCTTTTGTGGCCTTCCGAGAGCAAAGACGGCCCCTCTCAGGGCTACTCTCAATTCTGCTGCAAGGCTCATAACAGGCTGGAAAAGAAACAATCATATCACACGCCAGAGCTGATATCCCTGAATTGGTTCCCATACGAAGCTAGGATACAATAAAAAATTGCATGTATGTCACATAAAGCCATTCATTTCAATACTCCAATGTACCTCGCTCAAAAGCGGGAGATTTCGGGTGGATCTAGATCCTCTAGAAGCGCCAGCACATTACTGCTCAAACCACAAAAATCTAACAAACAAAAAAACTTACAATGGAGCCTTCTCAGGTATTTCCCGAGGATATGGAATGACTTACCCCCTGAAGTCAGGTTGAATCCATCTACTACCCTTTTCAAAAAAGAAGTTAAACTGATACTGATGAAGAAACTTTTACCATTGTAATGGAGCTTCCAAGTCACTAGAGGGCATCCTTTGTTAGTCAGAGTATATGAAGACTGTCTTGCAGCTCTGTTGGTCCTCTATTACCTCCACTTAGTTCTGCTCAAAAACTGATATACTGTAAAGTGCTATGATACCCCCTTTGACCAATGTCGCAACATAGACTTTATCCCGATACTTCCTCTCTCAAGCCCCTGTATGTTCTTGGAAAGCCAAATATATATATATATATATATATATATATATATATATATATATATATATATATATATATATATATATCACACAACTCCAACCACCTCCAACCGCTCCACTTCACTCCGGGTGCCTCCTCAACGCGTGGTGGAACGCGTATTATATTTTCAACACACAGTTCCCATCCGTGGAACTGCTACACAAATGAGGACACTCCAGCCCAGTTTTCGATCTCCGTTTATAGATTTATTCCTGCGCACACACACAGCAAACAAGCAAACGCGTTTCGGCGTTGCCGCCTTCGTCAGTGCTCTCTGACGAAGGCGGCAACGCCGAAACGCGTTTGCTTGTTTGCTGTGTGTGTGCGCAGGAATAAATCTATAAACGGAGATCGAAAACTGGGCTGGAGTGTCCTCATTTGTGTAGCAGTTCCACGGATGGGAACTGTGTGTTGAAAATATATATATATATATATATATATATATATATATATATATATATATATATATATATATATATATATTATTACAGTCAGCTATGCTGTCTGCTAGGCTCGACGTAAAAACGGGCCCTACTGAAAAGTTGTTACACCTCAAACCATCGATCTAATTCGTACAGAGAAGGCAAAGGGAGAACCAGGGCCATGATCATGTGCCGACTAAGAAAGAGAGACTCGTAGGTGATCCTGATATACGAAACACAATGTCTATGGGATACTTTCTCAAATTACTAAAGGCTTTGAAATGAGCTTTTATCTAAATGAGAAGAAACTTCTATGTTACTTTCAATGGGCTCTGCATCTGCCACAAAGACCAAACGCGATAGAGAAATGAAGGCCTGCGCAGTGCGCACAGCTGCCAGGCGAGGCTTCTGGCCTCCCCTTTACTGGAACTGTAGGATTCAACCACAAAAAAGGTCACCGTGAAACGCCTCATTACTTCATCACAAATGAATGGACGACAGCAGCTTGCGTCTTCGACGCTTCAAAGTGACAAGCAGCAGCAGTACATTTCCTCGCGGTCTTTGTTCAGTCAGTTCACCACAAACATTCCTGTTGCATCTGCAAGTCAAAACCTACAGCAACACAGCACGGACACACACGTCCGACCAATTAAAACATTTAAAAGGCGTTTGAAGTGGCGCGCTACAAACCACCTCGCTGAGTCACCCGTCCCTTTCCTGTACAGGGCAGACGGCGAGGAGTGACCGCCGCGCCACCTCCACGGCCTCGCAGGAGCCTGGGAACAGGACACTGTCAATGGCGGTAAGTGATTCAGCCAAGACGCCTCGGTTTCCAAACATGACTTCTATCGACGACCCGACAGTCTGGGAGTGAAGGTAAAGACTGTGTCTGATTCCAAATTAAGGTTCAGCGCAAATGATGCGGCTGGATCCCGTTTTTGCCTGCGAATTCCACCCAGGGAGAACCTGAAGAAAATGTGTTCATCCGCAACAAAGTACCAAGGGGGAATATCACAATACATACCGGCGGGCAAGGATAGTTAGTTGTAAGGACCACCACAACACGTTACAAGGGGGGGGGGGGGGGGGGGGGGGGGGGGGAACTATAATTGAGCTGTACAATAAAGGCCCAGTTAACGGTATTGAGATAGGACAGTTTCTAATGTTTATTTTTTAACGTGACGTAAAATATAAGGTTTTGAAGGCGAAGGCCATTTCAAAATACTGAATGACGTTGTCGTAAACAGGCTGGTCCTGCATCCGGATACCGGCAACAGAGTTATCAAAAAAAACACCTTTGGTGGCCAATCTCTATTCAACAAATTAAATTTCACCAACGATTCTGTCTGGGGAATGTGGCTTTAGGAAAACACACTAATACCCCACGAGTAATTTAAAGTCTACTTACTGGTCGGCTCCCTGCTGTTCTGTGGTTTACTTGGCGAGTCAAGCATAAGAACATGGCATTAATTATATTCATGAACAAAAAATAGAAAATCTGTAGGAAATGTGCTTGTTTTGGAAGTAATTGGTTTACTTTTCGCGAAATGATAGAATGGGACAGTTTGAACTTTCTGACACTCCTTTCATCAAGGCTACGGTTTCGAATCCAAATTTCTTTGTTTGCGAACCTGTTTGTTCTTAAATACTGTGGGATATTTTAAAGCAGGAGACTGTTATTCTAAAAGGGAATATTTATTTTTCACTAAATTGTTTTTTGTTTGTTCAATTTTCCCCAAATAGCTGCCTTTTAGTGAACTAGTTAATTCGGTATTTAGCAGCAAAGAAGGGTCGTGTTATGTTAAGGGCCTTGGTTTAGCAAGGAATGGCAACTCCAGTCCTGCTACAATGGTTTGGTTCACTTCACGGAAACCAAGCTTCTTCCCTTTTTTAATAAATTAAAAATGTTTCTAAACAGCTTTGGAATTTTATCCTGGTTGGTTCATTCTTGAAATATTTGTACGTGTCCTTCCTAAAATTAGTATTGTATATAATGTGCGGACGGTCTTCAGTTGATGTTTTCCATCACGCTTTCTTCAATCGTGAAGAAGCTCTTTCTAGTATCGGTTTTAATGTCTTGTTCTACAGCCCTTGTTGCTACCGAGAGCCGCTTATCGGAGACCCTCCAATGAAGAGAATGGAGGGCTACAAACACTTAGAACTAGCAGGGATTACCGCTCAAATAATTCACTGGATGCCTGGGGCTTTACTCCAGAATCCGCCACTCTTGGGACTCCGAGATACCTTTTCAGTAGGCCAGGCCGAGGGTGCTAATAATACCGCTTACATTCATCTGAAGGATGGATTTTTCGATGGCAGACATTAACTCAAATATCCTTCGAACAAGGGTAACATGTTTCTGTGGGCCCCAGTTTTAGAAGGTTTCTGTTTAAGGCAGTCTAGAGCATCAGACCAACGGCTAATTACTAGTGAGAACCTCAACCATTACGTTTGCAGAATGCCTCGCTAAGGCAGGTGCATGGTCTGGTAGCATCTCTCGCAATGCAAAGACCTGCATCATACTTGGTGCCACTGGCTGTAATCTCCAAGACAAAGGTCCACGCTCGACTAAGAATGCCTTAGACAACCACTGCTATAACCCAATATTCAAGGTCTCCGCCTGCCTCACTGGCACATTTACTGCAGTAACAGTTGCAAGAGTTTCACCCAGGACCAATTTACAGAGCACTCATGTAAACGGGCAGCAATAGTGTTTGCACTAGGTGCAGTGCCAGCTGGTTCATTAAAGGTGGTGAGGCTCCACTCATAAGCCCAGCCTGAGATAGCCACCAGAAATAAAACTGTGCCGCCTACGAACTATCCAACGGCAGTGCTTGGCACCATGCATATGACTGACCCAAATATTCCACAACAGCACATCTCTGGAACCTGGTTCTGCCTGTCCCACAAACATGCCCAGCTCTAATTTGCTATCTGGAAAGGATTGCTGAGGCAGGTTAAAGATGAGGAAAAAAAACACTCCTAGGATGCTGCTGTATGTGGGAGTCTACGCTGCTTGCCAGGGAAGGAAAGCGCACTTGCTCATCACAGGACTGGAGTGGAGTGGTGTGGCTCACTGGTTAGAGGCAGCAGACCCGGAAGCAGAAGTCAGCCCGGGACCAGGGTTCAATTCCTGACGCGGCAGGATCGTGGACCAGGGTCAGCGGACTCGATAATTCTCGCCTCGGTGCCCACTCTAACCAGGGGTCCCACTCGGCAACTCTGGGCATTAGCTTGCCTAATCTCCACAACGGCCCCATCAACGCCGGGGATGCCTGGCTCCACCTTGGGGACTCCCAGTAGGGTCCATTCCACAGGGAAAGCCAGGACGGGTTCCCCAGCGGTATACAGCGCCAGGACGCCGGCTGGCAACAGTGCGCTTTACAAGTAATACATAACATTTTACATTACAGGACTAATAATGGTTCAGGGCCCCTTTAAGTTTCAGCGCCTCCCGCAACCCTCACGCGAGATGCAGGCCGGGACACTCAATACTTAATTAGCGGCATTGGACTACTCCTCAAGTATTCAGTTCACTAGCGTGCATCCCTTGAAATATGGAACGCAAAGTTGATTCAGGCCTACGGTCTTTTTACAATGTGTATTGCTCTTTATTTTATACTGTATACTGCTGTGCCAATTTCCAGCCTGACGACGGAATGATTCAAGTATGTGAATGTATAAAAGATGGTACATTTTTAGAATGTAACAATGATGTTTGGGAACAAAAGTGGTTTTATTTATTACAAATCATCTGATATTTATGGACAAAGTTAGCTTTTTTACTAAAACTAAAAAGCTATTATTTGGAGTAGAGTGCTTTTTCATAGAAGAACTAGAATTATGGGAGCATTATGATTTTATTTACTAAAAATGAAAACTGGCAGGCTAATATTTTAGGACACTTTCAGGTAGTATTCGAGTCATGTCCTAGCGGAACCGATTGCTAAGATTACCTCTTCAGTCGAAGACTGAGGTGATGAGATCTGTGCAACGTTTCATACTTCACACCTCCCTTTATTTATTATAAAGCTGCTAACCTACATGGAGCTAAATTTGCTCTCTGAACCCACAACATCTGCTTAACCTGAGAGACAACTTTGTGATAACAACTGATATGGTGAGAGCTATATAGCTTTTAATTTGCCCACTTGCCTAACAACCGATTACCTAGGTGGGGATAGTTCTGAAGTCCGAGCCTATATAGTCAGTGTAACCTGAAAGGTAGCGCTTCCTTCTAAAGCCGGAGAATGAGATGTATACAATTGATAACTAACTTAGAAGGAGCATTTTGAGAGAATCCAAGAAGTGGGAGACTGAAGAGTAAGAAAGCACCCTATACATTTTGACAAATGAATGGCACTGCTATACTAAATGCTCAGGGTTTTTTAACAGCAAGCTTTTAACCGATTTCTTTGAAAACATGTATTGTAAACAGCACTATTTGGTCCAATTCATTGCATTCTTCACGAGGAGAGGAAAGAACTTCCTCGAATTCACCCCAGTAGGACACGCTCAGTGGACTGAGGAACACAAATATTTCACGAATGTCTTTCAGACCTCTTTCTGAAACCAATAGCTTATTACACATTTTATTTGGAGTATTTTGCTATGAAATGCACCATTAAGCCCCATTTCTTTCAAATATTTATGTGCTGGGTATTTGAGGTGTTCAGTCACTCTGCTCAGAGCATTTTTATGTCTCTCAATTTGCCACTGCTTGAGTGAACACTACAGCCTGTTAAAAAAGTACAGCCAGCTCAATTCCATATTCCCATGAAATGTATTGGCTGCCTTGAAAATTGGGCCTTGTCTGGAATCCTAGGTACAGTCAACATGGCCTTGCATGTGTTAGGTCTTCTGGCCCTGTTTGAAACTTCAGTAGGTCTAACGGTTTAACCAATTAGAGCAACTGTCCCTAAAGGCTGTCTACCCCCTTTCTGAGCTCATCAGAAATATATAGCTGCCCGCACCTTATGTAAGGAGAGACTGATCGCAGCAGTCAGCACAGGGCTGCATTTCCTTGCCACAGCACATCTCGCCCCAAATTGCCAGGAAGGGGTGGCTAGGGTTGTTTCCAGAGTTTTGTTAGGTTATGTTATTGAGTTTTATATAGCGCACAGCCGCCCCAGCAAAGGGGTGTCCCGGCGCTAGAAGCTAAGAGGAATAACACACACAACAGCCTAGAACCGTAACAGCCATCTAGCAACCAGAAACTACACTAAAGGAAAGAGAAAAGTTTTAATAGCTTTCCTAAAGGCAAACAGGCAGTCTATGCCACGAATTTGTTCAGGCAAAGAGTTCCACAGCCTAGCAGCAAGGCAGCGTAAAGTGCAAAAAAACGATGGATTTAGGCCCAGATCTGGGGTGAATGTAAGACATTGTTCTGCATTCTGTCCATCAACTGTTTTTTTTGCAATTTTCACCCCGAGTGGGCTGGGTATGCTCAGACGTGAGTCCCAGGATCTCCACATCACTGGAGTCAAGCTATCCAGGATGAAGAAGGCTGATAGCCAGAAACCGGTCCTTGGATGCTTGATTCCGGTCTAGGAAAGACATGGCTTGGTAGTTCGGGCTGGACTGATCCCATGAGGCACAGGGTCAAGGCTGATTTGCATATAGCCAGTGTCTGACCTAGGGTGGTGTGGAGTGCAAAAAAACGATTGATTTAGGCCCAGATCTTTGCACTGGGGTGAATGTAAGACATTGTTCTGCATTCTGTCCATCAACTGTGTTTTTTGCCATTTCCTTGCCACAGCATATCTCGCCCCAAATTGCCAGGAAGGGGTGGCAAGGGTTGTTTCCAGAGTTTTGTTATGTTATGTTATTGAGTTTTATATAGCGCACAGCTGCCCCAGCAAAGGGGTGTTCTGGCACTTGCAGCTAAGAGGAATAACACACACAACAGCCTAGAACCATAACAGCCGTCTAGCAACCAGAAACTACACTAAAGGAAAGAGAAAAGTTTTAATAGCTTTCCTAAAGGCAAACAGGCAGTCTATGCCACGAATTTGTTCAGGCAAAGAGTTCTACAGCCTAGCAGCAAGGCAGCGGAAAGAACGCCCTCCCGCACGGCAGAGCTGAACCCGTGGGATGACAACCAGATGTCCCGCCGAACGAAGCCGGCGGGAAGTAACATAAGGGGTGAGCATGTTGCTCAATAGATCAGGACTAGGAGATTTCACTATCTTAAAGGATAGACACAGTGTCTTAAAATGAATCCGCTTCTCCATAGGAAGCCAATGCAGCCCGCGGATGGTGCCAGCAACGGGGCAAGAACGAGGGAGACCAACCAGAATTCTGGCTGCAGCATTTTGAACATGTTGCAACCGAAGTATTTCAGCCTTATTTGCCCCCAAAAGAAGGGAGCTGGCATAATCCTGGCAGGATAGAATGGTCGCCTGTAATCAGCTGTCGTAATCGCGGATCAAAAAACTTCAGAAGGGGCATAAGCACGTGGCGGCTACTTTCCTTGTATGGGTCTGAAAACTGAGAGATGAATCCATCCAGACACCAAGATTTTTAACCACTGCCTTAGGCGTGGGGATATCACCCAAAGCAGTCTGCCACCAGTGCTCGCTCCCCAGACTAGCGTTCTTCCCAACCAACAAAATCTCAGTTTTGTTTGCATTTAGTTGCAAGCAATTGGTAGACATCCATTCGGCTATAGCAGTCATCCCTTCTCTGAATCTAGAGGCATTCGGAGAGGACCCTTCAGCCAAGGTAACAACAAGCTGCGTATCGTCCATATGAGACCATAGTAAGGTCCCACTGTTTGGCGACAGCAGCACAGGGGAGCGGACCCTCGGAAAGATCTTTCAGTCAAAAAGGATCTAAACCATTCCGAAGTTGACCCCAGCTTCCTCTAGCCGCTGAAGTAGGATGCCATGCGATACCGTATCGAAGGCAGAACTGAGGTCTAACAAGGACATATGGGGATTTAAGAGGCTTTTCTTGCACCATGAATTTCTTCTTTGGTGATTGCAGTCATTAAACCTCTGGAAGCATTCAGCTGGGGCCAGTTGAAAGTGACACAGCCATTAATCGCCTATGAAAATGCTAACCTGAGCAGCCGGCCAGTTGTTTGGTAAGCCCTGATGAGACTAGGTTCCTCTGGACATTGGTCTCCAGGTGTGGGATAGCCCCTTTTAAGCCGGCTGTTTTGCTTCATCAGTTGTGATGTCACATTATGCACCTGATGCTTATTTGTTAACCGGAAGGAAAGCCAGCTTAGATTATTTTTCATCACTGGCTGCCCTGTGGATTTACAACAAATTGAGTATGCAGTTCCTATTTGGAGGGGAAATCGAGGCAGGGAATGGGAAAGGCGAGATCCAAACTAGAGAAAAAAATTGTGTCTAGAAAAGGAGAGAACGGAAAGTCCGTCCTTTCGGAAAGAGGGCCCTCACACACCCAGTCCGCTGGGTGTCATGCTTCATCATCGGGCATGCTCTGGGTCGGCACTGCAATACCTGACGGGCACCCTATATAGGGGCTCTTTGGCAGAGATCTTTTATTCCTTGCCGTATGGTGAGGTGGATGTAAGGGGCCTTGGAAAGTGTAGGAGTTCAAGAGTGTTGGTCAACTCAACCATGTAAGTTAAAACAGAGAAATGGAAGAATCTGGTAGATTAATTTTAATGATCTTGCCTTCCACCCTGGTTAAAAAAATGGAGTGGTGACTCTCTGCAATAATGCTGCAGGGTGTTGTGCTCAGTCTTGTGCGGTCGACATGTTTCTTGCCTTTTAGTCAGGTGGATCTAGCGGCAATTCCTCAGGACCTAGTTAAAATATCAGGAACTCTACACTAAAATATGTTGGTAATGTGGTGTTCTAACCTATTACTACCATATGTGGCACCAAGCGGTCATTAATCGTTGTAACGGATGATCGAGACTGAGGTCCGTGTATCGCCACCAGTTTGTTCGCACCATCGGATTAAATTCCTCAGATGTGCTGGTTCTTTGCACTTCAGGCATAGCACCCTCATGCCTATCAGGAAAGTGCACAGTTAATCCCTGCTTCACCATCTTGATAAAGACCTGCCGTGACCACCAACAGGGGAACAGAAGGGTCGAAACGTCAACGTAACCTTTAGGTCCAGAATGACCCGGTTTCCACAACAAGGATAAAACGGTGGTTATAAATGGAACTCTGGCCTCTCCTGCATAAATGATTTTAGATAAAATACCCTGTTATTGTATATATTGTGCACTTATTCACTGTTTCACTATGCACAAATGTCACTAAACGGTATTTTGTATATAACTTGTTTTCAATTTGATATAAACAAACAGCACACAACGGAATGAAGTAAATCTGATAAAGATTGAGCATGAACTTAAAGACTTCAAGTTTTGGTCTTTTCTCTTTGTGTGTGTTGAGAGTATAATTGATGCATTTCATGTATTGTATTTTGAAATAATCACAGTTCTACCCGCCAGGATCGCTTTTTCTTGAAACGACCAAGCGGTGAAGTACCTGTTGATACGGCAGATAATCTAAAAACTATTATTCTAATGACCACATCAGATCACTGCAGGTAGTGGACACGTACAAGATACATGTGTCAGAAATAAAGTGCCCAGGTGATGAATGACCTACACCGCACTGCCGGATCCGTGTGCCCTGTGGATTGCCAGTAAGATAACCGTTACTTGGTTTAAATAAACCTGCAATCTCATTTTCTCCAAAAACAAATGTGTTCTGGCTTTTATTTAACTGGGTCCTTGGATGTCTACTGCAGTGGCATCAAAGGAACTGAGTTGGTTGTGTGTCTATTGGCTATCACTGCTATGCTTCCATCAGTCTGGTCTAAATCCCCATTGTTTGCATCATGTAATTATTCTAAATCTAACTTGCAGACATTATTCCTGATCAGTGTCTCTGAAATACTGTTCACATCTGTATGCAAATGTACTGCTTCTACAACTTGTAGGAAATGAAATCCTCCTTGCATCCACGGACCAGTAAACAACTCGCAGTAGGTTTCTGCCCACACATCTCATCACCTAGGTTTCCCTGCAGCAAACAACATGATAGCTATGTAATGACTAGTACGTTGTATTAACTAGCTGCATATTACCCACAACGAGCCCTCAAAACTAACCTAAACACAGAGGTGAAGCTTCCACTCCCTACAACTAAAAATGCCTACGTGTTATCTGTGCAGATACACCCAGGTATTAAATGGCGCCTTTACGAGCTGTTACCTCTTCCATTAGGATTAGAACAAAGCACCACACATCCCTTTCAACTTCGTTGTTTGTTTTATACTCTAGCCTCTGGACTCATGAATACATACAACCGATGAAAAATTGCGTGTAAATGTACTACAAAGCATTCGAGTACTGGCCTGATAAAAATAAAAGCTCATACTAAGTACAGAATGAATGCTCTGTTTTTATTCCACATAATAATGTAATTAGAGTCGGGTCTAAGTGTGACTCTATATATTTTGACCAACACTTGATGTTAAATATACGTAAAGCTGTGTATCATAGCGGTTGTCTGTTAAACAAATGCTACCACACTACACAACTACTGGATCATAAAAGTTTTCAGGAGCACCCAACATACTACATTTAAAGGGGAAACTAGCGACAGAGAATTAAAAACTGACCAAACCCTTCCACAATCTAAGTGGTTACATATATTCATGCAAAAACTGGACATATTTCACACTTGTAAGTCTGACAAGAGTGGATTGCAAACACAGAAAAGACAAATATGAAGATAACTCCACTTTTTCTGATTTATTAGCAGATTTTCAGTAGGCTGAAGCTCTAGTAAAGGCTACTAGTGTTGGGAAGTCAGGCCAGCTTAAGTGATATATGATAGCACACTTGGGATAATCCCCGTGACTTCATGAAGCCCCAGGACTCAGGTGCACACTTCACCAAAAGCTGCATCACAACTGCCTGCAATTGCCACTCTCTATAGAGGAGACTTCATTAACGAAGCCTGAAATTATCTGGCTCTCCGCAGGGATTGTCACACCTGAGCCCACTGGCGAAGAAGGGAGCAGTCAGTACCTAAGCTGCTACAGTCCTGCTCTGCATACAAATTTATTAAAATAACTAGCATTTTACTTTGCTCTTTAACTTGTCTGAACAGGGACCTTTTTTTCCTTCCACCCATTGTGTGAGTGCGTCACATTTCTATGCAAATCTGCCCAATAAGAACAGGCCTGTATGATTGCAAGATGTCAGATGTGTGCCTTCCCACCCACACTGGCTGCTAAATTGTTGAAAAAACAGACCAGAAAGCAGTCCAGATAGTAGTTTTTTCTCCTGTCTGGCTTGGGCTTGAGAGCACACCAGGGTTTAGCCCAATCATGTGTTTGAGACTTCTGACCAGGGGAAATTTGTTAAGATGTAATGCACTGTGTTTGTTATAGTACCTAAAACTCGAATCATGCCACAAACAAAGTATAGAAGATGCGACCTTATCCCTGGAATACTAAGAGCTACACCTCACCAGACTCGTTAGTCTCTCCTGGTTGCCCAGAGCTGCATGCTACTCTTGCTGGATTCACACTTAAAAAGCATTGGCAAAGCAAATAGCTCTGGTGCCAACGGCAAACCTTTGGACTTTGCAACTCCTTGCTTCCTTTGGAAATGTTTTTTTTTTAAAGAAAATGTTATAACAAACACCTCAGATTAGCTTTTGTAGAAAAGTTTTATAAAAACTTTGAAAGATGGCTGCCCATGCATGCGCGCAGATGTACGCACAATTAGCCATCTTTAATGTTGGCAAGTATAACCAAAAAGATTTAAAGGCCACTGTGAGTGCGCATGCATAAGCGTCATCAGTGATTGTTTCTAAAGCAGATTCAAAGACAGCTGCCCTTGCATTCACATGAATACAGCTATCTTTGAATGGTTTTAAAGCTCATTCAAAGATGGGTGCCATTTACAGTGCCCTGCATGGGATGAAGTGCACTGTAAGTAGCAGCAATGGGCCGACAGCAGTGTCTGGGGAGCTGTCAGGCCCTCGCATAACAGAACAGAAAAGGACTAAACAATTGAAAAGAACGTTTCTTTTTTTTAGGGACACATTGGCCCACGTGTACCTGGCACGGATGGGGGTATTTTCTTTGTGGGTGATAGCACTGTGCTTGGATAGAATGCTAACACTCACATGGACGAGAACCAATGGCTAAAGCAAGCTGACCCACTGCCCCATACTGTGGTAGGTTGAGAAAAATGTGAATGACACAGAAACAGACCAGTGGATGAAGACGGCACACTAAAAATACGTATACATGCGTATTTCTAAGGATAACAAAAATTGTGCATGGCTAACAAAAGTTTTTGACTAAAATAGTATGCCAGGTTGCTTGTGGGACGACCTCTGGCGAATGATTCAAGATCAAGCGAGGCCCCAGGATGGCACCTGCCCTGCAAGCAGCACATGAATGGTCAGTTAACAAGTGCCTGTGAGATGATACAAGAATGGTGGACAACCAGATAAGTAAACTCCCCTTCAACACTGATGACTCTTTAAACTGGGTATTCCTCAACCTACTGCACCCCTAGACAGGACCCAAGTCCTGGGCCTATTTTCCAGATGTCTGTCGTTTGTCTACCTGATGATTTACTGTGCCTAGTTTCCAGTTTGGCTTTTGACTACATGATTCCCGATGTCAACCTGCTTGGTTGGACAGAGGACAAGCAACCAGATGGAATCTGCTACGCAGATTGATCTTGAGCCCAGACCCAATACTGGTACATACCAAGACACCAGGCCCAGTCCCCTACGGGGATGTCCGACACGGACCATATGGAAATACAAGTAACCCAGGGTGAAATAAAATACTTTGCTGCAAATTGCAGAATTAGAACTAACTGGAGTTGTATCCCAATTTAAATGTGCTTTATTGGACTTTAGCTTATTTCTTGAAAAATAATACTTAGGACTCCATATTTGTGGAGAGACTCAACACTGAGTCCTCCAGGGGCATCTTCAGGCTCTGCTGACTATGGGCCATATGTATCAACACATTTCCCCATAGACACAGAATGGGTAAAACCCTTGGATACATCTGGCCCTAAGTTAGGTTTGGTGTTTGCAAAGGGCCATCTTAATAGACTTCAATGTAAATAAAAACTTTCAGCACTCTGGAGAGCTCCAGAGCTATCCATGATGCTGAACGATCATATAGTAATAGTATCTCATTGGATTCCTAGGAAAGGTACTACTAACAAACCAAACCACAGAGCTGATCGCAATGGCAGCATGATCCTGATAATACTTGCCTTTTCACCTTTTCAATTATAATGTGTTTTGACTGTTGAACTTCATATTTGCTGTACTATAATGCTATAAGAAAGTGCTATTTATTTTAATAGTAATAATTAATAATTGTAACATGTGTCATGATCATTATTGTGTAGCGTATTCGGTTCAACTTAAACTCAGCCTTAGAAGAACTAGAACGTCATTGCAGGACCAAGGTATGCAGGCTTTAAACCAGCTTCCTGCTCTGTTCGGAACAGGAACGTGTTAAGTCTCACATTTCAAAAAGCCATATGTTCGCTACAACTCCAGGATCCGGCAAAAAACGCTGTACATGGCTCTGAGACAGTACCACAGGATTGGAATAGTCCGTCTCTTTTTCATTTATCAAGTGTAAGTGTTTAGCGGAGCGAAGGAGACAAGCGAATACTTACAGAAGTAGAATAGAGTAGTACTGTAACCTCAACAGCCTCAAGGCACTTGCCACTTTTCTGGTTATTGGAGCACGGGCAGATGAGGTAGTTTGTCTCAGTGTGGCTACACAATGAAAATATCTGTCTAAGTGTGGGTCCGCTGTTCTGTAGCCCATCTGCTTTCTTTCGCGCCACAGCTCTTCAGGTCCTGTTAAGAAGCCCTTAGGTGGAAGGCGTGAGGAGGGCGAAGGGAATGAAAATAGGGCTCTACCTTATCGCACTGGCATGTGTGGCTTTTCCGTGGATCGACGAGTAATTCTTTTAAGAGAACCCACACAAATAATAAATTCTGACAGGTAGTTGATCACAAGATCCTTGACAGTAATATCTCCATAGAGATAGCCAAGATTATAGCAACATTTGGAAGGAGCTAGTCTATTGCTAGCAAGTCTCCCCCAAGGAACTTACAGCGCGCTTTGTTAGTTTTAAAAGGTGTATAAATACATTTTTTGAGAAGGTTACATAAACACTGTTTCCTGATTAAACTGCTCGGTAAACTTTACTCACATGGTAGACACTGTGAAATGTATTTTTTTGGTGCAATACCAGCCACAAGGAACACACTATTCTTGTAGTCACTGCAGAATTGAGGCACTCCTGGTAACTACCTAGTTGCAAACATTTAATGATGAAAACACAACATTTAGCTGTAGGCGCTAAAACAACAGGTCACATTAGTGCGGTGGTCTCATGCTGCACCTACTTAAATTGACCCTTTTCAGCTAAACAAACCTCTACCTCCAAAATGTCCTAGAAACTTAAACACATTTTCCAACTCCTCTCCCTTGCATTTTTGCAAGTTTGCTACAACCCTACATTGAAAGAGTACTACTACAACAGGATAAGTTACTAAATTCAGAACCCCTTTCAACGCCTATTATGAGCCGCAAGTTACAGGCCGGCCCACAGCCTATCTGCTAGTCTTATAAGCCTCATTTAGTACACTCCGAAGAGATCACAGATCAACTTCTGTCATGTAGGTGAACGGATATAAAAATCGAACACAAGCAAGCACCGAGCCAGGTAAGGGACCTCCACCCACCTCAGATGAGCTGACCAGGCAGTGCACAGTCCTGTTTTCAAACAGACTACCAAAAGAATACACCAATGCCATGCAGTACTGAAATTCCACCTCTGGCATGTTGTCTTGGAACCATGCTTCGAATACCGGGGTTTCACTAACCAAGCAGAAGTTTCAAACTTCATTTAATTCAGTGAACTTGTTGGTCTACTCTATGGTAACTGATAACGATCTGCGACAAAAAAGCCCAGAATTTAAAACATGTTGTCCAGGTGGCATGGAGCAGAGTGGCAATCCTAAAGTAGCCATGCATATATAGCATAAATTGCAACCTGAAAGCAAAATTAAACTAAAGGGAAAACTACATAAATTATAACATTTCAGGCTAAGGGCCCGATTTAGAGTTTGGCGGGGAGAGTGCTCTGTCACAAAGGCGATGGAGTAGCCTGTCTAACAATCTGAAGTTCTGCTCACCTCATTTAGAGTCAGGCGGAACTTCATTATATCAGTGACAGAAACTTCTACATCTCCACTAGCCTGCCGCAGTAAGGGCCACTGGAGGTCTGGTCATTTGACCAACTGTCCGATTCAGAGTGGGACGTCAAATGGTCAGTTTTCACTGTCCACCACCAACAGGTAAAACCTAGCAGTTCTTTAATGAACTCCCACATCAGAAAGATACCTCCCATGGTGTGTCATTTTTTTAAAAACAAATTCCCGCTTTGGAATTTTGCTTTTAAAAATAATAAAAAACAAGGTTAAAAGTTTGATGGAGGGTAGCATCATGATACCGAAGCCATTCATCAAAGTTTTAATACACTGACAGGAACCGCTGTCATGTTGGTTCCTGACAATGTAAGATGCCTGTTGCAGTGGCAGACATCACTAGATTCAGAGGACGAGAGTCAGGGCAAGAGTATTTTACTCCATCGCCCTTATTGAGTATACACACTACCCTCCAAACTCTAAATCAGCTTCTTTATGAGCTTTAGCAGCAAAAATGAAATAAAAAAGAATTTAAGACTCACACCTGTCTTTCAAATGCTGAACTGATTTTAATGTCAAAAGGCTAACTATTCAAAGGCGAATGGTCAGGCTTACTATACCACGCCATAACATAATACTGATGAGTCCCAAGCAGGGTGAAATGTCTCTGTGATTGCTAAATATCGTCACAGTGAAAGGATTTTTATTATTTATTTTATTTGCCATAGTATGAAGGTGGGAGATCCTTTCAAAAACAGAGATGGTCACTGCAAAATGAAAACATTTGTGTAGTTTTGGAAAGGGCAGTATCACGTTACACAAGGGCTTAGCTCAAACGCCACTCACTATTTTCTTGGCAACCTGGCAACACAATAGTCTTGAACAGACATCAGCAGGCCCAATGTTATTCTAAAGCTAAAACAAAATTCCAAAAAGCAATTAAGTTGCTTCCCACAAACTTTTCAATACGAGTTGCAGTCTTGCTAAATTCACCTTCTGGTAAATGTCTAGGTCGCAGTTGGGAAACAGCAGGCTGCAGAGCCAGAAAACCGAATATTTTTGGACACTGAGGGAGGGTGGAGATGAGAGCAAGTACTGTAAACAGCTACTGCCTAGCACTTACTTTTGCCAAGGTGGCAAATTTGCATGTTGTTCTGAGCAGACTTACCACTCTTTCTGAGAATCTAATACCCAACCTGGCAAGTTCAACCACTTTGAGCCGCACCTGCAGCATTGTCAAAGCTCACAAAGGCAGGCAAGCAAACGGTGGGGAGAGGCAAGGCACAGAGTAGATGTGCACATCTCTGTGAACAGCGAAGGCATGTTATGGTATACGCCTTTGGAGAGCGTACAATCTGCCTCTCCTATGGATCTCCAACGCTTTCGGCTATGTTTGCCAGTTTCCAAACAGTCCTTAGATTATTACTGCAGACCAAAGATGATTCGGCTTGTGAAGATGGACTATCAGTAGAATGAATGGCCGTGTTCTTGTGTTAGGTGAGGGTGTCGACTTCATTTAGTTGAATGTTCTTCGTGCAGTCAACCCACCAGCAAGAAGCCTAATCCCCATTTCACCCTTTATAGAAGAAGAACACCACATCTTAGCTGCTTCATGCCATTGACGGTTTTATGTAGAGGAAACAAATGAGCTCAGGAGTAAATATCAACATTTTTTCTAGCACCCCTGCTTTATTTTTGCAAAGATCCTGCTAGGAGTGAAGTCTAATCATATCTCCTCCATCAATTGTAACCACTCCCAAGAAGCCTTTTTCTGGGCGACCCTTAAGAGAACGGGGTCCCTAGGATCCTTTGGCAATAGCTGGGCTACAACCTGCAAGAACTTGCAGCACAGTATTGCCGAAGCAAACGTGATCGAGGGACAGGTCGAGAAACACCATCAGAAGAAAAATTCGAAATTTGTATCACTTGTTCAAAGTCTTTCTCGAAGCAGAATTTCTTAATTTGTTTGGGATCCAAAATTCTGTATCTAATCTGTGATTACATTTCCTACTATCACATAACTAGATATGGACGTGGCAGGAAAGAAAAAAAACAATGTCTACTGAGGGGGGTAAGGCACATTTTTCGTCTATCATGCATTAGGAAAATCTGAGGAGACAATTACCTAAGCCAGCATTGTTAGCTGCAGGGTGTATGCTAGACTAGCAGCCTGGAACTCGCGGACAGTCCAATATTAAAAAGTATATGCCAAAGTTATTCACAATTTATTTAACAACAAGGGGTGGTGATGGACAGAGTTTCTGAATTAAGCAGAATACTCTCACCCAGTCAAGAGATCAGGGCTAGATCCAACACCGTTTTTTAGCTCACTGCACCATCCCAGCTCAGAACCTGGCTATATGCAAATTAGTCTGTTCCTGTCCCAGTGCATGATGGGAACAGGGCAAACCAAACTACCAAGCCAATTCTTACACTGGGAAGGAAACAAGCTTCCGGGGACCGGTTTCTGGCATTTCAGCCGTCGTTGGCCCGGCTTGCTTGAATCCTGATGGTGCAATGAGCAAGGGACTCACATCTGAGTATACCCTTCCACGCTTAGGGTGGACAAATTATTTAACAACAAGCCCTGATCTCTTGACTGGGTAAGAGTATTCTGCTTTATTCAGAAAAACTGTCCATCACCACCCCCTTTTCTGAATCAAAGTTATTCACAAGGCACATTTGTGTCTGCTGTACATGACAGAGGAGAAACAAACTAGTAGCAGGGGTTAGAGCAATAGTAATAACAAATAACTTGCTTTATATAGCACTTACTACCACTGCGTTTGTCATTTTTGAGTGCTGTACATACAAGGGCAGCAATTCCTCTCATCCTTGCCACCATCAGTTTATCGACCTTGGAAGGATGAAAAGCTAAGAACAACAGACATCTGGACTCCTTATCTGCAGGTCACTGCAGCAACGAGTTCCGATTTCTTAGGTCAGTGTACCATCTAGCCTTCTCAGTCATTTTCTAAATATGTTCTTGCTGAATGGATCTACGGATATCGCTCTGTCATTCGTTTAGTGCAAATAATAGCAAAGGGCTGGAGCCACAGAACATTTTTACAAACTTAATGGTAATGCATACAAATATATAAATGTCTAATACAATTGTAAATGATTTAGCACTTTGATTCTACATATGCCAGGTCAAACAATGTATATAAAAATGGTGGATTACTTGCCTTGAAAACCAGTCTTCTCATTAACATGGTGTGTACTGATTGTCATTAAACAAGAGTCATTTACTTTAATTCATTAAATTGATCATGGGTCATTACGGTATTATCTCTAATGTTCGGCTGGAATTGGCCTCATTATTGGAGTTCTAATTTAAACTGTTCAAAAATAAGCTGTTCACACAATAACTATTGGCAATTGGGAACTTATAAAAGGGCTGACAACTTTTGGGTGAGAAGGGTAAAAATCTATGGAGTCGGGTTCTGTAATATGTGAATAGTATGTTTTTAACGCTACACTGGTAGTTGTGATATTTGCGCTATTTTGCATGGAAATAATTCGTTTTAAAGTAAACATATATTCTCATCGTTTTAAGGTGGAGGCAATGTAATATGCAGTTCCATTTGTCTAACATACAGACACACACCCACACAAACTGACTACATTTAAGAATAATTAATTTTAGAACAAGCTCTACTCTTCATTGCATTCTTGGATAAAAAAAAACCTAAAAACATGAAATGAAGACAAAACTATTAAAAAGGATGCTTTTGAAATAGATCATGTAAAACAAATGCTATACATCATTCGCCATGAGTACAGTGCTCGTACCAACTTGTGCGTCACACTTCTAATCTTGAGCTAGCAGGGAGAATGTGGATATGGTGCAGTGGGAGAGAGAAATGGCAAGTGACTGAAGTGCCTGAACACAGTAAGTGAACGGCCCACCGAAGGGAGGAGAGCAATCAGGTGGTACTATTGACGCAAGAAGAGTTGGAGCAGGAAGACACAAGAGTGGACAATCAGTCCAACTTGCACAAAACCTCGCGAGATTATCACAGAATATATCTGCAATATTTATGTATTAATGATTTAACTCTAATCTTTTAAACATCTGCCCTGTTTATCTTTCTTTTTGGTACAGTTTGTTTTTGACATTAGAAATAAAACAGAATACATCTTATTACATTCTTCTACATGTTATTCCCCCCACTGTGCTCTATTTCATTAACCGCATAGAACAAGATGTTGAAATACACATTGATGCTGTCCAAGGACCCCTGCCTATCACCTTCCAGGCGCAGAACAGTCGCAGCATCGCCTGCCAAGCGTGCACTCCGACCCTCGCTCCGCCCTGTTTATCCTGCAGGTGCTTATTTGCTTTGTTTCTTGTGTGCTATACAGCTGGGTATTGTTTGGATAGTAGGTCCTGAGAAGCTAGATTTGATTCTGACACTTCTGCACAATAGAAATAAAATAAATGTGAATTATTATTCACTACGCCCCAATGCTCCACTTACACATGCATGTGTTTACAGAGACTATCGAACACTGCAATGATTGATGGTCTTGCTATCAAGGGCCACATGCAGCGCAAGCACCTTGGTATCATTTTTTTTTTTTTTTTTTTTTTTTTTGAAGACGTTTATTATTGTAAAAGGGAAAGTGCAGTACAAATAGCAGAGCCTACAACCCTGCGGGCCGGCTGCAAGAAGTCCGTGAATTGTACAGGCATAGGGTTACAGAGGAAGGCATTATGCATCTTCTCCTTCTTTTTTCGGCGTGCTTCTTCACTGGTGGATTATATATACGTTGCACATTTCGCACACAATCTGTTCCATAATTGACGTCTCATTTTACATTTTACTATAATTCAACCAGTAACTTTTCAACATAAACAGGGGTGATCATATCAGTATGTCCCAGCGTGTCTGTGTTGCCAGTGCCGTGCCACACAGCGTCCGTGCGCACGGCACCAACGTCCCATCAACATGTTGGACATGCGCCGGCGGCGCAGCAGTGAAATGTGGGGTCTGTGGCCCGCGTGTGTGAATAGCTGCGAAGCTGGTGTGGGACAGGGTCTGTGGGCGGTGGTATCCCCCCGTTCGTCGGTTCAGTGCACGGTGTGCGTGGCAGACGCAAGTGTCGCCCCTGTTGCATGTTCGGTGGGTGGCACCCATTCCTGCGTTCCTTGCCGAGTGTCCAGTCAGTGGCGCGTAACCGCCGCTGTGTGACGGTATGTGTTCACGCATCTGGCAAGCACAGGAGTGCGACATCTTTGACTTGGGGTTACGTGGGGGAGGTCGGACAGGAGGGGGGGGGAAGTGTACTCGTGGGGGTTGGGTCAGGGCAAAGTTGCTAAGATCCGCGTTCGGGCTGTTGTGTGATGGAGGGTCCTCGTGTGTGTGCGGCTGATCGTTGGTCGTGGCTTGTGCGTCGGGGGGAACCAGTGCTGCCTACATGGAGGTGGGGGGGGGGCCCAACGCGGCGCATGTTCCTGTCTAGGGTGTCGCCGCTCGTGGGGCGCCTATCCTTCTCAGCTGTCTCTGCGTGAGCCCCCTGGCCACGCCTTCCTCCCGCAGGGACACCAGGATATCATTCCATACTTGTGCGATCGGGAACTGCCTCAAACCCGCTATCTCTTCACTTCGCAGCGCCGTGCCCTCTGCTCTGGCCCAGTTGAGAAAGGATGTGTACCAGTGTGTGGGGGTTGGTGGTTCTCTACTTTTCCAGTGCTTGGTGAGTAGGCGCTTGGCTGTGATGAGGCCTAGGTCCCAGAACCGGGCTATTGTTTTAATTTGTTTAGTTCTCTTGTATAGCCCGAGAACGCATGCCTCCCACGTGTTGGGTAGCCCCGGGCCTGTGCTGTGCGTCAGGAGCGATGTCACCTCCCCCCAGTATGTGGACAGAGTCGGGCAGCTCCAGAGCATGTGTAGGATGTCGGCATCCAGCAGGTCGCACCTGGGACAGGCTGTGGTGTCTGTCGCGAAATACTTATTTATTCTATCTGGTGACAGATATGCCTGATGTAGTATGTACAGTTGAATGGTGCGGAAGCGGGAGTTACGTGGGATGTTCACAGGGCTGGCTAGGACCAGTTTCCATTCTTTGTCTGTCCACCCCCTCCCACGATGGGTCGCCCACTTGTCCCTGATCGGTTGTGTGGACCTCTGAGTGTGCATGAGGAGCGCCTGTGCCAGCCAGTGTGTAATGTGTGATCCCCTGCCCATAACATGTAGGTACTGGATCAAGTAATGAAGCTGTGGTTCCTCCTGGATGTCCCCCCAGGACTCCGTGTACGCCCTCACCACCGACGCGTGGAGCAGGAATTGCCCCGCTGGCAGGCCAGTGCTCACCGATAGTTCCGCAAAAGGAAGCAGGCCCCCCTCCGCGTAGAGGTCCCCCATTGTCTCCACTCCGGCAGCCATCCAGGGCTCCATGCTACGCGGTGACACCATCCCATTCCTCCGGGGGGTACCCAGCAGGGGAAGGGCGGGGGCATACGGTTTGACGTCTTTTGTCAACTTCAGGCAGCGAAGGAAACACTTGCGGGCTACGGCCACGTGCAAGGGCAGGGGGCGAGGCCCTTTGGTCAGTGGGTGAAACAGGGCGCACACCTGCGGGTGTGTCCACTGGTGGTCCGCATTGGCGGTGTCGTCGAGGTGTGAATCGCTAAGCCAGTACGTGACCCACTGCAGCTGTGCTGCCAGGTAGTATAACTCCATGTTGGGGACCGCCAGCCCCCCTTCCGCCGTCGGGGAGTACAACTTCGCCAGGGCCACTCGTGGGCGCCCCGTGTTCCAGATCAGGCCTCGGAGCATCACCTCCAGTTCGCGGAAGATCCTTGTGGGGACATAGAGCGGGACGTTCGCAAAGTGATAGAGTAGTCTTGGTAGCGCGATCATTTTAGACAGAGCGATCCGGCTGGGTACATTCAACGGCAGGGTCCTCCAGAAGTTCATCTGGGCCCTCAACGAGGACACGGCGCGTACCAGGTTGCCTTCCAGTATATTCTGCGGGTCTCTATAAATGTGGAGCCCGAGGTACTTGAACGTGGTCGGGTACCAGGTGAGCTGGGCGCCACCAAGGTGCACTTCACATTCCTCCAGGTCCGGGCTGAAGGCGTATACTCCGGACTTAGTCCAATTGACTCTGAGGCCCGATACCCCTTCAAACGCCCGGAATATGTCCGACAGTGTTGCCGGCACCGCCGTGAGGTCTCGCACATAGAGTAGCAGGTCGTCCGCGTAGAGCGAGACCGTGTGCACTCCGTCCGCCAGCGGGATCCCCCATTCCGCTCCCTTGTCCCTCAGAAGGGCCGCCAGGGGTTCGATCGCCAGGGAGAAGAGAAGGGGCGACAGGGGGCAGCCTTGTCTGGTACCCCTGCGCACCCGCACCGTCTCCGACAGTAGCTTGCCCGTCCTCACACGGACGTTCGGACTTTGGTACAGCAGTTCGACCATATCCATGAAGGCATCCCCGACACCGAGCTTGTTGAGCACCGCTCCCAAGTACGGCCACTCCACCGAGTCGAAGGCCTTCTCCAGGTCTAATACTAGACACCCCGACCTCGGCCAATGTAGTGTGGCCGCTTCCTGGACCCGAAAGAGACGCCGCAGGTTACGGGAAGTGCTCCTCGCCGGCATGAACCCGTTTTGGTCTGCATGCACCAGTGCCGGGACCTCCAGGGTCAGGCGGCGGGCCAGCAGGGAGGTGAACACTTTGTAGTCCGTGTTCAGCATGGCCAGGGGCCTATAGGACCCCATACATGTGCCGTCTCTGTCTGGCTTCAGCAGCGAAACCAGGTTTGCCTCATTGAGAGAGTCCGGGAGCGCCGAGTCCTCAATCGCGTGTGCGTAGAGCTTGAGCATCTCCGGGACCAGTGTGTCCGAGCAGGCCTTGAAAAACTCGGCGGGCAGGCCGTCGGGGCCGGGGGACTTGCCGTTGGACATTGCGAAGATGGCTTCTCGCAATTCCTCCTGGGTGAATGGGCCCCCTAAGTCCTCCTGCTGCGCGTTCGTCAGAGAAGGCAGTTGGATGTCAGCAAGGAAGCCCTCTATGGTGGCCGTTGAGACCCTCAGCTGTGACTTGTACAGGGCCCGGTAGTGCCCCACAAACGCCTGGTGGATCTTGCTTTGTGTGTGTACAATCTCCCCTCCAGTCGTCCGAATGGCGGACACTGGTTCCGTGCGGGATTCCTGTTTGACCAGCCAAGCCAGCAGCCTCCCCGGTTTGTCGCCATGTTGGTGCACCCGCGCTGAGTGGGCCGCGAAGTTGACGTGTTTCAGTCTCTCTAGTAGCGCAGCGTGTTCCTCACGGGCCTCCCGTAGCCGGTCACTCGCTCCTAGCACTGCCTCCCGCTCCCAACGGAGCAGGTCCGCCTCCACCTTGCTTAGGTCCGCCTCCAACTTTTTCTGGATGCTCCCTTGTGTGCCTAAGCAATGCCCCCGTATCACCACTTTGAAGGCGTCCCACTCCACACTTGGGGAGGACGCCGTGCCCGAGTTTTCGGCGAAGTACTGCGCTACCCGGGCCTGTAGGGCGTCCCTGAAGGGTGCGTCGAGCAGTAGGGCGGGTTGTAGCCGCCACGAGGGTATGGGTGGATGTGGGCGTTCCCATGCTATTGTCAGCGTGTGTGGGTTGTGGTCTGAATGTGTCCGGCCTAGGTATTGTGACTCAGTAATGTGCGGTAGCATCTCCGTTGTCACCATGAATCTGTCCAGGCGGACATGTAGCGTGTGTGCCCCCGAGTAATATGAGTATACCCTGGTGTCCGGGTTGTGTGCGCGCCATGCATCCCTGAGGTCCCACTGTGTCGCCCATCGTGCGAACGCCTGCGCAACCCCCAAAGAAGTGGCATCTGGCCTGGGCGGGGTCGAGCGGTCAAGCGCAGGATCTAGCGCTGTATTGTAATCACCTCCCAGCACCCAGGGGACTCCGTGCCAGGGCGCCAGTTTTTCCGATAGGTGTGTCAGGAAGCTTCCCTGGTCTGTGTTTGGAGAGTAAACGGACGCCAGGACTACTGGCTGTCCGTCCATCCGGCCCTTCACCAGTACATATCTCCCCCCCTGGTCAATGAGCACCTCAGACATTGTGAAGGGGGTGCCTGGCCTAACCCACAGTAGTGCCCCTCTGGCAAACGAGGAGTATTCCGTGGCGTACAACTGACCCCTCCATCTGCGCCGCAGTGCAGCCACCTCCGCCCCACATAGGTGTGTCTCCTGCAGGAGTGCGATTTGTATATGTTGCCTTTTCAAGTAGGAATATATCTGGTATCTGCGCGCAGGTGTGTGCATTCCCCTGATGTTCCAGGTGCATATCTTAATCGAAGTCATACTAGCGGTGCGTTCTCCTCCCCCTCCCTCGGACAAACAGCCGTCCCACTAGAGGCCCTCCCCTTGCCCTCCTCAGCATGCCCATCTCCACCCCTCGTAGTACACTTTGCATAAATCAGGAAGACATTAGGTGGGGGAAAAACAATAATCAACGTTAACCAACTGTGGGCAAAACCCACTGAAATACCAAGGGGACCGTGGCGAAACGGGCCACCGTCCATAATCTCAATTGAGAGGGACAACAGTTTCAGTCTAAGGGGCAGTGCGCATAAGCACGGTTGAGGCTAAGAGGAAGTTAAGGCAGTTAATGGAGTTGCGGCTCCATCCCCGAGCCTCAGGGTGCAGGCCATTTGCTGGCCACCGGCTGCGGACCGGTACATGACGTATCTCTGGTCCCAAGGAGCCCCGTCTGTGTGGGCCTCGGTCTCTCTTGGGGGGGAGGGCCGTAGGTCCGTGCGAGCCCTCGGCCCCAGTCAGGGAAGGCGCCTCTCCCCCCTAGGCCACACCTGCAGCCGGCCAAGGATGAGCACGGGTCAAGGGGGCAACCCCACCATCATCAATCTCATCAGCCTTCAACGCCGTTGAGGCAGTACTCACTGTGTCTGTGGTCCGCTGTCCATTCGGCAGGCAAGTGGGGCGGAGGAGTGCATTCCCAGCTGCACCCGGCGTCAGCTGTGCTTCAGCGTCTCGCCGGCCGTCGCCGCATCCCCCTCCCCTGGGCGGCCTTGTTCCAGACTGCTCCGGTGGGGCTAGTGAATCAGGTCCGAGGTTTGCGGCGTGACCACCGGCAGGTCCACAGAAATCTGTGAGTTCGGGATCCCGTATATGGCTTCGTCGTCGTCGCTGGGCGCTGTCTGCTGCTCGTCCTCGGGGTGTGATTCCTGGGAGGGTGGGTTGCTGAGCTGGGAAACTTTCCGTAGAGCGTCCCTCTGTTCCTGGAGCATTAGATCCAACGGGGGAGAGTGTCGTGATCCTCCCTCTGCCCGTTGGGACTGTTGTGTTCCGTGCCTCCGGCGGTGTCGTGGGCCGCGTCGCCTGGGTCTTGTCTCGCCCCCCCGATGGGTCTTGGGCGCCGTGTCCGTGCCTCCGTCCAGCCACTCGCTGACCTCCCCGGGGGTCCCGAAAAAGTACGTGTTGTCCCCCGCCACCACTCTCAGCTTCGCGGGGAAGAGCAGTGAGTATTTGAGGCCTGCGGTGCGCAGCCTCCTCTTGACTTCCAGGAAGTCATGTCTCTGGCGTTGCACCTGGATGGTGTAGTCGGGAAAAAACATGATCACCGCATTGTCTATGCGGATTTCGCCCATTTTCCTTGCTTCCCGCAGCACTGCGTCCCGGTCCCTGTAGTTCAGTATCCTGAAGAGTAGTGGCCTTGGGTTGGTGCCGGTCGTGTAGGGCCTGGTCGGTACTCGGTGCGCTCGTTCTACTACAAAGTGGGGCGAGAGCGTGCCTTCTGGCAACAGGGTCCGTAGCCAGTCTTCCACATGTTGCGCAGGGTGGTTCCCTTCCCATTTTTCCGGGACACCCACGAGCCTGATGTTGTTGCGTCTCGCCCTCCCTTCCGCATCCTCGGCCCTGTCTTCCAGAAACTCTACCCTGTTCAGGAGATCCTGCACGTGCTTGTCCGTTTGGGTGAGTTTGGGCTCGATCTCTTTCACTGTGCCCTCCAGGGCTTTCGTTCGGTCGGACAGCTTCCTGTGATCATCTCTCAGGAGGGTCAGGTCCACTGCCACGCCGTCTATCTTGGACTCCAGGGAGGTCCTGGTCTGCTGGAGCGATTGCTCCATTCGTTCGACTGCCGCCAGCACGCTGTCAAGTCTCGTGGCCAGTTGCTCAGCTGCCATTTTGTCGAGCTGCTTGTTCGTCTTCCCCTTCTGCTGGGCCCCGCCAGTCCCGGTGCGGGTCCGCACTCCTCCTGACATGTGCGGTGGTGAACGACCAGCAGATTTACCGTCCCCGCCGTTCTGGGGGACCACCCCCGGCCCAGGTTGGGGGTTCGCTGGTCCTGATTCCTCCGCGGCCGGCGCTTTCGCGGGGTCCGCCGGGACTTCGCCCCTCCGTGGTAGCGGGCGCTCCAGTGGTCCAGGTGTCTCGCGCTAGGTAGGTCGTTCCCTCCTGGCCCTCCTACCTCCCTGCACGTGTGCCTGTGCGGGGGGGGGGGGGGGAGTTCGCAAATGCCTGTGCGCACGTCTTCACTGCGGGGGGGGGGGGGGGGGGGACGACGTCCGCCGTGCCACCGGCTATCAGTTGCGGGCCTGACCGGTGTCCGTGGCGGCGAGCTGCGTGTGGTTTCCCGCCCCAGTCTCTCTGTGTCTGCACCTTTGCCTGTGACTCCCGGCTGGCGCTCTACAGCCTTCTCATGCGTCTCGGTGGCAGCTCCACCGGTCTTGCGGCGCGAGTGCCGGGTGGTGGGTCATCGCCGCCTTCCTTGCGGTAGCGGGTTGCCGGTGGACCCCGGGGAGCGCGGGCCCGGCGCGGCGGTGTGCAGTGTGTGGCCCCTCCTCCCTGGGCCCTTCGTGTCCGCCCGTGAGTCTGCAGCTCTCCGGGCAGCGCCTGGTGTCGGGCTGCGTCCCAGGGGGTCTCCCGCCTCTCCCCCTTCTCACCGGGCAAGTCGTGTTCCCAGGCTGGGCTGCCGTGGGTTGGTGGCCGGGGCAGGGGCAGCGGCAGTGAGGCCGGTCGTTGCTGGTGCGGCGGCAGTCCGCTGGCGGCCTTCCAGGAGTGTGGGCCGGGGCCTTGACGCTCGGCACAGACCTCGGTCTCTCGTGACCGCTCCGCCGATCAGGTGGCCACAAGGTCCGCAGGAGGGCCGTGGGACAGGCCGGGGTCCGGCCCGACGGAGCCTCAGGACAAAAGTCGGCCTGGCTGCCAGGATGGTCTCCGCGGGTGTCCGCCCGCAATTTCCGGCGGCTCTGATGCAAATATGTCGGATAACTGGCTCGGGGAAGGGGAGCTTTTCACAGAGCTCTACCCGAACACGTCCTCCGCCATTGCGTGCTTAGCCACGCCCCCGCAAGCACCTTGGTATCATGGTCATTCACCCTCAAACTACAGCATGCCATGCATTCACCTGGAGTCTAGTAGAAGTGCCCAGGACATGTTTAGTATGGGGAGGAGGGTAAAGGTCTCTCTACCTTGAGCCCACCAGGCAGAATGCACTTCATAAGTCACCAAAGGCATTTCTAGCTGCATTTAAGCAGACATCGATACATTCACAGCTACAGCCACGTGCCTAGAGGGGACATCTATTCCCAATCCATCGACCAGCTGGCACACCGTGTAAAGCTATCCATGACACCTGGAGTTGGTCTCGGTGAGGTGTTCCTCACATGCCTATGAGGCCATCTCCTCGGCACTAGTGAGGTAAGCCTCTAAACGCAGCGAAGCCATCTCTCTGCTTAGTAATGCTCTGTTTACAGCAAATCCTGCAGTCATCACGCCAGGGAGCACTTTAAAGCCCTGACGTCACCCGCTCCATCCTGGAACGATCTGGAGACTTGAAAGTGTTCTTGTTGCATCGAAGTCACAGTTCCTTTTTGCTTTGCCAACAAGGAGCAGTGCACCAGGGCCATGCTGCCTCCAGTCACCCGGTACTGTAACCTGCTCTTCGACACGCAGTGAGCACCACAATCTCAGCCGACGTACATCACGCCCCGGCAGTAGGCCTTTAGCATGGGCGAGCTGGGCCCGGCCCAGGGCGCCAATATTCTGGGGCGCATGGAGCTGTGTGCACTAAGGGTTATGCCAACAGCAGCGCCCTTGTCATCTTGCTCCAGCCTTGTCCTTGTACCTGCCTGTGCGTTTCTGTCTGATTTACCAGTTTAAAGTGGTTTTAGCCATCATTAGCAACGACAGCTGATGTCTTTAAAACCCCGCTAGCCCGTTCCGTGCCCTCCCTTCTCCCTCTGACCCCTGCTAGCACACATCAACAAAACCATCATCAGCCTGAGGCAGCTACGCTACAGGTGATTTAGGTGACCTGGGGAGGTCGGGGATGTTAGGTTCAGGGGCCAGTCCCTGCTAGTCCAGGTACTGACCAGTGAACACCAAAGGGGCCCCTCCTGCCTCATTTAACTCATTAGCATCAGGAAGGGCGCTCTCCATTCGCACCCTGGGCGCTATCTTGGCAAAGGCCGCCTCTGATAGTAGCTTTGCTTGCTGCAGACTCACAAATCCATTCACCCAAACGTGCATTACCAACCAAGCTACCAGCTGCTGAGTTTCGAAATAGCCGACATTGAAAAAGGCCCAATGCCCACTCCCAAATGATAAGATGGGGAAAGGTTATTAGATTACAGCTGAATAACATACAAAAAACATTTTCACGTCTGCAATACCGAATCAGATACATTTGAATGACATCAGATCTTTGCTTGCCAGCTTGGCAACGCGGCGTATGTTTGACACCAGATTCGCTTCTTGAGTTTTATGAGGGGGTGCCAAGAAGGTCCAGTTGTAGAAGGTGAGCGAAAATACTTGTATACCCCCCTTCCTGCAATGGGAATTGCAACCACAGACATCTTGGATGGGAGAACAATCGCTACTAACCTGGTTCTCCAATAACAGGTGAACTTTAGACTCTGAAACCTAGGTGGGTTGGTTATGATTGGGGATAACCATAGCAAGCCTGCTTCTTCAGTCATAGGTGATCTCCAGACCTGAATCCTAGATGGCTTTGATAGGATTTGGAGACAATATCCGCTAGCCCGATTAATTTGTTGCAGGTGAACTCCAGACCCCAAACCCTAGATGACATGGACAGGATTGGAGGACAACCACAGCTAGATTGGTTCTTATTTACAGGTGAACTCTGACTCAGAACCCTAGATAGCTTGAAAGTGATGGATAGGGGCAAGCACAGCTACCCTGGCCCTCCACTTACGGGAGAACCCAAGACTCTGAACCGTGGGTGGTTTGAAAGTGACGGGATATGGGACAATCACAGCTAGCCTGGTCCTCCACTTACAGGTGAACCCAAGACTCTGAACCTTATGTGGCTCAAATGTGATTGGGGGTGGGAGAGATTCACAGCAAGCCTGGCCATCCACTTACAAGTGAACTTAAAACTCAGAACCCTAAGTGCTTAAATAGGATTGGGAAATAATCAGTGGTAGACGGTTCTCCAGTTACCGGTGACCCCCAGCCTCGGATCCCTAGATTGCTTCTGTTGTACATGAGTACAACTGCAGCTAGACGAGATCTTCAGTAACAGCTTATGTCCAGACTAGGGGCCCCTAGATACCTCGTATGTGATGGGGGACAGTAGCAGCTAACCCGGTTCTCCAATTAAAGGTAAGCTCATAAGTCCATTCCTACAAAATGTCCCTGAGAGTTGTTCATTTTATTTCAGCCCTTCTCCAGTTTGGGATCTACACTTCGTACTGACATTTCAAAAGACACTGTGCACCTACATAGACTGTGAGGCGACACGAGGTTGGAGGGTAACTGATACAAAATGTGCCAACATCAAAGCACTTTCAAAGGGCTTTTTAAATAACCCCAGAGGAACAAAATAACAAGATTATGAATTGTGTCAACTTAAATTAGACATGTATATAATCAGGTTTAAGGTAAGGGCACAATAGCCCCGCAAGTCTTCTCAATCAATCACAACATTTGTATAGCGCGCTACTCACTCGCTAGGGTCTCAAGGCGCTGGGGGGGGGGGGGGGGGGGGGGGGGCTGCTACTGCTCTAACAGCCAGGTCTTGAGCAGCCTCCTGAAGGTTAGAAGGTCTTCAATCGGCCGTAGGAGGATGGGGAGGGTGTTCCAGGACTTGGCGGTGAGGTGGGAGAATGATCTGCCACTGGTGGTCGTTCTCCTGGTGTGGGGGGCGGTGGCGATGCTAAGGTCGGCGGAGCGGAGCTGGCGGTTAGGGGTGTAGAAGGTGAGCCGTTTGTTGAGGTATGCTGTACCAGTGTTGTGGAGGGCTTTGTGTGCGTGGGTGAGGAGCTTGAAGGTGATCCTCTTGTTGACGGGGAGCCAGTGCAGTTCTCTCAGGTGGGGTGTGATGTGGCTACGGTGAGGGATTTCGAGGATCAGGGGCAGAGGCATTCTGTATGCATTGCAGTTGTTTCAGTAGTTTGGCCGGGGCTCCAGCGTAGAGGGCGTTTCCGTAGTCCAGTCTGCTGCTGACGAGAGCCTGGGTGACTGTTCTTCTAGTGTTGGTGGGAATCCACTTGTAAATCTTTCTGAGCATGCGGAGGGTGTTGAAGCAGGAGGATGAGATGGCGTTGACTTGCTTGGTCATGGAGAGTGTGGAGTCGAGGATGAATCCCAGCTTGCGTGCGTGGTCCGTGGGTGTTGGAGCAGCACTCAGGGCGGTCGGCCATCAGGAGTCGTCCCAGGCTGAAGGTGAGGAGCCGAGGATGACCTTCGTTTGGTCCGAGTTCAGCTTCATCCGGCTGTTCATCATCCAATCGGCAACGGCTGTCATACCTTCGTGGAGGTTGGTTTTGGCGGTGTAAGGGTCCTTGGTGAGTGAGAGGATCAGTTGTGTGTCGTGGGCGTAGGAGAGAATGTTGAGGTTGTGCAGTCTGGCGATGTGGGTGAGTGGGGCCATGTATATGTTGAACAGTGTCGGGCTGAGGGAGGATCCTTGGGGTACGACGCAGATGATCTTGGTGGCTTCGGATCTGAAGGGAGGGAGGCGGACGCTCTGTATTCTGCCGGAGAGGAAGGAGGTGGTCCAGTCCAGGGCTTTGCCTCGGATTCTTGTGTCGTGGAGGCGGGTGCGTAGGGTGTGGTGGCAGACAGTGTCGAAGGCGGCTGACAGGTCCAGGAGGATGAGGGCCGCAGTCTCGCCGTTGTCCAGTAGGGCCCTGATGTCATCGGTGGCAGCGATGAGGGCCGTCTCGGTGCTGTGGTTGCTGTGGAAAGCGGACAGTGAGGGGTCCAGGATGTTGTTCTTTTCGAGGTAGTGGGTTAGAGGTTTGTTGACTGTTTTCTCGATGACCTTCGCCAGGAATGGGAGCAGGGAGATGGGCCGGAAGTTCTTGAGGTCCTTGGGGTCTGCTTTGGGCTTCTTGAGCAGGGCGTTAATCTCGGCATGCTTCCAGCTCACCGGGAAGGATGAGGTTTCAAAGGAGATGTTGATGGCTTTGCGGAAGTGGGGTGCGATGGTGGTGCTGGCTTTGTTGAAGATGTGTTGGGGGCACGGGTCTGATGAAGAGCCGGAGTGGATGGTGCTCATGGTTTTGATGGTGTCGTTGTTGATACTGTTCTAGCTGACGAGGGGGTCGCCGTGGGCGGTGGCCGAGGGCTCTGGGGTATCGCGGGCTGTGGAGGGCACCTGGTTGTTGAAGCTGTTGTGGATGTCTGCGATTTTGCGGTGGAAGAAGGAGTCCAGGGAGTCGCACAGGTCTTGTGAAGGTGGGATGTCGTTGGTGCTGGCGTTGGGCTTGGAGAGCTCCCTCACAAAGTTGAAGAGCTCTTTGCTGTTGTGTGCATTGTTGTCGAAGCTGTCCTTGAAGGAGGTTTTTTTGGCGGATCTGACGAGGTGATGATGCTGGCGTATGGCGTTCTTGTGGGCTGTTTGGTTCTCTGGTGTTTGTTCGTGGCGCCATTTCCTTTCTAGCTTTCGGCAGTTTTGTTTGGAGGTCCGCAGTGAACCAGCCGGCAGTCTTGTTCTTGCGGCTGTTGGAGGGATTCTTGATCGGGGCATGGGTGTTGGCGCAGTCTTCGATCCAGCGTCTGAGGCTGCTGGCGGCGGGGTTGGTGGGGTCTGTGGGTGGGTTCTGGGCGAGGGTGGTGTGTAGCTGGTCTTATGTGATTTTGCTCCAGCAGCGGTGGGGGATAAGTTGGGTGCGGTGGTGCGTGGTAGGCTTCTTGAAGGAGAAGTGGACGCAGCGGTGATCAGTCCAGTGGAGTTCGGTGGTGTGGCTGAAGGAAACGTGGGGGCTTGCGGAAAAAATGGGATCAAGCGTGTGTCCGGCAGAGTGGGTGGGGGTTGTGACGAGCTGTTTCAGTCTGAGGTTGTCGAGCAGGGTGGTGGAGCTGGGTGTTGTTTTTCTCGAGGTGGAAGTTCAGGTCCCCGAGGAGAATGTAGTCCATGGACGCCAGAGCCTGCGTGCTGACGAGTCGGCAATGAAGTCGCTGAACAGCGCTCGGGGTCTGGGGGGGCCTGTATATCAGAGTTCCTCTGAGAGTGGTGTTGGGAAGAGTGTGGATCTGGAAGTGCAGGTGTTTGGCGGTGTTGAGGGTGTCGTCGGAGTTGGTTGAGATCTTGAGGGTGGTCTTGTGAACAATGGCGATTCCACCTCCTACTCCGTTAGTGCGGTCCCTGTGGGTGATCTTGTAGCCGCCCGGGATGGCTATGGCGATGTTGGGAGCTGAGGACTCATTCATCCAGGTCTCGGTCAGGAAAGCGATGTCCGGGAATGATGTGCCGAGCAGATCCCAGAGTTCGATGGCGTGTTTGCGTGCGGGGCGGGTGTTTAGGAGTACGCATCTGAGGTGGTTGCTTCCTGTCCTGGTGGGAGGATTGGAGGGTCTATTGCTGGTGAAGTTGCAATTCCAGCAGGAGAAGGGTCCTTGGGTGCGTTTCGGGGCAGCCTGGAAGCAGGAGTGAGTTTGACCGGTGTTGAGTGCGTGGAGGGTGCTGGCATCGTAGAGGAGTCTGGCGTCGTGGTGGTGTTCGTGGGGGCCAGGGGTTCTGGAGCTAGGCGCGGACTGGCTTGCCTTAGGCGCGCCTTTGAGGCGTCAGTGGCACGGTCGCCATAAGTGGAGGGGGGCGGGAGCAGGAAGGGGGTGGGTTCGGGTTAGATCGGTGGGCGGGGTTGCAGGGGCAGCAGCGGCGGGAAAGAGCAGACAACACAGAGGTGCCAGGAGGAAGGGGCACAAGTACACAACGTGCACAAAATATGGGGACAGTACAGGAAAAGAAAAATAAAATGCAGGAAATACAAGAGAAGGAATAAAGCAGCGCGAACACAGTATGAGGTGCAGGAGAGGAGGGAAGAAATTACGGTGGACGCAGGAGGCAGGAGAAGCTACCGTCGGGGGACTGCTGGCTCGAACCTAGGAGCTTGGAGGCAGTAGAAGTGCGGCATGCAGGCGAGGCTGCTGGGGAGAGTGCTGACCTTGAGCCAGTGGTCAAGGCTTCACACCTCCTACATTTAAGGTAGAGTTCGGACTATTTAAGTATTCACAAAGAATCCAGGAGTACTAGTGTAAATTTATGACGGTCAAACATTTCTTGGAGTACTGCTACTTCACAATATTCTCTAATGAAGTTTTCCTACAAGGTGGAAATACTGCACGAGTAAATGTGTACATTTCGCTTTTTTGTTCGCAGGAAAAATGTTTTTCCTGTGGAGAAACCCTTTCCCAGACCTTCATGTAACATGGTATGTGCTAGTTTATTAACCACCCTAAAAAGGATCTTAACTCCAGCTTTATAGTAGTTGTCATGGTAAAAAACTACCTGAAAATAACCACAAATCTACGAGCCGCAGGCGTTCACTGCATTTTACAACATCGCCCCATATTATGTCCCTTTCCTAGCACTAAAAGCTAACAGGACAATGGAAAATACACCAGAAAATACTCAATGACTTTACGGCATTACGGAAATTCAACCAGTCATATGAAGCAGTCCGTGTTCATTTAAAACCACAAATTGCTTTTTTGGACAAATAATTTACATCTGTGTCAAACCCTTCGTTATGCAGAACATTTAACACAAGGAGCTAGCTGGTTTCATTTGAGTGCCCCTAAAAGTTCATAAATATTAGTAAGACAATTAAATCTCGACGGGTCTATTTCTAGGACTCATTTCTACCATCTATTAGTTATTTTGTTGCTTTTCGTGTACTTGTATTTTTTTCCTTCATGCGAAGTAGTCCGTTGGCCATCTTGCCAGATCCTCACTACATAATCAAGTCAATAAATAAAATAGAAGTAAATAAGCACTCAGGCATGTGCTGTTTCGGCTGTGTTCGCTATGCAGGGCAGAATGATGAAATACAATGGGAGTCACAGAGTAGGGCTGGATGACGAGTGGCATTGTCAGGGAAATCAGTTGGTGAATCTGCCAGGCTCAATCAGCGTTCTTAACCTTTTGACTTCATTGGGCCCCACTGAATCATTACTGGAATCCAGGGACCCCCACTGAGTTATTGATGGAGGCCAAGGACCCCAGTCTAACCAATTGCTATTATTTGGACCCTTAAAACAATACAAACATACATTCCTTCATTGGTAACTTTATTTCGATCAGTTGACCATAAAAGTGCACATAAAATACATCAGCACGATCAATAAAACAATAAATAAGCATAAAATGTTAAGACAGAATTAAACTAGAAGTTATCAGAATACAAGGATAAAAGCAGTAAGTACAACAATTAATTTAATTTAAAAAAGTTTGTCTCCTGCGCTACATGCTTAAAAGATAGCGTGAAACCGCAAACACAATCGGAGGATGTGTATCATAGGTTAAAATCCTGCTAGCCTGTGTAAAATGCAAGAATCCCGGGTTCTTACAAATAGGGATCAGCCAACATTTTCTAATTGCAGAATAGGCAGGGCAAAAAAGCAATACATGGGTTACATTCTCGTTTTTATAATTACATGCAGGGCAAACTTCGGTATTAGATTTTTCCCATTTAGATGTACAAGACCCAATAGGTAGAGTACCATGCCTTAACTGAAGATATAGCTTTCGAGCAAACGGGGGTTCAATTGTGTCCAAGAATTCCTCAATTTTGGGTTCAAGTTTCACTTGGAGGAATTCAGAAGTTAACCTACCCAGTGATGTGGAGCTCGATAGCATTTGAGCGCTCTGCTTGCGTATATGAGAAAGAAGTTCCTCCTTTGATATCCCTAGGCAATAGGTCTCTGGGTTTTCCCACAGTTCCGAAAGACCTAGCCTGGTACTAACCGCACGAAAGTGCTGAAGCCAAGGGATCTTCTTGTGTATAAGAAGAGACAAAATCTCAGAAAATTCTGCTCTATACGCGGCCAGTTCAGGGACTAACCACAGCCTCTTCCAATACATGATTGGTCTTGCACTGATAATCTCTTCTAATTGGACCATGCCCAATTCAAGCCTAAGAGGAATCATAGGCGTACTAGGCGGTAACCCAACTAGGTTTCTCACAAAGGACTGTTCTGCTGTTTGAGGATCGTTATCTGCTTGTGCCCCCAAAGTTCAGCCCCGTAAATTGCTGCCATTCTAGCCTGGCGGCAATATACGTCCAGAGCTGGGGATACCGGCCTAAATGTTGACTCCCTAAAAACTTTACTTATACCCCCAGCAAGCTGGGATAGCTTGAGTGTGGACTTGGCAATCTGGGTGTTCCAATCGAAGTTCTCAGTTAAAGTAACACCCAGATAAACAAATGTTTTCACCCTTTCAAGGGGGGTACCATGTAGAACCGGGTTTGGACGTACCCGCTTAGGGGGATTAAAAATCATAAACTTAGTTTTTCCCAGATTGATTTCCAATCCCCGGAGCTCACAGAACTCGACAAATCCATCAAGAGTTTTTTGAATGCCCGATGATGTTCTAGACAACAGCAATGTGTCGTCTGCGAACATCAGAGCGGGCACTCTACCCGTGGCCAGTTTAGGGGCATCGTTGTTAACCACACCATTCAAGTGTTCCACAAGGCCATTAATGTAAAGGCTGAATAGTGTGGGTGCCAGCACGCACCATTGACAAACTCCTTTTTGGACTGGAAACTGATCTGTGGGTTCACCATCCCTACCACACCTAACTTGGGCAAAATTATTTATATGTAGCCTAGATAGTACATTTAGTAGGTATGGAGGGAGTCCCAGGTTTGCCAACACCTTCCACAATTTGGCACGCGGAACCAGATCACATGCTGCCCGCAGGTCCACAAACACAAGGAAGAGGCTGCCACCCTCCACCTTTGCTGTTTTCTAGTACAGGACCTGCAGGCGAAATATCTGGTCCAGGGTAGATATTCCAGACCTGAACCCTGCCTGGAGTATAGAAAGGATCCCTTTCTCTTCGATCCACCCAAGGATCCTATCAAGGATTACCCTTCCCATCAGCTTTTGTGAAGTATCAATTAGACTGATGGGTCTATAATTAGAGGGGATAAGCGGACAGCCCTTTTTTAGAATAGGGGCAATTTCTGCTTCTAGCCACGTTGGGGGCAGGTCATTTCCCTGCAGAATGCCATTAAATAAAACGACCAAATAGGGGGCCCAAATTTTCGGTTGCCCCCTGAATAAATCCACCGGCAGTTTATCCAATCCTGGGGCCTTTTTGGGGAGCAATTTGCCCATGGCTGTCTCAACCTCTATCAGGGTGAAAGGTTCCACCAAAACGGGGAGCGTAGGGGCTTCAATCAACCATCCACGTTCCTCAGCCCCATTGATGCCCTGCGGTTGCTGAGGTGCTAGAGTACTACAAGGCAAGGCGTCAAGCTCAGAGGTACCGTATACAGCAGCAAAGTGGCTTTCCCAGATTGACGGGGCAATATTGTGGGCAAGCGCCTGGCTGTGCCCGCTAACACCAGTGGCAACAATAGACCAGAATAATTTAGAGTCCTTACACCTGAGTGCAGATCCCAGCTCCTCCCACATTGCGGCTTCCCATTCCCTTTTAGCATCACAGATTGCCTTTTTATATGTAATGCGATGCATCCTGATGGCCTCACTATACCATTGGTTTTTAGTACTGTAAGCAAAGCCTTTTTGGCCTTCCTACAGGGGCTATTAAACCATCGAGAAATCGTGGTCCGGGTGTTATTTGCCCTTCTTACTGGGTACAGAATATCTTTTAGTATGGCAACCAATTGGTTATGTATTTGAGTTGCCCTGCCCAGGTGACCGGATTTCCCCATCTCTTCGATGAGCGGAATAATGGCTTCGTATAGTTCTGCGAGTTTGGTGATCGACGCTTGTAGATCTGGCCATTTAACCCTACGCCTACAGTTTGTTATTATTAGTGGCACAGTAACAGAATGATCAAGCGTAGTTGAACCCTTCAACCCGAAACTCCCCGGTTTGAGGGACAAAACTAGGGCATTATGGTCACTGTCAAACCTTTCAATGACCCTAAATTCAGACAGCCTATCCCAATGCCTAGCCTCAATAAAAATATAAATCGATTATTGAGGTCTGATTTGATCGATTAAACGTGGCTCTCCCTGGTCTGTCAGGCTCCACCCTCCCATTGCATGCTCTTAGCGATGTGGCTAGCGCAAACAACTGCATTTGCAAAACGAGAGGGGTCCATGCCTTGACCTGAGGGGTCAGTGGCTCTGGGATAGCCCAAAGCAAATCCACATCGTCCGGATCACCAAAGTTCAGGTCCATAAGGGGCTCAAAATTACAATTAAAATCTCCACCCAAAATTAATACAGTAGAGGGGTCAATCGAGTGTATGAGGGTTAACAGTGTTTCAATAGCTTTTGACTCAAGACCACGCCTAACTGGCCTTGCATATACATTAATCAAAGCAATATTTGGCCCATTAGGCAAGATCAACAAAACACACTGGACATCCATTGAATTAGTTAGGATTGGTGTTACCTTTACTCCCAAGTGCGTGCCAACCCATATAGACAATCCTCCAGAGGGTCTGCCCGTCACCCATGCTTGCCAGAATATCATATGTTGCAAAACCCTGGGCTACACTTTCTTTTAGCGCCCAAGTTTCTTGCAACATACAAATATCATGCAAAGCCATAAGGGAGCCCCACTCTGGAATGGGCAATTTACTCTTAAGACCCGCCACATTCCAGGATAAGATTTTAACTGGAGCATCAGCCAAGTCTTGCTTTGTTAATTCACAATCCAAAAGGCCAGAGAGATTGTTGGAAGCAGGGAGGCTACTTCTACACCTTGCTCAGGCTCGCAATTCACAGGTTGATGTTTATCAGAAAAGGGGGCAACTACAGGTTGAGTGGTTTGTACTGATGTCAATTTTTTTGTTAAGGGGCCAGATTTTAATTTACCAACTAGGTTGTCATTGGTGAGTAGCATGATATTAGGGGGCCCCGTCTGTCAATCGCAATCATCAAAGCCTGAAAAGGCGTCGAATCTATTTGTGACTTCCAGCGGGGTAAACGGCAACATGTGGTCCATCCTCCTGTTTCTGTGTCTCTTAAATGATACAGTATCCCACCTAGATGAGTTTTCAAAATTCACAGGGTTGAATACATGCGTCCTATACAGTTTGTTAAGAGGTATGGGAGGGTTGGTCTGCAGGCCAGATAGAGTCCCGGGGTATGTTATAGGGGTCACCAAAGGTCTTGGATAAAAATAAGTCAATTCACAGACAATAGAATTTCCAACATTTCCTGGAGACCAATTTAGAATATATCTAACAGCTCCGGGATCTCTGAAGTTGATAACAATTAAGTCCCCCTTTATGTCTTTTACTCTGCTTCCCAACCATTGAAGTCGCCGAACATGCAAGATTTCACCATTAATGTTATAAGGGAGAGGTCGATTTTGGCTAAGCCAATGCATAGTTTTGTTTTTTAACTGGAAGAACCCTTCCCTTTTCCCATCCGCTAATATAGGGACTCCCGTAAGAACCACCACAAAGGGTACCGCTTCAGGGGGTAATTCTACTTGACGGCCCCTATGGTTACCTGCTCTAACGGGGCTAGTACTTCCCCTATCGCCTCGATTTTCTCCATTATAAGATTATTTCTTATCTAACTGCTGTGCTACTCTGGCATCAAGCGATGCCGGTTTTTGGACTGGTTTGGGGGGTATTGCCCTATGCTGTTCAGAATTAGTAGGCTTATTGGTTTTAATTTCATCTTTATGGCAACGGGAGTGGGAGATAGCACTATTGCTGGAGGGGATAGCGCCGGCTTCGCAAGGTTCTTAGATAACCCAGCATTGTTACCAATAGCCAGCTCTGAATTCTGCAACTGTTGCTCAACCCTCTTCATCCTCTCTATTACGGGTAAAATAAAAGACCTAATCATGTGTTCCAGACTTTCCAAAGGAGCAAGAGACAGTGCTTCCCTTGGTGGACAGTGTGGAGGAGTGACTAAGCCTGGTGACGTTGGTACAGTTATTATATCAACTGTTGGAGTAGGTACAGTTGAAATAGGGCCCTTTAAAGTTGGCCCAGTTGTTACAATACCCTTTGTAGGTTTACCAAAGTCAGAATGGCTAATCTTCGTTCTTTGCAGATCGCCACCCCTCTTTCTTCTTTTGCTAGGTGGTGGGCCAAGAACTTTAAGCGTCACAGAATTCTTGGTTCTCTTCTTGGCAGTCCCAACTACTGGTAAAGATGGCTCGGCTGTCACATCTGATCCCATGGTAGAATTACTACCAGGGAGAGATATGACATTCGTGTACAAATCATTGGACACATCGGGTAAAGAAGATGATGTGTCACGCAGGAGCATTGGGACGTTATCTGTTGAAAGAGGATCTTCAATGTCGATGTGAGAGCTTACAACAGGTGGAATAGTGTGTTTCGAAAGATCCAGGGGAGGTCTATTTTGCATACCTTCAACAGACCGTCGCCGTTCGGAGCGGCGTTCGGCCAATACACTCTTCCCTATCAATATCTGGGGCAACCTTAGTAAAATAGCTATCCAATATACCTTTACTAGTTGTATTGTATTGTATTGTATTGTATTGTATTGTATTGTATTGTATTGTATTGTATTGTATTGTATTGTATTGTATTGTATATTGGATTTATATAGCGCTTATCACCCAGGGGTCTCTAAGCGCTTGCCTTGGGAACCCGTCCTGGCTTTTCCCTGTGAGATAGCCCCTACAGGGCATCCCCAAGGTGAAAGCCAGGCATCCCGCCGCGGGGGGCCGTTGTGGAGATTAAGCAAGCTTAATGCCCAGAGTTGCAGAGTGTGAACCCATGATTAGGTCAGGCACCAAAGCGAGAATTATCGAGTCCGTGGACATTTGAGCTCAAGACCCTGCCGCGTCGGGAATTGAACCCTGGTCCCGGGTCTGACCTCTGCTTCAGGGTCTGCCTGCTCTAACCAGTGAGCCACACTTCTCCACTAGTTCCTCCTGACTTCACCGGTAGAGGTTTTGCAAGGTTCAGGGCCATGGTCCCACAATCAAAGAGTATAAACAAATAATCCTCCCAAAAATGTTAGGGGATGGGCCCAGCCCAGCCTCCTCTGGCCTCTGAGGGGAGCCCGGCGCTGCCCGCGCGCTCCCGCGACGCGGAGGTGACGCTAGTTTTTATGCGCCTCCTGGCGCGATATCCCCATGCGCGGCTTCCGGCCGCATGGAATGTTGAGATTAGTAGTCCGCTCTCCTCACGGCGGCTGCACCAGATGGCGTGGGTGTGCAGCCGCGGGAGGCAGAAAGAAGCGAGGCCACAGGCGGCGTCCACAGCAGGAAAGAATGCCTTCAGGTAGGATCCGCTAAAGGGAGCAAGCAGGGTCTGCAGTGTGCGCTAGGTCAAAGGCCAAACGAGTTCCCCGCTCCACCGGGGGTGACGCTAGTTTTTATGCTCCTCCTGGCGCGATATCCCCATGCGCGGCTTCCGGCCGCATGGAATGTTGAGATTAGTAGTCCGCTCTCCTCACGGCGGCTGCACCAGATGGCGTGGGTGTGCAGCGGCGGGAGGCGGAAAGATGTGAGGCCACAGGCGGCGTCCACAGCAGGAAAGAATGCCTTCAGGTAGGATCCGCTAAAGGGAGCAAGCAGTGTCTGCAGTGTGCACTAGGTCAAAGGCCAGAGGAGAATATTTTGTGTAGTTCACAATCAAATATAAAACGTTTTTCAAATTTTCAATGTTGCTTCCTTCTTTGTGCATGCTTTCATTTTAATTGACAAATTCATTTCATAATATTTATTTTTGTAAAACAGTCATGGACCCCCTGAAAAGGCCTTGCAGACCACCAGGGGTCTTCAGACCACAGGGTTCAGAATCACTGTGGTAGAGAAAAGATGTGCCTGCTACAGCCCTTTTGTAACCAGAGGGAGCAGGCAAGCCGTCCAATTAGCTTTTGAAAAAAGCTTTAAGTTCCACACACAGAAGACTGTGGTACCCACAGTACACACTACAGACTGAGCCCGCTCATATTATTGGCCTACTCTACCAGAGATCCGAGGCGTATTTATTTGCGCGCCATTTCTTGAGGTGGTGCTCAAAATGTACCTGACTAAAATCGCAGCCAACGTCACCAACTTCCGCATTTCTGGTTCAACTGAAACCTTTGGTTCATCTAGAGAGAAGTGTTACTTCCTCATCAGCAGAGTTAAACTTTGTAGCCTCCCACATGCATCAAGGGATTACACTGCTGTGAGAAACATAACCTTACTCACCCAATGAGGGACACCATATGCTCCACGATGTGCTTGCTGAATGAGACGATAACAAACAGTTTCTGTAAAGAAAAAGAAACACTTCATTACAAGAATATTCGTCAAAAATGTTCATGAGTCTAGCAGTTTGGTTTTTGTATATTTTACCAAAAAAGACGGCCCCTAATATCTGCCATATATCTATTTCCCTAGATAAATGATTGGGTCCGTTTAAGTAGCTCCAGCACCCCTCGCCTCCCAGTTAACCAGTTCCATCAGAACTCCTTTACTCTTTAGTAACATTTAGGAATGTCAAATACAAACTTGAAAGAGCAAGGTCCAGTCCGTAGTTAGGTGTTGGGGACATTAGGACAATGGTACCCTCTTTCCAAGCCCCTCTCGGATCTGTAGCTACCCTGCAAGGCTAGTCTTCTTTAAAGCTAAGCTACTTAATGCAAACAAAACTGCGCTTGTGTTAGGAACAGCCTGCCGTCCTCTCTCAAGCCCAGGCATGCCATCTCAGAACCTCCAACATTTGGGCCCTCCACACTGGACTAACACTAAGGCCAGCCTACATTGGGAGGTGATGGCACACGTCGCCGCAAGTGAATAGTCCAGATCCAGACTGGGCCAGAGTGAGTTTGTGGTAAAACTCCACTGCAAACACAAATGAAAAAGCATCTATAGAGTTGACGAAGCTTTGTTGGTCTGTACAGCATGCTGGAGCCCATTTGTCTCAATCTGTAACCGCACAAGTTCAAATAAACGCAGCTGCTCAGAGTTAATGTTGCCATCTCCAGTTACAACCTATTGTAAGGCGATGCTTATCCAAAATAGACTCGAAACTTCCCATTCATGCCTTCATGTCATGTGTCAGGATCTGGAGCCACAACAGGTGCTTTTGTAAGCTATCCTAAAAGGTCCTCCGAATTGGCAGTGAACAGCGTTGGGGTTGTTATCCGATGTCTGCATAACCCACACACTATGGCTGCAAGAAGTGACATGGGCTTCATTTTAGAAAGTACTTCAAATATGGCAAGTATGGAGGGAACTTAAGGCTATGCTTCTCTGAAATGAGTTTCCCAGAGCTCCCTGCTCAAAAATGATTCAGCAAGCATGAAGTCCTGTTTCCGGGTCACTGTGTCAATGTGAGCTCATTTCCCATTTCCTCACGCTTGTAACTGCTTCTATTGAGACCGAATGGACGCACTCTAAGGTTTGCTAGGGATTGAGAATCTTCCATTAAAGAGTAAGAGATGGAGACAATGGTGGAGAACATACGCCAAGTGATACTTGCACTGGTAGTGCGAGGAGTAGGCTCAACATAGAAACAAGGTTGTTTTATACACATGAGAAGGTCTCTGATTAATTAATTAGTGAGCAAATGCAAGGTTGGATCAGAGCTTGAGAGCAGGGTGGTAAAGGCAGTGACGATCAGTGTTACTGCCAGACATGGGACATAATGATCTGGGATGGAAATTCACTTCCGGACAATAAGATGTTTGTTCAGCATCACCAAAATCTTAACTCATGAAGCAAGATGGAAACTCGTATTTGAGGTCACATGCGAGACGAGATTCTCCAAAGACAAGAGCATGACGAAGATAAGTTGGGACTTCTCACGGATCAGGATGCCTACTGGGCATTGGCTGACTGTAACAATGGTGCTCAGATGAGGCTAGCAGGAGAAGAATCAAGGAAAGGGGATTACTCCTCTCTTCCACTGAAACCACTGTCTGGTAAGGTGCATCTTTTGCAATGCTTTGAACACTATATATCTGGCACCTGTTAATAGTGTCTAGGGCCTCACTGCATAATTGAGAGGGAATGCTGTGAGTGCCAGGAACGAGAGAGAGCATCACAGATTGGAGGTGAGTCGGAAGACCGTGGTCTAGTCTCGGTGAGTCTTTAACACTGATGCCTTTGATTCTTACAGTGTGGGACTACCTATCTAAGCACTACATGTATTCGGTTAGGGGGCCTCAATGCTACTGAATTAACGCCCTTGATTGTGAAGATCACAGTGTATCCTAGCAACACATGTGGCTATGGAATGTTGCTTTTATGTCTGCGGCACTGCCTTCTGAACACCTTTATCATTTACATCCTTGTGCTTTTGAAGAGGTCACTGCGGAACCTGGGATTTACTTAGCACCAGGGAAAAGGGTGTACCAGAACAATTTCAGAACCACAATTTCGTCCTACCTTTATTTCGGAACCCAAAAGTTTGGATTTACCATAATTTTGGACAGATACATATGCATAAATAAACAAATTAAAAGAAGGGGGTGCTTGAAGGGTTTACTTCATTGAAAAACTCACACAAAATCATAAAGGCAGTTGGGGCAGTTACCCCCATAAAAAAAAGGTGCACTACTACAAGGTAACACAAAATACACAAATGTATTTATATTTGCCTAGTCACGTTTTGTATAAACACACATTCAAAAATTAAAGAGAAAAAAATTATAAACACCTAAATATTACTTCATAAATAAAATATACAAAACAAAATTAAAATGAATAAATAAACGTATAGGCACTTCCCAGGCCTAAATTCTGTTAATCATAAATAAATTATCTAAAATAATGATAATCCCTAATTTTGGAGATCAAAATAATAATATACAACCGTTGTAGTTCCACTGCATGGTTTCCTCAGCCACGGTCTCTTGCTGCTCTTTACCAGCACATTTTACTCAGTACATCTATGTTTGTTAATCTTCCATGTACTCTTATCGTTTGACATCCTTAAAATGTTGACTTTTCGTTATTTAGTTCTGTATATACATATCGAACTTTACATTACCTTTGTTTAATTATTCACTTTCTACTCACCATAGATTAGAAAACACCCAGAACTGTGGAAACAAACGGGTAACGTTTCACCACTCGGAAGGAATCCTCAGATTCTCTCCCCGCGTTTTACTTTATGTTTGTATTTAATGATCTGCTATGTGGTGTATGTATAACTTTTCTTTTTTTAAACCTGTAATGCTTGATTGAGCTGGGTGTGAATCCTGCAGTATTTGTCTTGGGTCTTATTTGAGTCTTCTCCATGCTAATTCACTATACGCTACTCCACTCCAAGCCATTCCACTGTACACCACTCAATGCTATTCCACTCTATGCAACTCCACTCTTCTACACTCCACTGTACGTTATTCCGCTGTATGCTAGTCCACTTTACGGTAATCCACTCTACATCACTCCACTGCCCGACACTCTCCTCCACTTTATGTAACCACTCTAAAAAAGTCTACTACATTTTATTGCACTCTACTCTACTCCATCCTTGTACACTCTATTGCACAACACTATACTCCCCTATACCACACTTTTTTTGCAATCTACAACACATCACTCCACTGTACAAGGTCCCACTTCAATTTATAACAGTATACTACCTAGGTTACTCCACTCTACAACACGCCAATACACTCTATTATACTTTACTCCACACAACACCACTCCACTGTATGAGACTTTAACTCACTCTCAGCAACTGTACAACAACTCACTCTATGCAGCTCCACTGTTTGACAGACTACTGTCCTCTATGCCTTCCTACTCAACAACATTCTATTACACTGTATGCTACTCTCCAACACTTTACTTCTGTCTATACCCCTACACTCCACAGTACTATATTATGTGCGAATGAAAAACACTCTACTCCACTTTATGGCGCTCTACGATACTCTAATCCAGTATACGATACTTTATGCAACTCTTTGTATGCCACAGCACTTCACTTTACTCCACTCTATGACACAGTACTCCACTCTACGCCATTCCACTCCATGCCATTGTCCACTATAACACTGTATGCCAATCCATTCCACCACACTGTACTGTACACCACTCCACTCTACAAAATTCAACTAGACTGTATGCCACTCTACAACTTTCAATTATGGTACTACACGTACTCCAATTTATGGTCACTTTATTTGACTTTATGCTACAAGCCACTCCACTCTACTGCACTCCATGCCACTATAGTCTATGCCACGCCACAACACTTTACTCCACTCTATATTACCACACTCCATTATACTCCACTATACTTCGCTCCACTACATTTTATCCCACTCTATGCCACTGTACCATACTCCACTCTACACCACTCCACTGTCTAACACTCTGACTTCTTCTCCACCAACCACTTGTCTGTGTGGCTTCTTCTCCTCCCACCACCCTGTCATCCTATCTCCCTTTCGTGTTGCTTCTCCCTACCAGCCCATTATTGCTTTCTCCTACCACCCCCATCCACGTGGCGGCTTCTCCGCCCAAACCATGAACGTTTCTTCCCCTCTCACCCTATCCATGTTGCTTATTCCCCTCCCATCTCCCTTATAGTTCCTGCTAACACATCCCCTCACCTGATCGCTATAAGGGTAAAACTCACTATAATGTGGATAGCGCTAGCTTTTGCACCAATAGCTCGCTCTTAGGCATGACCTATTGACTTTGTCAATGCTTATTAGGTTTAGCCTCAAAGCAGTTCAGTTTTGAGAAAAGGTGGAAAGCTTCAGAAACTAAAACGGGCACTCTCCGGGAGTGCTGAATGAATATAAATAAACGTACCAGATAAAGAAAGTAGTTGAAGGATACAACTCCTTCAATTACAAGCAATGTAAAGCAGCAATCCGCCAGTGGGGAAGTAAACATCAGAAGCCATTGAATAAGGAACAAAAAACTGAGACAGGTATCACAGCCATCCAATCATGAGAGACTGACCTAACGCCTACTCTATGTATTCTATTGTAGACAGCAGCTGCCCGTCCATAAGGGTGAAAAGCCACGCCCTTTCACCTTTTGGACATAAAGCGAATCTTTTAAGCTAAGGAAAGGTCAGCGAAACAGACTCTCTTTGTTTCCAGGTCAGACAACCAGGTAATAGACATGGGCTAAATGCGAGGCTTCGGGCAGCCTGAGCTGAACTTTGCTGGGCTGATGACGTCACTTCTTCAGTAAACCTTACGTCCTCAGCTTGGCAAAGGTCCTCAAGGCCCTCGCCCTCGAGACAAGGGGGAGCGTCAGTGTGGGCCTCATACCTGGACGCTTCAGTTTTAAACCCTGAAGTGCACAGGGCCCAGTCTCTATCACTGACACCTCGTCACAGCATGGATGGGGTCAGCAGTCTCTCTGACCCCATCCTACTGTGACGAGGTAGGGACTGCTGCCCCAAATCCTCCTGGCACCTTCAAGGTTTCCCTCCCCAAGAGCTACAGGTGTCTTTTAATTGACTGGTGCGTGAGTGTATGTATGTATTTATGTGTATTTATGGTGTGAGTGTGGTGTGTCTCTGTGGTGTGTGTATGTGTGGTGTGTTTGCGTATCCTCTTAAGTTGTACTTACCAGCCGCCACCCACTGACTGTAGACAACAAACCTTTGACAAACTCTATATGCGAGATCTAAAGATTACTTGTATTCCTATGACAAGCACTGAAACAGGGGTTTCTCATTCCTCCTTTCAAGAGATGAAAACGATGTGAATCAAGTCTACATGTAATAAGGATGCATTTGTAAAGCAGCAAAGATTTCTGACTGACCTCGCCCTCCCATGTTCCTCCCTCCACTTTGCTCATGTCAACACTAGAAAATGAGCATTTTTAAAGTGAGCATAATTCGTTATTTTCCTTTTGCTGTCCTTCCAAGCTTTTACATGACGTACGGACGATGGAGTTGGAGAGGCGTTAAGGTTTCAATATAAAATAATTTCCAAAAATATAAAAAGCATTTCTCATTTTAAGGATCACCATATAGGTTATCCCTGGAAATCTTGGGTTACGTCAAAACACTAACCTTCATTTGAAAACGAACAAACACGGAATCAAATGTAATGCTTGCCAAGTCACTATGCAGATTGGGCAGAAATTAATGTAAAGAATGCAAACTCCCATAGTTATCACATTACGTTTTACAAAGTGAAAGGGTTTGCAACGTTGGTATTCCGAGTCCAATTGTTCTAGTGCTGTAATCTCGCTAAAAGAAAAAATAAAGAAAAATCAATCCATGGGCCACATCTGTGTGTGCAGCATACCGAGTAAATTGCACATTTTTCATTAAATGTTTGCCACGTATAAATTCCCGGGAGAGTCTGAGCGATGAATTATAGATGAAACGCCACGACCACGTAAGCCACGACCTAAATAAATAACTGTCAGCTCGGGTATTCCCACTTAAGCTTCAGCTGTACACTGCCTAAAATCACTAGTGACTGACAATTTCAAAATCCCAAGAGTGGCGGAAAAACGAATACAGCACATCCTACCTAAGCACTGCTCTCTGGCTAGTGTTGGAGTAGAACAGGAGGATACGGTTACTTTTATGGTAGCTTCCCTACTACCCCTATTCCATTCACTCGGCAGCATTACGAACGAGGGAGACTCGAGACACCTGGTGGCGGGATCGGAAACTCCAACCTTTTTAATCCAGAGCTTTGAGTGCTGGTACCATGCACACGTGTATGCATCATACGTGGCATGGCTCCCGCTCCATGACATGAACGAAAAGTGAAAAAGAGGGAGCCAATCAGCGTGGTTTCTGAAGAGGACTAAGTTGTCCACAGACGTTGTAGATAAATGAAGAGAGTCTGTTACTCTATTCACTCCTTCAGTTTGACTTATTCCCACTCTCAAGGTATGTGTTGATTCCAAAGCACTCCGAAAGATAAAGGTACCTGTAATCAGGCATAAAGAACCTTCTCTTACCAAATGTTACTTGTTTCGATGTTGAAGCCTTAAAATGTTAGGACCTTGCGTGACATGCAATGCCTACCAGGGAGCTGGGGGCGGCCCCGAAGTGAGTATTCTCTAGCGCATTAAAAGGGAAGCTCTGCTCACCATTTTAGGTGAGGCTTTTCCCTGCATGGAATTCTTTGGAACTTTTGGAAGAGGGCATGAGGAGCAGCAGACATTAAACACCCAGTGGGTCCTCGGCTCAAACAGGGAACTTGCGGGTGCTTGCTTGGTGGTGGGACTTCCTGTTTACACAACCCAATCCATCATGGCCACCATTCAACTTTCTACAGGAACCTACTCATAAAGAACAGCAGCAGTATTTATAGACTGACAGATTTGTTATATCTTTTTATGTGGTAATGAGCTGAGCTAACTGGTCACATTTCGATCAACTGTAGACGAGGTCGTCGACGAAGCAATCGTCGACGGAACGGTCGTCGACAGCAGTGGAACCTCCGAAGACGGAATCTTCGTCGACGAGGCTTTGGTCGACGATGTCTTCGTCGACGAGTCCTTGTTCGACGGAATCTTCGTTGACGAGATCTTGGTCGACGGAGTCGCCGTCGACGAAGATTTCTTGGAGACTTTCATCAACGAGGATTCTTTCTTCTTCGTCGACGAGGAAATGGGAATCGTCGATGGAACTGGCTTACAAGGAAAGGCAACCCTCGTCGACGTAGATGCTGTCGACGAGACCGTCGCCGATGAAGAAAAAGCTGAGGTAGTAGTCAGGGTCGTCGAGGATGTAGCAAATGCTGTTCTTGTCGTCGGATCGCTCGTCGACGCTCCCGTCGACGGCGGAACTTTGAGAGGCGTGGAAACACCTCGAGAAGCAGCAGAAGAAGCCTGAGAGCCAGGTCTCATGGGCGTAAAGGTGGTAGGAGTGGCTGAAGACACCCCAGGAACTAGAGGCAAGGCCAACTTCATCTTTTTGAGGAAAGGAGATGGAACATCCTGTAAACTTCCACGCTTGGATGCTGCTGAAGAAAGTCCTGAATGAAAACTTTCTGCGTCTGACAAGACTGAATCCTTGTCTTTTAGAAGTTGGAGCCAAAGGAGAAGGCGTCCTTCAGAGTCTTAGTAGAAAAAGTTCTACAGTACTTGCAGCTGCTAGCCTCATGATCAGGGTATAAACAGTATATACACTTCTGGTGGGGGTCCTTTTCAAAAAGGCGCAGCTTCCCACAAGAAGAGCAAGGTCTAAATAAAGACTTCCTACTTGACATGTTGTGAAAAAACACTGGAACTAGAAGAGTAGAGGTGAAAACTGAGCAGAGCTCAGGGAGACTCCCTTCACACGACGTGCAATAGAAAATCTGAGGGCTTGAGCTTCTGAGGAGAAGGTTCTAGAGGGTGCTGACGCCTGATTGGCTGTAATTTGGACTAACATAATGACACTAAGGTGTTACAAATAGTTTTTTCTCTTTACCATGCATTCCTATGTAGGAATAGTTTTTTGAGGTTTCTATTATGTTTCCTATTCTTTATCATGTATTATATGTGCATATATATTATATATATATTTAGCATTATTGCTATTTTATTTACCGTGGGACTCCCACTTCGACGACGGGGAATATTCAAGCATGTGAATCTATGAAAGACACCCCTAATACTGGAGAACCAGATGACCACATGGTGACTTTTATCGTGCCTTTCTAATGAAGCTTGTCTACAAATAAGTCCGAAGTTATTGAACAACAATTCTCAAGTTGGAAAGAACCTTTTCCATGATTAGCGTGAAGTTCAATCAGCCCTGAAGAAGTCCGGTAACGGACGAAACGCGTTGGCTATCTGCTTTTATTTAAGAAAAATTAATAAAGAATTGAACAAGAATTAAGGAAGTCTCTGTTACTATTTTCTTGGGAAAACTGACAATACTGATACTGCTTTTGTTTAAATAAGATCTTTATTTGTAAGATATGATATATGTATTAGATTATTGAAGGGGTCAGACCACCTTTTGTGAAATTTGTTAAAGGAACTTGGGTTTCCTAGTTCTCCTTTTGGATCGTGTAGGGATTGCGCGCCAGGGTTCTAGCACCTTCAGGGATAAATGTACTCTGTGTGACATTTAATGGTGGTGCAGGCTTTCTTTTGCCTTAATCCCTAAATTTTGTTGCTACCTGATGAAATGCAATATCATGGTCTATTGGAGGAATCCACAATTTGGGAACAGCTGTAATTTGAGAAAGAAGTTCTCCCCAATTGATAATGTGTCTACCCAGGTGCGCGTCATTCCAATGGAGATTTTGTCTGGGCTATTCTACTTTAGGCTCTTGCGTGGGAGGATCACTTATTTGCCTTTGCTTTAGTGGCTCATGAATGAAACACACTTATATTGTGCTCTTTCCTATGGCATTTCTCTAGGCTGCACTTCATGTAGTCCATCCATTCTAGACAACTTACACCCGTAACTCAACCAGTCATCCTTTGGAGCTGTGGAGAGATACAGTTGCATGGGACAACACAAAGAAAACTATACCACAGACAGTAGTGGTTTTACCACCTCCGGTGTTTAATGGATCACCATCTGGCTGCTTTGACAGTCATGGTTATCTTCTGTGGAAGGAACTGTTGGGATCCACACTACTGACAGATTCACAGGATCAACACGTTCCTGATCCTGTTCCAGAGCAAGTGCTCAATCTGGGAGTCTGGACCCCTGATACTGAAGGTGAAAACATGATTGACACTAAGAAACTCCAAGTTGAGAAGTACCTTGGTAATAAGACAGACACTTCTGATACCCGTGATGTTGACCATGTTTGGGAGAAACAGTGTTGCAAAATTCAGTTTGGGGGCCACTTAGGTTGGCAGGACTTGACCACCCCAGGGGAAGATGAGCAGGATGCATGTCTCTTAATGCTGATGGAAGAGGAAAACAGCTTATGGCATCTTACATTTCAAAATAGAGTGAGAGTCAGGATGGCAGAAGACACACAATGCTTATGCTTCCATAACTTTTTCACCCCCAATAGGACACTTGTTATGAACTGATAGCATAGTTTACAGTCACATGATAAGAGAAGAGACTGCTGCTTCTGTGGGCAATAGATCTGTGAGTGCAAAAAACAGACTGAGTGTGCTGGGAATGGTATGCTAGGGCAGCATTTAGGAATTCTTTAAGTAGTGGTGCCAGTTTTCACTTAGATGACATAATTAGTGTAGAATCGCACTTTCGTTTTTTCAGTTTTAAATTGCGGTTTCAGACTAATGTTTCTTAAGTAAACGACTTTCGACAAGTGATTGAATTTATATTGGCTATATAAAAAAAGACTGAAAATTCAGTCTCTTGAAAGTTTTCTTTACTTAAATAGGTTATACATTTGAACATAAGTATGTACACTTGTATTGTGGGATCCGACACCCATGCACATTTTATGAAGCTTAGAAAGAATTGGATTAAAGGAAAGATTTCCTTCCTCCAGGGCATAAGTCTGATTAAACTTGTGCATGCCTGCAGATGGACAAGACAGCCTTAGAGTGTCCAAGAGACACATTCACAGTGAAGCATATTGTTCCTGTAGGATTCGAGACTTTAGCTTCTTATCCACCTGGGATGATGCCGCATTTCCCTTCAAGATTGTCATTGAGAGTGAGATATTTGCTGACCAAGTCATTCCAATTAGCTGATTACATCTTACAAGCTGACTTGTGGAATAACGGCTCAATAGGTAGAGCGGACACTAGTGGGGAAGTTGCGGTTGCCACCATAGTATAGGTGGATTAATTCCTCAGCTCTGGTGCCAGAACTGCAATAGACTGTGAATGTAGTGTTAGGGTCAGCAATAGCACCTGTCTGGGTGCAGGTTCTTGTGCACCCCTATACTAGCTTCAGATCGGGGCCTTGGTCAGTATCCTGATCCTCCAAGCAAGGCTTCTTGAGCAGAGGAGGACCAGGAGACTCATCCAAGTGAGACTTGGTGGTCCCTTATTGCTTGTTGGTAAGAGGAGTTGTGGACGCGGATACTGGGGCTTTGGCAGGACCAGCGGAGCCCATGTTTGAGGTTAGTCTTCTGCTTCCAGGAGCTGCATTTACAAACAGTGAAATCTAAGGATGCAAGCATCAAGTAGCTTCCCTAGCTTTCAGCTTTCCATCGAGTTCAGGAAGAAGTCTGGGCTGAGGATGGAAGAAAATACTGTGATAAAGCCTACAGCTGGATGCATGGAGAACTAGGAGGGCCATGAAAGGACCAGATGCAGCTGCTCTAGTCTACCTGATCAGATGAGTACAACTTGTCTTCCTTGGAATCTACCTTATCTGTGAGAAAAAGGCAAATGGGTAACTAGCAGTGGCTGAGGCGGGAGACCTTCAACCCACTGGCTGGCACAAGGGAGTTGAGGGACAGGGGCCTGACAGATTGTGTAAGGAAGTCCAGAACATCATGTTTCTTTGCGAAGATCTGGAATGGCTGTGAGAATGGTGGGGAGCCTAATAATCCTGGCTTTAGAGCACCTCCGGTGTCAAGGCAGACGTTTAACACTTCTGAGGGTCAGGAATGTTAGAGGCCAATGCTTCTCAGCGTCTTCATTTAGAACTATGCTTCTGGAATTTCTGAGGGATTTCAAGTGTGCTGAATACTGGGAGAGCGAAACCTTCATCTTTTCTATCAACAGAGCTTGCTGCTGGGTGAAGGGGGTGTCACCTTTCATGGAGCCCATCGCATGTGAAGGGGGACCGAGTTTATATCTAAAAATCGAAATGGTGGGGGAGGAAAACAGCTTCCTAGTAGCACTCTTGCTTGCGAGGTAAGCAGTCGTCGACCATTATCGTCTCTCCAGACCGCTGCGTAGACCATGAGAGGTGACACTCCCTTTTTACTTCTGAATTTATAGAAGGGAGGGGGAACACCCAGGGTCACAGAGGTGAGAGTCCTGAGGAAAACCGGTGCATTGTCAATTGCTGGCTGAAACATGTTGACAAACATGCAGAGTGGAGCAGGTGGAGTCTCATTATAAGCTCCTCTATCTGGCATCCACTAATTTCTTTATATCTTTTAATCCTGGACAAGGAACCTAATATGAAAACTGTAATAAGGATTCCCTGAGACCAGTTTTTACATTACTTTTTCTGCACCAATTTTCACCCTTGATTTCACACTTTATGTTGTACTGTCTACCCCTCCCTATTGCTTCACCTCAAGTGTTGGTTAAACACAGAGGCGTGTTAGCAGCCCTATGATGAAGCATGACACAGCTTGCTGTGTGTGAGGGCAGTTTTTAAAGTATTGTGCATTTCCCTTTCATTTCCCTTTCATTCACTTTTTTACACCTATTATCACTATACTCTTTTCCCTCTTCTTTTTGTGATTAGAGAGCTGATTCTATCCAATTGTGCAACAGTGCTTTTAGAGCTGAAAAGAGTGTTGTGCCCTATGGGGTCTCAGCTACAGTTTGCCCCAGTTTTGGAACTTTCATAGATTCTCATGCTTTGTATCAGAGTAGCTAGCAGTAAACATACGGCATATTTTGTCACCTGTATATCTGTAAACACAAACATTATTCTGATAAGAAAAAACCGACATACCTATATAGATATATAATATATATGTAAATAGATATCACAAAGTAGAAACAAACACAAGTGATACAAAATATGCAATACAGGAAGGCGGGATAGTAAGGAAAGCTCACCGTCATATTGAAAAAGGTTCCTCAAGACTGATTGACGCACTGCTGCATCCTCTCTCACAGAGGAATCCAAGCAGTAGTGCCGAGTGAAGGTGTGGATACTGCTCTACGTCGCCGCTCTACAGATGCCCTTGAATGGGACTCCTGAGAATAGAGCCACAGATGAAGCCATTGATCTTGTAGAATGAGCACGAACTGTTCGTTCAAGTGGCTTGCCTGCCTCTCGATGGCAAAACTGGATTGCATTCGATATCCAGCGCGAAATACAGGGTTTTGAAATTGGGCATCCTTTCCGCGGAGCACTGTAAGAGACAAATAGCTGGGAAGATTTCCTGAATTGCTTTGTCCGCTCCAAGTAAAATTTTAGACATCTATGAAAGTCTAAAGAATTTAACACCCTCTCTGCTGGCGTAGAGGGCCGTGGGAAGAAGGACTTTAAGATCACAGGCTCATTTAGATAGAACTCTGATGCGAATTTTGGAATACATTTTGGATTTGTCCGCAGGATGAGAACATCATTTTTGAATTGCAGAAAAGGTTCTACAATCGTGAATGCCTGAAGCTCACTAACTCTTCTAGCCGATGTCAAAGCTAAGAGAAGAGCAAGTTTTCATGAAACAAACTTCATATCCGCCCTATGAATAGGCTCAAACGGAGCTTTCATCAGGTGTGATAGAACCAAATTAAGGTGCCAGGCTGGTGGTGGAGGTCGGACTGGAGGAAAAACTCTGCACAAGCCCTTCACAAATTGTTTAACAATTCTTGCAGACCAAAGGGAAGGAACTGATGACGTGCGTCTAAATCTGGAAATGGCCACCAGATGAACCTTCACGGAAGAATGAGCCAATCCAGACTTGGCCAGTGACAGGATGTAAGGCAAAAGTTGGTGCGGTGCCGAAGCGTATGGGTGTGTATCTTGTCTCCGACACCAAAGGCAGAACCTTTTCCACTTCGCCCGATAAGTCTTATTTGTACTTGGCGCACGGGCCTGAGCCAGAATGTCTCTACATTCCCCTGGGAGAATTAAATGCTGGAACTCTGTACTCAGGAGCCACCCTGTCAATTGGTGTGAGTTCAGATCCGGATGCAGTACTTGTCCGTGAGCCATGGTAAATAGCGACTGAACAGGCCGCAGGAGAATCGGGTGGTCCTGGGAGAGAAGAAGAAGTTCTGTGTACCAGAATTGCCAGGGACACGCCGGTGCAATCAAAATCATCCTGCACGGTTCTGCTTTGAGTTTTCTGATCAGTCTCGGGATTAGTGGAATTGGTGGAAAGGCGTAGACTAATGCGTCGTACCAAGCTATCAAAAGTGCATTCCCCAAGGATCCCTGATGGTGATCCCTGCTTGCGTAGCACTTGCATTTGGCGTTCTGCGGTGTCGCAAAAAGATCGATGGTTGGGGTCCCCCAACGTCAAAATATTTCCTCGAGAATGGTCTGATCCAATTCCCACTCGTGGCTGATTGACCTCTGGCGACTTAAAGCATTCACTGTGGAATTGAGTGTTTCCGCGAGATGTTCCGCTGATAGAATGATCTTGTGTTGGATCACCCAGTTCCAAATCTTCCGAGCTTCCTTCGAAAGGGTACAGGATCTTGTCCCACCCTGCTTGTTTATGTAGTGCATGGCCGTGGTGTTGTCCGTACATTCCAGCACTGTACGGTTCTGGATCCTTGGAAGGAAAGCCTGCAAGGCTAGACGAATAGCCATCAGTTCTAGCAGATTGATGTGGAATCTGCATTGGACTGCGCTCCAATGACCACTGACTTTCAGCTCTTGAAGAACCGCTCCCCAACCCTCCATGGAGGCATCTGTTGTCAGCACCATGGGAGATGGAGGAAGTTGGAATGTCAAACCTCCTAAGATGTTTTCTTTTACCAACCACCAGCTGCTTGCTTTCTTCATCACTGGTGTTACACGATTTTGTCGTCGAAGGAGCCTGTCGTCTGACGCCATTGCATGTCTAGTTGCTCCTGCAGTGGACGCATCCGAAGCCTGCAGTGCTGAAACAATGGTATGCAGGATGATATCGATCCGAGAAGGGATTTGTACCGACGGACTGACAGACTTCCTTGTTTGCAGGAGGCGAGCTGACAGTATAAGCTTGTTTTGGCGTTCTTCTAACGGAAAAGCCTTGCAATAATCTGTATCCTGGATTGCCCCCAAAAAACGTTGTCCTTTTGGATGGCCGCAGTATTGATTTCTCCCTGTTGAGCTGAAGACCCAGCTGCTTGAAAAGTTGACTGCAGCTTGTGACCGCTTTGGAAGCTTCTTGAAACGAAGGAGCCTTTACTAGCCAATCGTCCAGGTATGGGAAGACTTCTAAAGACTGCCTCCTTAGAAAAGCTGCCACAGGAGCTAGTACCTTTGTAAAGATTCTTGGTGCGGACCGGAGACCAAAGGGCAGCACCTTGAACTGAAAGTGGCTCTTGTCTACTGTAAATCAAAGATATTGCCTGTGAGCTGGGTGGATGGGCACATGGAAATATGCATCCTCTAAATCCAGAGTTGCCATGTAGTCCCCCGTATTGAGCAGACGTAGGATGTCCTGAAGGGTGACCACCCTGAATGACAACTTTAGGAGATAGGTGTTGAGCTCTCGAAGATCTAGTATCGGACACCACTTCTCCTTTGTCTTGTGAACCAGGAAGAACCTGGAATAAAACCCCTTCCCCTTTTGGGAGTGAGGTACAGGCTCTATTGCCCCCTTGATGACGTGTTGGTGGGCTTCGAGACGAAGAAGCCCAAGATGTTTGGGCGTGGTGGCGTCTGGAGCTCTTGTTGGAGGAAGATGTTGGAACTCCAAAGTGTGTCCTTCCTTGATGATATTTAAAACCCTCTGGTCTGATGATATGACCTTCCAGCTGCATAGACAATGGGCAATCCTGCCCCCCACTGGTGTTAACGAAGGGACAGGAACAGTAGAAAGAGCCACCGGGCCGCTATTGTTGTTTAGAGTTGTCTCTGCCCTGTCGCCCCTGACGTCCTCTCGACGGCTGGCGAGACAAAGACGCCGATTGACCTTGCCGCTGTTGATATTGGGGCTTGTACGATTGAGTAGGTTGTGAATAGGAAGAGTAGCTCTGTTGTTTGCCGCCTCTGTACGATGAGAAGCCTTTTCCTCTTGCACCCTTAAAAGGGACTTTGCGACTGGTCAAAGTTCCTAAGGACTTGGCCGTGTCCGTATCCTTTTTTATGCCTTGCAAGGTATCATCCACGTGCTTCCTAAACAACAGTTCCCCATCATAAGGTAAGTCCAAAATTTTGTTTTGTACTTCCTGGCGAAACCATGTGGCTCGCAGCCAGCCCTGGCGCCGCAAAACCGCTGAGCCTGCCAGTGCAAGGAAGGCCATTATCGCAATATCCATAGCGCAATCGATTACCTCTGAAGAGGCACGCTCACCTTCCATCAAGATCTTTTTGACCTCATCCTTCGACCCATCTGGAAGTTCTTCTACAAATGCCGAAAGGTCACACCACATCTGACGATCATATCTCCCCAGGATAGCCAGAGCATTTGCCGCTCGAACGAGGAGGCTGGCCATTGTAGAGAACCTCTTCCCCACATTATCCAGACGCCTCCATTCCTTATCCGGTGGTGTTGTCAGCGGCGTTGATGGGTTCTTTGATTTACTCTGCGCCGCCCGGGAGATGACCGAGTCTGGCTTTGGATGACCAGTGAGGCATGCGGGGCTGCCCTCTGGTGCTCTATATTTCTTCTCCAGCCGTGGAAGAACCGGAAGGACCGTCGCTGGATTCTGCATGGCTTTGATACCCTCTGACCAAACATGTTCTATGATGGGGATATAACGAACCGACTTCCTGTATGGCGCTTTGAAGTCGTATAAAAAACAGTCAGTTTGAACTGTTGAAATGGGCAGACCAAACCTCTTAGCCGCTCTTTCCATGAGATTATGAAAACCTCCAATATCCGCTGGAGGAGAAGTTGCGGTATCCGGCACTTGGGCATCTGGATCCTGAAGACCACCAATATTCCAGTCTCTATCTGGATCCTGGTCAGGGTCAACCTGCTGCTCTTCATCGGATGACACATCATCATCCTGGATATGAACCACCTCTTGAGAAGCTTCCCTGGGCTCTGGTTCGCGTACCCTTGAAGGCAACGGTGTCTCCGCCACTGCCTGCAGTGCCGGAATAGAGGGTGAAGGAGGACGTGCTTGTTGTCCCTCCGGCTGAGATGGGAACTCCTCCTATAATCTTGTAGCATTAATTGTAAGTCCGAGATAAGAGAGGACGGCATCGCCACCATGTCCTGGTGTGGCCCTTGTTGAGAACTCTCTGGGTGAACACACACTTGAGGTCTCTCTTCATAAGTGTTCTACTGCATATAGTGGTGCTCTTCCACCTCACCTTTGTCAGAACTGGACCCCTGGCACTTGACCTGCAGGTCTGATGGGCTATAAGCCGGCCCGTAAGGACCTTCCTCCTCCTCTTCAGAGTCGTCGTCTAAAAGCAATGATGGAGGTAAAGATGTGACACGCCGTGGAGACGTCATTTCCGGAGTAATATGCCTCTTTTTGAGAGAGATACAGAGGACTGGAGTCGTCGACGACGTCGATGGTAGAAGTCTCGTCGACGATGTAGACGGAGTCGTCAACAAAGACTGCGCTCGTCGTCGAAGGTTGGCTCGTCGACAGTGAGATGTTTCTCGTTGACGAAGGTTGGATCGTCGACGAGCTCGTGGTCATGATCACGGCAGCTGTCGTCGTCTTCGACGTCGTTCTGGTCGTCGTCATTGCCGTAGACACTAGCCTCGTCGTCATCATCGTCGACGTGGATGATGTAAGCTTCGTCGACGATGAACAAGAAGCAGGCACTTTAAACATCGACGACGGTTTAGATGCCGTCGACGTAACCATCGTAGACGAGCCAGTCGACGAGGTTATTTTCAGAGACAAGTCTTTTCTGACAGGAATCGTCGACGTACCTGTAGGTTTCCCCGTCGACGGACGCTGTTTTTTGTCCAAAGCAGTGTCCTGAGGAGCAGTAGAAGGTTTTTTACATTCTTTCCTTTTTCTGAAGGCGGAGAAGACCCAGAGACTACCTTCTTTGCTGCCTGTGACTCCTCAAGCCGTCCCTGCCTCTCCTTTTCACTGCAGTGAGGAGATTTTAGGGAAGCAGGCCTATCAGACCTATCAGAGGTCCTAAGCAAGGCCTTAACAGGGGGCTCAGTAAACGTAGGGGGTGGGGGGGAGACCTACCCCTCTTCTTTGATCTTCTTGAGGACGCCGTTGAAGAAGAGCCCTCACTGTCAGAAGACAAACCTCTCTCGCGAGTCTTACTTTTTTGTAACCAGGTCAGAAGACGGTCTTCTCTGTCCCTCAAGGTTTTAGTGGAGAAGGTCCTGCAAATCTTGCACTCTGTGGCCTTGTGGTCCGGGTACAAACACTATATGCAATCTTGATGTTTGTCCTCCACAAACAGCCTCTTCTTCAAACAGGTAGCACAAGCTCTAAACAGAGCCTCCTTTTCTTTATTAGACATAGTGAAAAAACAAAGTAAAGTTGAGTCAAAGTGAAGAAAAATGAGCAGAGCTCAATGGAGACTCCCTAGCACAACGTGCGGTAGAAAATCTGAGGCTCTCTCAGGAAGGTTCTATGTGGTGAGGCTGCTCCGATTGGTTATTGCAAGAATTTGGTCTCTTTTACACAAAGAGGTGGATAAGCTACAAAATGAGATGAGGCCTAGGCCTTTTTTTTCACTTTTGTGCTTACTACTATGGTATTTTTTATTTACTGAGGCTCCCATTCCGACGACGGGGAATGATACAAAGCATGGGAATCTATGAAAGTTCCAATACTGGGGCAAGCCTGTTTCCCAGCCAAGAGAGAGAGAGACACAATGCAGCCTAGTTACTACAAAAAAGATATTACTAGAGACATGGGCCCTTACCACTAAAGTATAAAAGGCATGAACACAGAACCAAAAATCAGTACTCTGTTGATTTATCCAAATGGAATAGTTTGTGTTTATTCAACATACATAAAGAAGAGCATTACATTAACAATCTAGTGGGTAGCGTAGCAGGGCATGGAAATCAACAGATCTCCAGACCTCAGGCATAGCAATAAATTTTCTAGGCAGTCACAATGAGAAAGGACAACTCGTGCTCCACATCATTTGTTATACATTCGGAGTCAAAGTGTGGGTGTCGACGATGTCAACAATCCAGCCTGATAACTGAACCTCCTAAATCAGGCGAAGTATAATCTGTATGTAAACAATCCAGGCCGATAGTCGAATCTCCTAGATTGGGCGAGGTATAATGGAGGAACCAATGTCCTGCAAGGGTAGCCCCGTCTTCTGCGGCCGATGTACCAGAAGGGGGTCTCTGCTGATTAGTGAACCGGGAAACACTTGCACAGGAAGCCAGGAGCGTGAGGGACGCAGCGTCCCTGTGCTGCTAACAGGGGTCCAGTAGGTAGGCTGGCTCTTGCAGTTCTCTTGGCCTGACTGGGCTATGGAGACAGCCATACTGTCTTGAGCAGGAGACGGCAGGCACAGTTCCTCTCTTTGCTAACCACGAGATGCAGTCTGTGACAGTGCGGCCTCCCTTTGCTGGTCCTTCAGAGCTGGGATGGGACAGTGAGATAAATAACGGTGTTGGATCAAGCCCTGATCTTTGGACTGGGTAAGAGTGGTCTGCTCAACTCAGACACTCTGTTCATCACCACCCCCTTTTCTAAATCGTTTTTGGCCACTATAGGTGTGGCAGGGTATACTCAGACATGAGTCCCTTTCTCACTGCTCCATCAGGATTCAAGCAAGCCGGGCCGAAGAAGGCTGAAATGCCAGAAACCGGTCCCCGGTAGCTTGTCTCCTTTCTGGTGAAGAATTGGCTTGGTAGTTTAGTCTGCCCTGTTCCCATGATGCACTGGGCCAGGGACAGACTGATTTGCATATAGCCAGGTTCTGAGCTGGGATGGGGCAGTGAGATAAATAACGGTGTTGGATCAAGCCCTGATCTTTGGACTGGGTAAGAGTGGTCCGCTCAACTCAGACACTCTGTTCATCACCACCCCCTTTTCTAAATCGGTCCTTCAGTTCAGCACGGCAGACTTTCTTCATTTCTTCTTCCAAGCCAGATGAGATTTGAGGTCTTGTTGCCAGGGGTGCTCCAATTATGCTTGCATAATGCTCTCTGTGGAGGAAGCGATTGGTAGCCAACGGGCTACCAGGTTCCCCCCACGTGGTGACAACCTCTTTGGAGTGTGGCATCGGGCTATCCCTGGTTGCACCATTATGCCCACTTCCCAGATGGCACGACACATTTCTCGGTGTTCAGACCTCACTAGCCCACCCCTGTGGTGTGGCTACCTAAGGGCTACACAACCCAAGGGAAGCCAGTCCATCTGCTTGAACGTCAGCCCTCCACCCTAGTTTTACACATTTGCGCTTCAAAGGCAGCTTTCCCTTTGACGCCTGCCTTTTGGGCTAACAGCCATGTCCTTTCTGCAGGAGGTAGGTGACCCTCCCTAGCCTGCAATCCCTCATTGTTCTCTTTCCTGAGAGGCGTTGACACAGCTCTCCAAGAAGGCAGAAAGCGGTCTCGTGGAGCAGGCTCGATATGTGCCTGGGAAGACACATGAGTTTTAATGGCAACTAACTGGCAGCTTTGTAAAAGCTGCCCACCGCAACAAGGTACATTAATTTCGACTTGAGATACAAGTCTGGCTCAATGTAAAAAGTTGTTTGATACCTTGGAGTGCCCACTTTGGTTGTGCCGTTCAGGAGTTAGCACAGCTGAGGGGTCTACGTGTAATCATATACTCGCCAAAAGGGCAACCAAGTCTCTCCACAGTAAAAACTGTGGTTTTGGTGTTTACTGTAAGGACAAGTAAAACGACATGTCCTGCCTGTGTCATATGTTGAACCCTGCCTTAGTAGGCCTGCCAGTGAGGTGACTTACACAGATGTACAGGGGAAGTAGTGGCCTTTGCCACTGCTTTTAAGGGCAAAGCCGGGCAAGCAGTGCAGGACTCCTCAGCCAGTCTACAGTAGCATACTGGAGGACACAGAGCCCATCGCCAGATTGGCATGATCCGAGCCCAGATCTCTAAATTAGGACCTTTTAGAGAAGGGAAAAACGAGTCCAGTTCACAGAACAGGGAGGTGGGAGAGTCTGTGAGAATCTGCAGCTAGAAAATCCACCAGAAAGACCCTTACGGAAGGCAAGTCACCTGTATTGTACTTGTACTGTACTTGTAAATCCTCAGATTTCTCACCTTTAGAATAGATATTAAAGCAGTAACTTCCAAATGTGGAAGGTCTGAGGAGTGAATTCAGACCCTAAAGCCCTGAAAAAACTGAAACAAGCTAAATGAACTTCTAGTGAGACAATGGTGCTTCATGAACATGCCCACCAATGCCAAGTCGCAGGCATGTCAAGTACAGGCACTTCGCATGCCAACGCAGTGGTAGCAGCCTTACCATGGTGGAAAGGGCTTTCAGCCCTACTGGAGGGTGCTTTTTGCCTAGTGTGCATAGCAGTTTTCAATTCACCTTGACAGAATCCTTTTCTGAACAGCCTTCAGCTATTTGTGGGTTTCTTTAAGACCAAATAAGGGATCAATATAAAAGCTTAAAGTTGTTTTGGGGTCTAGTAGATTGAGCCTCTTCTCTTCTTTTTGGCAAAGAAGGCAGGGAGAAAAATAGATTGACTAAAGTGGAAAGGAGTTTAGGTAAGAAGGCCGCCAGAGTCCTCAGCTCCAGTTTTTCCAGAAAAAAGGAGGAAGTAGTCGCACAGGCATTGTGTTAAGTTCACTCTTGTGATGAGCTGAAGGTTTCACAATGAGGAAGACCGTGTTTAAGGTCAGAAGAGATAAGTAGCTGTGCCTCGGATCGAAGGGTGTACACATGAAAATGTCAAGACCAAATGAAGGTACCACTGTGGCATCACAAACTGGTAGACAAACCTGTAATAAACCACATCACACAGGTGTCAATGAATCTAGCCTGGTAAAAGTAAAAAGCCCGAAAGTCCTGGAAAATAACATTTTATAGTGCCCAAGCCAGGTTCTTGCTTGGTCAAAGATATAACAAACAATAGGTTATCTGACAGTGTAGCTTGTAAGAGGTCTACTTGCAGACTCCGCACCAGGTCACAAGTTTGCCCTAGCACCCAGCACAAATAGACTTTGTGTAAGGATGCCTGAGGACATCCACTGCTTCAGGTTGCAGATCAAATGCAGTCAACTGTTGCCACTAAAACTCCACAAATGGAGGTGTAGATTGTGCAGGTTTGGGTGAAGGGCCTTGCCACTGAGACAGGAGAGCCTCTTGAAGTGGGAGCCTGATGAGAGGGCAGATGCTCATTCCCAGAAGTTCCATTAGCACACTCTCCTTGCCGAATCCATAGCCATTAGGATGACATGGGCTCATGTCGATCTAGATCATTTTTGGAACTCCGGGTAGAAGAGGTAGGGCAGAAAGGCGTACAAGAGCACTAAGTTCCATAACTTCCAGATCCGGACTGGAAGGTGTGGTGGCCGGAGAACATGTTCCCACCAGCTAGTTCTTCCCAGGTGGCGAAAAACCTTGGGATTAAGATCGACAATGGCCTCACACTGCGCTCCCAGATAATCGGCCTTACCGGCACGTGTTTTGGCCTGCTCCGGATGCTGCGTAAGTTTCTCCCTTTACTATCTGAGGAGCACAGGAAAGTCACAGTGCAGGCGATAATTGGTTCGCGTATTGATTATGCGAACATTCTTTATCTTGGCCTGCCGGAATACCTGCTTCAACGGCTACAGGTGGTCCAGAACTCGGCAGCACGGGCTATCTTTGGACTATCTCGCCGTGCTAGAGCCTCGGGCCTCCTGCAGGCGCTGCATTGGCTTCCCATTCGGAAGCGGATAATCTTTAAGGCCTTGACGTTGGCACATAAGGCGCTGCATTTCACAGGAGCGAAATACCTTCAAAAAAGGCTGGCTTTTTATCATCCAGCCAGGTCCCTGAGGTCAGGGTCCTTGTACCTTGCAAATGTTCCTCGTGTCAAAAGGGCACGTATTGGAGGCCGTTCCTTCAGATTGCTAGCCCCCCAGCTCTGGAACACGCTGCCAGTGGTGCTACGCAGCACGTCTAACTTACTGGCTTTTAGGAAAGGGCTTAAAACTTGGCTTTTCACCTCTTAGTTGCGCCCTGGGTTCTGTTTCTCCTTCCTCTCTGTATCTTCTGTTTTTTTTTTTATTTAATCTCTTTTCTTTCTTGTTGTGTTATGAGATAGGTCTGCAACCAAAGCGCCGGGACACTCTTTTGAGTAGCCGTGCGCTATAAAAAAAAACAGCATAACATAACATAACATAACCTTTGACACAGAGCATTCTTGACAGTGGAGAAAAGATCTAGCCAGGGTTTTCCAAACTGCCAGATGCCCTGTGCCACCTATGGTGTTAGATGTCATTTGTGATTGCCTTATGCTTCCGGTTGAGCTTATATGTCCATGCATTCAAGGATCCCACCAGGTGGTTCACTGTCAGGGAAATGACCCAATGCTCTGGTCAACTCCAGAGATGCAGAGCCTATTGCCACAGGACTCAAGAACCTACTCCACTCTGCTTGTTGCAGTACTAAATGGCAGCGGTGTTGTCTGTTAAAACCTGCACAAGCCTCTCCTTGAAGGACAACAGGAAGGCCTTGATTGCCAGATGAATGGTTCTCAACTCCAGCAGACTGATATAGAGTTGGGAATCCACCGGATACCAGAGCCCTCTGATCGCCACTTCTGACCTACCCAACCCTGCAGTGACCCATCCGTAACCTCCTTCAACTCCAAAGGGCACCAGGGAACGATATAATAGGGACTTATAGATAAGGTGTCCATTTCCAATTGGGTACAGTCAAATCGATACACACTTAAGGGTCAGGGCACTGGCACTGAGGTCTGATCAGCAGGCCTAAATGCGCTTTAGGAGTCGACTTCTGACCTACCCAACCCTGCAGTGACCCATCCGTAACCTCCTTCAACTCGGGGAGTGGAAAGAGAGGGCTCTGCCGCTGGTCTAGTTGAGATTGAGCAATCACCACTGCCGTTCGTATGCAGTGCTCTCCAAAATCAGAATGGCATCTGAAGGTTTCCCTAGTGCTGTGCTCACTGAAACTTTCAATTCCATTGCAGAGCATGCATATGCCAGCTGGTGTACTCGACAAGGAGGATGCAAGAGGTTAAAGAGCCAGCATCGAGGCTCAATCACTGGGATCATAGACTCTTTGCGAGGAGGGAAGGCCATTAACTGAACCATATTCAGGACCGGTAGAATGAAAGGAAGCCTATGAAAAGTTGTCAGGTCATTGATTGTAAACCTCAATGATGTCAGTAGGTTTGCCGCTGTCTGGAGGTTTTCCACGACTGACTGTGGAAAACCTGCCTTCAATATCCAGTCTTCAAGGTAGGGGAAAACTGCTATCTATGACCTCCGGAGATGGGAAGCATCCACAACCGTCACTTTTAAGAGCACAGAGGAGCCCTGGTAAGGCTGAAAGAGAGAGAGCAGCAAACTGAAAATGCTCCTGGCCTACCTTGAACCCCTGGCAACATCTGTGGGGCTGCATGACTGGTATATGAAAATACACAACCTTTAGGTCCAAGAGACCATAAGGTCGGTTAGGTTCAGAGCAGACATTTTGGCCAGCGTGAACATATTGTATTTGTCCTTCCAAAGGAAGGCATTAAAATCATGAAGATCTAAAATGGGCCAAAGGTCCCATCCTTTTTCAGCATGAGGAATAGCAAGAGTAGCCATCCTCTTTTATTTTCAAATCTGATGCTCCTCTTGCACCAGAATGGACAGGTGTTCCCCTGAGATGCGCTCTGATGTGGTGGGTACCATTCAGTAAAGCAGTGAGAAAGGGTAGGCAATAGCCATAGTGAACAATTTGCAGTACCCATTTGTCGGATGTTATGGATCACCACACTGATAGAAAGTGCTTGCTCATGCCTTCCCCCCAGGGTGGTTGTGCATCACTAATAACGAGCTAAAGCTGCTTCATGTTTGTTACCGCAAGACAAAGGGTCTGGGAAGACTGGTGCTTTCAGGGGTCTGCATGTCGCCAGTCCAATCCCCGGCCCAGGGCTCGAAAGGACTGGGGTGAGTGCAAAAGAGGTTGATGAGACTGACGCTGCCTATATGCCTGCACCCTCAGAATAGCCTTTGAATTTCCAAATCAGGTAAAAAACCTGTTTGGCATAACACAAAAGGCCCAAAGTACATGCTTCGGCCCTACTCTCATTGAAAAGCAGAATCTGCTTTTTTACTGAACAGACATGAGCTATCGAAATACATATTCATGAGAGAGGTCTGTACATTTCCAGAGAAGCCTATGAAGAGCATTCATGTATGGTTGCGGGGCACCACACTCTCACCAATTTATTTATTTATTTATTTATTATGCATCTTGTAGTGCGCAAACTAAAACCTGAAGGTGTCAAGGCGCCTAACAAAAAGATCAGAAAGCAGCACTCATACGCTTACTTATACGCTTGGACAAAGAGGTGTGTTTTAAGGGCAGCTCTGAAAGTTTGAAGGGAGGGGAGGGACCTGAGCTCTAATGGAAGGTCATTCCACCATTTAGGAGCCAAGAGGGAAAAAGCCCTACCACCCCATCTGGCTTTCCGAATACGAGGGATGTGAAGAAGAAAATGATTGGAGGAGCGGAGGTTCCTGCCAGGGTTGTAATAGTAATGAAAGGAAGGGGTCCCAGTACTCAAGGATCAATTTACAAGGCAAACAATAAAATTAAATCAGTCAAGAAACAAATCAGTCCACATTGTTTTAATCACAATGTGAAAATTTATAGCAAATATATGAATTTCATTACGTAAAAACAGTTTGCGTAGTGCCCCAAATACAGTAGAAGGAGAAGGGGGGGAGAGTGATCCTGTGAGGAAGTAGTGAAGGAAAGGAGGAAATTTTATAGTGACAATTGAATCAGTCAATATACATCATTTATACATGCTACACAGTGTGTGTAGGAATGTAGACCACAAGGTTCAATGTATCCACAAGTTTCAATTAATGAAGGCGTTTCGGGCGTGGAGTTGAATTCTACGAGTAGTTGTCGACGTTTCGACCCTCTATTGTGCAGGTAGAATTACTATCCTTGCTGTGGGGTCTTCATCAGGACAGGGGTGGGGACACACCACGACGTAGTATGAGGTGGACCGTGAGACCGACTAGTGGCTTGGTCCAACGGAATCGTCAAGGCTGATGAAACATGCAATGGTATCAGGGCGACCCCAGTTCAAATAGGTAATATGATCAGAAGTAGCAGCAATTTAAATCGTGGCAAAAATGCGTGATATTGTTCACAATCATTAAGGGGTCTGGTCAATCCACACGTGTAACTCAGGGGTGATTCCAAAGAACGCGATCAAATTAGGATCGTGTGGGGTCCGGATCAGTCGGACAGGTAATTTCACGGACGATACGGTGCAACGATGAATCGCGTCCCGCAAGGAGCCTAGTTCGCAATCTGTAATTCTGTAATAGGTCAGGATAGCTCCAATGCCTGTAGGGCTACTTTTTGCCAAGGCCTTATAGACCATACACATGGACTTAAAGACAATCCGCTCCTTTATCGGAAGCCAGTGCAGCTGCTTCCTGGCCAACGTGGCCGAAGAGCGTCGGGGAAGATCAAGGACGAATCTGGCTGCCGCATTCTGGACTACCTGCAAGCGCTGCATCTGACTCTTATTCAGTCCAGCATACAGCGCATTGCAGTAGTCCAGATGAGACCCCAAAAGGGCGACAGCAAGTTGCCTTCTTGCCTGCAGGGAAAGGTAGTTCCTAATTTTCCTGAGGACATGGATTATACCCCAACAGGTAGATACCGTCCTGTTGACCTGTTGGCGCATGTCCAGAGTAGGGTCAATCATCACCCCGAGATTTTTAGCCGAGGAGGTAGGCTTAGGGCAGGGACCGAGCGAGTCAGGCCACCACTCCATGGACCAAATATCTTCCCTTCCGCCGAACACCATCACCTCGGTCTTCTCCCCATTCAATTTCAGTGAATTGTAAATCATCCACTGGCTGACGGCCTCCATACAAGATCTAAATCTGGAGGCCGTTAGCTCAGTTGACTGGGAGAGAGACACGAGGATCTGGGTGTCATCCGCGTAGGAAACTACCTCCATCCCAAAAGATCTAATAAGTCTGGCAAGGGGGGTCACATAGATGTTAAAAAGGGTGGGACTAAGCGCCGACCCTTGAGGGACCCCACATTGCACAGACAGGGATGGAGATAGGAATTTTCCCAGCATTACCCTCTGCTCCCTATGATCGAGAAAAGAGGAGAGCAAACCCAGGGCTGCCCCCCGGATCCCGATCTCACCCAGTCGCGATGTTAAGATACGGGGAGATAGGGTATCGAAGGCAGCCGTGAGGTCCAGAAGGATCAGGAGGGATGTCCGACCCTCATCCACACTCATACGAATGGAGTCGAGGACCAGGGTGAGGGCGGACTCGGTGCTATGTTCCCTCCTGAAACCATGCTGGGAAGGGTCCAGGCAGCCCGAATTCTCCACAAAGGCAGCTAGATGCCCATTTAAATGGGACTCAAGCATCTTTGCAGGGGCCGGGAGCAGTGAGATGGGGCGGAAATTTTTTAAAACCCCGGGATCTAGGGAGTGTTTCTTAAGAAGAGGTTTTACCACAGCATTTTTCCACTGTTGTGGAAAGACGCCCTCCCTCAAAACCCCATTCATGATCTCAAGTAAGGGGGGTAGAAGAGATCCTCTACACTGCTTCATGATCTTAAGAGGGCAAGCATCTAGCGGAGACCCTGACTTGGTTTTCTCAAGCAGCATGTCAAGATCTTGTAGGGAGAGCGGAGGGAAAGATTCCAGATAACCGGCCAAGGGAGGCTCCGCCGAGGAAACATCCGAGACCGCAGTAGCCGGGGGCTCAGCCGTTGAAACCCTTTGTGACTCCAAAGAAGAATAGATGTCGGATATTTTGGACTGAAAGAAGCGAGCTATGTCATTACAGAGCTCCTGAGATGGAACAACAGGATCGGGGACCTGGAGAGATGTGAGAGAGTCCACGATCCTGAAGAGCTCTTTGGGAGATGAAAGGGAGGAAGTCAGGGCCACAAAGTAGTCTTGTTTGGTCCCGATGACTTCCGACTTATATCTCTTGAGCAGGGTTTTGTGAGCTTCCCTGTCTTTGAGATCCCAACTGGCATGCCATCGACGCTCCTGTCTCCTTACTTCCTACCTAAGGAGTCTGAGTTGTTCAGAGAACCAAGGGGCTGATGGTCTTTTCCTGGCTGAATAACAGGACCGAGCCGGCGCCAGTTCGTCCAAGGCCTCTGTAAGAATGTTATCATAATGCGGCACCGCCGAAGAGGGATCCATCTCCCAAATAGAAGACAGACTAGGAAATCCATGGGTCAAAAGAATGTTCCCCGATGTTTTTAAGATTCCTGCGTACTTCAAAAGTACTCTGAACTTTCCTGAAACTTTCCTGGCTGGGGAAGGCCACGTTGAAAGGAACGGCCAGGTGGTCTGACCAGGAGAGGGAGAAAGGAACCGTAACTGAAAGTCTCTGGTCGTTAGAGAAAATCCCATCGAGCGTGTGACCAGCTCGGTGTGTGGGTCCTTTCACCAGTTGGGTGAGTCCACATGCTGTCAGTGCTTCCAGCAACACAGAAGTGTCATGAGATTCCAATAACTCTAAGTGAAAATTAAAATCACCCAGAATCGTTAGATTCTCCCGACCAAAATAGGGCTCCAGGAACTGAAGCAGTTTTAAGCTAAAGTCTGCTCTAGGACCGGGCGGACGATAAACCAGAATCCCGTTAAATGGAGAGATATGGGAGTCATGTAATGAAAAATACAACACCTGAATAGCATCCTTGGGGTCAGATAGAGGCATAGTATGACATTGAAAGCTGTCCCTATGCAGGATGGCTAATCCACCACCGACCCGGCCTACTCTGTCGTGCCGAGTCAGGCAGTACCCCTCAGGGACTGCTTCAATAAGGTCTGGACCCGAGGAGTCCTTGGCCCACGTTTACGTAATAAAAACCCATGTCGGATTCTTCTCCAAAACAAGCTCCTTAAAGACAATGTTGTTTTTAATGAGTGAGCGCGCATTAAGGAGCAAGCACTTTACACTCAGTTCACTAGGAGGTACTAGCGAGCGAGGCTCCCGGAGGGGGGTGGGCAAGGCGGAGTTCACGCCGGCCGGGTCTAACTGGAAGCACCCACATCCCTTGAACCCGAGGAGGTCCTCAGGAGTGAATCTATGGAAGCATGATGCAGTAGTAGGTCGAAGGCGTAAAATATCATGTAGGGAATATTTCAATATATCATGCCCCACTATGTCCGACCTAAAGGTCCCGCCGTCCAGCCCGTCCTCAGCGCGGACGGGCGCAGACGGGCTGGACTCTGGCGTGACTCCGGCGTAGCGACGGCTTACACGCTGCGCGTCATTTCCACTGATTAATATTGGGCTCTAGCTAGTCCACCTGACTGCTAGAGCGCGGCGAATGTTAGCACTCCCTAGCACCCACCCAAGATGGCGCCCGCCAAAATACTAGCGCGAGGGTCCGGCCCGCTCCAATAGCGGTGAAGGGCACAATTATAATGCAGCAATGCAGCGGTGACGTTTTTAAAATCAGGGGACTAACTGTGTTTAACAGAAAACAACTAAGGAGACAAAAAAGGTAATTTAAAAGCAATAGCGCGATAAATGCAACTGCCCTTCTCAGACAATCAGTCGTATCAAGGCCACCACGAATTACGCATTTGGCCACACCCTAACTAGTTTGACCCTGTGATGTCCTAAGGTATTCTGGGACCGCCAGCAAGATCTAAATCGCTGTGACCTGGGCAGCATGCATATATCTGCCCAAAAAACAAACTGCATTGACTAACCTGAGTGCTTGGCTAGCTGAAGAGAATATCTCAATCCTCTTAAGACTCTTTGTCTGGGGAAGTTGTAGGGAATGAGCTAGGCTTCACTTTGCTCGCTGAAGCCTGAACCATCAGACTTTCAAGAGTTGAATGTTAAGTGAGAAAATCAAGGGTCAACAGGTGCCGCTCTGTATTGCCTGGCCACCTGACTATTCATGGGTGGGCAAGAACAGGGATTTGACCAAGTGCCAATTAAAGTGACAGTGAGGACCTAATAAAACAGGAGCATGGGCTCAGATGTGGCTGGCAATAGCTTCAAGATTTACTTTAGGACATTTGTCTTAACCTCATTGGCTGGGCAACTGCTACAGCTGTCTGTCCAATACCTTAGTTTCATAACAAGTTACCACTGTAGATGAAGCACTCTTTTCTGTCGGAGGCCTCAATGGCAAGTTCAAACCTGTATCAGGTGAAGTTATTAAGCATGCTGTCCTCTTGTACTCCATGTAAAAAGTATCATCATAATAAGTGGGTTAATCATTCACAACCCCACCACCATCATCTCTTGGAAGTGGCAAGCTTTGAGCCAAAAAGATAAGGTAGCCTTTGAGGGCAAGTCCACTCTAGAAAAGCTTCACATTTGGAATCAGTCTGTATGGTGAACATCTACGCTTTAGTAATTTCATAGCCTGATACTGGCTGGGATGGTACTGAAACCTGCACTGGAAAAGTTGATACGTGTGTATGAGGGATGGACCAACGCTGATTGTGGCAATTGAGTGGAAGTCTGTACCAGAGCTAGTACAGTCTGAGTGAGACAGGTTCAAGGGGGTCAGAGAAGCATAGAATGGATCTAGTGGTGGTAACCAACTGACTACCACTGTGGTCCCTTAGGTCCCTAAGGCGTATAAGAGGAGCTGGTACAGTGCCAAATATTGGCAACAAGACCTCCTTAAATCTTTGATCTGTTGCAAGGTCGCAGATGCCCTGAGGAATTCAGAGTCCAGGGGACCAACAGAGGAATTGGCCCCAAATTGGAGATCTAAAGGGAGACCAACAAACAATGTAACACTGTCACTCTTCTCCTACTTACCAGAGGATTTAGACTGTAAAGTAGACCTACAGTAGAGGGAATCAACCTTCAAGTTGGAGTTGACACAAGACTTAAGCCCATGCATTCTTGTGCTAGATAATGTACTGCTTTGTTTCTCAGTCCAAGATGCCTTCGGGTTTATAATGGTCACTTGTCACACAACTGAGTGGTGCCCCAAGCCCAGACACTAGAGACCCACCTCATGAGGAGCCGTAAACAACACCTGTTTCCATCGGGATTGGCATGGATTGAAGCCTGTAGTTTTAGGAAAGGACACTGTTCCCTAGCACCCTGGATTTTCTTGTTTAGAAGATGTCGGAAGACCGGTGAAATAGAGAGCAGGGGGGCATGGAAATAAATAAATGGACATTAACGAGCAAGGTTGGCACCTATATGCAGCTCCATGGCGCCACCTACGGGCGCGCAGGCGCACTTTTGGAATGTTTCTGGATCCAGTATGACACCTACAGAATATTCTATAGGTGACAAATCAGCGGTTAGGAGAATTCATAAAAAATCTGACTTTGGAACGATTTTTTTTATTGGTTTTTATTAGAGGCAACAGTGACAGTGCACTTGACTGAAAATATCAATCCCAAATCACAGTGGCAATATACAGGTTCCAACAGTCCTAAAGAATAAGAATGCAATAGTGGGAGGATGGAAGCGGACACTGAGTAGACAATGAAGAAGTGGTGTAAAGATCACACCTTCAGGAGGGGGAAGCGGGGAATGATGAGGAAGGGTGGGGAAAATCTTAGCAATATACAGCATTAGACAATATTTGTTCTCTCAAAATGGGATGACAGCATGGATTGGGCGTGGCAAGGTGGAGGGGTGGTGGGGTGGTGGTACTACGTGACAGTTCACTGTCCACTCGAACTCAATATCTTTGAAACAGCCAGTAGGATGTTGAGAAAACAAGAGCATTGTAATGACCAAAGGGCAGGTGGGGTAATCCAAATGTTGCTTCAGGAAGGGATACCTCATCTGAAAAAATACTGGATTTGGGCCTGTATTAAGCATATCATAGTTATTAGTAGGTCAAGTTCATTTCTTGTAGTCAGTCCTTGGATTACAGAGCCTCTGTCAGCCTCCATATTCTTATTATGTATGCTTTTTTAACTGTGAGGTAGGTATCAATCTATCTCCTGCAGCGATTCATCAAGTCTGACAGCTGGACTTCGTTTAAGATCTTCTTCAGTTGTAGCCACGATCAATATAATTTCTGACTGTTTTAGGGTAAACACTATCTCCTGGTTGGGGCAGTACAACAGCACATGGATAATGCCAGAATTTAAATGATGTGATCTCCAGCAGGTTGTTTATGATTGTAGGCACTTTGTGAGGTTTGCACGTGTCCAGAGCCAATGGAATATGATCTTAAAGTAGCTGAATTTCAGCCTGGCTTCCTGTAGGCATAAGCTGCGTGAGCCGCTCCTATCTCTTCAGACAAGAGGGTTTACCATGATATGAAGAGTCTTGCTTCAGATGGTCTAGAGAAGAATTCAGCAATAAGTGTCATATTTTGTGATACTCACCACAAAGGTGTGGACTGAAGAAACAGACCATAAGGGGAAGATGATCTTTAAATCATTCTGTGAATTATTTGGATGTAATGAGAACGCAATATTGTAAAATGGATGATGGAAAGCCCTGGAATGGGTGAATATGTCCATGGTAACTCAGAATACCAATCTGGAAAAATCCCCTTCGAGGACCATAGATGCCAGGCTGCAGATTTCTTGATTAAGAGAATTTTCGTGTTACTCAAAGTGGGGAGCTTCAGGATGTAGGAAACTACCAAATTTCATTTTTCGTGGTATTGATTACGTGTTCAACATAGAGTGAAGTGCCAGGCTACTAACCATCCAATAAAGTATGTATGGCTTTTTTCTTCAAGGAGCAACAATGACGGCCTGGTGGTCATTTCAGGAACAAATGGGCTAACTGTAAACATGGTTACGATATTGCATATATCTTTGCATGTCAATACTGGTCAGACAAAGTCCTCCAGGTTATTTGGCTGCATAACGTTTTGCGGCTGGAATTCATCTTTCATTGCATGGACTGCACAGCCATTTTATATGTCACATTCTGTAGGTAGTCAATGGTGTGAAAAAAACAAGTTACTAACCTGTACACAGTGATGCTCCAGTATTGATATCTTTTACTGATTCACATTCTTGAATCTTCCCTGTCGTCAAGGTGGGAGTCCCACGGTAACAGTAGAAATAGTAGTAAAGAATACATTACAAATACCTCCATAGAGAGAAAATTCAATTGAACACTATCAACCTCATTTTAGAACATCCAAAGTTCAACCAATCACAGCAGAGACCTCAGAGTAACCCTCTCCTCAGAGCCATCACAACTCAGATTTCGAGCACAAGTGTGCAAATATATATATATATATATATATATATATATATATATATATATATATATATATATATATATATTTTACTCCGAGGTAGAAAGGTGAGCCTAACCGGGGAGGAGGACGGGTCTCATGTGAATCTATAAAAGATATCAATTCTGGAGAACCACAGTGTACAGGTAAGTAACTTGTTTTTTTCCAGTATTGTATCTTTTATATATTCACATGCTTGAATCCGAATAAAGACCAGTATATATATGTATACTTCTCTTTAATCTGATTCAAGCATGTGAATCTATAAAAGATACAATACTGGAGAAAAACAAGTTACTTACCTGTACAATAAGTATATAAAGAAATCAGGAATGGCTACAAGCCTCCTATCTTAGGCAAAGAGATGACGAAGAGCTGCTTGTCCCACGGCTCTTCCGCCAACCATCTTGGCAGTAATGCTTTGTGAACATGTGTGTCCTCGCTCAAGTTGCTGCCCTGTATATGTCAGGGAGAGAAGCCCCCACAAACAGGGCTGAGGAAGTTGCGATCTTTGTCGTTGAATGGGCCTGCACTCTTGCAGGCGATTGATGTTCAGCCTTCTCATGACAGAAGACAATAGCTAAAGTCACCCAGCGAGCAATACTGGCCCTAGTTAGGGCGAAACACTTCCTGGGTGCAGAGTAAGAAACCAGCAGCTGAGAAGACTTACGAAAGGACTTTGTCCTTTGCAGGTAAAATTTCAAGCAGCGTTTGATGTCCAGAGAATGGAGAGATTTTTCCTCCACCGAGGACAGATTTGGAAAAAATGTAGGCAGAATTATAGACTCATTGAGGTGATAAGACAATGGTACTTTAGGTATGAAAGGAGGATTCGTACGTACAATAACTCTGTCTGCTAAAAATTGAAGAAATGGTTCCTTTATAGAGAATTCCTGGACCTCGCTGATACGTCTGGCTGATGTAATGGCCAAGAGAAAGGACACCTTTCAGGAGAGAAATTTTAAGTCACATTTGTATATAGGTTCAAATGGGGAACGCATTAGTTGTGACAGGACCGTATTTAATTGCCACATCACTGGAGGGGATTTTACCAGTGGGTAGGTCCTGAATAGGCCTTTCAGAAATTCCTTAATAAGTCTATGAGACTACAATGAAGACTGATCCAGACGCAGTCTGTATCTAGAAATCGCAGCAAGGTGAATCTTAATGGAAGTATGCAAGAGTCTTGCCTTGGCTAGGTGTAAGAGATATGGCAATACTTGTTCCGTGTGAAAGAAAGTGAAACCTGCACCACACACAGAACCGTTTCTATTTTGCAGAGTAACATTTGAGCATGGAAGGAGCTCGAGAATTTTGTAAAATTACTTTGCAATCATTGGGTATGTTCAGATTCTCCAATTCGATGAAGTAAGGAGCCAAGCCGACAAGTGAAGAGAGGGAATTTGCGGATGAATCAATTGCCCTTTGTCCATGTAAAGAAGATTCTCCCTTGGAGGAAAGAGAATCAGAGTGCACTCTGATAGGCGAAGTAGGTCTGTGAACAAAAATTGCCTTGCCCACTCAGGAGCGTTGAGAATTATGCGGCACGGCTCCCATTTATCTTTTGGAGAACACGAGGGATGAGAGGAAACGGGGGGGGGGACGGGGGAGGCATAGGCAAATATCCCTGTCCTGGAGAGCAGAAAAGCGTCTCCCCATGATTCTGGCTGAGAAGTCCTGCTTGCGTAAAAGGTGCACTTTTTGTTGAGGTACGTAGCAAACAGATCTAATGTCGGAAAGCCCCAAGACCAGAAGACCATCTGCAACGTTTGTTCGTTGAGCTTCGAATCGTGGCACTGTTTGGACACCCTGCTGAGAGAGTCGTCCCACTGATTGTGGATCCCTGGCACATGCTTCACTCGAAGTGAAATTTGAGTGAGAAGCCATTCCCAAATTTCCTATGCTTAAAGAGAGAGAGCCTGAGATCTAGTGCCACTCTGTTTTTGGAATAAAACAAGGTGGAGGGGGGGGCGCTAGAGGGCGCCGGACAAGATGGCCGCACTTGCGTGAGGCTCTGTCCAGACCTAGCAATATTCGCCCATATATCCTTTCATTTCTCATGCCTGCTACCTGCAAAGACGCCGAGAGTGCCCCACTGTCATCGGGGATCGACTGCGACGCTTTTTTCCGGTGCCTGTGGAGACTATTTGAGCCCCTGGGAGCCGAGACGCTCTGCACCGCGGTCGCGCCAGTGCGGTCTGGCGACCTCGTGGAGGAGACGCCCCGCTGCCGCCCGACTTGAGGACACCGCTGCCTCCTGCTTGAGCTGTCCCGGAGGCGTGGAGTCGGCGGCCTGCGGAGGGGAGACGGAGTAGGAGCCAGGTGGCGGAGAGACTCCGGAGCAGCTGCGGAGCGGACCGGACCCGGCCTGCCGGCGCTGGTGAGTGGGGCGGGGCACTACGCAAGCCCGGGGCTGCGGAGGTGGCGCCGGGCATGGTTAGGCCGCGCCGCGCGAACTAGGGCTGGCGGGGGAGGGGCGGAGGAGCCGCGGTGCGAGGGACTGGCGAGACTGCGACCCTGGGGGTGCGCTTATTGCCCTGGGTGATAGCGGAGGAGAGTCCCATGTGAAATCGGGACCGCTGGGACCCTGAGCTGCATTTAAGGACTGGCCACCTGCAGTGCGTCCGCCATTGCGTGGAGCGACCATCCAGGTCAGAGGACTTTGGCTTTAAGGGGGAGCCTTCCGCAATGAAGCCACGGTCTGTACAGAGTATAAACGCGATAGTGGGGCTCTGCTAAACTCCATCCGAAACTGTGCTGGGTGTAGCTGATAAAGCTGCGGAGAGCCTGAAATTGCGCCGAGGTGTGCATCTGTTTCCTTACACGGAGGGCAGTTGGCCTGCCAGTGCTCCACTGCAGTGCACGGGACGAGGCTGGAAATAGCACTGGGTAGTGCTCCGGACCCGACCTTTGAGCATAGCCTGACATAGCTGCGTCCCTGATTGGAATCTCTTCCAGAGCTGAACTAACCGCCACCATGGGCAGGCAGGACAGGAATCAGCCAAAACTGACATTTGAAGCAAATAAAAAAACTGCGCACACATCTTCACAGGCGCCTGCTGACCCTGATCAGGGGGGGGCTGTGGGAGGTACCCCAAACTTGGAATCCACCCTGGTGGCCATGCAAAAGACCTTGCAATCGATTGAGGGAACCATGGAATCTGTCAACCACCGCCTTGATCACATGGCGGCGCAATTCGACCGCCAAAACGAACGCATGGGGGAGGTAGAACAGAGAGTCTCTGCCACGGAGGATGGTCTGGCCACAGTCTCTTCTAAGGTGTTCAGCATGGAGAGGGTATTGGCGGTCATACAGGCCAAGAACGAGGAGTTGGAAGGGAGGTCCAGAAGGAACAATGTAAGGGTCACGGGCCTGCCGGAATCCACAAATGTGGGGCGTATGGAAGACTTCATGGAACGTATGATTATTGATATATTCGGGGCAGATCAACTGTCCAAAGTCTTTATAGTGGAGCGGGCCCATCGCTCTCTAGCCAAGCGGCCTCCGCCTGGAGCACCACCGCGCCCGATAGTGGCCAGGATACTCAACTATAGAGACCGTGATACCATTCTTCGGCTTGCGAGGGAAAAAGGGGCTATCGAATACCAGGGCAGCAAACTCGAGTTCTACCCTGACTTCACCATGGCGGTGCAGACGGCTCGCAAAGAATTTACTGCGGTGAAGCAGATGCTGCGAACTGAGGACATAGCATATGCCATGCTCTATCCGGCACGCCTGCGGATCGGGCCCCCTGCGGACAACAAGATATTTTCCTCCCCGAAGGCGGCCATGGACTACGCCAAGCAACTGAAAAGGAGAGCTAAAGGGCCGAGGGACCGTCGGGACGGCGATGATGGCGGGCAGGAAGAAGCCGCCTAATCTGAAACTGTGCAGTTGCCTGTGGAGGGGGCATTGCTGCGAGTCACTGCGATCTGCAGCCTCCACTATCGCTTGGGCTGTTATAGCTGCTAGGACTTGGGGTCCACTGGGGTCTGCCTCGCCCTGCTCAGCGACTGTGTACATTGTGGATGGGGGGGCATGCTAACTGCTGGGGACTCTGTGGATTGAGCGGCACTGACCCTTTATAGGTCATTTCACTTGTGTGAGCATGGCTGGGCCGGGCTGCGGACCACTGGGATTGTGCGTAAGGTGCACGTGCAGCGGTGCGCATGCGGCGCCCCCCTTTGCCTATGAGTTCTGAACTATTTGCTGAGGGCCCGGGCTGGAGCAACTCTAACATTGTGCCGGGGGATACTCACTTGTCTGATACTGTTTTATTAACGGAATAGGTTTGCAGGTATGGGGATGTAGTTCTGAATGACAGGTCTACGCTCTCGTCCATATCTGGCGTGAGTGGAGTGCGGCTACGCCCCCCAGGACGGGAGATCCCCACACGCAGTTGTTGGTATTGTTGGGGTTTGGGGTAGGGGGGACAAAGGGATTGCTTTGGCATTTGGGGCGCGCTGAAGTGGGTGGAGGGATGGGGGTTGAGTTTCTGGGGGATGTTGTGGGAATGTTTTTTTTCCTGGTCAGGGAAGTGAGCTCTGTGTTGCTGTTGGACTATGCTTGGATGTTCTGGTACTGGAGCGGTCTCTGTAGTGGAGGGTCTTACGTCCTTTATGTGCTGATGGTGTCTGTGGGTGGGCCTCTGATATGGACGCCGGGGAAAGCCTATTGCGTTGAGGGTGGATTGAGGGGTTGGTGTTATGGAGAGGGGGGGTAAGATTAAATGCATTACTTGGAATGTCCGGGGACTCAATAAGCCGCAAAAGACTAGACAGATGCTTGCCTTTCTGAATAGGCATGGTGTACAGGTGGCATTCCTACAGGAAACGCACCTTCAGGGTAAAGCGGCCGACAAGGTGGGCAAACAATGGGCGGGGGTGAGACTGGCTACGAGCTACTCTTCCTATGCAAGAGGGGTGATGATCCTGATAAAGAGAAATGTTCCTTTTGAACTACTGCATGAAGAAATTGACCTGAACGGTAGATACATCATAGTACAGGGTAAATTATGTGGCACACTGATAACTCTGCTCAATGTTTATGGACCAAATGTGGATGACCCTGAGTTTTATGTAGCTCTCTGGAACAAGCTGTATTCACTTGCACCTTCGGCTATCATTTGTGGGGGGGACTGGAACATCACTCTGGATTCAGACCTAGACAGGAAACAAGATAGAACTCCTGTGCGTAAGAAGGCAGTGGATGCGGTGTGCGAGGGCATGGATGGGTTGCGACTGCTGGATGTATGGAGGCTACGAAACCCGAATAAGCGGGAGGGCACCTGCTACACCTCGGCACACGATACATGGTCGCGATTGGACTACTGGCTTACGACACGAGATGTCAGTGGTTGGGTGGTGAGTGCTGACCATCTACCTCGTACTCTCTCTGATCATGCGCCCGTCACACTGGTGCTGCAGCTCCCATTTCATGTCCCCGCTCCTTTCGCCTGGCGACTTTCCTCTGGGGTGCTGACGGATCAGGTGTTGTCTGAGAGACTGAGGCAGATAATAGAGGAGTTTTTTACTAACAACGTGGGGTCTGTAGACAAAATGGGTACGGTCTGGGAGGCCTTCAAGGTGACGGTGAGGGGCGCGTGCATTGGGCTGAGGTCAGGGGTGCTCACGTCCATTAGGGACTCCATGAACAGGTTAGAGAGAGAGTTACGGCTTCTGGAGCGACAATTAGAGGAGGGGGTGGAAGGCACGGTCCTTGCTGACATTCGTACGAAGGTGGACGAATATAACGAGCTGGCAGAGCAGGAGGTAAAATTCCTCTCTAAGAAAGCCACAGCTAGGTATTATGGCGAAGGGGGCAGACCAGGCAAGGGCCTGGCAGATCGGATCAGGGAGCCATGGGCACGACACTGCACAGTGCAGGAAATCGTGGATCAGGGGAATGTGGTTACTAGCACAGAGGGTATACTGGCCTGCTTCGCCAAACATTATGAGCAGCTCTATGCACAAAGGGACACAGCAGATGAGGAAGAAGTGAATCAGTATTTGGAAGATGTAGCCTTGGTGTGGCTGTCTAGGGGGCAGCAGGAGTTCCTTATGCATCACGTCACTGAGGCTGAATTCAGGGAGGCAATAGCGGCCCTCCCTAGTGGTAAGGCGGCTGGTACGGATGGCTTACCCTCCGAATTTTATAAAACATATGCTGATCTACTGATCCCGCAGCTAGCACGGGTGTTGGATGAAGCGTTTGACTGCGGACAATTGCCGGCAACCATGAGGGAGGCACTGCTGGTGGCCCTACCTAAACCGGGTAAGCCGCCTGATAAGTGTGACTCATTTCGCCCCCTTTCACTTATGAACACTGATGTGAAGATTATTGCGAAAGTACTGGCCACACGCTTACGGTTGCTGCTGCCTGTCATGGTCTTACCGGACCAATCGGGTTTCATTCCACTCAGATCCACTACACATAATTTAAGGACGCTCTTTGCCGTACTGCACCTGCTTAAACCGGAACTGCCTGCAGCTGCGGTCATGCTAGACGCGGCTAAGGCCTTCGATTCGGTGGCTTGGAAGTACATGATGGCTGTCCTGCACCGTATGGGGGTACCGTTCTTTTTCACATCGCTCATCGCCCTTTTATATACTGCACCCACGGCAAGAGTCAGGGTCAACGGCCACGTATCTTCCTCGTTCCCGATCCAGAGGGGGACAAGACAGGGGTGCCCTCTGTCTCCGTTACTGTTTGCCATCATGATGGAACCACTGGCCTGTATTTTGCGGCAACGGTATGCTGAAGCTGCATTGAAATTCCCGCTTCGAGCTCTGGCGGTGTCAATGTACGCGGATGACATGGTCCTGTATGTTAGGGAACCGGCTCTCCACCTGGAGAACATCCTGCGCGAATTCATTAAGTTTGGTAGACACTCTGGTCTCACTATAAATTGGGACAAATCTGTGATAATGCCACTCACAGAGGCAACCCGCCAGACTCAGCTGGAATTCCCCCTGGAGTGGGCAACAGAGTCAGTTCGGTATCTGGGGGTCTGGGTGCACAGGGACTGCCAGGAGGTTGTCCGGGCCAACTATGGTGTTGCCGTATCTCAACTAGAAGATCAAGTAGCGCGCTGGACTCGACTCCCGTTAACTCTAGCGGACCGAATATCCTTAATCAAAATGGTGGTGTTACCAAAATTTCTCTACCTTTTCGTTAATATTCCTATTCTATTGAAATCACATTTCTTTGCGAGGATCAGATCGCTCCTGATAACTCTCACGTGGGCTGGCAAGAAACCAAGAGTGACTTGGGAGGTGCTGATCAAGCCGTATGCGCTGGGAGGGTTCGCCCTGCCGGACATGAGGCTGTATTATCTCTGCGCACAGGCGCATTTTGCGAGTTATTGGTTGAATGCTCCGCCATACACCCCGCACGTGGCACTCGAGGCGAGTGCGGTTCTGCCGTATCCACTGAGGGCCATGGTCGTTAACAAACACTCGGTTTTTGAGAAGGGAGAGATAGACACAGTGCGGATTACGGCGACAGCTTGGGAACACCTTGGCCGAAGGGCGGCCCGCCTGCCGTTATATGCGCCGGCTATGCCGTTACTCTACCACTCTGATATTTCAGTCACTGGTGAGATCGGAGGGTTACAAGTCTTGAGGGAAGCCGGATTGCAATCCATGGGGGACCTTTTTCCTGGGGCGTCGTTTCTTTCTTTGCAGACTATGACAGCTGGATTGACTAACACGTGCATGCCTACCTTTATTTATGCCCGACTGCGGGCTGCGATAAAGGATTTGTATCCAACATACCCAGAGGAGCCTCCGACACTCGGGGCATTGCAGTTGCTCTACATAGCTAAGGACAGGGCTAAATTGGTCTCTAAATTATACAAGGCTGCCCAGGAGGATGAGGGAGGGGGGGCAGACCAGGCCAGAGCACGATGGGATAGAAGTCTTCCTGACCCTCTTACTGATAACGAATGGCATGAGTGTTGCAACATGACGGGAGGATATGTGATAAATGGAAACTTCCGTCTCTTGCATTATAAATTTCTGCATCAATGGTACTACACACCGATACAGTTAGTGAGATATGGGCTTCGTACTGCTGCGCGTTGCGTGAGATGCGGTGTGGAGGATGCTGACTTTATACATCTTGCCTGGGGTTGCCCGCGAGTGTATGCTTTTTGGAGGGCGGTCACTGAGTGTCTGACGGTTATGACTTCAGTTGAGATCAAACTTGATGTGCGGCTCTGTCTATTGGGTATAGCCTCTGGGGTAGCAGCACAATCACGGCGACTAGTGGTACTGGCGCTCCAATTAGCCAAGAGGAGAGTCGCTGTGGGATGGGGGGGAAGGAGGGCACCAGACGTGCAACTATGGCTGAAGGATATGGCTTACTGCAGAGACCAACTGCACTGTTATTATGAGGATCTGCCGGAGAGGTCTCGCCCGCGAGACATATGGGCTCCATTCACACTGTATGTCTTATCTCTAGACGACTCAGATAGCGAAAGGAATACGATTGTTGAATTGCCGGAGCATGATCATGTATCGGATTGAATGTTGTTTGAAAGCGGTGGAGATGGCTGCGTTGTGCAATGTACTCGTGCTGTAGAGCTTTAGGTGTGCTGGACATTTGCTATGATAGTTGGAACAGGTCAGACCGTCTTCTGCTGCCCAGCTGTGCTCTGAGTATAAGATGTAAGACTTGCGATACGCTACCTACGATGGCCACGCCCCCTGGGCCGTTGTCTGCACCAGCTAAGCCTTGAGAGTTGTATGTGTCCACATAGTAAGGCTCACTAAGACCAGGAGTGGGAGGGGTGGGAGGGAGTTGGGATTGCTAGTCATTTGACTTTGTTCTACAAAATCAGAAAAAGAGACCGAGATCACATGAGGGCTAAAACGGCCGACATCAACGTGTGCTCTGATCACTGCAATTGGAACATATATGGTGCCTACAGGAGCTCAGTCTGGGACTGCAATTGTACCAATGAACTGTGTTACTGAGATCCACTGTGACTGTATGGTGCACTGATTGCGGCCGGCCCTGCCAGTGGGTTGTAGGCACTCCGCTGTGTTTATTCATAATGTGCAATAAAGGTCTACCAAAAAAAAAAAAAAAAAAAAAAAAAAAAAAACAAGGTGGAGATCCCTGAATCCGAGGCAAGAATGCTTTGAGGCCCAAGAACACCTCCCTCAACTCTAGAGGGTTTATATGGCATTTCAATTCATGTTTGGACCATTTTCCGTGCACCTGAAGCTCCTGAAGGTGAGCACACCAGCCCTCCATGGACGCATCCGAGGTCATCACAAACTGAGGAGTTGAGGGAATGAAAGACAGACCCTGAGTAAGGTTTTCCTTGATCTTCCACCAAGACATTGCAGCTTTCAAAGCCGTCGAGATTTTAATCATATCGTTGTATGACCCCTTGGATTGAACCCATTGAGTATCCAGTTGCTCCTGGAAGATAGCAATTGGGAATTAGTTGAATGCATGAGGACATCATCACCAGCATAGATTTGTAATTTCTGACTTTTTGATGGTAGGCGTGTCATTTCCTGGAGACATGAGACCCTTTCAGGAGTCTGAAAGGCTCTGTTGAGATTTGTATCGATGCAAGCTCCTAGGAAAGTCAGAGAACTGGAAGGAATATAAGAAGACTTTTCTAGATTGAGGTGAAGACCCAGAGGCTGGAGTAGATTCTGGCAAGTTTGAGTATAGTTCCTGGCTGCCTGAACTGAAGGAGCTTTTATTAACCAATCGTCCAGCTAGAGGAATACCTGGTGACCTGAACGTCTCAGAAAGGCAACTATCAGTGCCATGCATATGGTGAAGACTCTGGAGGCTGACTTCAATTCTAAGGGAAGCACTCTGAACTGATAATGGCACCCCGCCACTTCGAACCTGAGATATCTTTGATGCTTGTGATGAATGGGCATGTGAAAATAAGCATCGAGAAGATCGAGAGATGATAGATAATCACCTTTTTCCATAAGAAGAAGGATTTCCTGAAGAGATATGATTTTGAAAGATTGTTTTTTGGTGAATGTCCAAGACCTGTCTCCATTTCCCGGTCTTCTTTTTAATTATGAAGAAGTGGGAATAAAACCCTCAATTGCGCTGATGTAAGGGTACCTTGTCTATGGCGCGTTTGGAAAGAAGAGTTTTTATTTCCCTTTTGAGATCTGGCAGATGATAATGTAGGACCTTCGGAGGAGTAGTTGGAGGATACTATACAAACTCTAGGGTATGACTGCCACGGAAGACATCCAAAACCCATCTATCCGTAGAGAAAGAAGTTTGAGCAGGTTGGTTTGAATTGTGGGGCTGCAGTGGCGGGGCCTGGAGAAACTCATTGCTTCTTGTTTGAATCCTGCGGTCTTCCAGCATATTTCTGCCTTTACGACCAGTGGGCTGTGAAAAGGACGATGCAGTGTTGGACCTAAAAGGTTGAGTATATGCCTGATAGGTGCTTTGAGGGTAATGAAACCGCTGTTGGAACTGCAGTCTGGGCGCATCCTGCCCTCGAACTCTGCCCTGAAAGGACTGAAAACGATGTTGTTGCATTGCCAGGGATTTAGCAGTGTCTGTGTCCTTTTTTATAGACTGAAGGGCTTCGTCTATACGACTTCAAAATAAGCATTCGCCGTCCAAAGGCATATCTAGCACCTTAGCCTGAACCTCAGGACGGAAGCTAGTTGCCTTCAGCCACCCCGATGCCTCAGCACAGCTGCTCCTGCCATTTTCAGTGGAAGCTCTTTCTCCTTCTGATAAGATATCCTTTGCTTCCTTTTTCTTAACTTCAGGAAGATGTTCCAAAAAGCGAAGAGATGCCCGACCACATCGGTCGGTCGTACCTTCCCAGAATGGGTATAGCGTTGGAGGCTCTTATAGAGGTAAACACCAGGGTGAAAAACCTCTTCCCGATGTTGCCCAGCTGGAGTCCTTCTTTATCCGGAGGTGCAGAACACTGAGATGCCGGGTTTTTAGCTCTTCTTTGTGCAGCCTGCATGATTACAGAATACGGTCTTGAATGATAGATGAGGCATGTGGGTGAATTATCCAGGCCTTTGCACTTCTTATCCAGCTTCGGAATTACCACTGGGATAGAAGCTGGTGTCCGCATCAGTTTTAGACCTTCCTGCCATAAGTAATCCACTATGGGAATTGCCCTAATGGATAGTTGAGTGCCTGGCTTAAAGTCATACAAGAAACACTCAGTTTGTTTAACTGGCACAGGTAATCAAAGCGCCATGAGGCACGTTCTAGAAGGTTGTGGAAGCTCCCAAAGTCAGCGGGTAGAGAGTCTGCAGGAGGAGGAATAGGAGATGACGGTGAGGGAACTACATAATCATCCCATTCGTCCTGGGTGTTGACATCAGTGTTTATCTCTCCTTCCGCTATCTGTTGTTGGTCCACATTTTGTGAATCATCCAGAATAACAATAGGAGGAGGCAAAACATTTTCCCTTATGGACCTAGGAGTTACTTGTCCTGCATGCTCTACCAGAGCCTGCTGAGGAAGTGGAGGATGTTGCGCAGCATTTGCCTCGGGAAAGCGCCTGTAGTAGTCATTTAGCATGTGACGTAAGTTGGTTACCAGCGACACTGGAACGTTAATAGATGGATCCTCTTCTAATATGGATAACGCTCTTGAAAAGATTCTGGCTGTTGAACAGTAGCCTTAACGGTGAAAGAATACTCTCCTGCAAGGTATGAGGATGGATTAATGTCCTCTCAATCTCTTCATGAAACCCCTTACAATCATTCTGAAAGAAGCAGGAGTTAAATATCACCTATATGCAGATGACACTCAACTCTACTACAAAATCAAATCACCCACCGACATTCAACACCTCAATGTCAGGCTATCCAAAATCCAATCCTGGTTTAACGGTAGCCACTTAAAGTTGAACCCAGACAAAACTGAATTAATACCGTTCGCTACAAAAAGTAACCACCTTCCTATCCATGACTGGCTCAAGAACCAGGATGCCCTAAACTGCTCCCACGCTATAACAGACTTGGTTAAATCACTAGGCATTGCCTTGCACAAGAACTTATCGATGAAGGACCACATCAAAAACTCTATAAAAAGTGCGCTGTACTCTTTAAAACACCTGAAGAAAATGAAACGTTTCATTCCTCAAGACGATTTCAAGATTGCTGTTCAATCCCTAGTCCTAGCCAAACTGGACTACGGGAACGCCATACTTGCAGGAACGCCAAAAGCTCATCTAGCCCCTCTAAGGTCAGTCCTTAACATGGCTGCTCGACTCATAACGGGGGTCAGAAGGTTTGATCACATCACACCATCCCTCCACTTCCTCAACTGGCTACCCATTGAAGGCAGATGTATCTACAAATTGGCCTGCATCACACACAAAACCCTCCACTCAGATTCCCCCCAACTACCTTAACAACAAACTGGTCAAAGCTGGAAGATCCAGATCCCTAAGAAGTTCCAACACTCTTCTTCTCATCCATCCGAAATTCAAAAAGACAACCACTCAGTTCCTATCCTTTTCTGGTAACGTACCCAAGATATGGAACTCACTTCCGATTGACCCCAGATGCAACCCCTCCATGCCGTGCTTCAAAAGGGACCTGAAACTCATTCTCCTCATGAAATACCTTACCGTCCCAGTCAATGAACCAAGACTACAATAACACTTAACTTTTAGTTGAGAAGGACTATACCCAGGGCCAAACATGTTATCATCCTTAGACTCCTAGAAGTCAAGCAAACGTGCTGGAGGCAATGGAGAAATTTTAGAAAAATTCTGAATCTTTGAAGGTCCCAAATGGATTTTTTCTCCCGTAGAAGGTACTGTCGACGCTGACACCGCCACTGCCATAAAAAAGGACAGCGTAGTCGAAGGAGTGGTCGTAGACTGAGAAATTCTCGTCAAAGGAGGAAGGCTCATCGACCATGACGCCGTCATCATAGTCAACTGCTGGCCTGGCGACGCAGCAGCCGTCGAAGTTGTGACCATCAACGTTGTCGCCATCGCTGTAGAAGCCGTCGACAGTGAAGAAATCCCCTCAGGTCTGACAGAGATAGCTCTCGATGCGGTCGATAGACGAGAAGGAAGATCGCTCATGGGGGTTTTAGAAGCAGAGACTGGGGCAGAAGATGATTTTAAAGTTCCTTTTACCTGCTTTCTCCTCAGATTTTTCTTGCTCCTATGATTTCGATCTCTTGGAATCCCCTTGATAAGAAGAGAAGCTGCCTTTCTGTTGCTGGAGGAAGAATGGGTCTTTTCTTCAGTGTCAGTGCCAGATTCAGAAACAGCGTTTTTCTTCTGGAGCCAGAGGAGCAGTCTTCCTTCCCTATCCTTGATGGTCTTGGCCGAGAAGGTTCGGCAATATTTGCATTTTATGGTCAGGGTAGAGGCAATAGAGACACTGCTTGTGGGGCTCTTCTGAGAAAAGTCTAGATTTCTCACAAGTTTTACATGGCTTAAACAACTCTTTTTTATCTGGAATTGTGAAAGTCACAGAAAGGAATACCTCGAACTGGAAGCTGGAGGTCAAAAGTTGAAAAGCCAAGTGTATCTGAGTAGAGCTCTAAGAAACTCCTAATCACACGACACGCAGTAAGAAATCTGAGGTGTGGTGGCTCTGTGGAGAGGGTTACTCTGAGGTCTCTGCTGTGGTTGGCTGAACTTTGGATGTCATAAAAGGAGGCTGATATAGTGTTCAATTGAAGAATTTTCTCTCTATGGAGGTCTATGTAATGTATTCAGTACTACTATTTCTACTATTACTGTGGGATTCCCACCATGACGACGGTGAAGATTCAAGAATGTGAATCTATAAAAGATACAATACTGGAGAACTGCTCTTTCTGCTGGGGAAAGCATCAACATATGAAGCAGAACATTCTGAATGAATCACGTGGTAACATCATGTAGTATCCAAATCTGCTAGCAAAGCTGCATGAGGCAATAAAACCTATAGACCATACACAATGATGTGCCGGCAGCTCATTCTACATACAGATCGATCATTATATAAAGCAGCTTATTGTGCAGGTAGAAGCACTGTCACATGAGACAATTGTGTCTAAAGGTAAAAGCATGGTCAGAAGAAGCTCATTCTATACGCTGATGCATCATCATGAGAAACCATTCATGCTGCAGGGAGCTGAATCCTCACGTAAAGCAGCTCATCCTGGAGGCACACATATCTCGTGAAGCAGCTCATCCTGGAGGCACACACATCTCGTGAAGCAGCTCATCCTGGAGGCACACACATCATCTTGTGAAGCAGCTCATTCTGGAGGCACACACATCATCTTGTGAAGCAGCTCATTCTGGAGGCAGATGCATCATGTGAAGCAGCTCATTCTAGAGGCACACACATCTCGTGAAGCAGCTCATCCTGGAGGCAAAGGCATCATCTTGTGTGGCAGCTCATTCTGGAGGCACAGGCATCATCACTTGAAGCAGCTCATTATGGAGTCAGGGGCATTATTACGTGAAGTAGCTCGTTCTGGAGGCACACATCATCACGTGAAGCAGCTCATCCTGGAGGTAGAGGCATTATCATATGAAGCAGCTCATCCTGGAGGCAGAGGCATCTCGTGAAGCAGTTCATTCTGGAGGCAGAGGCATCATCTTGTGTTGCAGCTCATTCTGTGGAGGCACACGCATCATCACATGAAGCAGCTCATCCTGGAGGTAGGCACATTATCACGTGAAGCAGCTCATTATGGAGGCAGGGGCATTATTACGTGAAGCAGCTCATTCTGGAGGCAGATGCATCATGTGAAGCAGCTCATTCTAGAGGCAAAGGCATCATCTTGTGTGGCAGCTCATTCTGGAGGCACACGCATCATCACATGAAGCAGCTCATCCTGGAGGCAGGCGCATTATCAGGTGAAGCAGCTCATTATGGAGGCAGGGGCATTATTACGTGAAGCAGCTCGTTCTGGAGGCACACTCATCATCACGTGCAGCAGCTCATCCTGGAGGTAGGCGCTTTATAAGATCGTGCAACTCATTCTGAGGACAAAGGCCTCATAATTTGAAGCAGCTCATTCTGGAGGTACTTGCATCATCACACGGAACAGCTTAGAATTAGATGCATTAGCATGTGTAGCATTTCATTCTGCAAGCAGGCACATTACCACGTCAAGTACTACTTTCACAGGTAGATGCAGCACCACTTGAGCAGCTCATTCAGCAGGCAGATGCAATATCAAGTGACAGCTAATTTTGCTTTCAGGTGCATTATTGAATGCCGCCGAGCATTCTGCAAGCAAAAACATCATGACATGAAAGCATGTTTTACAACCAGATGCACCAACATACTCACCAAGAGGTGCAAATGGAAAAGATCAGACAAAAGCACCCAAACCTCTGCTCAGTGTACAAAGTTAGACAGAATAATTAAAAAATTCATGTGTTCCTTAGAAGACTGTCTTAAGGCAACTCGCAACAACCTCAAAGTAAATAACTTAAATTATTCAGACAAAAGCACCCAAACCTCTGCTCAGTGTACAAAGTTGGACAGAATAATAAAAAAATTCATGTGTTCCTTAGAAGACTGTCTTAAGGCAACTCGCAACAACCTCAAAGTAAATAACTTAAATTATTCAAAAGCAGCGAAGTATTTGGAATTAAAGTCAGGCAGGTCTTAGAGAGTTACTCCATATGAAATAGATGTCATGTTATGAAAAGGTGAGTATGTCATGGCTATGAAGCTCCGCATCCGGAGGAAACCCTCAGTAAATAGCTTGGCTGACTAATAATTTCCTGAGTGGTGAAGGTGGTAACGGTTTGCTCAGTTGGTGAGGGTTTGGTCTCGAAATGCAGAGACCAGTAGTTTTATTGATAGGGACTTGGTTAGACCACGGTCCCTCACAGGTGGGTTACGTACCACCTGCCATGAGCATACGGAATAAAATGTAGCATGTCTCAGTCAAAACAAGGAGATAAACCTTTCTAGAGCACATATTTACCTGTATATGCATCTTTATGATCGCTTTCCCAATCAATGTCGCTCCAAAGAAGGTCCAGAAAGGAACAAGGAAGTGTCCACAAGTTATTCCAGCCAGATCAAAGAGTGGATTTGGAATCTGAAGAGAGAGAACGGACAACAAAATCTTTGAGACAATGAGAAACGCTCATCTTGGAATAGAAATGCAACCTTCAGGAGCAGTAAGACAAGGAAGATGTGTCAGAAGAACACTGTCATGAATGCAACAGTAGAGAATACCCATTTGTTAAATCACAAAACAAACCATATCAAATATCATAAGATGACATATATCAATCTACATGTTATAAAATGAAAAAGCTGTGTACCTGTGTTACAACCATTTTAAAATAAAAACCAATTGTCCTTTTTTCAATCAAGTGATCGAAAAACAATGAATCAGGGCTCAGTATGCATGATAAACCCACTTCTGCTACAATTTCAACTAAAGACAAAGCTTTGTCAATCATATGTGATTACTTTCAAGTTAAGTACAAAAAGCCTCAAATAGATCATGAGTGGATATTATGAAAAATTGCTCGATTTATATTCATATTTTCTGCAGTTCACGTAAAATCTGACATTGTCTACTGGTGCACCCAACCACTGGAAAAATATTTTTTGTCAGCAAATATAAAATCCTCAAGTGCCTCTACTAAGAGGTCCATGCACTACCAGCAGAGGTCTGCAGAGTTTTAAAAAAGGCAGATGGAAGCATGAAGGAATCCTGCAGGATCTTCAGGAAGCCACTAAAGGCAACCGAAGTTTTGAGAACTTTGTAACAAACATACATCATCTAACGCACACCAAAGTTCAAGCACACAGGAGACCATAAGCATTTTAAAATGTTCTCTCCAGCGGGAAAAGGCCTTAATTCAAGGTTCTCAATTTGAATATGTTGCTACTTAATAGGAAGTGATGCCACATGTTCAAACACAAAAAAAATATAGTGCCCTGAAGGCATTTTCCCAGCACTTTACTTCCTTCAAACTATTCTTGGATCTGTAGTCTTGGAACATTTTAGTTCAACCCTTTAGAGAGAAGTAACAGATTATAAGGGTTGGAATGGAAGTCTAGGACAGGACAGAGACATGGAGTCACTGAAGAACCGTTATGTATACCTTAAGTATGCTAAAATTAGATGTCATCGAAGGAAACAAGCATTGCCAAAGCCAATAAGTCTCGTCTATGCAAGAGCTATTATCTTTGCCAATAGTTTTTACACTAGTGTGGCTGCTGTTCAGCATGGCTAAAAATGAGTGTGTCAATGGAGAGTGGCTTGGAGTGTAGTTTCGTAAAGTGGGGTGATAAGGAGTGGCGTAGAGTTGATTTGAATGTCAGGGAGTGGAGGGAATAGAGAATAAGGTCATGGAATGTAAGAGTGTAAAGTAGAGTGGAGTGGCACAGAGTGTCGAGTGTTGTAGAGCAAAGTGGCATAGAGCAGAGTAGATTGTCGTAGAGTGGAGTGGCAAGAGTAGTGTGAGAGTGGAATGGCATAGGGAGGTGTAGAGTCAAGTGGAATGGCATAGAATGTAAGTGTTGAGTTTTGTCATAGAATAAAGTGGAGTACAGTGGCATAGAGGGAGTCGCATAGAGCGTCGTAGAGTTGTAGAGTGGCATGGAGTAGAGCGGAGTAGAGAGTTAGACTGTAGTAGAGTTTAATGAAAAAGAGTGGTGCAGAGTAAATTGGCGTAGAGTGCACTGGTTTTTAGGAAAGTGGTGTAGAGTGCAGTGACATAGAATAGAGTGATGCAGAGTAGAGTGTAGTGGCGTACAGTGGAGTGTTTCAGGGTAGAGTGCAGAGGTGTAGAGTGCAGTGGCGTGACTTGCAGAGGTGCAGAATAGATTAGAGTAGCGTGCATGGTAGAGTGCAGTGGAGTAGAGTGAATAGACTGGTGTGGCATGTAGTGGTGCAGATAGTGCAATGGTTTTGAACAGAGTGGTGTAGAGGAGTGTTGTAAAGTAGATTGGCTTAGAGTGATGCAGCGTAGAGTGCAGTGGTGTGCAGAAGACTGGCACAGAGTGTAGTGACGCAGAGTAGATTGTTGCAGAGTAGAGTGAAGTGGCGTGGAGTGGTGCAGGGTAGAGTGCAGTGGCATAGAGTAGTAGTGGCATAGTGCACAGTGGTGTGGAGTACAGTGGCGTAGAGAGTTGTGGAGTATAGTGGCGTACAGGGCAGTGATACAGAGTAGACTGGCGTAGAATGTATTGGTTTTGAGTAAAGTGGTATTGAGTGCAGTGGCGAACAGTGCAGCTGTGTAGAGTAGCATGGAGTGTAGGGGCATAGAGTAGAATAGACTGGCGTAGAATGCAGTGTCATAGAGCAAAATGGTGTAGAGTGGCGTAGAGTCAAGTAGAGTAGAATAGAGTGGAGTAGAAAGCAGTGGCAAAGCGAAGAATAGAGTGGCTCACAGTGCAGTAGCATAGAAAAGAATAGAGTGGCGTACAGTGCAGTAGAATAGAGTGACATTGAGTAGAATAGACTGGCATAGAGTGCATTGACAGAGCGGTGTGGCGTAGAGTGCAGTGGGACAGAGTGCTGTAGAGTGTAGTGGTGTAGAGTGCGCTGGGTTTGAGCAAAATGGTGTAGAGTGCAGTGGTTTAGAGTAGAGCGGCGTAGAGGGCAGAGGCATACAGGAGCGCAAAATAGAGTGAAGTGGCGCAGAAAGCAGTGGCATAGAGTGAAATGGCGTGGAGTGGTGCAGTATAAAGAGATTGGTGCAGGGTAGAGTGCAGTGACAGAGTAGCGGCGTAGAGGGCAGTAAAGTGCATTAGATTGGTGCAGAGTAGAGTGTCATGCATAGAGTTCAGTGGTGCAGGGTAGAGTGGTGCAGAGTTCAGTGACGAAGAGTGCAGGGTTTTATAGTGTTGTAGAGCAGAGTGGCATAGAGTGCACTGGTGTAGAGTGCAGCGGCGTAGAGTGATTAACAGTAAAGTGATGTAGAGTGAAATGGTGTAAAGTGGTGCAGAGTAGAGTACCTTGGCAGACAGTGCAGCAATGCAGAGTTGATTTATGTACTGGAGTAGAAGTACTGGTTTTGTGTAAAGTGGCATTGGGGGGGGCAGCATAGAGTGGAGTGGACCAGGTGAATTGCAGTGGCATAGAGTGAAATGGCGAAGAGTGGAATAGAGTGGTGTAGAGTAGATTATTTCACTTTAGAGTGCAGTGTAGATTAGAGTGACTGAATAGTTTGACGAAGAGTGCATTGGTGTAGAGTGGAACAATGCAGAGTAGTGTAGCGTTGTACAGTGCATTGGAATAGTGTAGCAGAGCGGCGTAGTGGAGAGTAGAGTATAGTGGTATAGAGTGCAATAGTGCAGCAAAGAGTGGCGAATAGTAGAGTGGCATGAAATGGTGTAGAGTGGAACAGAGTTTTGTAGCATGCAGTGGTGTAGAGGGCAGTGATGCAGAGCAGTTGGTGCAGAGTGTAGTGGTTTAGAGTAGGGTGGCAGAGAGTAGAGGGGTGCAGCTTAGAGTGCAGTAGTGTGGAGTAGACTTGCGTACAGTGCAATGCTATAGAGTAGATTGTTTCAGAGTAGAGTGAAGTGGCGTAGAATCGAGTGGAGCAGGATAGAATGCAGTGTTGCAGAGTAGAGAGGTACAGAGTGTATTGGTTCCAAGTTAAGTGGTGTTGAGTGGAGTGGAAAACAGTGCAGCTGCGCAGAACACAGTGCCGTGGAGTAGCGCAGGGTATATTGCAGTGGCATAGAATGTAATGGCGCAGAGTGGCGTAGGGTAGATTGTTTCAGAGTAGAGTAAAGTGGCGTAGAGTGCATCAATGCTGCAGAGTAGACTGGAGTGGCTAAAAGTGGAGTGTTGTAGAGTAAAGCGATGCAGAGTAGTGTAGTGGCGTACAGTGCACTGAGTGGTGCAGAGTAGAGTGCAGTATTGAGTTTAGACGGGGTGTACCCAAAAAAACTCATGTTGGGGTCTTCATCAGGAAATAAATGTGAGCACATTGATGTAACGGTCGGCGTCTGCACCGTCGCTGCTTGGGTCAGTGTGGGCTCCTAAAGAATTTGGGCAATGCTCATGTGGATGAGCATACTCTTGCACCAATTTTGCGTGTTTGGGCCAGTGGAGGACGATTTCTAAATTCAGTGCGTGACTGGCACCATTCTGCTCCGTGGTCAGCGTTTACTTCAGTCCCCAACATGAAGCAAGAATAACCCTTCCATATCCATAGGGGTTTAAACGTAGACCACACCAACCCAGCACACCATAGGATTAAATACAATGGATTTGCCTAGCCTATGTGTGATGTGATTAGGGAACATGTGTACTAGCTTAAGTGTAAAGGCCTACTGATTTTAATGTGATGCTACCAATGTCACACCACCTTTACACAGCCCCTCACAAACCCGATCACATCCTTTCCTTCCTTCACTGAGAGCACTATCGCTGTGAAGTTTTGAAAATGATGCTTATATACTTTAAAAGAAAAAAAGTTACTTTTGTGATGCAGCAATTCACAATGGACACGATTGAATAAATACAATCATATTTTGAATATTGTAAGCTTTATTGTTCACTTTGTTTAATAATGCATAATGTTACATATATGTGGTGAACGTTTTTTCATGTAAAAAGAGCTGAGTAAAGTGCAGAGGCGCAGAGATGAGCAGTATAGGGTTCAGTGGCGAAGAGTGCAGAGGAGCAGTGTAAAGTGGCATACGGTGCAATGGCGCAGAGTAGAGTAGAGTGGTGCAGGGGCGCAGAGTAGAGTGGGGTAGAGTGCACTGTTGCAGGGTAGAGCGGGGTAGAGTAGAGAGGGGTGAGCATAATGGGTAGAGTAAAGAGGCGTATGGTGGTGTGGAGTATCCATACAACACATGTTCAATTGAAATGACCATTACATTTACACAGACATAGTTTTACTGATAAAATATACAGCATGCAAACGAGGTGTGGAAATGTATTCACAAAATGTATTGATTTGATTTTCAGCACAGTTCATTAACAAACATTTAAAAAATGTTGTGTGCTAGAAAAGGCGAGCATATCGAACTACCGGAGAAAGTAGAAAGAAAGTAAAGCCTTTTAAAATATGCACTTTATTGAGTGTGGGCTCCTTGCTGGCGAAGTAGCTTTTAGCAATATTTGTGGGTGGCAAAAGTAAAAGCACTTTTAGGATGAGAAGTCCGCCTGCCCAACAATATTTTTTCTATTTTCCTTAAATCTGGGTCTTCCCACACATTAATTAGGGTTTAGCTGTCCCTCTGACATATTTTATAAGTGAAGGAAGGGGGCGGGGGTTGAAAGTACTTGATGGGTAAGGAGATGTATTAAGATGAATTATTAACTTGTCTGTCATATCAGCAGGTAATGGGGGGGGTGGGGGAAGGTAAAAGAAACTGAGTTACGCAGCAAAATACTATATCATAGTGCCCCCACCCAAGTGAAAACAAAGTACGCAAAAAAATTGGTTATCCATCTAGGATTTCATAACTGGACGGTGTTTTCCATCACTTGCGGCACTACAATCTCAAGGTAAAAAACAAACTTTTGAAGGGAGATATTATCTGATGTTCAGATTTTACACATTTGCCTGCCTTTTAATTCACTCACAGTATATAACAGGTAACTGTGCGTGGACTAATAATGGCATTGAGACATTCTGGTGGATTATCTACCTATCTACCCAATCAACTCCATCCTTCCTATGGTCGATGGCTGCTCACGTATAGCCTTTAACAACAGCCGACAACCCATGTAGGAAGGAGGACTATGGATTGTAAATCTCCAAAGTTACTACTGAGCCTTATAATTGATCGTTCTCAACGACGGCTTTAGTTTGTATGATCAGACTTACTGAGGAGAACTCTCCCTACTAGGCCTGCACAATATTATGACCATCTTGTAAGGCGCACTGACACTCCTTACCTTCCCGGATATTACCCAGGTAGTCTTCCCGAGTTAGACAGTCAAAACAACTTCTGGACGGGGGCTGCCAACTGATGGGGCTGACCCACTTTGGGAAGGGAGATGGCTACACCATATAACAGGCCTGGAGGAATTCCATAAATGGGAAAACATAGGCAACGCAGTTCATGGAGATGTCTGGTCGGGCCCCCACAAAATGACTTTTTAGGTGTGGTTGTGGAATCCTGCAAAATATGAATTTTGAAACCACCGCGTTTGGTGATATGAACTTGGCCAAACATATTTCACACACACATCTACATTTTCCACAGTTATAAACAATTCTCAATTTTTCTTTACTAAGAACTCACAAGCTTTACAGCTGAAAAAATCAAAGGCCTTCACTTAACTGGCTGCCTGTGACCAAGTACAGAACAATACATTTATTCCGTTGCTCCTGTCATTTTTAGTTTACAACACCATTTGCAGACTGTTTAATGTGAGGAGTTCGTGTACAATTTACAACTTTTTATCACTTTGTTCACATCTTTGGTTACCCCAAAAGAGGATAAAACGGACTCTATACGTTACTTAACCTTCAGTAATGACTTATTTGGTTGAAACTATCTAGCTGCAGATTTCTTCCTTCGAATTATCCCAGCGTACCCTTTCTTTGTTCAGTCTTACCGCACGAAGAGTTAGTCATTCACCTGGAACTCTCATGTGCAGTCAAGGTAGAACAACAACACTCTTTTTGGGTACAAACTGAGGTTGCTCCTCCTCCTTGGAGGGATGAGGCGGAGAGTAAAAGTAGGCAGAGTGATAAACTAGCCTACGTGAAAGGGAGTGATCAATTTCAGGAGAAAGGAAGCTCTTTTACAAAGGACAAGTATGTCTGGGTAGAGGTTCCGATAAGGAGGCTTGGATGACAACGCCTGAAGCTCCCTGATCCTTTGGGCAGATGTTATAGCCATGAGAAAGGCCATCTTGATGGTAAGGAGCCTGAGAGGACAATTGTGCAGGGTTCAAAGGAAGCGCACATAAGGAAAGTGAGGACGAGATTGAGGTCCCACTGGGGCATAATGAAGGGAGAAGGGCGAACCAAATGTTGTAAACCTTCCAAAAACTATTTACAATAGAGGATTTGAAGAGGGATGTCTGAGCAGGCAAACGTAGAAAAGCTGAAATGGCCAGTCCTTCAGAGTGCCCAGAGCAGAGCCCTGCTGGGCAAGGGAAATGATGAAAAGCAGAACATGATAAATGGGGGCAGAAAGGGGATCAATTTATCTTTCTGTACATTATGGCACAAATTTCCCCCCAAATCAGGCATAAACCGTCTTGTTGGGGGGACGCTTGGCTGCCAGACTTTGGGAGGAAGGTCGAAAGCTGTCAACTGTTGCCGCTTCATCTCCGCACATGAAGGCAGAGTGTTGACAGGTTCAGGTAGAGAACCCTCTCCTGCTGCTGCATCCGAAGATCCTCCTGAAGAGGCAGCCTGACGAAGGACAGATGGCCATGCTCAAGTCAGACTTTCCGAGCCCAGTCTGGAGCCTCAAGGACGACCTGGGCCCAGTCCTTCCTGATCTTGAGAACTCTTGGCAGGAATGGTATGGGCGTAAAGGTGTACAGGAGGCCTGTGCTCCACTCGAGACGAAAAGCGTCTCTGAGCAAGAGCGGCCTTGAAAAACTCTGGCCCGCAGAACTGACATTGCGAGTTCTCATCGGTGGCAAATAGATCTAACTAAGGCTCTCCTCACTGCTGAAAGAGACCTTGCACCACCTCTGGATGGAGATGCCATTTGTGATCTATAATGCATGTGAGGCTGAGTTTGTCCGCTTTGGTATTCAGATTTTAGCCACCAGGGATATGCCCTGCTGTTCCAGACATGTCTAGAGACGCAAGGCTTTTAGACAAAGGGTCCACAACCTCACCCCATCCTGCACTGCTTATTGCCGTATGACATGGCGGTAGTTTTGTCCGTGAACTGTTGCTTTAGCCCTCACTGGATTGAGTGTAGAAAAGCTCCCAGTGTAAATCGGATCGCTTGGAGTTCCAACAGGCTGATGTGGATTCCGGATTCTGCCAGAGGCCAGAATCATAAAAATCTCAACCTCTCGAAGATGGCCGCCCCATCCCAGGAATTATGCATCTGTCACCACTGTTATATCTGGTTGGTTAAGGGAGAGGGGTCTGCCGCTGACCCAATCATGGCTCATAAGCCATCACTGCATGTTCTTTGCAGTTCCCTCTGAGATCTGACCATGTCCGATAGATTCCCTTGATTCTGCGCCCACTGGAACTTCAGGTCCCACTACAGAGCCCGATATGCCAACGGGCATGTGTAACATGCAGGAGGCCATGAGGCCCAGCAGCCTCAGAGTAAGTCTCACTGACATTCAGGTTAGAGGCCAAAACATCAATATCATGGCCTAAATATCATGGACTCGCCATTCTGGAGGATAGTCTCGAAACTGCACAATTTCTAGAACAGCTCAAATGAAAGGTAACATCTGAGAGGGAGTCATGTGGGACTTTGGCACTTTGATGGTGAACCCCAGCAAATGCAGTAGGTTCGCTGCAGTCTAGAGGTGGGAGACCAAAGCCTGGGGAGAGCCCGTCTTTGAGATAGGGGAAGACTAGCACCCCTGATCTCCACTGGTGAGCTGCAACCATTGCCATCCCCTTAATGAACATCTGAGGGGTGCTGGTGAAGCTAAAGAGGAGGTCACCGAGCTGAAAGTGCTTGTGGCCTATCGTAAACTGCAGATAACGCCTGTGGGCAGGCAGGAAGGGAAAGTGGAACTATGCGTCCTGCAAGTCCAATGCTATCATCCAGTCTCCTGGGTCCAGGGCAGATAGCACTTGAGCGAGAGTGAGCATTTTGAACTTCTTCTTGAGGAAGAAATTGAGAGAGCACAGGTAGAGTATAAAACAAAGGCCTCTTTCCTTCTTGCACACTAGAAAGTAGCGGGAATAGCAACCATGACCCATTTCTGGTGTCGGCCCTCTGTATGACTCCTTTGGCCAAAAGTGGCGGAGAAGGGATTAGTGGTCCTTTGTCAGCCTGTTGCAAGTAGGTGGCATGGAGAAAGGGGTAGTCTCGAAGGGGAGGATGTAACCCCTTCAGATAATCTGCGAAACCCACCTGTCTGATGTTATACACTGGGGCAGGTGAACGCGAATCTTGCCGCCCACTGGGTGCCCATGATGATATACGGGTAGACTAGGAGGGTTTGGAGGCTGCAGAAGCTGAGGGGGGAGAGGGTTGGACTGACCGAATTGCTGGCTATTTGACCCACAGGGCCAGTAGGTACAGCGTCCAAGACCACGCAGGGGCCTGAAAGCTTGCGTGTTGCGGTGGCTGGGCTGGAAAGGCTGAATGCCCCTTGATGTCCAGGAATGTAGCGAAAGACGGAGTGAGGGTGATGAGGTGCCACAGAAAGCCCCAAGAACCTGCCCATAGCCCTGCTGTCCTTAAAGGAGTCCAGCGCCGCATCAGCCTCATCTCCGAAGAGATCGGAGCCATCATAGGGCATGTCCATGAGTGAAGACTGAACATCCCCAGAAAAGCCAGTCGATTTTTTTGTTTTTGTTTTATATAGCGCAAACTAGACCCGAAGGTATCAGAGCGCTTTACATGAGCACCAGTTGCATTACAGGCGGACACATTCATTTTGTTAGGCACAGGGCGATTAAGTGATTTGCCCAGAATCATAGACCAGGCAAGGCGCCACAGTGCCACTGTCGAGGAAACCACTCTGTCTAGTGAGTCAGCGGTGTCTGGTACACATTCAATGGTGAACTTAGCTGCATCCTTCCTGTCGGCTATAGCCTGGGAGCACACGGCCTGTGTGTGTCCCTGGACCGTGGGCAGCACCTGCGCAACTGTATCCCACAGAGTGTGGGAACAGCGACCTAAAAGGCATGTGATGTTCACCGACTGCAATGTCAGGCTGGTGGAAGAAAACCTTTTCTTGCCTAAATTGTCCGGCCTCTTGAATTCCTGATCTGGCTGTGCAGTAGGGAATGCACCAGTATTTACGCAAGAATTAGAGGCTCAGACCACCAAGCACTCAAGGAATAGGGTGTTCAGTGAGGCATTTGGGGTCCCCTTGAGTGGGGCGGCAGGCAGTTGCCCTGTGTTGGGCTTGGGCCATGTCCCAAGGAGGACATCAGTAAGTGTTTTGTTAAATGGAAGAAGCGGTTTTGAAGGGGACACTCAGCTGAAGCACTTCCGTCAAGACATTAGTCTTGACTGCCACAGAGGGGAAGCTAAAGTCCAGAACCTCAGTCACCCTCCGCACTAAGATGGCGAATTAATTTTTCTTCTCTGTAGCCATGGTAGGAGGAGAAAGCATGCCAGTATCTGGAGAAGTGTCCAGTCCACCGGCTTTGCCCAGATCCTATGACCAGTCCAAGGAGTCAGAAGGCTGGTAATCCTCAGGATGCAGTGCCCCTCCCATTCCTCCCCAAGTATTTGCCCATTGGAATAGGGCTCAGGCTCCACCCTGTAAGGCCTGGATCCAGTCGGGCAACGCCCCCTGGGCTCCGTGTCGGAGTTGGAGATGTAAATGACGATGGCCGATCTGGATCCATCTGTGGATCCTTGGGATCTGACTAGAGCTCGAGCCACTGGGGTGGATCCTGTAAGGGCCCCTCCCGAACCCAGAGGGCCTAAAGGCGCGCTGGAGGGAATGGGCTGCCCAAATATGAGATGAATAGCCTCATAAAACTCCCTCGATTGGGCAGGGTTTGCTACAGCTCCCAGGAAACTCAGGGAGGTGCGGAGCCAGCCCAGGCACTTGCTCAATCACAGAGCCAAGCCTTGAGTGACTCTCCCTTGTCTTGATTGCCGATGGATGAAGTGAAGTCGAAGCAAGCTTCGACAACTTCTTCTTGTAGTTCCACTTAACCTGAATGACTGGACTACTTTGACTATGACGAGCGTGTCAGACTTCACTACTGCTCCTGAGACCTTCATCTCAACCGGGATCTGGATCATTGTGGCCTTGCATGCTAAGCTGCCAGGAGCTTGAGTGATTCTTCCCTCAAAGTCTTCGGGTGCATAATGGGACAACTGGAACAGGCCTTCAGGTTATGGTCGCACTCGTGGCATGAGAGGCACAAAAGGTGCAGGTCCGTCACCGACACCTTTCACTGCAGGGCTTTAGGTTGGCCTTCTTGGCTAACCTATCAGGGGGAAGAAACCTCTATGCTGACTGGCACAGAAAGAAAAGAACCAAAGTCAGCTTGTTGGGGTGGCACCTTTCTAGGCAATGCGCACGTCACTTCTGACGCAGACAGCGACACACAGAGAGCCGAATGACGCCACCTACCGGAGCACAGGGGCACCACTCAGGAAAAATGTCCGGATTCAGTCTGACTTCTGGGTGATAATTCTAAAGTATGGAATCTGCGGCTAAAAGTTCATCAGATCATGCAGTCCTGTTTCGTAAGGAGCAATAAAAGGTCATTTTAGTAGCCCCCAGGTACAAAGGAAAGGTCAATTCTTCATGAATGTGTTGCATGAAGGGGTCATATCTGAGGCCACTTGTGCTGATTGCTCTACAGACTGCCAAGCCAACAACAGATTCTTAAGTAACAACACAGGTTTTGAGTATGTTTATTATGTGGTTGGTTCTCTAAAAAAGAAAGTTCAGCTGCTGATCTTACACTGGTCTCACAATATGAGAAACTGCTCCAGGTGATGAAAATGTCAGACACCAAGCATAGCAGCAGAGGAGCTTTTGTAAGAAATCCAACCTATGATTCTCCAGAAATCATCTCAAAGCACTTGTTCCAGCTCAAATTTGAAAAATTAAGAAAAGAGAAAGCTGCTAATAAAAACATTTCAACTACAAGATCATAACAAGAGACAACACAATCTAACCAAAATCTTCCTCTAATCTAAACAGAACTTACACTATGGTAATAAAAATACAACCACCCCGAAATCTAAATCATTAAAAGGCAAACCATAATCTTACCTAATCAGACTCTAATCTAAACAAATTGTAATGAAATGATATCTTAACATTACCACCAATCTGTTATACCATTACTAAAAGCAAAGCCAACTCAGTCTTACAAAAACCCTACCAGCCTAGGGCCAACCACAACCCAAGTAGCCTAGGCCCAACCACAACCCAACAAGCCTAGGCACAACCCAACTAGCCAAGACACAACTACAACCCAGCTAGCCTAGGCCTAACTAAAACCCAGAACTACTAAGCCTAACCAGCCTAAGTCTAACAAACTCAACCAAACCTAAAGTCTAATCAAAATAACATGCTACAAAAGTTAAACAAATCCCAGACTTAACCCAATCCAGCCAGTAAGACAACCAACCCCCAATCCAACCCTAGCCAACTTACCACCTACAACTCAACCATCCCAACCAAATCTAATCCCAGTGGAACTCCAACCGAAAATTAAACCTCATAAATAATAACCAAAATAGCACAATATACACTTTTGAAAACAATTTACCATAACCAAAACATCAACAAACCTGCACATAACATATTGTGTCTTAACCAAAACATGCCCCAATTTTGACCCACTTTAGACACGACTTCCTATCCCTTTAACATATTCAAGCCACAACCTTCTCGTACCTATATTAGGTTTAACCAACTTACAACAAAACCAATCAAGATGTAGACTTAAGCTATCCAAACTAAAACCTAACCAACTATCACCTACCTCAAATATCCCCTTCCTCAGTATTACCCCATAACAAGAAACACATGGCGATCCTCAAATCTCTGGCAAATTACAGACATTTAATTTCTGAACTAGTGAATGGGAAGATCTCCACTTTTATGGAAACCAATTGACTACTATATGCCAATCAGTCAGGTTTCAGTGCGGCTAACCACACTGAAACAGCTCTTCTAGCAGCCACCAATGACATACGTCGCATGCTGGAGCAGGGAGCTTCAGCGGCTTTTATCTTTCTCAACCTGTTAGCAGCATTTCATATAGTCTTACATTCCACCTTGTCCAAGCACCTTTACAATCTTGGCATTTGCCTTGCCACTCTCAAAAGTATCAAATCTTTCCTCTCAAATCTGGCCCAATCCTTCTTACCTTCACTGTTTCAGACAGTTCCCAGATAGTTTGTGGGGTTCCTTTTTTAGACCCATTTTGCGCAATTCGTACATGGACCCTCTCACAAAATAAATTAGACCCTTTGGATTTGAGACACCCAGCTTCTTCTTTCAATATCAGATATCTTTAGAACTCAGGCCAATTTTAATTATTGCATGTTACAGATTTCCAACTGTAAGAAAAAGACTGCCTTCATTTAAATGGCAACAAAACAGAACTCGTTCTGTTTGTCAAATCTACTGTATTTTGGTCAGAAGATTGGTGGCCAAGAGATTTGGGTCTCATGATAGCATAACAACTTCTCAATTAATTTGGGAATCATTCTTGTAACACATCTTCTGATGTGAGACGAAGTCAAGACTGTGTCTACATCAAGTTTTGGGTCTCAAAATTCTCAGTATAATAATAACTTGGTTGTCCAAATGTCCATCCAGATATGAAAATCAGCAATTCAAGAATTAGGTACCAGCAGATTGGATTAAGGTAATGCCCTCTATGTGGGTATGCCAGAATGTTTAACAGGTGGTGCAAAATGGGACAGCTCGGTTTGTTCAGAACCATCCAGCCGGCTCATCATTTTCCAGACACCTCAGGGCTCTCCATTGGCTACTTGCTGTCAAACATGCACATTTCACCATTTTAGTTAATACTCACAAGGCCTTCATTACATTGGTTCTCAAAACTTAAACAGATGATCTCCTTTCGTAGGTTCTCTAGTGCCCTATGTTCAGCTATGATACATCTGGCTGCCACAGGATGCATTTTCCATTCTAGACAGGGTGAATGCTCTCTTTTATCTGGATGCCAAAAGCTGGAATCAGCTTCCGCTCTTTTTATGGACAATGAACAACTTCTTAATCTTTAAAAAAAAATGTAAAACCTGGCTCTTTTAAATTGTTAACTTCAAGCCATTCGCACTCGTTTTTTTGTGCCAAGATGCCCTTTTCAGGGTGACATAGGAATTTTTAAAACCCACTTAATTTAACACTCAAGACATAAGCCAACCAAAATTCAATCTTCCCAGATCATGGCCCAACCCAAACAAAAAGTAACCTAATAACCAAAGCCTAACCCAATCTGACCTCGTCAGCACATAACCGAACTAAACCAAACCAAACCAAACCAAATTTAAATTTACTAAACCCATGACATATCCAAGTTCCCCTATCCTAAACAGCTACCTACCAAAAATATAACTTGGGCAAGCCAAAGCCTAACACAAACAAAATCATACAACCAAAGTTAACCACACCCAAATGTATTCTAACCAAACTCCAACACAACCTGAACTGGACCAAAAACATTACCAAAACACAACCTAAGCAGGACCTAACCAAACAGGATTACAAAACTGAATAATAAAGTAAAAAGACCCTAACAAAAGCACAGTATAACCCAATAATACACAATATAGTGTAACACAAAATGAATCTATCTAAACATAATTTAAACAAAAATGATGAAACGTAACAAAAAGGGAACCTCAGCAACACATAAGCTAACCACTTAGCAACCAATATATAACTTAATCACAACCTAACCCTACTAACAAACTTAAGCTACTCAAAACACAATCTAACCAATACTCAATATAATCTAACCAACCAAAACCTAACAAACCCAGATCAATATAACCAAATCACACAGTGACCTACTGTAACCAAATCCCAATTTAACAAACCAAGATAAAGCCAAATGACACTTAAGCTTCAATTGTAATAAGAGATAACCAAAAAAAAATCTGAAGCGGACCAAACGTCAACATGAGCTATTGCAAACACTACATAACAGAGGAAAACCTAAACCTAAACTTCTCAATGTGTGGCCGATCCTAAACAGAACATAACACTCCAAACCATGCATGACAACAAAAAGAAATTACAAAACCCGAACTATAACTTAATCATACAAATAGGCACAATATAACCAAATAAACGAACCAAAATGTAACCGAGGAGATGCAAGCTGTATGTATCCACAATAGGGGAAGGAATTTGCTAGGTGTGAGATACAATGATTGAGATACAAACTAAAGAAGCCCTACATGGTTTTAAATATGTAGCATTTCTAAATAGTGGGGGTAACCGTATGGGAATAATATTCTCTACTTTCCCTGTAGTTGAATAGACTACCAAAATAAAAATACATTATAATTCAACATAGAGAAAATCTCATCTAGCTTTACCCAACGGAAACGTTACTCTGTGCTAAATCAGGTTCCCCCTGCCCTCCCAAGATTGTGTCCAGCCTAGCTCACCATCTGGTGCCTTTAATCACCATAGCTTTACTCAATCTCTCTATAGGCTCTGCAAAAGTGGCAACTGAATGGAAACAGGCTCAAGTATCCCTGCTTTTTAAAAAAGCCTACTATAAACCCCGAAGTATTATCACATTATAACCCTATTTCAATGCTCCCTCTGCTAGCAAACAACTTAGAAAGTGTTGTAAACAACCAACTAATCTTCATTTTCTTTGAAGCCTACAAGAATTTTGACTCTTCACAATCAGGTTTCCGAACCCTACAGAGCAGGGAGACGGCTCTGTGACGGTCACAGATAATATCTGCCTTTTCCTAGATGTAGGAACCCCAGTAATGCTTGTACTACTACATGTATCTGCGGCTTTTGACACAGTCTCCTGTTCTATTCGAATTTGCAGACTTCATGCAGCAGGCATCTACGGCAGAACGGTACACTGGCTGAGGGACTTCCTTGCCAATCGTACTTACAACATATGTCTCGGTTCTTTCAAATCAGTAATGATGTATAGGCGTACCGCAGGGCTCGTATCTGAGCCCTACATTATTTGTCTATGTAGCTACTCAAGCTCAGTCTGTGAGCGAATGTGGTGTGGAGATCATGTCTTACACAGATTATCGATACTCAACTATTTATCTCCTTCAGCCCTGATCCAGACAAAGTAAAAGCTCTATTTGCACATTGTATGACAGAACTTTCTTTCTCGGACTCCATCGACACCCACTCAGGAAAATCTCAATTGGCTGCCTATTAAAAAACGAACTGTTTTCAAATTGTGCTGTTTGACGCATAAGGTTTTTTTGTAAATTCCCACCTGCCCTACTTTCTTCAAGAATCAAGACACTTCCAGCCGTCTAGGCAGCCGAGGTCCTCTAAAGGCTCTGCTACAGATTCCACACATTTGCAAGGTTAGATTTGGTGGCAAGTCCTTTTCCTATTTAGCCCAATTTCTCTGGAACAAATTGCCTCTCTATATCTGCACCTGCTTAGATTGTTAGGCCTTTAAGAAGGTGCTGAAAACATGGTTGTTCTGAATGCACCTGCCCTTGCCTGCTTCGCCGAGATACTCCTTCAGGAGCGAGTCGTGCGCTATACCAAGTTCATAAATAAATAAATATAAACATTACCTTTTGAAACACAGGAACATCTCACCAAGCCAAAACAAACTAAACTAAGCAAAGCAAACCACAACCAAAGTTTGATCAAAACTTAACCTAAGCAAAAGATAATCGAATTAAGCATAAACACACCCCAATTCATCCTAAACACACAACAACCCAATTCAACCTAAACACACAACCCAATTCAACCTAAACAAAACGTAATTCAACCTAAACAAAACCTAATTCAACTTAAACAGGATTCACTTCAACTCTAGCAGAATTTGACTGAATCCAAACAAATCCAAATCCAGCCACAAACACATCCCAATCAGACTATCCCTTGCCAAAAAGTATGAGTCTAGCATGACTAAAAATGAGTCTAGCCAAAGCGTAAACAATACCCAGTATAATCAAAAAATGCATCATACGTAGCCTAATCAAATGGTTAACAAAACTCAACCAAAATAAAGCACAACATAAGTTAACCAAAGCACAGGATCCCTAACAAAGGCAGAACATACCAAAATACATATCAAAATCTAATCTATACAAAACATAAATAATCTAGGCCAAAGCATGAACAAGCCTAAGCAAAATAGAACTCTACTATCAAAACTTTAATGTAACAACTTAACCAAAACAACCCAAAAATAACTTAACTAAAAACAACCTAACATAACATTACCAAAGCATACCTAATGTATGTTAACCAAAACATTCAAAAGCCCACCCTAATCATAATCTGACAAAAACATGGTCTAATACATTATCACTCTCTTCGGAACCTAAAGGAACTAAAAGATTATGTAGCTCACTCAAAGGTGAACCCAACCCAGACCACACAACAACTTAACCAAACTAACATAAAATGCCTTAACCAAAACATAACCTAACCAAAACTAAATGTAACCAAATTCTAACTCGAGCAACCAAATCATAAATTGCACAAAATTCATCACAACATAGCAACAAACCAAACGTATTTTTTTTAAATTAAGAAACTAAGCAAACTACTACTCAAACAAAATTTAACCAAACCCCAACCTAACTGAAATGTAATGACAATCCAGAGTATAATTTTTTTTAAACAAAACCCAACTTAATCACATATTTAAATTCCATTTTAATTAAAATTAAGCTGCATTTAAACCAGTCCAAAAGCATGACCAAGTCCACCAAATTGAATCTCTTAACAAAACACTATGTAACTTAACCAGAATAACTAGACCTAAACAAAAGATAATAATCTAAACTAAGCAAAGCAAAACACAACCAAACACCTAGACAAAACTAAACACATCTCAACCAAAACATAACCCAGTCCAAAATAATTGAGACAACTCAACCTAAACCCAACCCAACCCTGAACCAACTTAACTCTTCAGCTTTGTAGGATGTACTGAGAGTCTGATAGTGCTTTGTTAAGGCTTTAACTTTGGTTACGTTGTGCTTTGGTTAAGTAAACGCTTGGTTAGGAGAAAGTAGATTCTGGCTACTGTAGGTTTGGTTTTAATCCAAACTCAATACCCTAAAGTATAATCTACTACAAAGGGTCACTAGAATGCTTTGGGAGAGCCCTGCAATTTACACTGAGGTCAGTCAGGCTCTCTCCAACCTCCATCTTATGTACCACTCAGACAGGAGATCCAAAATGGATTTCTAGATTACAGTTGTTAAGCACAGTTTACAAACACACACTTAATGCTCATTCTACCCCACATAAAAAGGTAACAAATAAGGGCCATCCATGTCCCACAATGATTGAGCAAAGGACCTTATTGTAGGGGACTGAGAGACAACTTAAATAGGATGTGCCAGTAGACAACACATTCAGTGAAGATAACAGGTAAAAGACTACCATTCAGAAGTAAGCTTTTGCTACTACCAATGTGAGTCTTCCATAGCAGGGTGGGCTAAAAGTAGTCACAACCTGAAAATGAGGTGTATTTTATGTGCCTCCCAGACCACAAAGACCAGCACTGAGTCTCATTCCGTGCTTTCTGCTCACGTGCATAAGTACAAAGGTCAAATATTACTAGAACATCAGTACTTGGGGAACCTGGGTTGGAGTTCGCACACTTCTGAGCAAAGGACCTTTTCAATCCTAATAAAAATATAAAATAGCCTAAGGAAAACTGAGACAACCCTGACCAGCCTCAGGATTAGCACGGCATTAATAATCATGTGATTCAAAGCAGATCTGGAACATCCACCATTTATCTGGAACTATTTGCACGCTGTGAACACCAGATTGATGAAATATTGCATGAAGACCAATATCAGGCATAGCCAAAACAACTGTGATGTTATGTAATAAAGCATTTTTTAGTGCTTGAAACTAGCACTTGCATTTTAATTGAAGGAAAATAAAGCATCTATAATAGAAGTCATCATTTAATTTTACAAAAATAACAAAAGACAAAATATAATGATGTCCTGATAGCACAAGATGAAGAGAAGTTTAACTATCAAAATGACATGGGGGAAAAAAGAATACCCATGCACTAATCTTTAAACCCTTAAGTGCTGATGACGGAACCGCTCCGCCATCAGCTGCGGTGGCGCTGTGCTGATGACGGAGCGGTTCCGTCATGGCCCGCCCGCCGCTCATGCGCGGCGCGAATTCCGCACCTGCGCTGAGCGTTCTATTCAGCGGGCGGGGCCATGACGGAACCGCTCTGTCATAAGCACAGCGCAACCGACGCTGGTGACGGAGGGGTTCCGTCACCAGCATGCGCCCGCTGCTCTTCCGCCCCGCCCCCTAAGCACTGCGGCGGAATAGCCGCTGCAGTGAAGGGGTTAAAGAGAAGCCTATTTGCATGATCCTCTTTGAAAATGTTCCTGAAATTAATACGTTAGTCACGTTACACACAGTACCCGGTTACCCGCTATTCTGGAAACTACTGTTTAACCCCTTAAGTGCTGCTGACGGCCAATGGTCGTCAGCAGCGCTACCTCCCCAGTGCTGCGCACGACCATTGAACGTCCATTCAGCACTAGTTCTAATGGACAGCGCAGCACTGGGGAGAAATGTTTACACGCAGCTAAGGTGTTAAGGGTAACAATCACATTTGAAATAAAAGACTCTTCAATATACACTACTAGGATATCCGCAGTAACACTGAGCTAACTACTAACTCTGGATACAAACAGCCAGATGTTTTTTTTCTATTCAGACTACCAAACTGGCTGGGAACCCAAGGTACCATCAGAATCATACATTATAGCCATGAAGAAAAACTGCTTACCGAAGCACAGGCCAGAATTCCAAAGAATCCAACTTTTTGAACTAGGTTCTGCACAGCCAGTCTTGCTCGGGATGCTAAATCCTAAAGGAAAACATTGTTTTGTTAGTAGATTCATTCAATACAGTTTTGTCACATTAAGCCAATTCGTTAAACCAATAACAAATTGATACAAGTTGGAAAACTGATTTTTGATGAGGTAGGGAGGAGGTGAGATTTGGTGTAAGGTTTGGTGCAGATGGTAGAGTATGTAGTAATGGCTAACAATATAGGTGGGACAGGGTGTTATGGTGTAAGTGTTCTGTGGTGGTCTATGCAGAGTGAGGTGAGATCTGGAAGTGTGTTGGGTGTAGCGTATTGTGTGGACCCCATGGGGTAAGTGGTGTAGTTTAAGATGTGGTTTACGGTGTAGATGGTGATGTGGGTACAGAGTGCCAGTATAAGATGATGTATAATGCAAATGGTGGCATAGTAGAGTGGTGGTGCAGAGGTTGCAGAGTGTATGTGATGAATTTGTGGAAGAGGTAGTAACTTATTGCTGCTCCTCTCAAAAAGCAACACTTAAACATAATTGCTCCCAATCACTACCAGAGCGTATCGATTACAAAGATAATAATACATTCCCTCTATCCAACACAAGGTATATTTACAATGTAGCTAATTATTGTTCTTTTTTAAGCCTGGAGTTCATACAGGCTGATGAGGAGCCAGACCTTGCAGATCATCAGAGTGAGCTTTTTGGAGTGCTGGATAATAATGATGTGTTAATGATGTTGGTGGACTTGTCAGAAGATCATAACGCCATAAGCCATTAGATGTCAACAGAGTGCATGGTGCAATTGCTCTGCACTCCCAGGGCCTGGTTGGTTTTATTTTTGTCTGGTTTTAACAGCTGTATAATTCTTGCAGGTCTCACTTCTAAATCTCGACCTGTGACATGTGGTGTGCAGCAGGCATTGTGTTTAAGATGAAATGCAGTGTGGTTCTTCCCATCTGCAAACAGAGTGTCAAATTCCTGTGCGAGAACACAGACCAGAATCACAATTCTTTGTTCCATCTTTCATTCTTTCATGAAAGTAGAAAGAGGTTCAGGAAAGTGTGTTTTGTCCTAGAAATTTTGAATAACTGTAAATAACTGTTCAGCAATCATTCTGAATGTTCTAACTACAGAATCCAATTATGGCTGGTCAAAAGGTTACTGTAGTAACCTGCTGAGTCAATTTGCTCGGCTACCACCCTTCAGTCGATCACTTCTTGGCAACTAGTCACAATATCTTGTGTAGCTTGCGTCTTTCTGGACCGTTTCATGAAATCATATGAAGCACAGGCAGCCCATAAACACATATCTTTCCTGGAATTTGATCACTTTACCACCCCAAAGGAATACAATCTGACTGGAGGAAATCTGCTATATTGGAGTTTCAGCAAACATTTCCAGCTACTCCAGCTGTGGATCTTTCAGCAGCGGGCAGTAACACTGTTTATCTATTATTTACTTGAGCATCTGAGATTGTCTAGCTTTCAATTCTATGACTAAGCCAAAAAAAAAGTCCTACTGAAACAGTCAGATTACTTTGCTGGCTATCTCCCTTAATTTAAGGCACTAATATAGTGACAGTCACAACTAAATAGAAAGTCTAAGTGGCTCATCCAAGAGGGAGTTAACACGTTTTTTTCTGCAAATTATGTTAATTGAATTTAAACGCCAAGCAATATATGCCCCACCATCCAGAGTAGAATCTCTAAAACATAAATGACATTAAGAAGCCATAAACTTAAACTTTCCATCTCCAACAGAATTTCTAGTAAACATTCAACACTAGGATTAAAATTAACAGATAAACTGCAGGCCTCAACTGTACCAGGCAGAGAAGCACAAACAGGGAGAAGAGAGACAGGAGGGCACTCGCCATTAAAACTACAAAATACACCGCCATATATTTCAATAAAGATTAAAGGATAACACCACCGAAAACGGCTACCCCAAGCTCCACCACCCGCCTACAAAAAACTTAAACAGCAAAATAAAATCCCCATTTTTTTCCTTCCTTTACACCCTTTAAAAATGATTGTGCAACATTCAAGCGAAGAAATACATGGAGAAGTGTGGCTCAATGCTTAGAGCGGCAGACCTTGATGCAGAACGATGGCCAGGGACCAGGGTTCGATTCCTGCCTCGGCGGGTTTCGGGCTTAAATTCCTCTGACCTGGTATTCTCGCCTCAGTGCCGATTCTAAGCATGGGTCCCACGCTGCAACTCTGGGCAATAGCTTGCTTAGTCTCCACAAAGGCCCCCTGATACACAAGGGATGCCTGGTTTCACCATGGGATGCCCAGGAGTGGACACCCCACAAGGAAAAGCCAGGAGGGGTTCCCTTGTGGTAGGAGTACAAGCGCCGGGATGCCTCCGGGTCACTGTTCGCGCTATACAAATACGCCACATACATGTGCCCTAAAATTTTCAGTTTTAGGGTTGGGTGGCAGGAGTCTTTCTTATTCGACTACCACTAGCTATAACAATTGACATTACCAAGGTAGACAGATTCTGAGAAAATGTCTCAAGGTGTGCCTATTTTTAAGTTAATTGATCAGGTAGTAGGTTTTATAAAAGTGTATTTTTTGTTTTTCTCTTTTTTTAACCAAAATGATTAGAGTAATTTCGGCATGTGCTTTCCCTCTCATGTTGTTTCATGAAACCTCTCAGTATTGTTTACTGATGAAGTCCTTGGATGTCCACTATTGGAATGTTGGGGCTATAAAAATGACTATAGCACTGTATGGACAGTTAGGTGGCAATGACTGTACAGGTGATAGCATATGGTAGAAGTGGTGGAGTGTGGAGGTTTTAAGGGGGGTGCAGGTGGTGGCACAGACCAGACAGTGCCACTACAGGGGAGAAGTATATGTGTGATGGCTCAGTAGACACAGGATGTTGGTGGAGTGAGAATGTAGTGGGGTTTAGAATGAATATAGTGGGGCGGTTGGTAGGGCAGTTTAAAGGTGGCGTAGAGTCTAGATATAAGAGGTAAAGTAAATAGCAATACGGTATGAATGGTAGTGGAGGTTTAAGCATTCATAAAGATGGTGTATGTGGGTAGGGTGGATATTGCTGGTGGAGGAGTATGGGACTACGCTGTGAATGCAGGATAGTGGAGTAGAGAGTATTCAGGGTAAGTTAATGAGAGAAAGCAACTTTTATTGTGGGAAGAAAGAAGTGTAACAAAGGTGACTGATCTTGCTGTCACAATATAAATTAACAATCTAGATGAGTAGAAAAGGAAAACAATATGTGCAGGAGAATAGGTGGTGGTTTAGGTGCATAAACTAGGCAATTTAGGTGGTGATGAAAGGTGGACTGAATGTGTAGGTGGACAAGAGTGTACTTGAGGATAGTGCGAGATAATTTGGAGATAATGTGGAGAAGTGTGGCTCAATGATTAGAGCTTCAATAGGTGCTGGATGTGCACTGCGTGATTCGAAAATCTATTTTTGAAGGTTTACGTGCTCCTGGGTATCACTCCCCACTCAGGAGTGTTAAGATGCTAGAATGATGAGCAGAACCAAAAGCTTGGTCTGTCTCCCTGGGCACTGTGTTTGCTGAATGCTCAGCTTAAAGATGAAATAATGATGATGCTTTTGGTAGTTTGTTCCAATTTTTTCTTTTATTTTATATTCATATGCTCAATATTGGATGTTAAATTCACATCTCTCCTCACATATAATTGTATTTTTGTTTGTTTGTATCTTGTTCAAACATTGACAAAATTATCACTTTCCCGATGCATTTCGGCGCTATCGTTCCTTTTTCAAGGGATGAATCTGTCAAGATAAAAATATCTTTCACCAATTTGCTATGCATTATTTGCCACCATATATACAGTTATACATAGTTAAAATCTGTTATTCATCATATCAATAAACTCATGGAACGACCAAACATATTACCATAATAATTTCCTTACTTTTCATACACTGGTGCACTCGTGATCGTGTTTGGTAAAAAATATAATGCGTAAATGGATTGCTTCCTACTTTAAACACTTGGTCAGTAACTATATCGAATAGAGACTTTTGCAGTTTTAGTTTAAACGACAGGCTACTGGCCTCAGTTCACCGCGGTCTTACAAGCAACAGCTTATAAAATTAGAAAAGCACACGCACTCCCAGGAAGCAATCCATTTACGCATTATATTTTTTACCAAACACGATCACGAGTGCACCAGTGTATGAAAAGTAAGGAAATTATTATGGTAATAGCTTTGGTCGTTCCATGAGTTTATTGATATGATGAATAACAGAATTTAACTATGTATAACTGTATATATGGTGGCAAATAATGCATAGCAAATTGGTGAAAGATATTTTTATCTTGACAGATTCATCCCTTGAAAAAGGCGCGATAGCGCCGAAATGCATCAGGAAAGTGATAATTTTGTCAATGTTTGAACAATATACAAACAAGAAAAAATACAATTATATGCGAGGAGAGATGTGAATTTAACATCCAATATTGAGCATATGAATATAAAATAAAATAAAAAATTGGAACAAACTACCAAAAGCATCATCATTATTTCATCTTTAAGCTGAGCATTCAGCAAACACAGTGCCCAGGGAGACAGACCAAACTTTTGGTTCTGCTCATCATCAATGATTAGAGCGGCAGACCCTGATGCAAAGGTCTAGCCCGGGACCAGGGTTCAATTCCCCGCCTCAGCGGGTCTTGGGCTCAAAATTCCACAGACCTGATAACTCTCGTCTCGGTGCCTATTCCAATCATGGAGTCCCACTCTGCAACTCTGGGCAATAGCTTGCTCAATCTCCACGACGGGCCCCACAACGCTAGGGATGCCTGGCCTCCACCTTGGGGGTGCCCAGGAGTGGACGCCTCACAGGGTAAGCCAGGATGGGTTCCACAGCAGTATGTTTACAAGCTCCTTGAGACCCTTGCGGGTGAGTAGTGCGCTATACAAGTATCAATTTACATTTACATTTGGTGGTGAAAGTACAGAATAGAAGTGTTTCTATATGTTGAGTTAGAAGGCTAAGTGTATAGATGGTGATGCAAGCAGTTGATGGTTTACTATGGGGTTTGAACGAGTATGTGATGGTGTAGAATAAGGAGGTGAAGGTGTAAAGTGGTGGCATGGTTGTTAAGGTGGAAATAAAGGAGGTACTGTAGAGTGTAAGCCTTGGGTAGCTAAGGGAAGAAAGCAATATATTCATGAGAGAAACAGCAGGGAAGAACTTCTGCTGCTGTAATGGGAAAAACAAGAAGCCTCGAGGAGTGAATGAGAGCCTGCACCATTCTCTTGGGGAGGGGTATGGTGAATATAAGCTGGGAAAGAAGGTATTGGCTTTAGAATAAAGGCTGTACAGGGTGTGATGTAAGTGGCAATATGGGGTAAGGTGGCTTTTGGATATGTAATATTGTCTGTTTTTTTCTCCAGAAGGTTATTAAGCTAGCTAAACTGCTAGAGGTATCAGGAACAGATCTATTTGGGAGAAATGGTATTTGTCAAAATATTCTATCCTGTGGTGTAGTATTTACATGCTCGTTGAATACAGTAAATTTTAACGATTTAAAAAAATACCATTACCAGTCCTTTGAGAATAACTGACCAACAAGAACTCAGGCTCCAGCAGAATGGGATCTTGGGCACTTACTAGGCCTTCCTGGAGATCAAATTCTATTACGTTTGTTTGTTTTGTAACAAGATGGATGGTAAGCTTTTCAATAGCAATTTGGTTGAAAAATTGTTATTAATGTATGGAAACAAAACCATTTAGATACCATGTGCAAGTGTATCGCTGATGACCAGCAGAACCATGAAAAGTATTCAAGGAATTTGGAAAGAGTTATTAGCGATCAAACAAAACTCTTAAGGAAATCTTCCAACATTACTTTTCAAATCAATTAATGCAATGCTTAGAATGGTTGCTTTCAACACAACTGAAGCGTCTCTTGAACTAAGCAGCAAAGTTATAAAGTATTAACCCCTCCCCTGCTGATGACGGAACCGCTCCGTCATCAGCTACGGTTGGGCTGTGCTGATGACGGAGCGGTTCCGTCATGGCCCGGCCGCCGCGCCTGCGCGGCGCTGATTTCGCGCCTGCGCGGCAGTTGTATTGAGCGGGGCGGGTCATGACGGAACCGCTCCGTCACCAGCACAGCTCAACCGCAGCTGGTGACGGAGCGGTTCTGTCACCAGCATGCGGCCGCCCTGCCCCGTTAGCGCTGCGGCGGAATAGCCGCCGCAGCGAAAGGGTTAAATCTTAAAATGCAAGACCATATTTAAGCTCCCTGTTATTCTGTGCTTTGCCCATTCAATATCACTCAGCAGTCAAGCCAGCACAAGAAATGCGTTACTTACCTGTAACAGCAGTTATCCAGTATTGGTGTCTTTCATAGATTCACATGCCTGAATCATTCCCCGTCGTCGAGACGGGAGCTTCCGGTACATAAAAAAGTAATGTCCTATAGACATACATAGAGAAAATAGGCCTAAGGGCCTCCCCTTAGTAGCCTTTCTTTGTCCTTATGTAAAAAGGACCAAACTCTCACAGTCAGCCAATCAGCTCCGACCTCCCTCTAGAACCTTCCTGGGAGGAGCCTCAGTCCCTCATATTTTCGTACGCACCCAGCTAGGTTGGCGTAAGATTGTTAGAGAGGGATGTGAGTCCTTCCAGGGGAGGCGGGAGGGTTGCATGTGAATCTATGAAAGACACCAATACTGGATAACTGCTGTTACAGGTAAGTAACGCATTTCTTATCCAGTATTTGGGGTGTCTTTCATAGATTCACATGCCTGAATCAGAGTAGCTAGCAATCAGATATGCACATGTGTGATGTAAAGTCGCTCTGCAGACATGTTAGACAATGCATATATTATCATATAACATGGGGACAGCATAATTGGAACATCACAAGAGCAAAGAATGTGCATACCTGGATGGCGGGATGTAGGAAGGCTCACCTCACTGAAAGATATGGCGAAGCACCGCCTGGCCCACTGCCGCATCCTTCTGAAGTTCGATATCCAGGCAGTAGTGTCTGGAGAAAGTGTGCGGTGACTTCCAGGTCGCCGCTCTGCATATGTCCAAGATTGGCACCCCAGCGAACAGTGCTGCTGACGTGGACATCGCCCTGGTGGAATGAGCAGTAACATGATCAGTCAAAGGCCGTCCGGCCTTGTCGTGGCAGAATGCAATCGCCGAGGAGATCCATCTCGAGATGCTTTGCTTCGTAAGAGGCAGGCCCATTCTTGGTCTGCTGTATGCCACGAACAGTTGTGAAGACTTCCTGAGAGCCTTAGTTTTATCCAGGTAGAACTTTAGGCATCTCTTGAGATCCAAAGAATGCAGTGCTCTTTCTGCTGCTGTGGAAGGGTTTGCAAAGAAGGACCTAAGGACAATTGGTTCATTGAGATGAAAGTCCGAAGGCACCTTTGGTATGAATTTAGGGTTCGGTCTCAGCACCACCCTGTCCTGTCTGAACTGCATATATGGTTCCTGAATGGACAAAGCTTGTAGCTCGCTAACTCTCCTGGCCGATGTTAAAGCGAGCAAGAGCGCCGCTTTCCAGGAGATGTATTTGATAGATGCTCGATGAATGGGTTCAAACGGATGTCTCATGAGTTGGTTGAGTACCAGATTCAGTTGCCATGTCGGAGGGACTTTTCGAGGCCTCGGAAAGGATCTGTAGAGCCCCTCCAGGAATTGCTTGACCAGCCTACTTGACCACAGAGAAGGTCCTGTGAAAGTTCTGGTGAACCTAGAGATAGCTGCCAGGTGAACCTTAATGGATGCATGTGCCAGTCCTGACTGTGCCAAATGTAGGAGGTATGGTAATATCTGTTCAGGGGTGACAGTGAGTGGTCGCAGGCCCTGGTCTGAACACCAAATGCAGAACCTTTTCCACTTGAGAGAGCAGGTTTTGTTTGTACTGTCCGCTCTCGCTTTTGCCAGGACATCCCTGCAGTCCTGTGGGATATTTAGGTCACAGAACTCTCTGTGCTCAGGAGCCAGGCCGATAACTTGAGCGATTGGAGGTTCGGGTGCTGTACCTGTCCGTTGGACATCGTTATGAGGTTCGGGTGCTGCCTCAGACGAATCGGTGACCTGATGGAGAGTCGAAGCAGATCCGAGAACCAGTGTTGCCTCGGCCAGAACGGGGCAATCAGGACCAGGGTACAGGGCTCCGCCTTCATCTTCCTGAGGAGCCTCGGGATCATCGGAAACGGAGGAAAAGCGTACGCAAACACGCTGAACCAACCGATGGAAAAAGCATTTCCTAGTGACCCTTGTTGGGGATGCCAGCTTGCGTAGTTTGGGCATTTGGCGTTCTCCTTGGTGGCAAACAGGTCGATTCTTGGGACTCCCCATTGAGAGAAGATGTGAGCCAGAGCGTTGTCGCTCAGTTCCCACTCGTGGGAGAGGGATCTTTGTCTGCTCAGGGCGTCCGCGATGGTATTGTCTTTTCCGGGCACATAGTCCGCTTTGAGCGGGATTCCGTGTAGCACCAGCCAGTTCCAGATTTTCTGCGATTCGCGTGATAGAGAGAGCGAACGCGTTCCCCCCTGGTTGTTGAGATAGTGCATCGTCGTGGTGTTGTCTGTTTTGACGAGCACTGGGGAGTTCTGGATGCGTGGTAGGAAGGACTGTAGAGCAAGATATACAGCCCTCGGCTCCAAAAGGTTTATATGGAGCAGCTTTTCCTGATCGTCCCACTTGCCGCTGATCCGAAGGTCCTGGAGAACAGCGCCCCATCCTTCCAGGGAGGCGTCCGTGGTGATCACCAGAGGTGTCGCCGGAAGGAGAAACGGCAATCCTATGGTTAGATTTTTGCGACGCCTCCACCATTCTAGACCCCTGGATATTTTTGGTGTTATCCGTACAATGTCTTCGAAAGAGCCAGTACTTTGAGTCCATTGGCTCGTGAGAGCTTCCTGCAACGGGCGCATCCTGAGTCTGCAGTGAGGGATGAGGAGTATACAGGAAGACATCATTCCCAGGAGGGATGTGTAAGTCCGGACTTTGAGGTGTGTCTTTGTTGCCACACACAGCCGTGGCCAGGGACAATATCTTGTCCGTCCTTTCCTTCGAGGGGAAGGCTCTTGCGCACTCCGTGTCCAAGGTAGCCCCGAGGAAGGTAATTTTTGTCGTAGGGATAATGCAGGACTTTTTGAGATTGAGGGTCAATCCCAGCCTCTGAAAAAGATTGGTGCAGGCGTTGGAGGATTCGGCCGCGCCTTCGGATGAGGGTGCTTTCACCAGCCAGTCGTCTAGGTAGGGGAAGACTTGGTGACCCAGCTGACGGAGAAAGGCCGCCACCGGTGCAAGGCACTTTGTGAAAATCCACGGCGCGGATTTGAGGCCGAACGGCAGGACTTTGAACTGATAATGTCGGCCTGCAACCTCGAACCTCAGGAATTTTCTGTGACGCTTGAGGATGGGGATGTGGTAGTACGCATCCTGGAGATCCAAGGATGTCATGAAATCTCCTTTTTCCAGAGTGCCCAGGATTTCTTGGATCGTCACCATCCTGAACGATTGGCTCCGCAGGAAAGCGTTGAGCGCCCGGAGGTCTAGAATGGGCCTCCACTTGTTCTCCTTCTGTCGTACAAGAAAGAAGTGGGAATAAAACCCCTTCCCCTTTAAGGATGCTGGAACTCGTTCGATTGCTCCTTTCTGTAGCAAGACAGAAAGTTCCTGGAGAAGCAGGCGTAGGTGTTTGTGCGCCCGTCTTTGGGGAGGTGTATTGGGAGGGATGTTGGTGAATTCGAGAGAATGGCCGAATCGTATCATCTGGAGAACCCACCGGTCCGTGGTGATGTGTTGCCAATTGGTGAGGAAATGGGTCAATTTTCCTCCAATTTGAAAGGATGGAGAGGGTGGTAGGACTGGCTGGAGTAATCGGTCACTGGCGGCCGCCAGTGCCCCTCTTGGGATTTTTGCCTCTGAAGTTAGATCTTCCGTATGAAGATTGACGACCTTGTTGTTGCTTGTGCTGGTATTGATTTTTGTTATTGTAGAAATACGAGGACCTGTTCTGATAGGAACCCCGATAAGAGGACTGACCTCTGGAGCGGTTGCCTCGAAAGGACTGGTTTCGCGACTGCAAAGTGCCCAGTGCCCTGGCAGTATCGGTGTCCTTCTTTATGGTCTGCAGTGCCTCGTCGATCTTGTCCCCAAAAAGATGCTGGCCGTCGAAGGGCATGTCCAGCACCTTCGATTGCACCTCCTGGCGGAACAACGTCGCTTTTAGCCACCCTTGACGGCGCAGAACAGCAGCTCCAGCAAGCTGACGGAAGCCAGTCATGGCTGCATCAATAGCACAGTCAATTATTTCCGCAGCTGAAGTTTGACCTTCCACAAGGAGAGCCTTGACTTCACCCTGGACTGCGTCAGGCAGTTCCTTTACGTAAGGGGCTATGTCCTCCCAGAGTTGGCGATTGTAACGTCCCAACAAAGCAATGGAGTTGGCCACCTTGATGGTCATGGCCGATGTTGTTGTGAATTTTTTTCCGATCGTGTCAAGCTTCCTGCCTTCTTTGTCTGGAGGAGCAGACAGCGGGGAGGAAGGGTTGCGGGAGTTCTTCTGGGCCGCCTGCGTAACCACCGAATCAGGTTTGGGGTGTCCATGGAGGCAAGCCGCCGCTGTATTTCTTGTCCAGGCGTGGAACAACCGCGGGTACAGAAGCGGGTGTCAGCATTAATTTCTTGCCTTGCTCCCACAAGAACTCTATAATTGGAATAGATTTAGTCGACTTTTGCGTCTGCTCTTTGAAATCGTGCAAGAAGCATTCCGTTTCAGTTGATTCCACGACCATATGGAATCTCTTCGCCGCCCTTTCCACAAGTTTGTGGAAGCCGCCAATGTCCACAGGCGGTGAGTCCGCTTGGCGTGGTTGTGGTGAAGCTGGGGATGACGCCACATACTCATCCTCCTCATCCTGGTCATAGTGGACCTCCTGGACCTCTCCTTCCTCCAATTCCTCCTCATCCTCATCTTCGTCTGAGGAGTCCACCACCTGAGGTTGGACCTTGTCACGGTGGGTTTGAGGGAGAGGTTGAGACTGTTTTGGGGCAGACGCTGGTGTATGTACCATAGGTGTCTGATTCCCACTGTCCGCATCCGGGAAGCGTTCATTGTAATCTTGTACAAGGAATCGCAGGTCATTGACAAGAGTCGCCGGTAGGCATATCATGGGGGTGACCTCCGTGCGGACACTAGTGTGGACGGAGTGTTCCTGATAAGTGAACTCCTCCTGTTCCCCATCAGTGCTTTGGCATTTGACATTAAGGTCCGAGAAAGATGTAGCGGGACCCAGGTGGTCATCCTCTTCAGATTCTTCACTTTGGAAGATTTCCTGAGGTGGCTGCATTTCCACTTTGCTCGGAGACGTTGTTTCCGGGGTAATTTGCAGTTTGGTAGTCTTGCCAGACGTAGCATTTGATCCTGTCGTCGTCGAGGGTGTCGTTGACGGCGTTAGCGTGAGGGCCGACACTTCCACAAGTCTGGATTTTTTCCATGGCTCAGACAGTGCCATCTTCGACGACGAGTCTTCCGTCGACGGTGTCTTCGTCGTCGTCTGTCGTCGACGGTTTCCTCGTCGACGGTGGGGTGGTCGACGGTACCTTGGTCGTCGACGACGACTTCGATGTTGTCGTCGTCAGTGCACTCGTCGACGGTGAGCCCGTCGTCGACGTCTTCGTCGACGGTGTCTCCGTAGTCGGCGTCTTCGTCGTCGACTCCCTCGTCGACGTCTTCGTCGTCGACGGTGGGTTCTTTAGCAACGTCTTCGACGACGATGGGCTCGTCAACGCTGACGTCGTCGTCGGTGTAGTCCTCGTCGTCGACGACGATTTCAGTAGTATAACAGAGGAAACAGGTCTACCTGATGACGAGGATGTAGTCGTCGTCGTCGACGCTGAAGGCGACGACGCTGATGTCGTCGACACAGTGGTTGTGACTGAGGTAGTCCTCTGGGCATGTCTGGTAGATGACGGAGCAGGCTTTTTAAAGGTTTGATCGTCCTGAACAGACACTGAAGATGTCGTAGATCTTGCCTCTGAAGACTTCTTGTGTGCCTTCTTAGGAGGAGTGTCTGAGGGGCCAGGGGAAGTTACCCTAGGCCTCTTTTTAGAGACTTCTGAGGACTTGGAAACACTGCCCTCAGATGATTCCAGAGTGTCTCTGTCCTTAAGCCTGTCGAGCCAGATGAGAAGGCGACCTTCCCTGTCCCTCACGGTCTTTTTAGGGAAAGACCTACATATTCTGCATTTGTCCGAGACGTGGTCCGGGTAAAGGCAATATAAGCACAGGTCATGCTTATCATCCACATGGATCCTTTTCTTCCCACATGAAGAGCAGGCCCTGAAAAGGGCTTTCTTCTGTGATTCAGACATGGAAGAAAGCAGTGGAAAGAAAACACTTACTGCAAAAACAGTGTAGTGAAGTAATCCTTGAAGAGTTGAGATTGAAGAATCACTTTCAAAGAAAGTTAGATGATTTTGAAGGAATCCTGAGGAGAGCTCAGGCTGGAGACTCCCTAGCACAACGTGCGGTAGAAAATCTGAGGGACGGAGGCTCCTCCCAGGAAGGTTCTAGAGGGAGGTCGGAGCTGATTGGCTGACTGTGAGAGTTTGGTCCTTTTTACATAAGGACAAAGAAAGGCTACTAAGGGGAGGCCCTTAGGCCTATTTTCTCTATGTATGTCTATAGGACATTACTTTTTTATGTACCGGAGGCTCCCGTCTCGACGACGGGGAATGATTCAGGCATGTGAATCTATGAAAGACACCCCAAATACTGGATAAGTATTCTGAACTGAGCACGGATGCAGGGGTTCAGGCCTCCAAGCTCAGCAAAGTAATATAAGCCAATATAGAGTAGCAGACCCTCCACACCACGGAACAACAATTTGGTGCAAAAGTTGCACCAAGCACTTCCAGTGGGGACACCATTGGCCTACATAGGGCGTGGCACTATGGACAATATTAAGGGGACTATTAGCAAAGTCTGTTCCTTCAACGCAGTGGAGTGCTCAGCAATCTTCAGTTTCTGCCATCACCAACAGCAGGGTCACCCCACTGATTGTTGTAGAGCAATGAAAACGAGGGAGATGGGGCTAAACAAGTGTACACATTCATAAACTTCATTTGGTGGCCCTGTCAATTTTCAGCCAACAACATATAGAATTAAGATTGGTAACTATAACAAGCTGTTTTCCACTAACGAGGTTTCAAGTGACATTCTCAATGGGAACCTAAGGGTGGAAAACTCCACATTATTGGCAGCTACTCATCTTCATTTTTAGGTCTCGGCCTGACGTCAGCAGCGCAAGCGCTGCTCTCGTCATACGAGACTTCTTGGAATCGATATGATTCCAGAAGCCTCGTCCCAGCTCTGCCTTCAGCTGTTATTCGTGTGTGTCGTTTGGCGTCAAAAAATTATGCCTAAAGCAGTGCAATGATTGTACTGAAGGCATGCCAATCATTGCATGTTGCCACCCCGTCTCCTTTTAGGCACGCCCACTGGGATTGGATCATTTACGGGCGGATTTACACTCTTTCCTTTAAAAGACTCGAAGCACTTTTTTTCTTCTAATTTGCAGCGCTGTGACGTCAGCAGCGCATGCGCTGCTCTCGTCATACAAGACTTCTTGGAATCAATACGATTCCAGAAGCCTCGTCCCAGCTCTGCCTCCAGCTTTCATTCGTGTGCGTTGTTTGGCGTCACAAATTATGCCTAAAGCAGTGCAATGATTGCACTGAAGGCATGCCAATCATTCCTTGTTGCCACCCTGTCTCCTTTTAGGCACGCCCACTGGGATTGGATTGCACTGAAGGCATGCCAATCATTTCTTGTTGACACCCTGTCTCCTTTTAGGCACGCCCACTGGGATTGGATTGTTTATAGGTGGATTTACACTCTTTCCTTTAAAGGACTCTAATCACTTAAAAAAAAAAAATTGCAGCATCGTCCACATGCCTGTAATGGCCGCTGACAGCCTCTCCTGCTTCAGCCCCCCACCCTTGCAAAATGTGAAATTCTGCTGCATCTTCAACGCACCTTATCTCTCTGGTGTTTAGCTCTTTAAAGCAATCTATTTGTGCATTCATTTGTGCATTATGCTGAGCTGACAAGTATATTTCGTGTGAGGTGGGGTTGGACTACAGTGGTATGTTTGAATGGTCAGAGCATTTAGAGCCAGAGAACTAGGCCAGCAGAGCTGCTTTAGAGGGAGAGAACCAGGTCAGCTAAGCCGCTGTAGAGCCATAGAACCAGGTGAGCAGAGCTGCTCTTGAGCCAAAGAACCAGGTTAGCAGAGCTGCTCTAGAGATATAGAACCAGGTCAGCAGGGCTGCTCTAGAGCCAGAGAACCAGGTCAGCAGAGCTGCCGTAGAGCCTCAAAACCAGGTCAGCAGAGCTGCTCTAGAGCCTAAGAACCAGGTCAGCAGAGCCGCTCAAGATCCAGAGAACCAGGTCAGCAGAGCTGCTCTAGAGCCAGAGAACCAGGTCAGTAGAGCTGCTCTAGAGCCATAGAACTAGGTGAGCAGAGCTGCTCTAGAGCCAGAGAACCAGGCAAGCAGAGCTGCTCTAGAGCCAGACAACCAGGTCAGCAGAGATGCTTTAGAGCCAGAGAACCATGTCAGCAGAGTTGCTGTAGAGCCTAAGAACCAGGTCAGCAGAGCTGCTCTAGAGGCAGAGAACCAGGTGAAGAGAGCTGCTTTGGAGCCATAGAACAGGTGAGCAGAGCTGCTTCAGAGCCAAAGAACGAGGTCAGCAGAGCAGTTGTAGAGCCAGAGAACCAGGTCAGCAGAGCTGCTCTAGAGCCAGAGAACCAGGTCAGGAGAGCTGCTCTAGAGTCATAGAACCAGGTGAGCAGAGGGAGAGAACCAGGTCAGCAGAGCTGCTTTAGAGGGAGAGAACCAGGTCAGCAGAGCTGCTGTAGAGCCAGAGAACCAGGTCAGCAGAGCTGCTGTAGAGCCAGAGAACCAGGTCAGCAGAGCTGCTCTAGAGCCTAAGGACCAGGTCAGCAGAGCTGCTTTAGAGCCAGAGAACCAGGTCAGCAGAGCTGCTCTAGAGCCTAAGGACCAGGTCAGCAGAGCTGCTTTAGAGCCAGAGAACTAGGTCAGCAGAGCTGCTTTAAGGCCAGAGAACCAAGTCGACAGAGCTGCTCTTGAGCCAGAGAACCAGGTTAGCAGAGCTGCTCTAGAGCCAGAGAACCAGTTCAGCAGAGCTGCTGTAGAGCCTGAGAACCAGGTCAGCAGAGCTGCTGTAGAGCCTGAGAACTAGGCCAGCAGAGCTGCTGTAGAGCCTGAGAACCAGGTCAGCAGAGCTGCTGTAGAGCCTGAGATCCAGGTCAGCAGAGCTGCTGTAGAGCCTGAGATCCAGGTCAGCAGAGCTGCTTAGAGCCTAAGAACCAGGTCAGCAGAGCCACTCTAGAGCATAAGAACCAGGTCAGCAGAGCTGCTGTAGAGCCAGAGAACCAGGTCAGCAGAGCTGCTCTAAAGCCATAGAACCAGGTGAGCAGAGCTGCTCTAGAGCCAGAGAACCAGGTGAGCCGAGCTGCTCTAGAGCCAGAGAACCAGGTCAGCAGAGCTGCTTTAGAGCCAGAGAACCAGGTCAGCAGAGCTGCTTTAGAGCCAGAGAACCAGGTCAGGAGAGCTGCTCTAGAGTCAGAGAACCAGGTGAGCAGAGCAAGAGAACCAGGTCAGCAGAGCTGCTTTAGAGGGAGAGAACCAGGTCAGCAGAGCTGCTTTAGAGCCAAAGAACCAGGTCAGCAGAGCTGCTCTAGAGCCTAAGAACCAGGTCAGCAGAGCTGCTCTAGAGCAAGAGAACCAGGTCAGCAGAGCTGCTGTAGAGCCAGAGAAACCAGGTCAGCAGAGCTGCTTTCGAGCCAGAGAACCAGGTCAGCAGAGCTGCTTTAGAGCCAGAGAACTAGGTCAGCAGAGCTGCTTTAGGGCCAGAGAACCAGGTCGGCAGAGCTGCTCTATCTGACACTGACTGACTGACTCTGACTGACTGACAGACACTGACTGACTGACTCTGACTGACTGACAGACACTGACTGACTGACTCTGACAGACACTGACTGACAGACACTGACTAACTCTGACTGACTGACGTTGACTGACAGACGCTGAATGACAGACGCTGACTGACAGACGCTGACTGACAGACGCTGACTGACAGACGCTGACTGGCTGACACACTGACTGGCTGACACACTGACTGGCTGACACACTGACCGACTGACACACTGACCGACTGACACACTGACCGACTGACACACTGACCGACTGACACACTGACCGACTGACAGACTGACACACTGACTGACTATGACTGACTGAAAATCACTGACTGATTGACACTGACTGAAACTGACTGACTGACTGAATGAAACTGACTGACTGACACTGACTCTGACATTGACATACTGACATTGACACACTGACTGACTGACACTGACTGATTTACTCTGACTGACTGACACTGACTGACTGACACTGACTGACACTGACTGACTGACAGACACTGACTGACTGACAACGACTGACTATGACTGACTGGCTGACTCTGAATGAAACTGACTGACACTGACATACTGACTGACACTGACTGACTTACTCCGACTGTCACCGACTGACACTGACTGACTGACCCTGACTGACACGGAATGAAACTGACTGACATACTGACACTGACTGACTGACAATGATTGACAATGAGTGACTGACACTAACTGACTGGCGACTGACACGGACTACATTAGGTCTCACCTTTCATTAGGTTAAAGCCATTTGCTTTGCTATACAATACCATTAGCAAAGCAAATGGCTTAACTTAATCATAAGCAAGACCTATTGCATTTTCAATGCTTGTTTTGTTCAGTATGTCCAAACCCCTATACTTTTGCCAGGTGCCTTTAAGCTATACAGGAAAGAGGACATACAAAATGTCTTTTTTCACCTTCTTATGACTTCCTTGAAGCTCTGTCTAAGTCAACCGATCCTGTCCTCTCTCAGGCCCTGCAGACCTCTAGGCATTCAAAGCTAAGGCAGTGGCGTAACAAGGTCAGGTGGTACCCGGTGCCGAAAATTTCTTCTCACCCCCGGCTTGACAAAATGTCAAAAATATGTGTCTAAAACACATATTTTTGACATTTTGTCACCCCCTCCAGTGATGACACCGGGGGCGGCCCACACCCACTGCACCGCCCTTCCTATGCCGCTGAGCTAAGGGACCCAAGAGACATAACTCCACTCCTGAAAATCAACTCGGCCTCAAACTCTGCGAGAGAAACCTTCAAGATAGTTAAACAACTACTTAAGGTGCCTTCCCCTATTAACGCCCTAGATTGCTCAGAAGAAAGATGCAATCAACTTGCGGACTTTTTTTACTCCAAGATAGTAAACATCCTTGAGAGTCTTCCACAGAATCTCCCTGCGCCGGATGATAACTCAGATTTGGCAGCCATCTCTGGCCCCCGGCTTGACTCTCTGAGCAGTATTATTACTAGGGAAGATTTTTGTAAAGCCCTATCCTCCATGAAAAGTGGCTCCCCGGCCGATCCAGCGCCTATGTATGTTCTTAAGAAGATTGCAGACACGATTGCCCCAGTGGCAACAGAGCTCCTAAATGCCTCCTTCTCTTGTGGGGTCGTGCCACCCAGCTGGAAACAGGCAAGGGTCAAAACCCTTTTAAAAAAACCGGGGCTTGACCCCTTGGACCTGGCCAATTTCCACCCGATTTCACTGTTACCCGGTCTAAGTAAGATCGCTGAAAAAATGGTGAATCAGCAGCTCTCCGGATTCCTGGAAAACAATCAGCTGCTGAATAATTCTCAAACCGGCTTTCGTCCGGGGCAAGGGACGGACACAGCCCTTTTAGTGGTAGCAGAAGAGGCAAGGTGCATCTTAGATTCAGGAGGATCCGCTGTTATGATCCTCGTGGATCTAAGCGCTGCATTTGATACGGTGGATCATAAAATTCTAACGCACCGTCTCGCCAAACTGGGCGTTGCAGGAATGGCCCTTAAGTGGCTTACATCCTTTCTGAATAACCGCTCTTTTAGAGTCTGGGAAGGTGGTCTGCTGTCTAAATCCACCCCCCTCCAGTGTGGTGTCCCTCAGGGCTCTTCATTGAGCCCTACTTTGTTCAACGTTTATATGGCCCCACTGGAGGAAGTAGTCGCCCCCTTTGGGATTAAAACAGTCACCTATGCGGACGACACCCAACTAGTCGTCTCGCTAACCCAACAAGAAGGATGTTTGGATAATCTCACCGCCTGCCTTGTTGAGATATTCTCATGGATGTCCAGTTCGCGGCTTAAACTCAATGGAGCGAAAACAGAGATTATGCTCCTCGGTCATCATCTTACATCTTTCCCTAAAGCTGCCTGGCTCTCCTGCCTAGGTGAGCTGCCCATACCAAAAGCCAAAATTAAAAGCCTAGGGGTGTGGCTTGAGCCCGATCTGACTTTTAAGACTCATGCACAGAAAGTGGCAGGGACCTGCTTCGGACTGCTCCGATCAGTGCGGAAAGTTCTCCCTCTCCTGCCTCCCCAGTCCAGGACACTTCTGATTCAGGGGTTAATACTATCGAGGCTTGACTATAGTAACGCCTTGTTTCTGGCAGCCCCTGAAGCCACCTTTAACATTCTCCAACGGGTGCAGAATGCAGCAGCCAGGATGCTTGCAGGCACGTCAAGAAGATCTTCGGCCAGACCGGCCCTGAGAGCACTCCATTGGCTGCCAATACGCGAAAGAGTCATCTTTAAAGCGTTATGCGTCACCCATAGGGCTCTGCAGGGCAAAGGACCTCCGATTCTCAGGAGCCTGATATGCCCTTATAAATCATCCCGGGCTCTCCGGTCGGACCGTGGTAATCTTGCAAGGGTCCCCAGAGTTATGAAGGCACGCACAGGGGGTCGCCGTTTTTCCTTAAATGCAGCAAAAAATTGGAACTCTCTCCCCAACTGGATCCACGCAGAACCCTGTCATCTTAAGTTTCGAAAGGCACTTAAAACTATTCTTTTTCCCAAGGACCCCTAAATATTGGTTTCATCCTCAGTTTGCTTTTTGTTCTATTTTCTGTTAGCGCTGGGACGCTTTTGGGCAGCCATGCGCTTTATAAATTTCATTTCATTTCATTTCAATTACATTTCTGATGGGACAAAAAACCCTCCCAAACAATCACGTTTTCAGTAACTCTGGTAGCTCTCTTTTAATCCTACATGTAAGGGTAATTCACTGCAAGTTCTGGGAGTCAGAAACCCCAAAGCACATTCATGACATCTAGATTGCCTGAGCTATTGGATTTTTTTCTAGTGCAAAGCTCCTCAATCTCAGGGTTAATTTAGGTGTGTACCATCTACATGTTTCTGTAAATTCTGGAATCTTCCTTAGAGAGACATAACAATATATAGGGACTTAAAGGTTACCCAGTTCATCTCAGGGAAAGAGAAGTGCTTCAAAAGCTGCTAAAATATATCCCTCTTCTTAAACTGCATTCAGGCTTGGACTGCTGCATGCTGCGTTCATGGATGTCTGGATAACAAAAGGTCAAAGAGCCTTGAGTATACACTACTATAATAATCCAGTTGTGATGCAACTATGGCCAGCATCACATGAACTGGTTGCTGAAAAGTTAGTAAAGGAAAATTAAGTGTAATCATGCTCAAGTGGAAAAAACCCTACCTGGACCCGCTTTCTCAAAACCCCTAGAAGTTTCAAAACGGGTACTGGACTGCCTCCGGTAATACCAGTAAGATTTCCATTGGCACATCTAATGGTTTGATGATGCTGGACACACAATGATCAAGGAGTATTTATTTTAGCCAGCGTACTCTGAACGTAAATGGAGGATTACCTGGGTGCTGTCTGTGTAATATTAAAACTGGACCCCGGAGGATCTTAGTAGATTCAACAACGGTAAGATGCACAATTAAGAAAGTAACGGATGTGCACAGATCCTTGTGGCACACGACAGCTGAGCTCTCGAATGCTTAATGCAGTCCAATGCCCTTCCTCCACTATCTATTTCCTCCAGTTTACCTAGTGTGGTATGGTTGACAATGCAGAAGGCTCAAGAAAGATTGAACAACATCATCAATCCAACACCTAAACATCTGGTGAAATTTTCAAGACACCTAAATTGAAGTGATCGGCTTGCATTGTATCCAAGATGCTCTTTTCCCAAACACATATGAACAGTTGAAATAGCGAGACCTTTTCAACTAGTTTTCATGGACAAGGGAGGTTTGATACACAAAACAAATTTGCAAATACATTGAGCTTTTCCTTGAGAGGGATAACAGAGTCATTCTTCTAGCATTGTGATAGAACATCTTCTTCTAAAGATCTTCAATTAAGTGTTTTAGTAATTTACATCAATAGGAACAGATAAGTAAAATGTTACAGGTCAATCTACAAGTGCCTAGTGCACAAAGGGAACGAAATAGGGAGGCATGCATCAAGCAGTTAAACATGCAAGCAGAAAAAGACCACCAGAGAGAAACGCACCAATACTGCCTTTAAAAGAGTAAAAAAACAGTTTCATCTCCCTTCATCAGTTGGGGAGAAAAAATGTAGGGAAGAAGAACAGACAGCCTGTGGATGGGGAGCTCTGGGCGACTTAAGCCCAGTTTCTGGAGTTCTACATTTTGAAATTCCAGAGTGCTGGTTATAAACATAGAACTGTTTTGAAGCTCTCTGCTCGTTCATCCATGATACGTTTTGTTCAGAAGGAAATGTACATAAGAAAGAAGTACTGAATGGAATCGCAAAGTAACTCTTCTAGCATTTCCATATCTTAGAGTCAGTGATAAATCTATCACAGACCTCTAATGGTAAAAATCCAGTACAAACTGTCACAAATACTAAACATACTGAGACAGACAAACCTGGGCTGAATCCTACATCTATTTTTAAATATATTTGTACATTTTATATTTAAGTTTACACAGAAGACGGATTTAAGAGGAGCCAAATTTCAAAGTTAAGTTAAAGATTATTTCAAAGTTAGGTTAAAGATTCCTTCCTGCAACTTGGATATTCAGGTGAACAAGACTTTGGGCAGATTGAGATGCTGCCATGGCTTTACCTACCACAATCCTGCACGGCCTACCTCCAGCTAATCTCCACTTCCAATACATATGCTATTTTATGACTTTTCTTTCAAATTGTAACATTTATTCTGTTGTTCCCCATTATTACTTATGCTGCAGCATCACTTTCACTAAAACATAGGGCTCCCTTATGCAACTTTACCTCTTATAGGTAGTGAATAGCCCTATTAGACATACTCCAGATTGTACATGAATAGGTCTCCATGTGTTCCATCAAAATATTTATAGTAGTAAAAACGTTAAGAACCCTACGAGGAGTGGCTGCTCCTCCGCTATGGCGGAGGAGCGCCACACCACTCCTTTGAGCAGTATAAAGGAAAGGAAATATAAAATGATGACTCTTAATTATTATCATTTTATGTTTCCTTCCTTTGAGGGCGGGCGGTGCTGCTCTGCTCACGTGGAGCAGGGTAGGAGAGGAGAGGAGTCGTTTGCCCACTTCTAAGTGCACAATGACTGTTTGGTCGGCTCGCTTGGCCGCCCAAACCAGTCATGCGCACTTTCCCCGTTCTGCATTACAGCCTGCATGGAGAACAAGCCCAGGTTCCCATTTCCTGATTGAGCGTCCCACTAGGACGCTCGAAACCAATTACAAAACTGCACCGCAGCGTTGTGATGGGGTCAGGGGAACCTGGGTGCCTACCAATCACAATGCTGCATTGCAGCATTGAAATTGGTCAGGTGAGCTTGACTTACTGTCCCATGACGAGAGCAGGAGCAAGGAGCAGAGACTCTGCGGCAGGACCAAAGGCAAGGTAAGTGTTGTAATTTTTCATTAAGCTTCCTCTCCCCCACAGATCCTGTCCGTCGCGCGAGTCATGCCGGCCGCCACTGCCTACGACAGTCTTGGAAAGCGGATCTGGGTACACTGAAAGACGATGACTGGACATAGTCTATACATAGCCCTAGACAGGTTGCAATAAGAGTGCACGTTCGCCTTATACAGTGACGAATCCTATACAGATCTTACACCTCAAGTGTAATTCTCTGAATAGGCCGCAGTGATAATGACCAATGCATCCGGGAATGTGGGGAGACTGGCACATTTTTACACATGCTGTGGGTCTGTCCTAATATTCTGCAATACTGGGAAACAATCATGCTGTTAATGGCTGAAGTAGTAGGCCAGAAAGTCCAGAGGGAGGCTAAATAGCCCATAATATGAAAACGGATAACCTAAATACACAGCAGTATGTCTTAAGATAGCTGCTATGGTAGCCAAAAGGAACATAGCACGGATATGGGGGGCAACCCAATCACCAGGGGTTACTGAATGAAAAAATGATTTACGATAGAACACTTGTTTTGCCAAGCTTATGTTTATTAAAAGATGTTTTTTTTAATATAATATAAAATCATTTAACTGGTCGAAGGCTTTTTTTTTTTTAAATCAAATGGTCTGGTATTATTTTATTTATTTATTATTATTTTTTTTTATTGAATTTATATTGCGCTCAGCTACCCGCAATGGGTTTCCCGGCGCCAGGGACAGACTGAAGAAGAAAACAAGCAAGTGCAAAAGGAAGAGATCACAAACAGGGGAAATCAGAACAGAAAAGTCTTCAACTTTTTGCAGAAAGCCAGAAGATTAGTTTCTGTTTTTAACGCCAGCGGGAGAGCATTCCACATCTTTGGTCCAAGATATGCGAATGAGCGACCTCCCATTTTTGCCAGTCGGATTCTTGGAATCAAAAGATTGCCACTGTTAGATGACCTTAAAGAGCGGCCAGGTAGATAAGGCTGGGCAAGGTTATGAAGGTGGATGGGGGCAGAACCCTGACGGATCTTGAACAAGAAACACAAGGTTTTAAAGGCCACACGATCTGAAATTCTTAACCAGTGTAGGTCACGCAAAGCTTGCATTGCGGACGTTCTCCGTGGAACATTGCGAAAGAGGCGAGCGGCTGAGTTCTGTACCACTTGGAGTTTATTGATTGTTGCTTTATCCGCTCCAAGATAAAGCACATTGCCATAGTCGATACGTGATATCACAAGGGCCTGGACGACAGTTCTTCGAGTGGACTCAGGCAGCATCCATATGATCTTCTGCAGCCAGCGTAAGGTGTTAAAGCAGACTGCAGCGACCTCGGTTACCTGCTGCCTCATCGAAAGTTTATCGTCGATCAGGAAACCGAGGTTGCGGGCAACAGGCAAAGGGGTAGGCAGAGGACCCATATCACAGGGTCAGTGTCTAGAGCCCCACAGATCTTTATGCTTGCCTAATATGATAACCTCGGTCTTATCTCCGTTGAGCTTCAGCAGATGGGCTTGCATCCAAGCTGCAACACGAGATAGGCCAATTTTAAGGGCAGAAACTTCCTGAACCCTGCTGCTAGAGAGAGAAAACACAATCTGCGTATCGTCTGCATATGAATATATAGACAGACCGGCGTCCTCTACGATGGAAGCAAGCGGTCTGATGTAAATGTTAAACAACAGAGGGCTTAATATAGACCCTTGAGGGACGCCGTAAGCTGAAGAATGAATCGCAGATTCAGCTTTGTTTGAGAAGACCTGAAAGGTGCGCTCATTGAGAAATGAGGCCACCCAGGCAAGCGCTGATCCATCGACACCAAGGGAGCGGAGGGACTCCAAAAGAGTGGAGTGAGACACGGTATCGAAAGCAGCGCTTAAATCAAGAAGAATAAGCGCAAAGGTCTCACCGCTATCGATACCGTGTCGGAGTCGCTCGGTCACCCCAAGGAGTGCGGATTCGGTGGAGTAATTAGCGCGAAAGCCTGATTGGGATGGATGGAGATATCCCACGTTTTCAACAAACTCATTAAGCTGGGTGTTGACGTGGCGTTCCAATATTTTGTAGCAGGCTGGCAGCAGGGATATAGGCCTAAAGTTGGCAAGATTTATGATGTCAGCACCAGATTTTTTGAGCAAAGGAACGACCATGGCATGTTTCCATTCCTGTGCCACCCGAGATTCGGTAAGAGAAATGTTTAGTAGCCTCATTAGGAATCTCCGTGGTTCAAGGTCTAGTTGTTTTAATATCTTCATAGGGACTGGGTCCCGCGGGGAACCTGACCTGATGCTGTTTAGACAAGACAGGAAGGAAGAGTCATCAAATGGTAGCCAGTTGTGGATAAACACAGTGGGAGAGAAAGAAACATTGCAAGAAAAACCAGGTTGGGGGGAATCAGTTGGTGGTGGAAGGGAGGCCAAAGATTGATAGATGCCCTCAACCTTAGATATAATGAAATCCGCAATGGCATTACATTGTATGCCATCCAAAGCCGGCAAAGAGGGAGTGGTATCAGCTCCTGTGAGTTTCTTTACAGTGGCGAAAAGAGTCCGAGGACAATTTTGCACTAGAGTAATAGTAGAGGCAATGTAGGAGGCCTTGGCACGTTTGCAATTTGCATGATAGACTTTCAACTCTTCTTTGCAAGTCATCTTGCAAGGAGCGGAGTATGACATCCTCCACTTCCTCTCCAGGGCTTTACATTTAGCACGTTGGATTCTCAACTCGTCAGAGAACCACAGTGCTGGGGGGCGCAAGGATCTATATTTGCTACTAGAGCGAGGGGTAAGAGCAGTCACTGCATCTGTCAACCAACAAGAAATGGGGGTATTCAAATCCTGCTTTGTGTTGATAGAAGACGGAATTGTCTCAGTCAGACGCTGATTAAAGGCAGCCATATCGAGCCTGTCCCAGCGGTAGGACGATTTAGTTTCCTCCACATAAACACTGGCCGAAAAGAGACCAGGTGGTAGCATAAAATGTATCGCATAGTGATCAGACCAAACAAGCGGACGCGCCGATTGAGTACAATCGAACGAAAGAGTTGAAATGATCGGGTCCAAAAGGAGGCCAGCAAGATGAGAAGCCCCAGAATTACAATGTTTGAGATTAAAAACCTCAAGATCAGATAAAAAAGATTTATTCAGGGGGTTATTAACTTCTTCTAAATGAATGTTTAAATCACCAAGAATAGTGAAATTATTTGATTTCAATAGTGTTGCTGAAAGGCAATCAACAAGTGAGGAGATCCACGAAGCAGCGTTCCCGGGCGGCCGATAAATTAGCAGACCGGAAAGCGTCAGTCGGGGATTAATCATTAGCTTAAATAATGCTGCCTCACTACCTGGAAGATGTAATAGTTCCAGTTTGCATTGATAGATGGATTTGAAGATGATTGCGATTCCACCACCTTTGCCGGAGGGTCTATCCTGATGCAGCACAACATAGTTGGAAGGAATAGCTGCAGCAATGTCCGGACCCGAGCTGGCATGTAGCCAGGTCTCGGTCAGGAATAGGGCGTCAGGAGATTCATCAATTATGAAATCGAAGATGTTTAATTTATTCTTGGGAAGCGATCTACAGTTTAAGCTCCAAAAATGGAGCGGAGAAGGGGATGGGGTACGGCCCTTAGTAGGCTTCCTTTTTCCCCGATAATGCTTTATATTTAGTTGCGTCTTAGAAAGCTGCATTTTGCCAGTGGAAAAACCGCAACCAGCACATGTGAAATAATGAAAGGGCAAGAGGCATGAAGTGCAAGTAGTGGGGGTAGGGGATCGCAATGAATGTAAAGCTGTGGATGTATAATATACGCGGGCATCCTGAGTTAACATACCTGAGGACATGTTGGCGAAGGACAGCCCGTCCTGCAGCCCGTCCTGCAACCCGTCCTCAGCGCGGACGGGCGCAGACGGGCTGAACTCAGGCGTAACTCCGGCGGAAATCCGGCGATCCCGCTGCGCGATGACGCTGCGCGTCAGCATGGCTCGCTTAAATGTGCGTCCAGCCTCTGAGACTAGACCGCGCAGAACGCCTGGCGTCGTCAGCCCCACCTAAGATGGCCACTAATCCGAGACGTGGGCAGGGACCGCAAAGCGCGGTGCTTATTACCAAATTGGCCAATACCAAATTATGTGCAGTGAGTGCGGTAAGCTGTAGGCCAGTTAAACTATGTGGTGTATATGGTGAAATTAAATAAAAGCAGGATTTATAAAGCGCAGGGCTGCCCGTGAGCGTCCCAGCGCTAGTGACAGAGATAGTAGAGGAAAGTGAAGGGTTAGGGGAAGAGCCAAGTTTTCGGAATGTAAGGAGGTTGGGTTCAGCGCGCATGGTAAGGGGCAGCGAGTTCCACAGCTTGGGGGCATTATAAGAGAAGAGGCGGCCCCCTGAGCGGGCCCTTTTAATCCTAGGTACGTGGGCCAAATGTAGGTGTGCTGAGCGTAGGTTTCTGGGGGCTTCGTGGGGTCTAATCAGATGTTTTAGAATAGGTGGGCCCTTGTCATGGAGAATTTTGTGGGTCGTGCAGAGAGTTTTAAAATAGACCCGCTCCTGAATAGGCAGCCAGTGGAGTAGTCTGAGGGATGATTTTGCAGAGATCCTACTATTAGTGCCTGTTAGGAGCCTGGCTGCAGAGTTTTGTACCCCCTGTAGCGTGGCAATGACTTTTTTAGGGGCACCAAGATAGAGAGCATTGCCATAGTCCAGTCTGGATAGAAGAAGGCTCTGGATGAGGAGCTTCCTGGAGTCTTGGGGGAGCAAGGGAAGGATTTTGCGGGTGGTCCTGAGGATACCGTAGCAGGCCCCATGCTGACTTCCTGGCTTGAGTGGTGAACGAGAGGTCCTGGTCGAGCCACCTACCCAGGCTCTTAATGGATTGTTTTGGAGTCGGAGCCGGTCCCATACAAGGAGGCTACAGGGACTTTGGAATGAAATGAGACTGCTTGCCCAATACCAGAACTTCATTTTTTTCACTACTAAGTTTAAGATGAGAACGGTCCATCCAGAGTGAAATATCTCGGAGGCAGGAATAAAGATTATCAGGGGGACGATTGAGCTGGCTGAGAGAAACGACAAGCTGCGAAACGTCAGAATACATCACAAGTTTGACTCCATGAGGGGAGACTGTTTTCTCTAGGGGGGACATATAAGCATTGAAAAGGGTGGGGCTCAGGGAGGAGCCCTGTGGAACTCCACAGTGTACAGGGGTGGCACGGGATTTAGAGGTTCCCTCGAGAATTTGGAAGGAGCGGTTGTGGAGAAAGGATTCCAACCAAGATAGTGCAGACCCCGAGATTCCCAGTTCCCTGAGTAGGTGAATTAGCGTGGTATGATTCACGGTGTCGAAGGCTGCGCTTAGATCCAGGAGGATCACTGTCACTGATCCTCCTGAATCAAGGATCTTTCTCCCCTCTTCCACAACCGCAATCATAGCGGTTTCCGTAATTTGGGCCGGGCGGAAGCCCGTCTGGGACGGGTAAAGTACTCTGTTAGTTTCCAAATAGGCTGAGAGCTGCTGGTTGACAAGTTTTTCAGCCGTTTTGCTTACTATGGGCAGTAGAGAGATGGGACGGTAATTACTCAGATCTGCAGGATCGAGGTGTTTTTTTTTTTAAAAGAGGTTTTACGATGGCCTTTTTCCAACCGGGGGGCACGATGCCTTGCATTAAGGAGGTGTTGATAAGTTTGACCAAAGGGGGGCAAGATGGTCGATGCAACTAATTCTAGAATATTAGATGGGGCTGGCTCAAGTGGGGAGCCGCTTTTCATAGAGAGAAAGATGGGAAGGAGAGCCTCCTCTGTAGAAGGGGAAAAGGAATTTGGGCAGGGACACTTTTGCAACTGTGTGCAAAGGAGGGGTTCTGGAGGGAGGGATTTTAAAATATTTTGAATTTTCACGTTAAAGAATTCAGCGAACTCATTGCAGCGGTCGCTGAGGGGGTTAATGGGGGGAAGATCTGGAAATTTTAAAAGCTTGTTAACTATGCGGAAAATTTCTTTGGATGAGTTAGAGGAGGTTCTGATTTTTTCCTCGAAGAAAAGAGCTTGAGTGTTTTTAAGGGCTTTTTTATAAGTTAAAATTGAATGGCTGTATTCTTTCTTTTTGTGGGGAGCAAATTCTTTCCTCCAGGCTCTTTCATTTTTTTTGCAGAGTTTTTTAGCAGACGAAGATCGTTATAGAACCAGGGGGACTTGGGCTTCCTACCTGGGGTATGAACAGGGATCTTGGGAAGGATTAAATAAATATATATATATATATATATATATATATATATATATATATATATATATATAACCTTCATTTTTAATGGATTTGAAACAAAAACAATTTACACCACACTATTTTAGACAATGCAATCACAACGTTCATGTTTTAAATGTTGTGAGAATAGATGTACCAATGGGCAGTAAAATGCACTTTTTAAATGAGGCCAACATTTAGGTTACATTTACTCAAATTTTCCTGACATTTAAATTTTATAAAGTGTATTTCAACTTACAAAAGGCAAGAAACAGAGAGAATGATAACATCGTTGTATGCTTTGAGGCTTGGGATGAGTTAACAAAAAAAGAGGGCAGTAGTAGTTTGTCTTTTTATAGAAGAGTAATTGGCGACCTTTATACATTATACTTAAATTAGAAGAAAGCAAAAGAAACCTAATGCTGTCCTTTTAGTCCGCAAATTAATAAATTAAGAGATTAAAATTCCTGACTTTTCAGGACCTTTGAAATCAGAAGTCAGGTTTATAAAATAAGCCAGTTTCTTGTACTTTCTCCACACCCAGCGCACACAGAATATTTTGGTGTGGAATCTGTGGCTCTCTTTAAGGTAGGATTGTAATTACTTAAAAACATTTTGGTTAATAACAATTTGTTATCGGAACAAAAGTATTCATTACCATTAATCAAGTATAACATAGAAAATCCTTTTCAAGGATCAATCTGTACCTCGGATGAATACTTCTTAAAATATTTATTTGTACATGTGACTGGACACAGGTCTATATCTACTCTGCACCGGACATGATTTTTAGCAGACCAAAAACTATACCACTGAACAAAATATTTCGAGATATAAAATTGATTTGGGAATCTGATAATCTACATTTATTTAGTCTTCTGGTGCAATAAAAGTAGAAATGTCATCAAAGTACAAAGTTGTGTATGCATTTAGGAAAGGGTGGTACATTAATTAGAATATGCTCTAAAATGCAACCAGGTCGATACAATATTAAGAGAAAAAAATAGACTATTTGAGACCTTTTTAGCCAGCATCACAGAATTGCAGCACAACTCTTTCATGTTCCCTCTACAAATATATTTCATAATGCATTTTGCTCTGTAAAAATGCTTTTTTGGTTTTGAAATAATGGATGTGTTACAAACAGAAATTTTCATGATAATTTTGCCAGATATTTTCGACTAAGCAGTCCACTAAATTATTGTTAAAAGGACTTTTTAACACATTCACTGCCGCAATATTTTCTTGGACAGCAGACCTGCTTGTCCTCAGGCAATTGTTTAGCAAAGCACAAACTGGTCAGTGAATCTGTAGACAAAAGGAGGGAAGTTTACGGGGGGAACATTTCTTTGGTCAGGAACACACCAATAATTCTCATCTTTTACTTGTGCAAGATCAGATTTTGGAAAATAATAACTTATTGATAGTACAATGACCAACTAAAATGCCTTTTTAAGAAATACAGAGGGAAACATACTTTACTGTAAAACACAACGATCCAACACTGTATTTAGAAAATTTGAAATGGTACTCAAGAGGCATTTTCATAATTCAAATGATTTCTTTCATGAAGCCTTCATACATATTTTTTTCTAACTAGAAATACCACTTTCCTCCTTACACTTCTATGGGGTGCAGAATATATTGCAATTTAACTCATTAAGAATTTCAAAAACATAGAGGTAAGAAAGAGTACTAAAAAACAATTGAAAATCTGTTCTCCGAGAGATGCAGTTCCTAATTTAACTGTGCGTTAAGGTCTCTAGAGAAATTAAAAATTCTGGCAATAATTTAGAGCAAATGAATTCGCTACTTAACTTCCAGGTATTTTTAATGGATGCACATAAGACATAGAAAATATTTTTATGCTTAAAACATGAACTGCATCATATGCCTCTGCAGTAATGTTACGTTATACTACTTTCTGGCTTTTTGCAGAGCATCATAAATAACTGCAACAGATCTAGTGATGAAATATATTTTTCTCATTCTCACATGATAGTTCTTTATATAAAAAAATAAGTGGCCTTTTGTCCCTCGCAAGACTGTGAATCTGCTTTAGTAACTACAAAGTACCAGTTTGATGTTTTGAGGAAATTAGTATGGTTTAAAAAATAAAGTAAGATGACCAGTAATTTTACAGGTTTCTAAAGCGTCAAAATTACAGAAGCCTTCTGCTCCCTCAATATTTTAAATATATTACACCTTGTGATTATCATATTTACAAAAAAATGTGCAGTGTAATAACATATTTCGTTTTCATTGGTTTTAGGTGTATCCTGAAGACCAAAGCTCGGTTTGATTCCTTGGTGGGAAACATTTAAATTTGCACTCCCTCTTTGGCTAAATGCAGCTACACATTACTACATACACACTTTTCTTATATCCACAAAATATACTTCTAAATTAAAATCTGGAATAATCTTCAACCCAGTTGTGCAAATGAGACAGGAGATGCCAATTTTAATCAACATCTTTTGAGGAAATCTTTTGGGTACTTGCTGTGCACATTCAAGGCAGGAACAATCCTCGACTCAATAAAAAAGAAACAAAATACTGGTTTAAATACCTCGATTTCTTTTTGTGAAAAAGCACATACTTATGTTACTTTTGACTTGATTGCAGGGAAAAGGATGGAATGACTGATTCAAATTATAAATTCAAATAAAATATATCTGACAATTGTGACAATCTTTCTGATAAAAGTGTTTCATGCATCTCAACAAATAATTACTATTTTTCAACCATAAGTGGCATACCAGGCATTGTGCATAGGAACTAACAAAATAGAAATAGTGAGTTAACCAACCAATATTTTGGTTTTGTTTGCTATGCACTTTGAGTCGTTTTAACATAATATCCCCCACCCCCAGCAAAAGTCTGTATGTAAGATTCCAATTGGGCAACCTAAAGCATTTGAGACGAAATGGAGGGATTAATTACCTCCCAGCACCTGCCCCACTTTTGGCACAGCCTTCGAAAACGAGGAGCATATTTTGTTTTGCTGCTCAGTGTACCGAAGCGCTATTCCAAGTGGATTTGGCCAGGGACTACAAGTCATTCAATAACTCTTAAGAGTATTAACAACGGACACATCAAACCATATAATATTTGCTGTAAGCCATTTCTTGTTAAGTGTCTGGTTTAAGAGGAAGAAGGTTTTAGCTTAGCCTATTGTTGTTTATTTTTCTCCATGTGACATAACCTCTCCTGAATGTTCTACGCAAGGTTTATACTTTGGAGATTCCAACTGTATGTCTCCTGTAGTGTGCTGTGTTCGGTTTGACACTATTACAGGTAGCCTAGCGGACCCTTCCTAAATTTTAGTTTGTGGGTTTTGTTATCTAACATGCGCAGCAGCACTTTAGCCTATTTAATACCCAATACTGCTGAGAGAAAGATTGCTAGGGTACTCCTAGTATCAGTACCACAATTGAGCATTTTCGAGGGTTGGACCATCAGATGAGATCACTGCGTTGGGCTCTGAATGCTTATGAATAACTTGATTAGTTTAATTCTGGCTTGGGCCACTCCTATATAACGGACTTGCAGTGCGTTCTGTATTTTTTATTCACAATGCACTTTATGTCTTGTACTCTGTGCAATATACTGGACGTTGTAATATAACTATTGTTCTTAGCCAATTTTTATCATTGTCTATAAAATGTTGATTACTGTTTTGAATGTGCTTTGATGGTTTTATATGTGAATAAAATGTTGATGATGACATACTGAATATTACAGATAATCAAATAATTTCAAACAATTGACTTTTAACAAAGACTTAATAAATACAAAACGTTGGAGAAAATGTGCCCTTGCACATGCTTTCTCTAATAATACCAATATGGGAGGTTTACCACAACAACCCACTCATTTTCAAAGTTATTTCTCATTTGAATGAAAATTAATAAAGTAATTAATTTCCATTCAAATGAGAAATAACTTTGAAAATGAGTGGGTTGAAAAAAGGTTTGACCAGTTTCGTTGTAGTAGAAGGCATAGATAATGTATAGACTGCAAACTTTAAATAATTGCATTCAGTGTGCGAAGAATGTTTGTGTTATTTATTTAAAATAGGAAAGTGATATTTCGATATCCTAATTAAATTAATAAACAAGTAATGGAAAGCTTAAGACAGCTCAGAAAATAATAGAGGGCACAATCACACAAAACAGCACTAGTGCACACAGTGGTGCAATATACCTTTTGCAACATGCGGTGAGATTATGTTTTGCACAAACTTGGAACATGTTATGAGCCTACTGGCTTCAGTTAATGGACATGTTCTTGTTATTAATAGAAGACTGCAAAAATATATTAGCATCTGTCAATTTGCCCCAGACTACATAATGTGTTCCTTGCATATATCATATCTGAAAATAGTGCCATTGGAATGGTTTTAAAGATTTTCTTAAGATCTTTTGCAATGGGCATGAAAAGGTGCGGTCCTGAAGAGCATGGGGTGAATCCATGTCCTAATTGGCCCCTCAACAAAGGAATAGGGGAGAAACAGATGATCCTCTAGTGCAGCATGACCACATGTCTATAAGCATGGGAGCTGAACATAGGCTGGGAAAGGCTTATTATCCCCAGAGGAGTTGCTTCGTATGTTACACAAGATGTGAACTCCAAGCATCATAAAAACATGTAATAAATTATTTGCTATCGCATAACACTTTCTTCTGTAGTCCACGCCCAAAAATGTGGAAGTTCATACAATAAGGACATCACTCTTCAACTGCACAATGCAGTCAGAAATAGAAGCAGCTGTTAAAAGAATATTGCAGTTCTTCATCAAATGCAAAATACAAAAGAAATGAATCCCTTAATTGAAAGAGGTGTTAGAAAAGAGGCTCCAAAGTACTACAAATGTGGATTCTTTAATTGGAAATCACATGTAAAGCCACTCATAACATAATTACAAAGGAAATAAACCACATGTAGTGGGTTGGTTGCACTCAGTTTTTAATAAACGTAAGTATGCAATCTTACTGGTTAACTTTTAAAATCTTCTAAGAGGAATACTGGGCGTGAAAAACTGAAGATTCGATACTATCCAACTAACACTTAAAAGAGAGCTTACAAAAATGTGGCATAAAACTATTCAAAAAGTGTCTCAGCACCAAATTAGAAAGATGTCTACAAATATGAAAGCCTGCTGTTTGGCTATAGCATATGCACATGCTCTTGTACCAAATACTTTGTTCAGCCTTGTGGGAAATGTATGTAAATGTTTTATGCTTACTCAAAGTCATTAAACATTTTTTATGAAAAATCGGGATGAAAAATTCTATTGGCTCCAGTCATAATAAGGAAAGCTAATTTTCTACATTCTTTTACAAAGTTATCGTAATATGGATATTTATAAAACACATGCAAGCATGCAATCTTCTTCTCATCTACTCAAGAACTAAAATCATAGTTTGGAAATGTTAATGTAAGATATTGTATTATAAGATGTAAAGATGATTGCAATGTCATTGATCGTGATGGCAGTACAAAGGTCACATTACTGTATTGTAACCCATTTTGACAAGTCACCTTGTAAGCATAGGAGTTCAACAATACATATATGTGAGCGCCACCTGCACAGGTTTCTGTCAACATGGTCCAGAAAGCCTCATATTGTTTCAGACACTGATAAAATGTGCAACTGATGTGCTCTATATAAGAAGCCTACATATTGATTTTGCACAGTGATCTAAATTAACGGGATGCAAAAACGTTATTTTCTTTTTATTGGGTCTTCATCAAATACCTCTTTAGATAAGCGCTTATTACTTTTTGCAAGAGTTTACCCCCTGTTCTAACTATTAACTCAAAAGAGGAAGGGTTTTTGGGACCAAGAGCCGGTATTTAAATAGTTCCTGCACACACAGCTCGTAGTAAGCTGTGCAACCTGGGGTGTGCAGTTCCTAGTGGGAAGACAGGTCTTGCTTCGTGATGCCCACACACACCCCGGAGGATGTCATGCTCCATCATTGGGCTTTGCTCCTCGTCGGGCAGGCGCTGCAATGCCCTACGGGCTCACCGCGAACTGGGCTCTTTGGCAGAGATCTTTTAGTGAAGCAACCGTTAGGTGTGTGGGGGTAAGAAGGCAAGGGTAGTGCAAGGGTAGTGAGAGTTAAAATAAGTTGGGATCAGTCCTATTCAAGACTATTTTATTATTCTAGGTAGATCCAGCTTAGTAAAAAATGTATCAGGATGCCCTGCCTGGAGGTAATGTTCATAGAGAGGCTATCTCTGTGGAAAGGGTCCACATGTTTCGTGCCTCTGTAGCTCCTAGAGAGTCAGGTGGCACTTCATCAGTGTTGCACTACTAAATGTATGGCTCCTAATGTTAATAGATGGTAGCCAAGCTAAAAAAGCGTGACGTCCTAGTACATTGTACTGGATGGAAGCAAATGACCCATGATGGGGGTCTAAATGCTGATGGGAATGCTGCCAGAGCGAGGCTAGGACTACGGCTAGTTGCTTCTGCTTTAACCCCTTTATGCAGCTAATTGCTTTGGCAGGATTCCCATCAGCATTAAGACCCCCATCATGGGCCATTTGCATCAGTCCAGTACAATCTACTAGGACGTCACACTTTTTTAGCTTGGCTACCATCTATTAACATTAGGAGCCATACATTTAGTAGTGCAACACAAATCACTTTGGTCCTGATGAAGTGCCACCTGACTCGCTAGGAGCTACTGAGGCACGAAACATGTCGACCCTTTCCACAGAGATAGCCCTCTAGGAACATTACCTCCACGCAGGGCATCCTGATAAATTTTTAACTAAGCTGGATCTACCTAGAACAATATAATAGTCTTGAATAGGACTGATCCCGACTTATTTTTACTCTCACTACCCTTGCCCTCTTACCCGCACACACCTAACGGCTGCTTCACTAAAAGATCTCTGCCAAAGAGCCCCGTTCATGGTGAGCCCAGCGGGCATAGCAGCGCCGGTCCGACGAGGAGCAAAGCCCAATGATGAAGCATGACATCCGCTGGGGTGTGTGACGGCATCACGAAGCAAGACCTGACTTCCCCCTAGGAACTGCACACCCCTGGTTGCACAGCTAACTAATAACTCCCCTTGTTTTCTGTGAAGAACTCTTTCAAACATATTTAAACACTATGAATTACCTTGATAATTTGTATCTTAAGATCTTTGCTTCTTTTTCTACATCTCTTTTACCAGGGCCTATGTCCAATAGCACTCATACAAATGTGCAATCCGCTGTAAGTTATTAAACCTTATCATCCAGAGATATTAATGACTTCTAAATGTAAGTTTTTCAAACCAGCAATATGTGTTTTGCCCGGTTTGCTAATTATATTTTTGAGTACTAACTGTAACCCCACTCTTAGACATCCATGCCCTATTATTATGCAGTGCTGTAACCACTATATACGTATTTCACTGTTCACAAACCTAAAGATTATTTGATAACACTTATTTATTATGGTGTATTTTCCATGCCTCTACTGGCTGTATAATGAGTTCGTTATTTGTTTCTTGATTTACCAACACAACTAATCTCAATATGTGACTTGAGTACAATCTATCTGTACTGTAACAAATTGATTGAGCAAGATTATTTGTTTAGTAACTTGAAACCTGTCTGAAAAGAGCTTGTAATAACTTTTAAATAAAGCAATAAATGTTCTCTTAGTTATTTCCCAATATTAAAGATGATTTAATTCCTGTATTTAGCACAAAAAAATAAAGATATTTACTGATATAACATATATATCAAGGCACACAGAACTTTAAAACGGCATGTAAATTAAATTCAGATTACAATTTGCATTGTTTCTGTGCATTGAAAACATACCAAAAAATTAAATGGTGATTTAAGGAAACAGTAAAACACTATCATTTCCATTTAATGTGCACTAGAAAATAGTTGTAGTTATTTACAAAAGATTTTCTGAGGGTTTGCATGTCACATTTCTGCAGCCTCGGAGCACCTTGAAGAAAGATCGAAATGAATGCTGCACAGTCTAGAGCAACAGGCAGGACGGGAAAGCAGATTGGCAATAGAAAATCCCTCCTCCACAATGTAGCTTAAGCTTTGTATGTAAAATTAAAATTTCTACTACCAGTAGCAGATCAACGTAAGTAAAACAACGGAACACGTTTTCCATACACCGGTAACGTGACTATATGGGGCACTATGCTATTGATTTTCAAAGCATTTATCACAGAGCAGAAATGGTTCCAGTTTGCAACCAAATGCCCGGCAATGAAACTGACCCAACTATTTTCCAAGTTAGCAGTCTCAGGCATTAGTTGAAAATTCAAAAAGTTAATTATTCCTGTCAATTTTAAATTATACTGCATTCATAATAGAAAAATAACTCTTAAAAGTTAGTTTCACTATTTGCCTCTAAATAGATTTACATTTTCTGTTGCATTACTTTCTTGACTTTTTCTGACATTTAAATTCATGTAGTTGTGGCACTTCTACTGCAGTGCATTTCATTAACAATCATTTGAGATAACATTGGTTTGTAGCACAATATGCCAAAAAAATTCAGGATGTTCTAATGTGGTTATTTCAAGTGAAGAACTGAATTGTTGATTTTAATTTTGTTCGCCATATTACAACACTATATGCGTACTCTTTCCAAGTGCAATTTAAGTACTTGGTTTTACTTTCCAGCTGTTCTGCCAGAAAATGGCACAGATACAAAAGCATGACAGCCGCTCGGCAGAGTCGCTGAGCTAAATGAACACTATAAATAGCAAAGAAATATAGAATTGCAATAGTGCTCTTTTGGAAAGCTATTAGCCAAACACAAGCTTAGCTGAACTGTACGAAATTAAAGTAAATCCCTAAATTTAAGATCATTTTGGTTACAAAACATGTAAAAGTACCACGTTTTTTTTTTAACAGTTTCACTTCCCAATCACACACTCGTTCTACTACAACTTACCTATTTCGCAATGCAAACTGCCCATGTAAAACACCCTATTCAGAGCAGGATCCCTTTGTTCATCACTTTTCGAGGTTCCTCTTGCAGTAACAGTCAGCTCTTCTGGGAATATACTGTATACTCCAAAGAGGAAGGACTTGACACAATTCAACTAGTTCAAGAACAAAAATGTATTCTTCAATTGGTAAAGAGCATTCATCCCCTGACTCGCTGCCGAATACTGTATGATTCACTTTCCCTAGCATTGCTTCACTTTCTTTAACACCAGTTCAAAGTTGTTGTTTTTCATTTCACTGATGCCTTCTAGTGACAAGTGTGATTCAACTGAGAAGGAAGGAAATTGTAAGGTTGTATTAAACTCTTTTTGTAACAAAGAGCCCCCATAGTGCACTAAAGATTCTGAGAAAGTGGAAATGTAATATCTCTGCTTGTTAAGTATTAGTAAATTCCTTCTTTTACGGTTTATACCAGCCTGTAAATAATGTGTCAACATTGTGTACTTTAGTCCTCTTCCTTTACTTCTCTGACTTGTTCTGATACTTTGAAATTGCGTACTTCGCAATTCACACAGTTTCTGAAGCATGCAGCAAAAATACCAAATATTACTTCCCAACTGTTAAAGCATAAAATCCATGCTTTACTTGGTGACATTTTGTTAGGTGCTTTAAAATAATCTCACATTAAATATTTTTCATACGTAAGAGATGCCAAATTGCTTTAACATTGCCTATACTCTATAAATATACTAACAAACAGGATTACAAATGCTATAGTAAAGATAAGGCCCCAAAAATAGTTGCATTCTAGACATGTGCATTACCAGAGGTTAGAGCATGGCATATAAAGCTGATGTAATTTTGTTATGTGCATTTGTTTATGTATTATTAAGATGCCAGTGGAGCAATCAAGTACTTTATAAGTGGATACTTCCAAACTCAGAAGTAGTGGTCAGTGACTAGCTAGGTCTTAAATGGCTTTTTGAAGGCTAGTGGAGCTTTGCTGTTTACAGGGCTCCTCTGATCCAGGTGACAGTGGCTGCAAGGATTGTCAGCGTGTGGGTGGTTTGGCGACATACACTTTAGCAAAGTCACCAGTTATGTAGTATCTCATGGAAGAACATTTCGTCATAAATTATAATTGAAACGTGACAATGGTTTATTTGGGCTGGATGTTCATATTGATTCCTGATGTAAAGAAACCAGTGCAGAGATAACAATGTGACTTTGTAATAGAAGCTCTTTATTTATTTTTCATATTGGAAACAAAGTTTCATAAATGTATACATAGCAGGATAAATAGTCTGAGTAAATCGGTGAAGGGACTATACATTAAACGAAATTAAGCCATAAATATCTATGTAGAAACCTTATTAAACTTGAAAGTCATGTTCACTATGCTCCTGCGTTCGAGCACCAAGTACACCGTAAGCAAGCTTCAATTTATAATGGTTATAAAAGGTGACAAATAATGTTCCATATTATTTCATCAATTTGTTATTTATAGCAAAAGAACACTTCAGTGAGGGAGTGATAAGCATGTAAATGGCCCTTTTGGGTGAACATTTAAATGTGTTGTTGTTTTCCCCCTTTTGAAGCAATTCTTTGAACCACATTTATGACTAGACAGAGCTAATGAAGCGGACAACTCATCTCCTGTTAAGAAACAAAGGCTCATCAGTGAGAGAGACAAGCCTAGGAACAAGGGCAAAAAGAGGAGGATAGTCTGTTGCCAGACAATTCTTAATCAGAGTCCGGTCGTGTTTGGCTCCAAGAGTCACAACACCAGCAGTGACCCCTTTACATCTTCAATGTGCCACAGCAGCAATAAAACCACAATACACTCATGCATCAATACATCAAATTAAGGAGATGACAAAAAATACCTTTCGTAGTCTGATCCCATTTTGTCTAGACAGATCACGTTGTACAGAAAACCGACTCTGCTCTTAAAACATAAAAATGCTGAGCTGGACATTTGGCTTAAACCTTCATTAACTTACCCACCTCAGTTATTATTTCTGCTGCCAACAGGCCTGTCTAAGCTCCAAATGGGGGAAAAAGAAGACTTATCCTCTCATACATACCAGTAAATCCTAACAACACAAAGGCAGAATACAGGGCCATCCAGAGATGCACTAACAAGTCAAGAACTCCAAACGACTTTTCCGAAGCACAGGACTGTCTCATATCTAAGTCTATCAAATAACCTGAAATCAAAGTTTAATATGAGCAAGAAGGTTCAGCAATACTAATAAGAACATAAAAACACACTTTCACAGCACATTTCATCTGGAATTATTAAATTACTGAGGAAAATTGTAATATGTAGACAGAAAAGGGTCAAACCAGAAAAGTTATCAGATTGGTAGGGATCAAAACAGATTGCTGGAAGTGTAGAGAAGCCCACTTTAAGCAGGAATGCGCTTCTTAAGGGGGTAAGACTACATGCGTGGATTTTGCCGGAGACTATGTTACTCTTATGTTCTGCAAGTAACAGAGTGACAGTGCAATTGTAACTACAGCAAATGGTTAAACATTACTATGCATATGATAGGAGCACATCATTGAACATTGATGTTTATTTTATTTACCGTTCAAGCAAGGCTGAATACCTCTAAGGTAGTACCACTTCAGGAGAAAGGTACACATGTGGCGAGGAGTCAGTAGCCAAGTTGCAGATCAAGACGTTATGGAGGGATGTTGGGGCAAACAGGTAAAGAGGGGACTATGTGGATGTCTGTGCAGTGCACGTACCTAAAGCACAGTCCCTAATGGTAATATGGACATTTATATTTCGTACTGTTCTTAGACTAAGCATAACTTGTTTTTTCCTTTAACTCAAAGACACTTCAAAAGAGTATTGTTCACTGAAATAGCGCTCACAGTATACATCTGTTCAATAGCCTTTTAGTATTTTTTTTTTGTAGCATATTATATAGCGCCGTCCTAGGCACATAGGCTGTAGACAGCCTTACAGAAAACCAAATAACAGTACAAAGAATGAAGAAGGTAGGTTACTAGAGGAGAAACAGGTTCAGCATGGGATTAGAGAAGAGAAAAGACTGTCCTGGAGAAAGGATTTATGGGTTAGTTGTGCAAAGGTGAGTTTTCAGTTTTCTTCTGAAGTGGAGGAGGTTGCCATTTGTTTGTCGTTGGTTAGTATGTCGCAGCTGCATCTCAGAAATAATTGTATCTATCCAATGCTTTCTCTGCTGCAAGAATTGTGAGCTTTAGATTTTTGCAATTTTTGGAGTGTGCATCAAAAAACCTCAAACTAAGGACAGATATGCAAAGAAAGAGGGGACCATTATCACTTTCAGTAATCCGGAAGCAGAAAAGATTCTCCAAAAGGCACTTTCAGGTGACAGTGTCTAAAAGTGTTAATTATATTTACTATTCTGTGGACACCCCAATCATAAGCCAGAATTCTTAAGCTCCTCTCAAGATGGCCCCAACTGTGTCTGTCAATGTGATCTTTCAATGAAATCCTTTCGAATTCTGGGAACTACCTGAAGGCAAACAACACAGTAATAAAAAATAAACATCTGACAAGGAGCAGCAAGATGGAGTAGTTTCTTACCTGTAACTCCAGTTCTGTAGTAGGGGTATCTCTGTTATAGTCATAATCCAGTGAATAGTCCCACTCGTGTGCGGGGATCCCGGAGCAATCAAAAATAATCTCTTAAACTGTCTTCTTTGCAGTACTGCATAGACACTTAAGAGAAAATTAAAGACAAATAATGCAGCCTATACATGCAAGGCTACACTGTCCAGTACTTCAACTAGAAATGCAAGGATATTCCAAAAATATCCCACTTTAGACCTGTCTGCCAGGTTTAACCATGGAAAACACTTCCCCCCCTTCACCAAATCCTTGGAATGCTAGAGAGGAAGGACAGGACAGAAAAGTCCCCATAGGCTGCCATTATGTGGCTTAAAAAGGGTATCCCAGAATGCACAGCAACTCCCTCCACTTTCAGTTCTTTTTGGAGGTGTATCAGCTAGACCTGTAGCATTCATCATTTCATCACTTTCTACACCAGGGAGGAGGGCGGGCGCTTATGACTATAACAGAGATACCCCTACTACAGAACTGGAGTTACAGGTAAGAAACTACTCCTTCTGCAGTAGGGGATCTCTGTGTATCATAATCTAGTGAATAGAATGGCAAGCCCATCCAAAAAACAACCCGGCGGTGGAGAAAAAGACAACACCACTATTATGGGAACAGATTTCGCAGCAAAGTCTGTCCAACCTGAGCATCTGCCCTGGCATCAGAGTCCAGACAGTAATGTTTAGCAAAGGTATGGACCGACTTCCAAGTGGCAGCCTTGCAGATCTCTGCAATGGGAACATTACGAAGCAAAGCAGTTGTGGCCGCTCTGCCCCTGGTGGAATGAGCCTTAGGCTTACCCCCTAAGGTCTTATTCGCTTTCTGATAACAAAGCTGGATACACGACACAATCCACATCGAGATGGATTGCTTCGAAGTAGCCAGACCAGTCCTAACCGACCCATAGTTGACAAACAATTGGTCGGACCGGCAAATGTCTCTGGTCTTATCCAGATAGAATTTCAACACCCTTCTAACATCCAGGGAATGGAGAGACCTTTCCGCTGGAGTGGAAGGATTCTGGAAAAAAGTTGGTAAAGTTATTGTCTGATTAACATGAAAATCAGAAATCACCTTGGGAAGGAACTTAGGGTGAGTACGCATAACAACCTTAGCAACATGAAACACAGTAAAAGGTTCTTGGCAACACAATGCCTGAATCTCACTCACCCTGCAGGGTCGATGTAATGGCCACAACGAACGCCGCCTTCCAAGACAGGTGCTGCAGCGAAGCCTTATGAATAGGCTCGAAAAGGTTCCTTCATCAGTCTGGACAGCACCACATTCAGTTCCCATGCCGGCGAAGGAAGTCGAACAGGAGAGAACATCTTCTTCAATCCTTCCAAAAAATCCTTAATCACAGGGATCTGGAAGAAGGACGTCTGCGAAGGACATTTTCTGTAAGCAGTCAATGCAGCCAGATGAACCTTAATGGAATGGAAATTAAGGCCAGGCTGAGCCAGATGCAGAAGGTATGGAAGGATGACATCCTCCTTGCAGGTCGTAGGATCATAGTTCTTAGACATGCACCAGATGCAGAATCTCTTCCATTTGTAAGCATAGGAGGTCCTAGTAGACGGCCTCTTAGCCTCCTTCAATATGTCCATGCAATCCTCAGGAAGATTTAAGTGGCCATATTGCACTATCTCAGGAGCCATGCCGCCAAACTCAACGACGAGAGGTTGGGGTGCACCATCTGTCCCCCAAACTTCTTGAGAAGGTTGCCGACACGGCAGCCGCCGATGAGGCAGAATCGAGCGATGAAGCAGGTCCGTGAACCACCACTGCCTGGGCCATTCCGGAGCAATGAGGATCATCCGCGCCCGGGATTGGGCCAGTTTGATGAGCACCGCCGGAATCAGGGGAATGGGTGTGTGGTGGGGGTGAAGGGGGAGAATGAGGGGCACGGAGACTAGAGCGTGGTATAGAGGGCTTTATTTTTATAAAGGTTTTCTTTCTCCTCAGGGAAGTTTTCTCTTGCCAGAATCGCAGGGTTGACTCCTTTGCTTCTTGACTTGGGATGTGGGGTGCTGCTTTCTTGGTCTAGGTTCAGATCGTCATCGATTGCTCCACCCAAGTTCATGCGGGACCGTAAAGAAATGAAAAGGAGGACTAACGTTAGGACAAAGGAACTAATGCGTGCTTCCCATTAGGAATACCAGGGGGTGCGGGGATCACCGTGATGCGTGCCACGTACTTTCTAGTGTGCAGGGTGCCGTAATAATTATGCTAGCAAAAACGCCCTGTATAGCGGTTCTGACTACACGTTGTCTGCCCGCCTCCCAGACCACCCAGTAACGCGCTGCCATACCCGGTGTAGCCACACTCCCTGGTGAGCGTGGCTGGGCGGCTCGCGTTGACGTTGGCCTCCTGGCTTCCCTCCTGGCGCGGTCACGGGCTGGGTCCTCTGTCCGTCGTCCTCCTCGGTGCCGAGTGCACCGCCTTCCGCGTTCACGTCTTCTGGGTTCGTTCTCTCCACCGTCCACTTCCACCCGAGCTGTCTTTCTCTCTCCAACCGGCATTCGGTGACGTCACACGCCGACTTTTCTGCTTCCTCCCTTTTCACCAATCCTGTGGTGAATACGTCAGACTGGGGCGGGGCCTCTTCCATCACAGACTCCCAGTTAAAGGAGCCGTCCCTGGCGTTGTCATCTGGCCCAATATACCGCGAATCGTGCTCCGAATTGTCCTGGTGTGGGGAACAAGAGGGAGGGTCATCTACATCAGAAGTCCACCAGTTTATTATGTGAGTTCCTTCTAGTGGAGGTACGCTCTCCCCGCTACATGGTGGAAAAGCGTACAGAGAGCTGTTCGACCAGTCGATCCATAACGTGTTCCCCAGAGTCCCAGGTTGGTAATACCTCGAGGCGAAGTCACGGCATTTGCTGTTTTTGGCGGTGGCCAACAGATCCACGTCTGGAGTGCCCCACACGGCGAAGATGTCTTCGAGCACTTCATCATTTATGACCCACTCGTGGTTTTCTTGCAGCAGCCTGCTGAGGGCGTCCGCCTGAACATTCTGTACACAATGGGCAGATGAGTCGCCGTTATCGTCAATCCTCTGGCTAGCAGCCAGTGCCAGATCGCCTGCGCCTCCTGTGACAGTGTGCGCGATCTCGAGCCCCCCTGCTTGTTGAGGTAATACATCGTGGTCGTATTGTCCGTTTGTACAAGCAAGGAGCTGGTCTGGAAGGACAGAAGAAAGGCCTTCAGTGCCAAGTGAACAGCTCTGAGTTCCAAGAAATTGATGTGATACGTGGACTCCGCCGGAGACCACTGTCCTTGGATCTGCAGATGGTCTGAATGCGCTCCCCAGCCCAGGAGAGACGCATCCGTCACAAAAGTCCGAGTCGGGATATCCTTGTGGAAAGGAACCCCTCTGAGTAGATTCTCCGCCGATGACCACCATCTCAGGGACTGTTGAGCGTGAAGAAACAGCTGAATCCGGTCGTCCCAACACCCTTTCCTCTGGTCCCACTGATCCTCCAAACATTCCTGTAGCGGCATCATGTGTAGGCGCGCGTGTGGAGTGAGGAAGATACAAGAGGCCATCGATCCCAGTAGAGAAGACACCATCCTCACTGTTGTAGATGGAGCAGCTATGAGAGCCTGAGCCTTCCGAAGGATGGATAAGCGTCTCTCCTCCGAAGGAGACACGCTTGCCGACAACGTATTGATGGAGGCTCCCAAGTACTGCAGGCACTGCACAGGAATCGGGACAGACTTGGACAGATTTATGTACAACCCCAGACTGCTCATGCGGACGACCGTCCTGCAGAAGTGAAACTGCGCTTCCGGGAAGGTGGAGGCTTTGATCAACCAATCGTCCAGGTACGGGTAGAAAAACATCTTGTTCTTTCTCAAGTGCGCTGCTACCACAGCCATGCATTTTGAAAAAGTCCCGGCTGCAGACTTCAGTCCAAACTGTAGTAAGTTGTACTGATAGTGATTGGTGCCGACTAGGAAGCGCAGGAACTTCCGATGTTTCCGTGCAATGGGCACATCAAGTACGCATCTCGCAGATCTATCGTGCACAGCCTGTCTCCCTTGTGCAGCTGAAGATAGATCTGGTGTAAGGACAGCATGCAAAACTTCTCAGTGCGAATCCACTTGTTTGCTTGTCGCAAATCCAGAATGGGCCTGAACTCGTTCTTGTCCTTCTTCTGTACTAAGAAGAAGCGTGAGTAAAGACCCTTTACCCTTTGAGACAAAGGGACGTCTTCCATGGCCCTTTTTCTTAACAGGATATCGGCCTCCGCCTGGAGCTCGCGCAGTTGGAACTGCGAGCCGACTGGTGGAATTGCTGGAGGCAGGCTGGTGAAACGAAGACTGTATCCATTGCAAACAATATTCAGCACCCACTTGTCCTGAGTAATGTTTCTCCACTCTGCCAGGTAATGTTGAATACTTCCCCCCACTGGAGCGGGTAACGGATGAAGGGGAAGTAACAGCTAAGGGCCTAGACCCAGCCGGGCCTTTGGTCGCGGGTGAAGCCTGCTGACCACCACGGCCCCTCTGGCGCTTTTGGAACAGGTGCCGCTGGAACAGCTGCTGTTGCTGCTGTTGTTGTTGTCCAGCCTGGCGACCTTGCCCTCTACCTTGCGCCCTGTACCGCCTATGGAACGAGCGGAAGGTCTTCTTCTGTTCCTTCGGCTTCTCCAATCCGACAGTCGTCAAGGTCTCCGCCTCCGCCTTCATAGGGGCCATCTCCTTGTCTGCGTGTTTTCCAAACAGGGTCTCACCAGAGAAGGGTAGATTGGCCACCCTCTGCTGCGCCTTGGGCTTCAAGGACGTCAGACGCAGCCAGGCATGGCGCCTCAGGTTGACCCCATGGCAGTATCCGTGCGCTGCAGGGAGGGAGGAATCCGCAGCGGAACTGATCACTTGGTTTATTTATTTATTTATTTAATGATTTCTAGAGCGCCTGGTGACCCGTAGGCATCCCCGCGCTGTAAATCTGTTCAGACCAAAAAGGGGGAGGAAAGAGGGAAAGGATTGGAGACCATCAGTCCTTCATTAAGGATTTCTTGGATATCTTCCCTATCCTCCCTTGGAACACGTTCCACGAAGCGTGTTAGGGACTCCCAGAGGGACCGATCATAATGCCCCAACAATGCCGCGGTACTCGCAGCCTTCTTAGACGTGGCTGCTGTCCCGCAAACCTTCCTGCCTGCTGAATCCGTCCAGCGGCTCTCCTTGTCAGGAGGCACTGTCGATGACGGGGTGTTTGCCTGCTGCTTCCTCGCCACCGTCACAATTACCGAATCCAGCGCAGGATCCAAGCGAAGGAACGCAGGATCTGTGTCAGGGGCCAGATACTTCTTCTGCAGCCTGGAAGGCGCTGCTTTAGTAACCGCAGGGGTGGGAAGAGCTCCATGGCGGGTTCCACCAGCCCTGGCACCAACGATAACAACGGGCGAGACAACTGCTTCTTGTGAAGGGTCTCGAAAATAACGAAAGTCAAGGGCGTGGGCGTAGTGAGCGTGATGCCCAGCTTAGCCGCTCCTCGCAGCAACACTTCCAGGAAGGAGACAATATCGTCTATCGGGGACACCCTCGTCCGAGGGGAGTCCGACAGGGTTGGCGATTAATCCCTGGCACTGGACGAGTCCGTGTGGCGGGATCTACATCTGTCCCTCCTATGGCGTTGTCTGGACCTCGTAGAGGAGCGATTGCGACTCCTGGACCTATCTCTCCGCCGTGAGCGAGACCTCGGTCTCCGCAGTCTTGGGCGGTCTGCGGGCCGGAATGGAGGGCCTGCCGAGGCCGAGCCGGGAGCCTAGGCTGTGGAAGCCCCGTAGGGGGCGGCAAATAAGGCAGCGAGGCAGACCTCGGTGGAGCCGGTGGAGGAGGACGGTGAGGGGGAACCGGAGGTAATGGAGGTGTAGGAGGTTGTGGAGGAGGAGTCCGGGTCCGTGGAGGAGGACCCACGGGTAAAGGAGGAGGTGTACGCGACTTCGGTTTGGTGGGTGAGTAGAATTGAGAGTACTCCGAGCCGGGAGACCGTCTCACTCTCCTTTTCTTCTTTTTCTGACCAGAGGGGGGCGATCTAGAGGCCCTCTCCCTCGTGGGCGAGCGACGGCGCTGCCACGACCGCGTGCTCGCTGAAGCTGAGGATTCCGTCCTAGTCCCAGAACGTCTAGTCTTCCTCCTCGACGCTGAGCGTCCCTTCGACGTCGACAAACGTCTCCTTGATGTCGACGAACGTCGTCTCGACGTTGATGGCCGTCTCTTCGACGTCGACTAGCGGTGTCTCGACGTCGACAGTCTCCTCGACGGCGGCGATCTCCTCAGCGTCGAAGGCCTCCGCCTCGGCGCTGATCTTCGTCTCGCCGTCGCAGATTTATGTGTCGATGTCGATTGTGACCGGCGGTGTCGCCTCGACGGCAAGCGTTGGCGATGAACCAGTCCTCGACGTCGACCTCGACGTTGAACGTCGACGTCGCTTTGACCCGGAGCCCAGGGGAGACGGAGTACAGACTGTGGTCATTCCTGCCGACGTCGAGGCTGTCGACGGAGACCGGTGGCGTTTTCTGATCTTTTCTTTACTGGGGAGCCCCCCAAAAGCCGATGCACGGGCAGAGGAAGGGGCCCCTTCATGCCCAGACCCACCTTGTCCATGCTGACTTCTCAGCTCCAAGCCTTGGAGCCTGGTCCTTGAGGGTTCTTTTAGGGAACAGCATACAGATATCACACTCCTCAGGAAAATGAGAAGAAGGCAGGCACAGGATGCACACCCTGTGAGGATCCGATTTTGCCTTTTTCCTGGAGCACTCAGGACATTTATCAAATAATGCAGGCATATTTGATAAAAAGAACAGCCAAAACAGCAGAGAAACTCCAGTAAGATGTAGACAAGGCAAAAACACGTCGAGTGAACACACTCTTAACACTTTAAAAGTGCACAATTAGTAGAAATAAACCCAAAAAAGGGAGAGCTCAATTCTCCAGGGTCCTGCTAGCAGGAGCCGGAAAAAAGAACTGAAAGTGGAGGGAGTTGCTGTGCATTCTGGGATACCAGGAGAGTTCTGGAAAGTTTCCTTAAAGGCACGGTTTCCCTTTTTATGCCACATAATGGCAGCCTATGGGGGCTTGTCTGTCCTATCCTTCCTCTCTATCATTCCAAGGATTTGGTGAAGGGGGGGGAAGTGTTTTGTAAATGTAAATGCCAGGTTTTCCATGGTTAAACCTGGCAGACAGGTCTAAAGTCGGATATTTTTGTAATGAACAAGTTACTTACCTTCGGTAACGCTTTTTATGGTAGATACTATATCTGCCTGTGGATTCCTCACCTTGTGAATATCCCCCTTGCGTCAGCAACATTCGGAAATTCTTTTGTAGCCTCGCGCCGACGTGGACTCGGACGTCATAGAGTCACAGCTTCGTCCGCGACTCCGCTGACGTCACCGACGCCTACAATAGGCCCACGCCGGCGTGATGACATCAGTTCCGCCCTTTTTTCCGTGCCATCGAGGCACACGGACGGACCAATGTAAGCAGAAATATACATAGTATACACAATATACAATAATCAAGGAGAAAAACGCACACAGTGTGAAGCAAACGCAATCAAAACAACTCCTTAACATTACATTATACAATACAATACAGTAACTCTGGTAAAGAAGAGTGGACAACGGGGAGGCGGGTGGGTCAGAGGAATCCACAGGCAGATATAGTATCTACCAGAAAAAGCGTTACCGAAGGTAAGTAACTTGTTCTTCTGATAGATATATCTGCCGTGTGGATTCCTCACCTTGTGAATAGAGTCCCACAGCAGTCCCCACTCCCGGAGGAGGTGGTCCACTCTTCTTAAACCAGGAAATCCTGGAGGACAGAGCGCGCAAAATGGCCATCCCTCCTCACCTCAGTGTCCAAGCAGTAATGCTTTGCGAACGTGTGGAGGGAGGACCAAGTTGCCGCCCTACAAATGTCCTCCACAGGAACACCTCTAGCCAATGCAGAGGTAGACGACTTAGCCCTTGTAGAATGAGCCCTTATACCCTCTGGAGGTTCCTTACCGGCCAAAGAGTAGCAGATCTTTATACAGAGGACGATCCATCTCGATAAAGTCCTTTTATGGACCGCTCTTCCTTTCTTCCAGCCAGCAAAGCCAATGAAGAGCTGATCATCCAACCGACAGTCCTTAGTTCTGTCCAAATAAAAAGAAACCGCCCTCTTAGGGTCCAGACGGTGCAACCTCTCCTCCTCCTTGGAAGGATGTGGGGAGGATAAAAGGTAGGGAGGGTAATGGATTGACCAAGGTGGAAAGGAGTCACCACCTTAGGGAGAAAAGCAGCCCTGGTCCTAAGAACCATCCGATCAGCATGAATGGTCAAGAAAGGGGGCTTGGAACTAAGAGCTTGAAGCTCACTTACCCTCCTTGCCGAGGTTATTGCAACGAGGAAGACTACCTTAAGGGTTAAAAACCTCATAGGACATTTATGAAGAGGCTCAAAGGGAGCACCCATCAGAAAAGTCAAGACAAGATTTAAGTCCCACTGAGGCACAATAAAAGAAGTAGGAGGGAACATATTCGTGAGACCCTTCAAAAACCTTAAATCTACTGGAGACTTAAAAAGAGACGGCTGGTCAAGCAAAAAAAGAAAAGCTGACAGTGCCGAAAGATAACCCTTAACCGTAGCAACAGCAAGCCCCTGCTGCGCTAGAGAAAGAGCAAACAGGAGATCGTCAGACAAACGGGCTCTCAAAGGGTCAACAGAAACCCCACCACACCAATTGACAAATTTAGACCATCTATACGAATAGACAGATTTAGTGGAGTCACGCCTGGCTGACAAGATGACATCCACCACGTCAGGTGTGAGGGATAATGAAATCAGGTTGCCCCGTTCAATCTCCAGGCATGAAGGTGCAATGTCTGGAGGTGGGGGTGTAGAACCTGCCCCTCTATCTGAGAGAGGAGGTCTGCCTGAGAGGGAGACGGAGCGGCGGGTGAGAGGAGAGGTGGAGTAGATCTGTATACCACACCCTTCTTGGCCAGTCCGGGGAGATCAATATGACTTGGGCCCGGTCTTGGCGGATCTTCCTCAGAGCCCGAGGAATCAAGGGTATGGGAGGAAACGCGTAAAGGAGTCGATTTCCCCAACTCAACTGAAACGCGTCCCCCAAGGCTCCCTGCATCGGATACTGGAGACTGCAGAATGACGGGCAGTAAGCATTCTTGCGAGTAGCGAACAGGTCCACCTGAGGAGTCCCCCACGTCCGAAAGACATGACGCACCACCTCTGGGTGAAGCCTCCACTCGTGATCGGCAGAGAACTGCCGACTGAGAACGTCTGCACGAACGTTCAGAACTCCGGACAGATGATTTGCCATCAGACAAATCTGGTGGCCCTGAACCCAGGACCAGAGACGCAGAGCCTCTCTGCAGAGACACTGCGACCCCACTCCTCCCTGCTTGTTGATGTACCACATCGCGGTCGTGTTGTCCGTCAGGACTTGAACCGACTGACCGCGAAGGGAAGGGAGGAAGGCCTTGGGCGCCAGACGTATCGCCCACAATTCCAGAAGGTTGATGTGTAGCAACCTTTCCTCTGGAGACCAAAGACCTTTGACCTCCAGGTCCCCCAGATGAGCACCCCACCCTAGAGTGGATGCATCCGTAATCACTGTGGCCACTGGAGGAGGTAGCTGAAAAGGCTTCCCCTGAGACAGGTTGCCTTCCACGCCCCACCAAGACACATCCGCCGCAGTTTCTCTGGAGATCCTCACTGACTCCCTGAGATCTCCGTTGTGCTGATACCACTGCCTGCGGAGGCACCACTGGAGCGCCCTCATGTGCCAGTGTGCATGGTTGACCAACAGAATGCAAGAAGCCATCAGACCGAGCAGGCGAAGGACCTTCAGGACTGGAACGACCGCTCCATCGTAGAATAAAGGAATCATATCCTGTATGTCGCGTATCCTTTGAGGTGGAGGGAATGCACGACATACAGTTGTGTCCAGTACTGCACCAATGAACAGGTTGCGCTGGGAGGGCACCAGGTGAGATTTGGGAAAATTTATTGAAAAACCCAACCTGAACAACAACTGGGTTGTCTCCTGCAGGTGATGAAGCACTTTCTTGGACGACTCCGCTTTGATCAGCCAGTCGTCCAGATAAGGGAATACTGGAATCCCCTATCTTCTGAGATGCGCCGCCACCACTGCCATCACCTTGGTGAAGACTCGAGGCGCAGTAGTAATCCAAAACAGAAGGACCGCAAACTGATAGTGCTGCGATCCCACCGTAAAACGGAGATACTTCCTGTGCGACTTGAGGATAGGGATGTGAAAGTACGCATCCTGCACGTCGAGCGACACCATCCAGTCTTCTTCCAGCAGAGTCTGAAGAACCTGAGCAAGGGTGAGCATCTTGAATTTCTCCTGCTTTAGATAAAAATTCAAGATCCTGAGATCCAAAATCGGCCGAAGCCTGCCATCCGTCTTGGGAATCAGAAAATACCGTGAGTAGCATCCCTGACCTTTTTCCTGCTCCGGGACCACCTCTATCGCACCCTTCCTCAACAGAGTTTGAACTTCCTCCTGTAGGAGTAGTAGATGTTCCTCTGAGCAATATCCCTGGCAAGGAGGGTAATTGGGAGGGAATTCCCGAAAGGGAAGGGCATACCCATTTTCTACGAGATTGAGAACCCAAAGATCTGATGTAACCGATTCCCAATCCCGTAGAAAGTGAGTAAGCCGACCCCCCACCGGACCCACATGATCCTGGATGGCGGATCTAGGGCTGCTTTTCTGTGGCTGGGGGGTTGGAGGAAGAGGTCTGACGCCCTCTAGGACGCGTCCTTTGCTTTCCCCTGTACGACTTATACAAGGTGTTTGACTGCTGCTGCTGTTGCTGCTGCTGCTGCTGTCCTTGTCTAAATGTACGAAATGAAGAGCGACCAAAGCCCTGCTGTCCTTAAACCTCTCCAAGGCCGAATCCGCCTTTTTGCCAAAGAGTCCCTCTCCATCGAAAGGCAGATCAAGCAAAGCAGATTGCACATCAGCAGAAAAATCTGAGGATTTCAACCATGCAGAACGCCTTGTGGCAACAGCAGTGCCCATGATCCTCGCCACAGAATCTGCAATGTCAAGGCCGCTCTGAATAACATGACGAGCTGCAGCCTGAGTGTCAGATAAAGCTTCCTCAAAGTCACCTCTACAGTCTTCAGGAACCTTTGGGATCAAAGTACGTACTGAGTCCATAAGAGCATGGATATATCTTCCCATAAGGCAAGTGGCATTTGTGGACTTCGACGCCATACTTGCGGAAGAGAAAGTCTTCTTGGCTACCTGATCTTGCTTTTTAGCCTCCTTGTCACCAGGAACTTGGGGAAAAGCACCCACTGACTTCTTGGAACATGCCGCTTGGATCACCAAACTCTCAGGTGAAGGGTGTGTCGACAAAAAGGCAGGGTCCTCAGGAGCCACTCTATACCTGCGAGCCACACCTTTCGAGACTGCAGGAGCAGAAAGAGGCTTCTTCCACACCTCCATAATGGGATCAGTTAAAGCATCATTAAAAGGGAGCAAAGGCTCCACTGCCGAGCTCGGAGAATGAAGAACCTCTGTAAGCAGATTCGATTTGAACCCAACAGTAGGCAATTTTAAGCCTAAAAGACCCGCTGCTTTTCTCATTACCACGTGATATGGCTGAACATCCTTAGACGGCGCATCAGAGCCTGATTGCAAGACCCACTCTGGAGAAAACTCAAGTCCACTAGCCTCTGCTAGATCCTCGAAATAATTTTCATCCAGCTCACCTTCTTCCAAGTCAGAATGAGACTCACAGTACCTCTGCTCTTCTAGCAGACACTGAGCCTCCCTTCTAGATCTCTGCTTAACTCGGAGTGCAGCCGGATCCACTGTCGACTCCGACGGCGCCGGAGCCGATGTCGGAACCGAACCCGAAGGCTTAGAAGGATGTTCCAAAGACTTGCTTGGAGCGGTCGACGCCGGTGCTGGAGTCGTCGACTTCGGACGAGCCGGCGTCGACATCGGCGTCGACCTCGGTGAAGCCTGGTACTGCCACAGCGGGTTCGGAGCCGGCAAAAACGGCATGAAAGGTGCCGGGGCATATGAATGAGGCACCCCCAAATTAAATGCCATTGGACCCATAGGGCCCGCAGGCACTCCAGAGGGGTACCAAGACTTAGAGAAGACATCATACATAGGGTTAAGAAACGCTGAAGGATCCTGACCTGGAGCTGGAAATGGTGGATGCTCAGGTCGACCTCGAGGTAGATTCGAATCTGTCTCAACAACAGGAGTCGAATTCTCAACCTCTTCAGGAACCTCCTCTTCCTCTTCCTGGGCCGGAGACGGGGCCGGAGTCGGATCGGGTGCCGGAGCTGGAGAATGAGCTGGCGACTCCGAAGGCGAAGTCTCGCCCTCCTGATCCGACGCCTCTTGTGGAGGAATTACCTTGGATCTTATCTTCTTAGGTGATCTCGACCTCGAGCCAGACTTATCACCTGAATGACGTCGAGACTCATGTCTCCTCTTCTTGTGCTTCCTTCGCGACCTCGAAGCATGATCCGAGGAAGACTTCGAAGCCGACACCTCCCGAGACCTCGATCTCGACTTCTTCGAATGGGACTTCGAAGATTTTCTTTCTTTATCAGCCTTCAGTTTAGCAACAAGAAGCTTAGACTCCCTTTCTCGCAGGGCCTTAGGATTCATTTTTTGACACGACGAACACCCATCCACGTCGTGAACGGAGCTCAAGCACCAAATACAGTCCTGGTGCGGGTCCGTAACGGACATCATTTTTCCACATTCCCTGCAGGGCTTAAAACCTGTCTTCTTTGTCGACATTTTTACGAACAAAGTAACAAGGGAACTGGAAACAACGAAGAAATAAAGCTACAGAGTAACTGGAGGCTACAGAGTATCCCAAAAACCGTTAGCGTGGACGACGCGGAAAAAGGGGAACTGATGTCATCACGCCGGCGTGGGCCTATTGTAGGCGTCGGTGACGTCAGCGGAGTCGCGGATGAAGCCGTGACTCTATGATGTCCGAGTCCACTTCGGCGCGAGGCTACAAAAGAATTTCCGAATGTTGCTGACGCAAGGGGGATATTCACAAGGTGAGGAATCCACACGGCAGATTTATCTATCAGAAATTGCATTTCTAGTTGAAGTACTGGACAGTGTAGCCTTGCATGTATAGGCTGCATTATTTGTCTTTAATTTTCTCTTACGTGTCTATGATGTACTGCAAAGAAGACAGCTTAAGAGATTATTTTTGATTGCTCCGGGGTCCCCGCACATGAGCGGGACTATTCACTAGATTATGACTATACACAGAGATCCCCTACTACAGAAACGTGTATTTAATGAAGAAAGTTTCGGGAAGAACCTAAAAATCACCACCAACTCCCTAGGATGACGATAAGCTAATGCTATTGAAGTCAGCACGTGGGTTGGGAAGATGTACTCCTCAGCATGAGAGAGGGATTCCTCAGCATGAGAGGGATAATCCTAACACACAAACACTTTATGTAAAGTTATTTTTTTTAACAAAAGAGGAATCCATACAGGGAATGAGTAAAAGAAAGTATGGTATATAAGAGTTGATAAGACACGGAGACTACGCCAACGCCATCTACCTAGGTCTTCCCAACTACCTAGCAAAGCGACTCCAGATGGCACAGAATCATGCCGCAAGGTTAATTCTGAACCAACCGAGGCGCCAGGCAGCTACCCCCCTCCTTAGGAAACTACACTGGCTCCCTGTGGCCCAGCGATGTGCCTTCAAAACCGGCTGCATCATCTTCAAGTCCTTATACCACAAAAGCCCATTATTCATCAACAACCTGATTTCCAAATACACCCCGTCCCGCAACCTTCGCTCACTCCACCAGAACCTCCTGCAGTCGCCCTCTTTCAACTTAAAGCGCGCAGGAGGCCGCAGGTTTGCCACCCTTGCCCCTCGCTTGTGGAACTCTCTTCCGTCGGAGACCCGGAACTGTCAAGATCCCCTTTCCTTCCGGAAAGCCTTGAAGACCTGGCTATTCAGACAAGCATTGCCATAACCCTCTTCCCTCTATGTTCATGTTATTGCTGATCACAGCGCCAAGCAACCAATCGGTGATAGTGCGCTCTAGAAATACTTTTATAACATAACATAACATAACGGAGATTGGGAGGACCTACTAGGTACTCTTTTAAAAAAATGTGATATATTGGTATACATTTTTTCCGCATAACCCCGTAATAAATTCTGTAAAAAGGAAAAGGGGTACCCATGAAACTAACCCGTGTGAAATAAGTAGGAAACCATAGAACTTTGCAATAAAAAACTAGTACCAAGAAGTGCAAGACATTGATTTCATCCCTCCCCATAAGAATTGATTTTTATAACCGAATAGTGATTAGAGTAGTACATATGGTTAATAGATACATCTTTTTCAGACCAAGACTTCTAGCCAGGCGAGATAGAGTACCGCCAAGAAAACAGATGTCGGATTTTTTCCAGAACTAATAGAGAACACCCATCTTGTGTTCACTAGGTAAGACTAAAGAGAAGAGGTTATGTCCAGACAAATATCTTTGAATAAATGGAATACCTCTACCAGATTTTGGGTCTTAACACACTCAAGCCAATAATACTAAACTACATACAAACTATGACTGCTGCTTTATAGATGACAGACATTCTACAGTCATCTATACCTAATAATACCCCCCTTTTTCCATTGATGGGTATAATTACTGCTCAAATATATATTAACTAGTCTGTATCAGTTGTAGCTACAATTTGTAGCTGCATCTTGTAGGGTTTTCCTTGTTATGTAAGCACAACAATATGTTTTAGACTATTGATTGTCTGTTATGAGTTATTCATGACATCTAGTTGTTTCTAACTTTTTTTATACATGTTTTACAGATTGAATGTGGCTCCTGATGAAGGCGTTTTGTTAACGCCGAAACGCGCGTTGATACTTTTTTATTGTTTGCCACCCATGTCTTTTATGTATTTCCTTGTATAATTGTGTCACAAATATTTCTTTTATACATCATTTTGTGTATTTTTATAGAAACATTGTATTGATTGTGTTTTTAAAAAATGATAATGTAATTTCATTAATAAATCGAACTTGTAAATTTTTAATTGGTGGTTGTGCGTCACATATTGTTCTGTTCCCTAGTTATATCATCAATCGTATTTTTCTTTTCACGCATAACATAACGGAGAACCATAAAAAACTATAAAGAAGGAGAGTTTATTTTATTTTTGGAGGACTCGTATCACAGGCCAGTGTCAAAGAGATGAACAATAACTGACAAATGTGCATTTCAAGCCAATGAAGAGACTGATGAGATTAAGACTTTCCAGTAGTAAATATCATATTCAGAGTTTAGGGATTGATAGAGGAACTTATGCATTGCTGAACAAAATGCTCGGTAGACATTTGCTGCAATATCGACTTCTGCTAACTACTTTTTAGATTTGGCTGTCCATAGTAACGCACTGCTGAAACGAACAGCCTTGTTCTTGAAGCCACAGTGGCAGAGAACATATTTACACCTACAGTAAGTGAGAAATAGTTAGAATAAATTTAACGGAGGATCTGTAAGCAGCCCATCCTCACTTCAGCCCGGGTGTTAAAAACCTCAGGTAGGTTGTTTTGCACCAGTGGCCAAGAATAAGACTAGGGGGCATATTACCAACAACTAGCGATACTTATCGCTATGTTGGTTTAGCGGCGATTTTTTTATTGCCCAGCTGCGGCGATTTTTATCGCTTAGGAACCTTGCTATTATCAAGGTTTATCTCCTAAGCAATAAAAATCGGCCAAAATGCATGAATATCGCTGAAAAGTCAGCGATATTCATGCATTACCGAGCTAATGCTCTTAGCCATGTTATCCACCTACCATTGGATAACATGGCTAAGAACTGCTCAGGGGCAGGTGTTAGCTTTTGGAGATATTTGCGCTTAGCGTGAATATCTCCAAAAGTTGGTAATAGGAGATAGCGATGTTAGCGACTGTTTCCAGTCGCTAACATCTTGGCACGCCCACTTTGCATGTCATTAGTGATAAATATCACTGACATGCAAAGCGGTGCCCAAGATGGTCGCTATCTCCTACTAGCTGTCGCTAATTGGTGTTAGCGACAGCTAGGTAATAGGGAGATAATTTTATCTCCGCTTTCTTGGCTTTTAAAGCCAAAAAAGCGGAGATAAACCCCCTTGATAATATGCCCCTAGATTCCTGTATGTGGCATATGCAAACCTTACTAAAGCAGACCTCTTCAAAAGGAAATCTGACTTTATGTTTAAAGTACCTAAGTCAAAGAGAGAAGTCACTTATAGGTTTGGAAACAGCAGAAGTCTACAAAGATTTAGGAGAAGTTCATGAAAAAGAGATTGTGAGATAGAATGTGTGTGTATGTGCGTGTATGAGTGAGAAAATGCATGGGCAATATACGGTTGCTTACTGCTGGTATTTCTGTCCCGCAGGCACTACTACGCTTCAATAGGATAACGCCTTTGTACTTTTAAACTCTCTCAAGAGTAGCGAATAAAGCAGTCAATGCTAACTCCAGAAGACTGTAGCGTGTTTTTAAGTCTGATACTGTATGACACAAGCAAGTACGCTCATGCCAAGTCTGATACGAGAATCGGTAAATCTTGGCTGAAGAACGAAATCCTGCTGTTTAAGGCCCCATAGAGCGGTTAACAAATATTATTCAGACTAAGACTGGCTCATACCTAAAATCTAATTTCGATAAATAAATAAACAAAAAAGAAATAACTTTAAAAACATTAGAAAAAAGATTAAAGATAACATGGTAAATAAAAGGAGTTGCAAAACCATTTGGAACAAAAATCCGAAGCTGGAAAAACTTACTTACATATTAGCATTATAGTTAAGTTACTCTATAAAAACTGGAACCATAAACGTGTGAACAGGAAGAGCATGGATACTGGGTGCTCTAGATTGGAAGTAGTGACGATAACCGATCAATTTCAGAGTCGTTTCATTTTTAGAACACAAAGTACCATTAATAATTGTTTTGTGTAGTCTTTTTCAGTGATGTACGTGAACTTAAAAACATACACGAATGTTACAGTTACTGTATTTTTAAATTGATCCCGAACGATGTATAATTTATAAATGGATAGGGAACCGGTTTTTTTTATACTTTCGCATTAAGTTCAGATGAATGTGTCTGGCTAATGCATGTTGTGCAATAAGAGAAACAAGACTGGAGGGGACTGGGAGGTGAAATAAGTAGAAAAAAGGCCAATTCATGTGTAGGACAACGGAAGCGCTTGCAGCTTTACTGCTATGTATTAGCGCAGGCTGCCTTTCATGTAAATATCTGAGGCGTGTTCGCTGCAAGCAGTGCCATATTTCACTTCGCAGGCAGGGCCACGGTGGGCTTCTGCGCGCTAGTGGGAGAGGCTGTTTGTGGTTAACCGTTCATTCCCGTCAACAGTTCCGCAGTTTTCTGTACAGTGGAGCGGATTAGCTCACTGGAATAAAATGTTCCCGATTGCAGCATACTGTTTTTTATTGAAACGGTTTCCTCTGGTTGTGAGATCACTCAATATATATGCTGTTAGTCAAATGTGGGCAGGGTTCGAGTTATAAAAAAATGGAGTTAGTTCACTGCATGGGAACTTTTACGACATAAGGAGGAGCAGTCTAGCCCTCCAGGATGACAAGAATGAAATCGATGTCCTGACAGGATGGTGCCTCTGAAAGGCAAGTAGGAGTGGGGCAGGGTCAGTCCTTAGACAGGTTATCTGTGTAAAGGCGCTGGTTTTGGAGAATGGCACATATTCAACGTTGGCCAGTCCGTCTCTGGTTCTCATAGTAAGTAATGAAGTGTAGCTATTCTAGTGTATGAAGTTAGTGCTTGTCTCGACATTAACAACTGAGAAAATAGTGGTTGTGACTTAAATAATAAAAATTAAAAAAAAGTCCTCTATAATAGCTTCAATTCAAATGGCAGATCAGATGTGAAGCAAGCACGGTGAGGAGGGAGCCACAAATGAGGCTTGAAATGTGCCTTCAACAAGACTTGCTCGATGTCTGGTGTGGACCCACAATTAATGGAGAAAAGCCACCTGCACTCCTAACATGAGTGAGTTACTTAAATGTACAGTGCTCTAAGCGGAGTCTAAATCTGTAGGCGCACTGTAAACCAGGATATGAAATGGACAGGTGTGAGAGATGTACTGAAAACTGATGACTGATGCAGCAGTCCTAGCTTCCTCACTGCATCGAACTTGAATCTTTAAGCGGAGCTGCAACTGGGCCATTCCAGCACCTGAGAAACAGGTCATTCAGATCATGGGAATGTGGAACCTTTACCAGCAGGATCCGCTGCTGCCACTGGACAAAAGCGCTAAATTCTTGTCTCCTTCATGGCCTGAAGTTGTACCAGATCCAGTAGGTCTCATCAGTAGACAATCTATGACCGTAGTTTACAATTTTCATTGTTAAACAGAAATGTTAACACCTATGATGGATAACGTGCTTCAAAGGTGGAGGTAGAACAGAAACAAGACTTTAGATGAGATCAGTAAAATCCTCCTTTAAGACATCACTATCCCATAACAACCACTTGCGAAAAGAGCATTACCAGTTGTATTTAATGTCTGAAAAAGGTTTACTGCCGGAGGAGACAACCAACAATGATGTCATTTCTGACGAACATGTCAGAGTGCTCGTCACATTATTTTTTTATGAAAGCAGTCCTGCCCAAGAAGCAAGACTCTTCTGGCCTGCACTTACTGGCGAACCGATGGTGGGTTACATCAGTAGATCACTGTGCTTCAGATTACCACTGAGTTGACATTAGATGTGTATGGGGGCAACAGTCAAAACGGTATCATCCATCACATTTGAATGCTTTACAAAAAGGCACATGTGAAATGTTCAAAATGTACACATTTTCTTTGGCTTCAAAGAGCTCTAATCTCGTGTAGATGGGAACCAGTAAATGCCAAAGTGTTTGACAATTGTATGCCCAACATTATTGATAGACTTACCTACAAATCTGTATGCACTGGTGACAAAGTGGAAATAAACAACACGGGTTGTATATGAAGCTCTTCACCGACCTCGGTGGCAGGTGGCCATAGAGTTGACACTTTAGGATTGGTCAGAATAGCAACTCTACTTCATTGACAGAAGATGCTTTTATATTACCTATGATTTTCCTTCTTAAAAAAATATTCAATGTCAACGCAATAGGAAGCCAACGATGAAACACGAATCTACAAATGATGGACAATTATGGGGCAGGTTGTGTGCTGTCAAAGTTTTTAACTGAACGTATTTATTTTCACTTCTGCACAGTGAAGAGAAACGGGATTTCGATATTTTTGTGATGGGTCAGAGGAAGCAGAATGAATGCTGCAGAGGCGGGCACAAGAAGATAAAATAGAATCCTATCCTTACATCCGTGCAGATAAACCCTTTCAATGAAACGAAAGGGTAGTAACACAGAGGTAGAGGATGCCTTGAACTCCCAGCAGCTGCTTTACAGATCTCACCACAGGGAGGCGGCAGGAAGCGACCCTTGCAGAGTTTACAATGGAGGCAAGAGCTACTGTGGTGACAGTAATAATCACTAAAAGTTAATATTGAGAGGATATTTAACCAGAACAACACCACTCTATTTTGAGGGTCAGAGAGTCCGTTGTGGTCATGCAAGGCTACTATACTGCCCCATAAAACAAATTTTTAAAGTGCAGCCCCAACCAAGAAGTGCTTGGAGAATACACCAATGTGAGTGGAATCACGATTTACAGGTCAAAACTCTGCAGAGGAAAGTGGCACTACTTGCTTGACCACAAATCACCAAAGAAACACAAAAGAGAATCCCTATATGGAGTGAAATAAATAAAAAAAAAGGATTTAAAACACAAAATGTGTGTGGCTCTGCTCAAGCAGGCTATGCGAGGAGCGAATAGGAATGTTAAGGGAGGCAGTACTGGGCTGTACTGACCCTAGATGCAATGCTCCTCCAAAAATTAACAGACATATGTTACAATTTTCTTTCTACAGGATGCTGTGAAGTATATGTTATTTGGGTCATTCTCCTAGTTGAGTCCCTTTAACAAGGCGTGAGTATTCACTACCACTACCTATCCCATGATCAACTTAGAGTAATGTGTCTTACATTCACTCCCCAGATATGCATCTATCTACTAGATTGCTCTAGCATCCTCGGTCTATTTCAGCAGCTATTGCTAGAAAGTGTCTCTGCTGCAGTGCACCAGAGTACTCTTTACATTCCAGCCGCCATCTCTGCTAGACTGCACTGCGATCCTTGGTCTGTTCCAGAAGCTATATCTAGAAGTGTCTCTGCTACAGTGCACCAGAGTACTCTTTACATTCCAGCCGCCATCTCTGCTAGACTGCACTGCGATCCTTGGTCTGTCCCAGAAGCTATATCTAGAAGTGTCTCTGCTACAGTGCACTAGAGTACACTTTACATTCCAGCCGCCATCTCTGCTAGACTGCACTGCGATCCTTGGTCTGTCCCAGAAGCTATATCTGCAAGTGTCTCTGCTGCAGTGCACCAGAGTACTCTTTACATTCCAGCCGCCATCTCTGCTAGACTGCACTGCGATCCTTGGTCTGTTCCAGAAGCTATATCTAGAAGTGTCTCTGCTGCAGTGCACCAGAGTACTCTTTACATTCCAGCCGCCATCTCTGCTAGACTGCACTGCGATCCTTGGTCTGTCCCAGAAGCTATATCTAGAAGTGTCTCTGCTACAGTGCACCAGAGTACTCTTTACATTCTAGCCGCCATCTCTGCTAGACTGCACTGCGATCCTTGGTCTGTCCCAGAAGCTATATCTAGAAGTGTCTCTGCTACAGTGCACCAGAGTACTCTTTAGATTCCAGCCGCCATCTCTGCTAGACTGCACTGCGATCCTTGGTCTGTTCCAGAAGCTATATCTAGAAGTGTCTCTGCTGCAGTGCACCAGAGTACTCTTTACATTCCAGCCGCCATCTCTGCTAGACTGCACTGCGATCCTTGGTCTGTTCCAGAAGCTATATCTAGAAGTGTCTCTGCTGCAGTGCACCAGAGTACTCTTTACATTCCAGCCGCCATCTCTGCTAGACTGCACTGCGATCCTTGGTCTGTCCCAGAAGCTATATCTAGAAGTGTCTCTGCTGCAGTGCACCAGAGTACTCTTTACATTCCAGCCGCCATCTCTGCTAGACTGCACTGCGATCCTTGGTCTGTCCCAGAAGCTATACCTAGAAGTGTCTCTGCTACAGTGCACCAGAGTACTCTTTACATTCCAGCCGCCATCTCTGCTAGACTGCACTGCGATCCTTGGTCTGTTCCAGAAGCTATATCTAGAAGTGTCTCTGCTGCAGTGCACCAGAGTACTCTTTACATTCCAGCCGCCATCTCTGCTAGACTGCACTGCGATCCTTGGTCTGTCCCAGAAGCTATATCTAGAAGTGTCTCTGCTGCAGTGCACCAGAGTACTCTTTACATTCCAGCCGCCATCTCTGCTAGACTGCTCTGCGATCCTTGGTCTGTCCCAGAAGCTATATCTAGAAGTGTCTCTGCTACAGTGCACCAGAGTACTCTTTACATTCCAGCCGCCATCTCTGCTAGACTGCACTGCGATCCTTGGTCTGTTCCAGAAGCTATATCTAGAAGTGTCTCTGCTACAGTGCACCAGAGTACTCTTTACATTCCAGCCGCCATCTCTGCTAGACTGCACTGCGATCCTTGGTCTGCCTTGGTCTGTCCCAGAAGCTATATCTAGAAGTGTCTCTGCTACAGTGCACCAGAGTACTCTTTACATTCCAGCCGCCATCTCTGCTAGACTGCACTGCGATCCTTGGTCTGTTCCAGAAGCTATATCTAGAAGTGTCTCTGCTACAGTGCACCAGAGTACTCTTTACATTCCAGCCGCCATCTCTGCTAGACTGCACTGCGATCCTTGGTCTGTTCCAGAAGCTATATCTAGAAGTGTCTCTGCTACAGTGCGATCCTTGGTCTGTTCCAGAAGCTATATCTAGAAGTGTCTCTGCTACAGTGCACTAGAGTACTCTTTAGATTCCAGCCGCCATCTCTGCTAGACTGCACTGCGATCCTTGGTCTGTTCCAGAAGCTATATCTAGAAGTGTCTCTGCTACAGTGCACCAGAGTACTCTTTACATTCCAGCCGCCATTTCTGCTAGACTGCACTGCGATCCTTGGTCTGTTCCAGAAGCTATATCTAGAAGTGTCTCTGCTATAGTGCACCAGAGTACTCTTTACATTCCAGCCGCCATCTCTGCTAGACTGCACTGCGATCCTTGGTCTGTTCCAGAAGCTATATCTAGAAGTGTCTCTGCTACAGCGCACCAGAGTACTCTTTACATTCCAGCCGCCATCTCTGCTAGACTGCACTGCGATCCTTGGTCTGTTCCAGAAGCTATATCTAGAAGTGTCTCTGCTACAGTGCACCAGAGTACTCTTTACATACCAGCCGCCATCTCTGCTAGACTGCACTGCGATCCTTGGTCTGTTCCAGAAGCTATATCTAGAAGTGTCTCTGCTACAGTGCACCAGAGTACTCTTTACATTCCAGCCGCCATCTCTGCTAGACTGCACTGCGATCCTTGGTCTGTTCCAGAAGCTATATCTAGAAGTGTCTCTGCTACAGTGCACTAGAGTACTCTTTACATTCCAGCCGCCATCTCTGCTAGACTGCACTGCGATCCTTGGTCTGTTCCAGAAGCTATATCTAGAAGTGTCTCTGCTACAGTGCACCAGAGTACTCTTTACATTCCAGCCGCCATCTCTGCTAGACTGCTCTGCGATCCTTGGTCTGTCCCAGAAGCTATATCTAGAAGTGTCTCTGCTACAGTGCGATCCTTGGTCTGTTTCCAGAAGCTATGTCTAGAAGTGTCTCTGCTGCAATGCACTAGAGAATTCTTTACATTCCAGCTGCCATTTCCGGAAGTGTGTTCCAGAAGGTATATTCAAAAGCGAGTGCACTAAAGTACTCGTTTTAATACGGTACTGGTCTCATAGACTCAATACCCCTTATGCTCCTAATGGATTAAGGGGAACAAAACTACAGTAAATCGGGCTTGGTCTGTTTATCTCTGTTCCTGTCTCTGCTTCAAGACCTTAGTGACCACGGGTAGCAAATACAAATACACTGTAGGGGCAACCAGCTGCTAGCCCTGGCTACCCCTTGTGGACGTCCATAGTCTTTTAAGTACCACGGTGGCTGTCTGTGCTACAAAGCTCCTACAATTCAGTGATTTTCAGAGCCCATATCGATCCGTGTTTTCTCCACCAGCCACCACCCTTGTCCAAGTCTCAGTATTTACTTTATTAAATGCGTTGTCTAGCGTGTGTGAATGTGAAAGCGCTCCTTGTCAAACGCGTTCGTTTCTTGTCTCCGTTTTCTTCAATGTTTCCCTGCGATTAAGGCTTTTTGTCCCTCTCGGGCTCTTGTGTTGCTGCATGCACGCGCTCGGCAGCGCAGCATGACTCAGCACGGAATTACCAGCAATGCTGATTTTATCATGAATGTTCTCGCTCAGTCACAAGGTGGATACGGGCGGCACTTCCCCAAAAGCGGGTGCGCGCGGACAGGCGGGAGGGAAGCGGCTCTGCTCATCTCGCGCACTCCCGAGATGTTCAACGGAGCACAGAGCTCGGCTGATCAAGCGGAGATGCTGCTGCTTTCACGATATTAACACCAGCGCGGGTCCCGTTTCTGGTTACTAGCCCATTCCTGGTGATTGCTCACAAGTTACATTTACAACACATCTTTAGCTCACAATGGGACAAATTCATGCAGAATTAGGTGGAAGACTTGATGCAAATTAGTTGCATACTACAGTGCTAAAAGTTCAATTTTGTCACTAGTTTGCGCAAATTAAACGTAGTTCTTCTCATAAAATACTCAGTGTTTAATCTATGAAGGCACATGGAGATCGGACACGAAGGTTCCTGTGATTCCGGACGAATCATCCTCGTGCCTACCAAAAAAGAATGTGTCCTTGTGTTATGTTACTAGTGCTCGTGTAAAACGCTCCAATACCTAGGAGTCGATTTCTAAAACTGCAACAAAAAAAAGGCGGCAGAGAATTTATCGAAAATCAGTGACAAAGGGAATAATCAGAGACGGAATACTAACCCTCAAGAGTGAGAATAAGATTAATGAAGTGTTGAGTGGTGGTAGAAGGTGGAAGAAGGACTAGGCACCACTGGTTTTCTGCAATGTATGCTTCGGCAGTAGATTCCTTTGTCGTATAAAACAACGTTGGGCCCCTTAACGTTTTTTCAATTAATAAACTATGCACTAAACAAAATAAAATCCACTCGCAGAAACAATGAAAAAGCTAATTTTTGTTAAGTTGGTCGAGTTTAGATTTTACATTACACGCAAAATATTTTTATAATCTAAACGCAGCTCTTTAACATCTGTATCTAGATTTTGGTGCAGCAGCCACTTGTCTATTTCCGGATCACCGTGCGAGCAGCCAAAATACTTTGAACGCGAGTCAAACATTAATGTTAGAATCAGGAGATGATAGGCATTTTGGAAGGACTGTACCACAAGTAGTGCTAAATACATGCGTATCGCATGCCAAGGACAATGAAAGGCGTGAGGATTGTGCATGGAGACTAAGAAAACTGTCTGCGCAGTGCCTGTAATCCAGTCTCTAACACCCCCACCGAGAGGACACAGCGGCTGTAACTGTACAATGGTGCGACGAGCCAGCCCCCTGGCTTTCATTGCTACTCCATGGACAACTGCCTATGAAGAGAACCAAGGCCGATTTCAAGGCACCAAGACGAGCAGCGACAGCGGCCTGCAAAGGCGGGAGTTTGGCTGGCTGGGTCCGAGCCCTGTTTCCGTTCACTCGCTCAATTAAAAAAAAAACAGGAACGCTGACAAAGCAACATGAGGACAGCTCCATGAGTCAGGGATTTCATGTACGCGACAAAGAGAAAACAAATCCGTTCTAGACACAAAACCTCTTCAAAGAGTAGAACAAAGGCAACCAACGTGCCCGGATGGCTCATTTTTCACAACTGTAAGCAGGTGTGCGAAATAATATAACAATACAGTCCGAAAACCGGCAGTACTCGAGTGCCACCATCCCAGGTAATTTAGAATGAGAGTCTGATTATTTTTAATTAGTGCGAGTTCCTGCTGGCTACGAACCAGAGGCGCAACTAGAGACGCAGGGGGAGTGGGAGGGGGGGGCGGGGGGGGGGGCAAGGGGGGATTTAGAAAATATTTCAGGGGGGGGCTGAATCAATAGGCAAAGTGGAGATGCAGGGGCTCTAAGAAGGGACGCAACAACAACAATGCCTCATGAACAAGCAAAATGTCTTTAAAAGACCTGTGAAGTACTCGGGTGCGGCTGTGTGTGTGTGCCCGGGAAGCAGTCTCATCCCGGGCTGACACACACGACAGGGGGGGGGATTGTAACATGCACAGGATGCAGAAACGGGAGATATGTTGTAGGAGTGATATAAAAAACAAGTTATAATCACAATAAACAGTGCTTTAAATGGGAAAAAATAAGTGCAGGTACTCAATAAACTAAAGGTGTGGCAAGTGGGCGTGGCTAGGGGCAGGGATAAGGGCAAGATATGATCATACATAATTACCGGTAATTGCATTACTCTGAGTCCTACTCCCTGGCTTCCATAACTTACGTAAGTGAGGCATCCCTGCCTCACCAGACACCCATACCATGTGATTCATCACACGGGGGGTATAAGTCGCACCCACTTGCCTTAAACCTCCTGTATTACCACAGAGACCGAAACCATACCAAAAGGTTGGCCTGGACTACCAGGGAGGGATGTAATAATGAAAGCGAGGGAGTAGGACTCAGAGTAATGCAATTACCGGTAAGTAATTGAGACATTACCTCCTCGTCCCTCCCTCGCTTCCATTCCTTACATAAGTGAGAAGTACAAAGCCAAACAGGACAACCAAAGAAGGTATGCAAAAAAAAAGGTTTATTAAAAAACACAGACAACAGGGAAAAACTACCACTATTCAGGAACCATAGTGGAAAGAACCCTGTACCCAAAAACATCAGCACGGTCAACCTCCTGGCCAATCCGCTAATGAGAGGCAAAGGTCAACGGCGAAGCCGAAGTGGCAGCCCGACAAATTTCAGACATGAAAGCCCCTTGGACCACAACACATGACGCTGCCATGGACCGAGTGGAACAACCCTGAACCCCGAAAGGAGAAAGGTGCCCTGCCGCCTTGTACACCAAAGAAATCAGAGACCGAACCCAACCACTCAAGAAAGGAGTAGAAGGATGAAAACCCTGATTCCCAGGTCCAAAATTAACAAAAAGGGAATCAGGCAAACGGAAAGGAGCGACCCGTTTCAAATCGACCAGGAGAGCCCGCCGAACATCCAAAGAGTGCAGCCGCACCTCCGACTCCGACGCAGGAGAATCAAAAAAGGAAGGAAGGACCAACTCCTGATCCCTGTGGAACTGAGAATCCACCTTAGGACGAAAGGAAAGGATAGGCCACAAAACATTCCTGTCTACAAAAACCAGACAAAAAGGATGTTTGGAAGAGAGAGCGCCCAACTCACCCAGGCGGCGAGCAGAGGAAATGGCCACCAAAAAGAATGTCTTGAAGAACAAAAGGCGCAGATCCACAGAAAGCAAGGGTTCAAAAGGAGGGGACATCAAAGCGTCCAAGACCAGAGACAGATCCCAGGTGGGAAAATGCTGCAGAGGGCTAGGAAGAACATTACCCAAACCCTTAAAAAGGCGACTAACCAACACATCAGGATCCGAGAGACTGCCCCAAGAGCTCCAAAACGCCCTAATCGCAGCCCACTGTAAATGAAGGGAAGAAACTTTCAAGCCAAAGGCAGCACATCCCTGGAGAAACAGCATCACCTCAAACAAAGAAGAGGAAGCAGGATCCAAACCCCTGTCACAACACAACCGACTGAAAGAACGCCTGTGTCTCAGGTAAGACTTGTTGGTCGATGGGCGCCAAGTCGCCTGCAGCGTAGAGGTCAAGCCAGCCGGAACACATTTACGCAGAAGACCCAAGCATTAAACCTCCAGGCCGCCAAGCGCATCCGGACCTGAACATCCTGCTGCAACACCAGGAACACCAAAAGGGACGGAGACAGAGGCAGTAACCACTCCACCTCCGACCACATCTCCACCAGGAGAGGAAACCATGAGGCACGAAGCCAAGCCGGAGCCAACAGAATCACCGGAGTCCCAAGGAACGAACCTGTAGAAGGAAGCGGAGAAGAAGGGGGAAAGGAGGAAAGGCATACAGAAGCCAGCGAGGCCAGGGGCAAGAGAGAGCATCCACCGCCCAGGCCGAACTCTCCTGCCTGCGGAAGACAAACCGGGCCAACTCGGCATCGCCCAGACACGCAAAGAGGTCCACCACCGGAACACCCCAACGCACCGTCAGATCCACAAACAACCCCTGACGGAGGCAGAAATCCACAGAGGACGGGATGGCTCTGCTGAGAGCATCCGCTAGGGAATTGGAAACCCCCCGCATGTGAAAAGCAGAGAGTGCCACAAGATGAGACTCCGCCCAACCGAACTGCGCCGCCGCCAGAGACAAGGATTTGGTCCCCCCTGTCTGTTCACGTAAGCCATGGCAATCAATCAATCAATGACACTTGTTAAAGCGCGCTACATACCCGTAGGGTCTCAAGGCGCTGGGGTGGGGGGGGGCAGTGACGTTGTCCGTCCGAACGAGAACAACTGAACCCCGCAGAAACCGGGAGAAGGCCAACAGAGCCAGACGGATGCCCTCCAACTCCCTCCAGTACGAAGACCTCCTGCCATGAGAGGGGGACCAGAAGCACCTGGTCCGATGAACCCCCAGCAAGGCCCCCCACCCAAGAGGCTGGCATCCGTGGTGACCACCACAGGAGCCGGAGGAGAGAGAGAGAACCCCTTCAGCAGATGATCCAGAAACAACCACCAACCCAGAGCTAACCTGATCAGAGGGGACATCGAAATCGGAGAAGAGAGGGGAAGGCAATGGGGAGACCAATGCGCCAGAACATGAGCCATCAGAGTGTGCAAATGAAACCGGGCCCCTCGGAACCAGAAAGACCGTGGCTGCCATGTCCCCATGTACCTGGAGCCAACGACCGCCACCTGAACCGGACAGAAGAGACAGGATTTGTGATTGAATCTTGTTCACCCGAGCCTTGGGCAGAGTGACCACCCCCAAATCCGTCCGAAACCGAGCCCCAAAGAAAAGACGATCCTGGGATGGAAGAAGGAAAGACTTCCCCACATTGATAAGAAAGCTGCGCCCCCTCAAAACGGCCAGGACCACCTCCGTGTGACTGAGAGCCAACCGGAACGAGGGAGCATGGACCAACCAATCGTCCAGGTAAGGATGGAGAAAATCCCCTGGGTGTGGACCAACACGACCAAAGGAGCCAGAAGCTTGGTGAAGACCAGCGGAGCGGACTTCAGCCTGAACGGCAAAATCGCAAACTGGAAGTGAGAGTCGCCGATCGCAAAACTTAAAAACTTCTGATGCTCCAGAGCCACCGGAACATGAAGATAGGCAGCCTGCAGATCGAAAGAAGTCAAGAAGTCCTGGACCCCAACCAAAGGAATGATGGACTGCAAGGTCACCATCTTTAAGTGAGTCTGAACCAACCATTCACCCTCTTGAGGTCCAGAACCGACCGGAACCCCCCTGACACCTTCTGGACCAGAACCAAAATGGAATAACAACCTTGACCCAGTTGAGCCAGGGGGACTGGGAAGATCGCCTTCTTCTCCAGAAGATCCCAAACCCCTTCCAGAAGAGCCATTTGCTTCGCCGGGGACTTGGGGACAGGAGCACGGGTGGTGCCCCAGTCGGGAGGAATAGCGACAAAGTCGGTAGGATAACCTCTACTGATAACACTCAATGCCCAGCGATCCTTCACATCCAGGTTCCAAGCCTCCAGGAAAAACAACAGCCTTCCACCCACAGGTCTTAAGACTGCCACACAGTTGTTGTCAGGACTTCCGCTAAAAGTCATCTGACCGACCCTTGGAACCAGCCACGGTAGCTGCCTTTTTGGGCTGGAATTTACGCCCACGGTCTGAAAAGGCCTTTGAGGACTGCCGGGAACACTGGAAAGAAGAGGCAGAGGATGGAGCGGATTCCAGAAGCGGCGAGAGCGAAATGCAGATGGTTTGCCCTTGTAAGGCAGAGCATGCTTACGGTCCTTAAAAGCTTTCGTGATCATACTGTCCAGCTGCTCACTAAAAAGCATCTTGCCGTCAAAGGAGATCTTAACCTCTTTAGTGCTAAGGCAATAATATTTTACTCCTCTAATTTCCATTGAAATGAATGGTAAGTGCATGACGAGTTACCCTTGTCATTAGCATCCAAGGGGTTAAGGAGAGAGAACTTCTCCAAAGAATACGCCTTCCAGTCCCGCATCCACAGGTTCCTCCGAGCCAGGACTAAGGAATCAGAAGCCATGGCAGAAGAACGAAGCACCACTTAAGAGAGCTTGGCCTGTTGTTCCATGTGGACAAGCAAGCTAGATTACTCAGACTCATCCTGGATAGCCGTGGCCAGTTTCCCAAAGTCAGACTCCAACGACTGAGCCGCATAAGCAGAATAAATACCAGCAAGCATGGACAAGTTACAAGCAGAGAAAGCCTTCTTCAGCGCCCCAGCCACCTTTTAATCAGTAGCATCAGCTGGAGAACAATCCTCAGGATTATTCGCCGTACGACCAATCAGGGTGGCCAACATGGCATCCAATTTGACAGAGTGAGGAAGAGAAACCTCCCCCTCCTCCAAGGAGTCCAGTTTCTGCAAGAAACGAGGAACCGAGGAGCGCTCCAGATTGCGCCATTCCCCAGAAATCAAGTCCTTGATGCGCCCATGAAATGGCATTGCGAGAACCGGGGGTTTAACATACTGAGGAAACATGTCATCCCACCTCTCAAGTGCCGAAAAGGGGGAAAACCTCAAGTTCTCCCAAATGTGCTGGAGAATCGCAGGAACCTCCTCCCTAAGCACAAACTTCCCGGAAGAGGTAGAGGGCTTGGCAGCGCCTGAAGAAGAAGAGTCCTCAGAGGGAGAGTCCACCGGACCCACTGCAGAACGAGAAGATTGCGCTTGATAGGAACCCTGGACTCCAGAGCGCGAGTCACAGCCGCCTCAATCATGTCCTGGACCTCAGAAGCAGAAAGTAGGGCCGCAGAATCCCCCAGACCCTTGGATCTAGTCCGGCGAGCCGGGATCGGCTCGTCATCGTCAGAGGAGGAGGAGGATAAAACATGCCTGCACTTGGAAGCACGCTTCGACATGATGACCCAAAAACCATAAGGACAGCCGAAGAAGTTTAAATAGGGAGCAGCCAAGCATCAGGGACCAACCAACTGGCACCAAAACCAGGAGGGAACCACAGAAAACCAATCAAAAAAGAGAGAAAAGCGGAACCTCCCATGCAAAATACAGAAATCCAATAAAAAAACACTGTGAAATGATAAAAAACGACCTCACACGAGGCCCTTACTGTAAGGATGAGCAGAAACAGCCAGCCGAGGATGCCAGACGAAATTCCCCTGCCGCCGCTTCCCTTTCCGGCCTCCAACCCAGAAAGACAGCTCCAGCCACAGAGGCCCAGTGACTCCGTCAGCGGACCAGCCCGCTCCACCGTCAAGGGAGCACCGCAAACACCAGACGAGGCAAGGGAAGGCACACAGCTGCCCAGGCCGGCACCGCCAAGCCCCGCAGGCAGAAGAAATCGAGGGAGAAGACCACCCACGAAGGAATCCAAAAGAAGAAATCCAATCGAAGAAATCAAGAGAAGACTGCAGCACCGCAAACGGCCAGCGCGTGGTACGCTTGTCTCAACAGGTGAGACAAAAGAAAAACAGGAGGTTTGAGGGATGTGGGGGGCTACTTATGGCACCCGTGTGATGAATCATGTGGTATGGGTGTCTGGTGAGGCAATGATGCCTCACTTACGTAAGGAATGGAAGCGAGGAAGGGACGAGGAGGTAATGACTTTGGTACTAGTTGCAGCACATATTAAAGCACAAGAGAAATACATTTATGTCAATATAACAGATGAACTCATTACACATAACAAAAGGTCACTGGAATGGTCGCTCCGCACCTGATTCAGAGTGCAGGGTCTGTGTAGAGATCCTGTCCTCTTAATCACACTGTGGTACAAGCCATTTCAACCACATGCAGTTTGGAGCAATTCAAATGGGGGCTGCAACTCTCCAAAATGCAACATTACGGCTCGGTTCATTACAAAGTCATCGGAAGCAGAGGGGCATCTGCCCTGCACTGGAGGAGAAACCTAACGCACAAGTTACTTACCTTCGGTAACGATATATCTGTAAGAAACAGTAGTTAGTATTAGATTCCTTACCTTAGAATATCCCCAAGCGTCAGACTGGATCCGGAAAATTTTGCGAAGCAGTACCCCTGCGCGTCCATAGGCGTTGTCTGCGGCTCCACGTCGGTCATCGGCGCCGGGATGATGTCGTCTGAATACTTAGATGCCGCACTCGCGCGCGGACGTCAGTTCTTATACATAGCTTTTCCGCGCCAGAAACGCAGAGCCATGATAAAAACCAACACTGGTGCCATGAAACTAGGGCCCTGAAAGGGGATGACCTTAACCCTAGATATCGGTTCGCAGAACGGGGAGGATGGGTGGGGCGGTAAGGAATCTAATACTAACTACTGTTTCTTACAGATATATTGTTACCGAAGGTAAGTAACTTGTGCAACTGAAAGAAACAGGTTAGTATTACATTCCTCACCTTAGAATAGATACCCCAGCAATACCAACCCCAGTGGTGGGTCTGCGAACCAATGATCACACGAGAAAGTCCTGGAGAACGGAACGGCCAAAGAAGCCAACTCTCCGGATTTGGCTGTCCAGGCAGTAGTGTCTCGCAAATGTGTGCAGCGAGGCCCACGTAGCTGCCTGACAGATGTCCTGCAAGGGGACTCCCCGACCCAGGGCAGTAGTAGCCGCCGTGACCCGAGTGGAATGGGCCCTTAGCCCAACAGGAGGCTCCTTTTTAGCCAAAGAATAGCATACCTTGATGCACAACACGACCAGCCTTATTAAAGGTGAACCTAACTCGGGCCTGAGGAAGGCGCACAGCAGTACACTTTTAGTGGATAAGTAGACGGAATTCAATACGACTGGGCAGTTCAGTTGAAATGGTAAAAACGAGCAAACAGCCTGGGAAGAACACAGAGCGGCAGGCGATATTGATGCAAGCAAAGATAGTGTCTGGGACCAGAATGCTAAGCAGCATGGACGGAACAGCTGCCCCGTGGAGTTAGACTTGTACCAGTTTCCCCCCAAAAATTGTAAAGGAGTGTTTTAAGTTGAAGTAGCCCTAGAAAGCTTACATTACTGTATTTCCCTGTCTAGGTGTACTTCAAACTAGTTTTTCAGGGGTCCACTTCTTTTTGCAATTCCCTCCAAATTTCTCCTTTGCTCTGCGCTAAAACCTGTATGTTAAAACAGTGCACTCCCAGCCACCATTTTGTGTTCACAAGCCAGTGTAACCAGACCCCCTGCTTCCTCCCCCAGCAACAGGGATGTTTCTACATCAGAGGGTGCTTCTGTGAGCTGTTTAAAATGTGTTTTACTAGGGCCTGTGCACTTTGTTTTTTGGCCAGCAGGGGGAGTAAAGTTTTATTCAAACAGTATTGTTAGATTTCAAGTTAGTGAGGCCCTTACCTGCTGAAGTCCAAAGTGTGGATTGAGCCTGTCTGTCTCCTAGGAGATTCTGAACAGGAGAAGCAGCTTCCAACTCCCTGGCCAGCAAACCTTGTCTGAGGTCGCTGGGACCTTATATGGTCTGCTAGTGGTTGGTACATGTCTACACTGATTGGTGGTTGTATCTGGTGTTTCTATTGGATTAGGGTTAATGTCCTCATTGGTTGGGTATTTGAGGGTTCTGATTGGTTTCTGGGTCTGTGATTCAATCATTTTAGGGTTGTGACTAGGGCTAGGGTTAGGATTTCTATTGTAAGTAGGGACTAGGGCTTCCTGTGTTATTGGTTGTTGGGAGTAGGGTGGGATTGGGAGTAGGGTGGGATTGGGAGTAGGGTGGGACCAGGGCTAGGGTTAGACCTTTAATTGGAAGCAGGGATTAAGATTGGTTGCTGGACTAGGTGTGGGACTTAGAGTAGGGTTAGGCTTTCTATTGGAAGTAGGGACTAGGGCTACCTGTGCCACTGGTTGCATGGACTTGTTTTGGGACAACTGGTAGGGCTAGGGTCTTTATTGGACATAGAGATCAGGGTTTTTGAACTGATTCGGTGCTTGGACTAGGGCTAAGATTGGCTGTAAAGTCCTGGTCTCCAATTGGTTCTAGATTTTAGGGTTAGTATTGTGGCTGGATAGTGTTAGGGCTAAGGTTTCCATTGGCTGAAGGGGTCACCTGATTACTAGGGCCATAAAAAAGGCCAGGTTTAGGGCGTCGAGGCTAAGGGCAGAGAAGATAAGGGCAGTTGCCTGTTTGAGCCTGTTAAGGGCAGAGAGGAAAAGGGCAGTTTCCTGTTTGAGCCTGTTTAAGACTGGTATGGACTAGGGCCAGAAATGCTGCCCTTTTTCTCATTGAGCAATACCCAGCCCACACCATCCACATCCACAGAGAAACACACTCACACCAAATGTACACCACACGCAACACTATGCACAGATTAAAGTACCAGCATGTACTACAAACCCAACCAAACCACATCTACACAGCCTACTACCACACATATCCACCATCACCTACAAAAAGTACAACTCTATCTTATACCACTAACCAATACACTCATCACTAACACAACGCCAATCAACACCTTACATAACTACATCCCATTCAGACACTCTCCCTGCTGTAATTACACCTTACAGACCACCTTTTATCACTAACAAATGTATAATGATCCTTCCATCAGTTGTCCAACAAACACCCTCCTCTCCCTTTTACCATAATAACACTAACGCACAACACACACACTGCACACCACCACACTTTGTAACTCTTGCAACAAACCAGTCTAAGATAAACACTCTTACCTCTACTTCATTCCCTCCTACACACAACATACACTTTACTCATAAACACATCACCACCCCTCTACGTCACATCCTCCACTCACAAACAATACTACACAACCAAATCCATTGCATGAAACGTATACATCAGCACCCTTTTTCACTACTCCTCAAAAGCAAAACATATCACACACACACCAGCACAACAAGATTTTTAAAGCGCAACACCTCATAATACTTACCATCACAAAATACAAATATATACCTACCTTTCAAACCACACAAAGGAACAAACTCCAAAGCCAAGCTTTCACTCTTTCACCACACCTAACACAAATACAGCAATACAGCCCCTCTCTTCTAACCGCCTCTCATCCATTGGACAATTTAGAACATTACTACATGACCCACATGCTGCACCACTTCCCCTGACTCATACACCTTCCGCCTTAAACACACACAAAAAATATAAGCAACATGCCACACGTCACAACTTTGTTTCCCCATGTCTACTTCACAACAATGTTACACCACAGAAGCAACACAGCACTCCAACTCACTCTCAAACACCATCTCCAACACATACACATGAAGACCCATCAAAATGCCTTCTTAGCATGCTGGATGAGGAACATGATATAGAACAGCTACACGATTGCTATCCTAATACAGCTAATACCAGCACTAAAAGCACACCTGCTACAAACCCACACAATACTGATCACTCTTCTACCAAACAATGTCCCACTATCACAAAGGCCACTCACTAAACTGTCTACTAATAAATGCTCGATCCCTCTCTAAAAACAAGCATCACATCTACGACCTTCTCACCGATGCAAAACCAGACATACTATTCATAACCAAATCATGGATGGGAGAAGATATGGCTCCAGTCTTGCATGAGGCCATTCCTCTAGGCTATCAAATAATCACCAAAAATCATATAGCCAAAGAAGGAGGTGGTCTAGCTGTAGTATTCAGGCAAACAATACATATCACTAAAATTGACAACATCTCCATAAAGAATTGTGAGGCTCTTCTAACAAGATGCAATCCTACACCGTCTTCCTCCTGTAACTTCCTGCTCCTTTACAGACCTCCACCTAGCAAGGCAACATTCCCAGACGAACTTCTAGACACAGTTTCAAACCTGATAACAATACACTCCAACCTATGCGTTCTGGGTGACCTTAACATTTGGTTTGATAAACCCAATATGACCCAGACAAAAACTATAATCACCGGCCTAGACCCATTGAACCTGCATCAGATAGTCCATAATCAGACACACATCACTGGACATATCCTAGATGTCATTTTTGCTAATACTGGACTAGTTACCTTTCAAACTATAACTCCAGACACATGGTCAGACCACCACTTGCTTGCCTTCCAACATAAAACAACGCTAAGCGACTCACCTAAAACTACCTAACATCCATCCATCTATCGGTCGTGGAACAAACTCAATTTGGAAAACTTGGAAACACAACTAACACCCAGTACAAATCTGGAAAGCATAAATTCTGTTCAAAATCTATATGAGTGGCTACAGGAAGCTTTTAACATCCTGATACCACTCAAACCCACACAACAGAACAAAAAAAAAAAAGCACCCTGAAGAAACAGAAATAAAACACATAAAACAACAAATTAGAAAGCTGCAACTTACCTGGCTCAAAACAAACACCAAACAAGACAAATTTCACCTACAGAAAATTAACAAATTATACAAGTCTGCTATCAAAAAAGCTAAGAAAAGGTACTATTCAGACAGAATTCAAAACGCTAAATGTGCAAATAAAGAATTCGATAAAATACTCAATGAATTTCGCAAACCAAATTGCCTAAAAGGAACTCATCCTGTTACTCAAGATTTCACAGACAAACTGACAAATCATTACACAGACAAAGCAGACACATTGGAACCGTACTTAAAACAGAAACAAAGCACCAGCACTAATCCTTGTACAAAACAACAATCCAAGAATGCTCTAATCAAGCCTCTCCGTTCCTTACAACACATCTCACAGGTTCAAACCAAGCAGGCCTGCCGGCAAACCTTCTGACCCTGTCCGCCACAAACTTTCAAGACAATTCTTTTAACAACCTCTGCCGATTCCTTAACTACTGGAATATTTCCAGAAGAACTAAAAAAGTCATACATACGCCCTTTACTGAAGAAAACAAACTTGGACCCGCTGAACCCTGACAATTACAGACCCACAACAAATGGACAGTTCCTGGGCAAACTGATAAAGCAGCGTTCGCCCAGATGTCACAATTCATTGAAGAGAATGACATACGTTCAGACTTCCAAACAGGATTCTGTCCGGGAAGAGGCACTGAATCTGCCCTCCTTGCCATTTGGGATGACCTAAAGAATACAGTTGACCGCAACGGGGTTGCTGCGCTACTCCTCTTGGACCTCTCAGCTGCCTTTCACACGGTTGACCATGGCACTCTGAATCAAAGACTTTATGAAGCCGGCATAGAGGGAACTGCTTTAGACTGGATAGCGTCCTACCTTCGAAACAGAACTAATGTCATCCATACCCCACCTTTCTCGTCCAAACCATATTCCACAAAAGCAGGGGTCCTTCAAGGTTCTATCATCCCGCCCATGCTTTTTAACATCTACATGAAGTCATTACCAGTATTGATCAATAAATTTCACCTCATGTGCTAGAACTATGCAGATGACACGCAAATACTCCTTTAACTGGAATGCCCCAAAGACATTGGAAAATCACCAATTTTCAGCTGTCTCAGAGCCGTGGATCAGTTGATGACCTGGAGCCATCTCATATTGAATGCTTCAAAAACTGAAATACTCACGTGTGGGGATTGGAAACATTACAACCTGCTTGCCGCATGGCCTGATGAACTTGGATCACTGCCTAAAGTATCGAAGGAAGTAAGAAACTGCGGAATGACCATGGACTCCAAGCTGTCAATGAATGCCCAAGTGGATAAACTAGCAAGATCAAGCTTTGCTACTATAAAGACACTGTGACAAATTTTCCCTCATTTGGGATTTCCACACAAGGTCCAAGCTACCATCTCCCTTGTTCTGTCCAAACTCGATTACGCCAATAGCCTCTACCACGGATCACCTTTAACGACCATGAAAAGACTACAACGGATTCAGAACTCGGCTGCCAGACTACTCTTGCATATCAAACCGCGAGACCACATCTCCCCTGCCTTGCAAAACCTGCATTGGTTACCGGTTGCCAGAAGATCCACGTTCAAGCTGCTTTTTATCACCCACAAAGCAATACATGGAATGGGACCTCTCTTCATCAGGAATAAAATCACCAAACACATTCAACAAAGGAATCTCCGCACTAAAGGAGCATCTCGCCTCAAAATCTCACCATACAAGAAAAAAACCATGGGTGGCACATCCTTCTCTGTTCAAGCAGCCAAACTATTGAACTCTTTACCTCCCAACATAAGGTCCACCGACAACCACCTTATCTTCAGAAAACTAAAGATTTGGCTCTTCCCCACCTAAGCTCCATACACAAACAGAAATTTACAGCATATCCCTCTGTATACAAGCATTTTTTTCACTATAGATATGTACCTATCTTTGTGTATTACTTTGTATAAACATGTTAAATAATTATGTTGTTGAGAGAAAAAATAATAATAAATAAATAAAATCCTCTTTGGTTCACATGTACATACTTCCATTGTGCATCTGTGTACCTTCCATGTACTTGGATCTGTGTGTCTGTTACTTTTCTCCTGAAAAAACATATCCAATGCACTACCCTATTTCTCATCCTGTGCCTCTATCAATATCTTCAATCTACATATGCTTACCTCCTTTATGTATCTATATACTTTCAATGCAATTATGGATCTATATATTTATCACTTTCTTCTAATTTAGCATTTCCAATGCACTACCCTATTTTTCAGCCTATACTTCGCTCAATATATCTTCTAGCCCAACCTTCTGACTCATCTCAAACTTCTTCTACTACTCCTTCCAATGCACTACCCTATCTCTCATCCTATACATCTATCAATATATCCTCTACATCCACTCTCTCATTTATCCCAAACCCCATACCACTACTATGATTGCCAAAATAATCCTTTCTAGACTCTCTCCTACTCTACCCCTACTTGCATCATCTGACACCTCTTTCACTATACCGATCCCCTAAAACAAATCTTTCTAAACTATTTCCTCTGAGTCCTCCCCTCCAAAACTCCTTTTTACTCATCCAAAAGCCTCGTCCTATTGCTAAGACCTAAAAAAAAAATCTTTCACTTTTATCCCTCCACTATCCTTTTCAATCGAAATTACCAGACTAACATGTTCACTTCTCAAATTCCATATTATACTATACTGATATACTACCCAAATAACTGAATAACATATCCACTACTCAAATTACTTCATTTTTTTTTACTATACTAATTTTCAACAGTAATCCTTTATGGGTTCCGGAGTGGCGTGCTACTTGCCAGAAAAGCGATTCAACACCCATCAGGGGTAACAAGTGCTATATGAATGCAAATCTTTCTTCCCCTTTTATCCCTCCTTTATCCTTCTCACTCCAAGTAACTGACTAATATCCACCACTGAAATTACTTCATATTTCACCATATTAATTCACCACTTATCCTTTGTAGGCTTCCTGAATAGCGTGCGTCAATCTGAGCTATATAAATACAAATCTTTTTACTCCTCTATCCTTATGCTATCATTCTGAATCCAAATAACTGACTAACCTATCCACCACTTAAAATGTACTTGCATGTTTCACTATAGTAATTCAACACTAATCTTCTATGGGTCCCGGAGTAGCGTGCTACCTGCCGAAAAAGCGCTTCGACGCCTCGTCAGGGGTAGTAAGCGCTATATAAATGCAATTACAATACAATACAATACAATATTCCAGGAAAGTGGAATACCTTATCTGAAAGGCAAATGGACGCCCTATTAAGTTCTACATTTTGCTATTAGCCTTTCAATTCTTAGAGGTGACACTTTGACCTACAAATGAATAAATGAATGCAACTCATTAACTTTTTAATTAAAGTTTAGCAAGTAATACCAACATTTGCCCATGCACACACAATCAATAATTATTGACATTCATATAGGTACATGAACAATGTAAATTAGTAAAGCCAAAGACAACAGTATTCGTAGATTCCTTTGACACCAAAGTTTTCAGAAGTTTAATCGTTCCACAACCAGCCGACACGTGTTTCGTCGCGTTAGGAACAGAGTGTTCGCGACTCCTCAGGGCTTGTGTATATGTCGTGAACCCGGTATAGGTCGCTCCACCGGTGATAATTCCGACCCGGCGGGGCCTGTGACCGTCCGTAGATGATAAAAGATAAGTAGAGACTCACAATGTGACATTCGTAACACAGTCTATCTGTGTCCTTATCGCATTCTGGAAAATGGATGTGTAATACGTTGAATAGTAGTCTGAGGGCGACTAAAAGTGAATAGGTGCTCTTAAAACCGAGTTTTTCCAAAAAGGAACCCAGGACACCCCTCGACCGCCTGGAGCAGGTAACTCTCAGCACAAACCAATTCGATTAAAGCTTGTCTTGGGCTTTAATAATTTACATTGTTCATGTACCTATATGAATGTCAATAATTAATGATTGTGTTTGCATAGGCAGATTTTGGTATTAGTTATTTGTGTGTCTGTTGATACAGACATACTTTTGAGCGGTCATAGGGTTTTCCCGCTCGCCAGTTGCACCATACAGATGTCTTGGAATCACACACACTTTTGCGTACACTAGAGGCAGAGCGCCCAGTGACTTCTCTGAGAACTAAATAACCCTGTGTAGCCGAGTATAAAGTTTAACAAGTATTTCCTTCGGGAAGATAAAACCGGAAATGTTTTCACTTCTTGGCGATTGTGCCTGTTTTGTCATTTACAGGAATATTTCTTGTGTCTGGTCTAGCGCCTAAAGAACATGCAAAACCAACTTTATTTGCTTATGAAGCACATCCTGGTAAGGCAATTGGGTCAGCTGGATGAATGCATTTCTAGCAAAGATCTGTGCTTAAGCACTACACTCCAACTTCTTCCTCACTTCTGGGCAACGATTGCTTGGGACATTTATCTTGCACCATCACCACCACGCTATGCATACATATGGGCTTCGTTATGATTGGTCTTAATAGCAGTCACTTGCAAAGTTCATTGATGTAACCTTTGGCCAGAGCTGTCCCATATAACTAAATAAAAGAGTTTTTGGGGTAGAGCCCGCAAGAGCATGCGCTGGGACTTGTCTCGCGTGCCAGACACATTTGTATACAAAAAGGGCTTTGATCCTGCCCACTTCTTGCCATTCGTCTGCTTCTTTGTCACTCTTCTTTAAAGTGTCCCTAATTGGCAGGTGCAACCAAAAAGTGCTTGAACAACTCTTCCGGATAGAAAGCGCTATTTAAATACAATTACAATATAAAAATATGAAATTAATACATTGGTCACAGAAAAAGGCTGAAGGTTCCAACCTCTTTCCAAATTCTGTTAAATGGTTACCTCGGATCTAGATGGCCCAGTAGATTTTAATATGAATTTATAAAAAACTGGCCTCGTGGTAGCAGAAATAAAATGCTGTTTGTAACCGTACTAGTACAAACAAAAACGATTTGATTTGTTCTTTGTTTCACTATCCATTACTGTTTGAAGACGATTCGTGTGAACACAGATTAATACTACAGCTTCTAAAATCACACTGATCCTGCAGATGCACATCAAAGTGAATGTGCTTGACTGCAATGGCCAAATTAAGGTATCCAAACCTGCACCTTACAGAATGCTACTTCAACAAACCTTTATTTCGTCATCCTTGCAGTAGTAGGTTACAATTTTCCAACACAGCAATTAATGTCCCTTACATATCAGATGGAGGATTCATTTCTTTGAAACCAACTTCCTGCTGGCACAAGGAGTATGAGGAGACCATGTCTTAATTTAAAAGGCATTACTTTCTGGTATAACAAAATGTTGGGGGACGGTTCTTCTAAATGAGTACTGCTGGTCTGGAACGATTAAGCTCTGAATGACCACGTAAGTATAAGCGGGATTTTAGTCATAGGATACCACTGCAGACTCACAGGAATTGTTTGAAGCAGCTATAAATCAATGCTCTGTAAGAAAGAAAAAGGTTTCCTCTAGATCGTTTAGATGGTGTCTGACAGGGTCTCTGATTATTTGAACTGTCCAACAACCTTTAAAACGGAATAATACTCCTGAGATTTAGTAAGAAAGAGAAAATGTCTGAAAACGGCAAAAGGGACCAAGGCCATATACAGTTTTCTGTACTAGATTTTAATTTTCAAAATATATTTACATACTAGATTAGATTAGATTAGAATACTTGTAAAGCGCATGGCTGCCTCAGTAAGGAGGTGTCCTAGCGCTGGGGCAGGACTAAGCTGGGAGCAAGCGAGGAGTTAAAGCTGGGAGAAAAGCCAGGTCTTCACAAGCTGTCTGAAGGCCTGGGGGTCAGGATTACTGCGGGTGTGTCGGGGAAGAGAGTTCCATAAGGCGGGGGACAATCGCCTAAAACAGTGACCGCCAGATCGAGACCTGTGTATGCATGGAGTTCGTGCAAGGAGCAGATTGGCCGAGTGCAGTGCTTGCGGTGTGGAATAGAGGGCGCACAAATCGCCAAGAATGTCAGGGCTGATCCCTATCAGGATCTTGTGCGTGATACAGAGCACCTTAAAACGAACATGGTGTTCGAGGGGCAGAGCCAATGCAGGCGGCGAAGGAGATTGGAAGCATGGCTGTACTTGGGGAGAGCAAAGATTGATAAAACACACACAGTATTTCTTTAACAATCAATAATTAAAAAACTATTCATGACATAAACGTGGAAACTGGGGGAACTTCCTGGGGACAAGAGTGCTCTACATTTTTTGCAGTCACCAAGATCCGTCAAAGAAGATGCATGAGGGATTCCAAAGTCAAACAAAATAATAGAGACACCTTTTTAACACGGTGTTCGAGGGGCAGAGCCAATGCAGGCGGTGCAGGAGATTGGAAGCATGGCTGTACTTGGGGGGAGCAAAGATTGCGCGTGCTGCAGCGTTCTGGACCTGCAGCAGTCGATTCAACACAAATTTATTAGAGCCAAAAAAAAGCATGTTACAATAGGTCCAATCGGGCCATTATTGACCAGTATGGACCAGCTGGAAGGAAAAAATAAAATTGTGCAATACAGACAACATTGACTAGGGCAGAGTGAAAAAAGTGTTGTGAATAATAGAAGAGAAAACACAAACAGTATTTCTCGAACAGATTTGCTTTTTGAACATAAAATAACCCTGTAAGTATGACGTTATAAATTGATGTTCGGCCTTCATACACATATAAGTAACATTACAAAGCTGATATAACATTAAATAAAACAAACTCTCACACGTGTTCACAGATTTCTTTTATTGCTCTGCTTTTCCGGAGCACATTCTGTAAAGAAATAACGATTAAAACCAGAAAGCATATTATCAGTAAACAGTTTGAGCAATAATCACGTCTGTCTATTTTTTTAAACTTAAATTACATTTGTGAACTGATGAGGTTTAATTAATGGACTTATTCTTCTAACAATGCTATACCGCTAACTCAGCTAAGAAATAAAATGTAGTGGGAGTTAAGCTGAACACTATTCATAGCCCAAACTGTTGCATACCCATGTATATACAAACCTGGATGTAAGGAATACATATACTGTAAAATAGTGAGGGCACGCCTAGGAGATGCCTATTTGCATTTGGGGCAGTCTGTAAAAGTTAGAGGGGGCAGATTATGAACCCCTACTTGACATTTATTTTTCAGTAGGGATGGCTGTAGTGAAAAAATGCAGATGATCCTTCTAGAAATGCAGTATATGTAAAATGAACGACTAGGACACAAATTCTAGAGGCCGCACTCCCACAGACAGAAAATTGCAGACAGTGGGTAAATCTGGAGACTAAATACGGTCAATGGATGTAGCATGGGTGGAGTGAAACGCAGGTTGGACTTGTGTGGTGGCCTTTTCTGCCCTAACTTTGTATGAAGCCACGTTCATCCAGCCTGCATTCAAGAACAAGGTCCTCGGCTCAACACCAGACATGCATCTGCATACTGTGACGGTCATATTTCTTTATAAGAGTATAGTACATGACATTATCACAAAACGCTCTGAAACATCGCAAGAAGGTACACGAATGCTGTGCTTAAACAAAGCGATTTGGTCATAGAATGGCCAGCAGTTAATAATTCAAAGACGTACAGTAAGTACGCTGAAACACCATCACAGAAAATCTACCTGCTTACTATTAGAGCAGTCATCCTATGGAACAGTCAGTGGAGATACAGCCTCTAATGTATTAGCAATATGTGTACGCATTAGCTGAGCCGGTTCTTGGCCTGACATTGATGGGCACAAAGATTTCACTACCGGCCAACATTGGGGTACTGTAATTCTTATTTCTAAAAAGACAACTTTGGAAAAAGCGTTTACTTCTGTCTTGCTACAAGTCCCTGGCAAACAGCTCAGATTTAGAACAAGCATTTGCAATGCAATAGGTCTCGCATAGTGGAGAAGCGTGGCTCAATGGTTAGAGCCCTCGGAAACCGGGGACTATGCAGCGCACAGCTCTAAGGTAATATACCTCAATCTCTAATAATTCAACTTACAAGAAAATAAACAAAACTCAAGATTCTAATGAAATCAATAGCCATGACATTAAAGACGCAATATAATACCATATATTTTGTTCAGTTCTTGAATGCATCAATAACAATGTTATACATGATAATCCATAATACAAGTTTTCAAAAAAGAAGAAACATTTCAAAAATAACCCAATGCATTTCGGGTCTCTCCTGACCCTTCCTCAGGGGTGTAGAAGGTATTCACAAAGAAAAAGTTTCAGAGTTCAAATCTTCAGGTAAGATTCAGGTTGCGAATCTACAATAAAGTACGTATAAAGTTTCAAATTCAAAATAACACATATTTCAAACCAATGCTCTTCCCTGAAGATTTGAACTCTGAAACTTTTTCTTTGTGAATACCTTCTACACCCCTGAGGAAGGGTCAGGAGAGACCCGAAATGCATTGGGTTATTTTTGAAATGTTTCTTCTTTTTTGAAAACTTGTATTATGGATTATCATGTATAACATTGTTATTGATGCATTCAAGAACTGAACAAAATATATGGTATTATATTGCATCTTTAATGTCATGGCTATTGATTTTATTAGAATCTTGAGTTTTGTTTATTAAATATGCAAAGTATTTTCTTGCAAGTTGAATTATTAGAGATTGAGGTATATTACCTTAGAGCTGTGCGCTGCATAGTCCCCGGTTTCCGAGGACTCAACTTACATATACACAGGGGGGGGGGGTACCCTTTCCCCATGCACCGCACGCATACAATTTGATTAACACCTTAATTTTGTCAATACAGCAGTTGAATAGAGGTGTGCAGACCCACCCACATTATTCAATGGTTAGAGCGGCAGACCCTGATGCAGAGGTCGGGCCCGGGACCAGGGTTCGATTCCCGCCTTGGCGGCTCTTGGACTCAATCTCCTCGGACCTGATAATTCTCGCCTCGGTGCCTAGTCTAATCATGGGTCCCACTCTGTGACTCTGGGCAATAGCTTGCTTAACCTCCACAACAGCCCCAGCAGTGCTTGGATGCCTGGCTTCACCTTGGGGGTGCCCAGTAGTGGACATTTCACAGGAAAGCCAGGATGGGTTCCACAGCCGTATGAATATAACACTACGAGACCTCTGGGTAGAAGGCGCTATATAAATACAAACACATTTACATTTACATTTATTTGCGAGAGTTTGAGCTATTGGCATTGTAAATGGCAATGTCTTTTATTTATGTGTTCTGAAAACATGCAATCAGTGCATAAACACACACTTTGTACTTAAAGTAGTAGTTGCTTACTAGGCAAGGATGTCAGTAACTGTGCCGGTTTTACTGCCAGCCGTGAACATGCATTTCGTAAGCAAGGACTATAAGTACAAAGTGCATATTTGCACGCGCTTGCAGGCTTTCAAAATACATAAATAAAACGCTTTGTCATTTACAATGCCAATAGCTCAAACTCTCACAAATGCGAGATCTAGTGCATTGAAAATGCTTGTTTTTCCTATAGGTACACTGTACACAAAATGCAATTTTTCGTTTTTTCAGGGTTTCTACTACAGCAGACGTTAAAAAATATTGTAGTCCGGTCTCAAAATGCAGCCCAGACCTACTGGCTTTGCAATGCTACCTTTGGGGTACTGGCGACAGAATGCTGAAAGAAGGTATCAGGTGAGCTAAGGTGCACTACCACAGGCTGTCACTAGAGGTTCCAGGATAGGAATATACAGTGCTAGGTGTACTACCACATGCTGTTAATAGAGGTCTATGGAGAACCGTGCTTCAGCTCTCGGAGTTGCACTACTCCAGACTAAAGGAGAAAACAGAGCACTGAGTGTATCATGGCGGGGACTCACTCATTAGCTTGAAAGCAATGCAGTCATGACAGATGAATGGAGCCTACATTTACTACAAAGATTACCAAATCTTACCTGGCCCGCAAACTGGCCATACATAAAGGCCAACCTACACGTACTACGCCACGAACTGGGATTAGCAAGAATCACTGACAGACAAAAGGGGTGTGGGGGAGGGGGATCGCTGTACTCACTCACTTTGGTATTTAATTCCAGTTGGTATACAGAGAGAGGGCAGGATGAAAAAGTTACATCTTCATTTATTGAAATTACAAGTCATATATCTGCCTGCAAAAAAAGAACCCTATTGCCTTTTTATGTTTCCACCGCTGGAATGGGCACTTACTAGTACAAGGAGGAAAAGAAGAACACAAGGCAGCAGGAGCTCAAATGTACAAACTTAGAAATATTTAAAAGGTTAAACAAACAATAGGGGAAATAAAAACAAGCACTATTGGCTACATGCAGACAATGTGTGTGTTGAGACAGATGTGTTCCGTTGTTGGGGTGCGGCTACCTTTCAGATTCATGACCCCCCTGACCCTTGGCATCAGAAGCTCACGTGTAAGATACCATTAAAATATTTGGCGAGCGCATTTTTGCACTTTTTCTCAAGGATTTTTATTTTCAAAACCATGTTTTCAATGAAATTTCGTCACAACACTGATGTCTTTAAATAATCTTGAAAGTGCTTTGATACTGCATGATAGTTTAACAAACTGCAGGCTTGTGCGATCAAGTCACTGTTGGCCACGACACAGGCACTTTAGGTGACTGTCCCGGGACACTGACCGAGGATGCCCTGACAACAGCACAAAGCAGGCAGCGCTACCTCGAGTATGCTGTAAATATGAGCACCGCGGGCTGGGTGACAACTGAGCTCTTACCCCTCTGCCTGGACACCGCACGCCGTGCGCTTAACTCGTACCTGGCCAGGTGGGGTCTGTAGAACAGCTGAACATTGTAATTTTCGTACTCTGAGAGCACAGGTGCAGTCCTGTTTCAACCGCCGCCTGTAACGCTTTATAGAGGACAGTATATAACCGTGAGATTGAAGGATTTTGCAACGTAGTAAAAGAGCAATCACAAAAAAACGCACTTTAAAACTGACCTTTAACCATCCCACTTTAGGATGGTGGTGGCTACAACACAGGGCACGGCTGCCCTAGCACTTGTGTTTTCACACTTTTGAAAAAAGTCTGGGCTGAGAAGAGGTAGCTGCGGCTCAGGGGACGCTCGGAACAACAGTAGCCTGTACTTCTTGAGGGGTGCCTCAGTGGCTCCTAAGGGTTAAGCTAACAACTTGTAGGGCGTTAAAGCTGCTACTGCTACCTGCCACCGCCACACTCCGCAGAAGCAGCGGTGGCGGCCCTAAATTAGCATATCCCACCTCCAGGAAGAGGAGTCAAGTGATATGTGAGCCCAGGGACGCGCGCGCCCAGGGAGCGAGGGGGAGGACCCCTGCGGCCGCCATTGGTCAGCGGCGGCAGCTTCTTGGAGGAGGGGCCCGAGCTGCCCGTGCACAAACCTTCCGCTGGAGTGACTGCTTGCACAGCGCGAGGGGCGGGAGGCAGGCCGGCAGCAGGAGGAGGCGGCGGCGGCAAGGGGGAGGGAAGCACAGACACTGGGAAAAAGAAACAGGGAGGACCTTTGACGCAGGGCGCTCGGGGGCAGAGAGGAGCTGCCTGGGTGTCATTCGGTTCATGGCAAGTGCGGGGTCACAGGTTTTAATCCTAGTAAAAACAAGCCTTCGCCTGAGCTCTAACCAGCACTCGTATGCCTCCTACATTGTTTAACAGCCTCCCTTGGGGCGGGACTTCCGCCTTCTGCGGGAAGCCTGCGCCCACAAAGTGACTGGACGAGAAGGGCAGAAGGCGGAAGTACCGCCCAGGCGAGGCTGGGAAACGCTGGAGGCACTTAGGAGGAGCAGAGGCCGCCTGTGCAAGTGAGGGAAGCCCCGCGTGACGGAGCCTGTAGCCCGGCGGGTGCGGCTTAGTTGTGTGTGTGCGCGTGTGTATTCAGTATGTGTGTGTGTGTGTGCCTGCGTGTGTGTGCGTGTGTGTGTATGTGTGTGTGCATGCGTGAGTGTGGCTGTGTGTGTGCACGCGCGATTGAGAGAGTCGAGAGGCTGACTTGCTGTGAATGTTGGACAGAAGATGTGCACGGCGCCGGGCAGGACGTGCACGAGGTGAAATCACCGAGGGCTTGTGCGTGTCCATCCCCTGTCTCACATTCCCAGGAAGTGAGTAACAAAAGATGCTTCACTGGATGCAGCTGCGCTGCTACACCAGCTCGACCTAAAAAGGTTAAATTCTAAGGATGGTCCGTTTTCTTTTACGAAAGAGAAAAGTATACCGACTTAGGGTGCCTTAAAAACTGGCACTGTGAGCCTGCATACCACGCGGCTGTAGTAGGTCATTATGAAGGGAGGGGAGGGGAGCGTGTTGCATGAAGCGACGAGTAACGAGTTGCCACCCAGCGATTTCCAAATGAGTCAGTGATGGGACCGGTGCTACAACATGTGTGTTCTCAGTTTCGTTCGAAAGCTCGGTGTTTTGAAACGGTTGGGGCATAAGAGGACTGTGTCCTTGCCATTCAAGTACAATGTTTTCAAAATCGACATCTTTAAGTATTTCAGTGCCTTAGTTAGTTTACTGCCAATGCATTGGCGGAGAACGATAATGTGCCAGAATGCACGAGCTTCCGCCGTGTTGCAGCCACTGGAAAAGTCATTGTGTCACCCAGCGTACAGTAATGTCTCAGAACAAGTTCTGAATGAAATCTCTGGGACGCCCCATTTAATCTTCTCCCGCCATTACGGGAGGATGTGACGCAGTTGATCTCTTCGCTCTGCAGTGGAGCGCGACTTCGCTTCCCACTCAGAGCTGTACAAGGCGTAGTTAGTGCAAGCCTTGTCCTCACTTCATAAAAGCCTTACCACTCCGGAAAGGTCCGCAAAATAGATCCCGCGCGTACAATGCCGCCAGGAAACGTTAGAAGAGACGATTGTAGCAAAGTTCAACAATTTAACTCCTTGCAGACAAAGCTGCCGGGCTCTGAAAGCAGCAAGGTGCTGAACGCAGCCCATGACGCAACAGCTGGCCACAAACAGTCCCGGCTTCATCAAAAACCTGCCCTCTGGAGTCCACGTTGACAAATTCTTTAACAAGCCCTGTGGTTACAAGGAAGCTGGTTTCGCTCTGAGTCACCCCTGTTCAAACAGTTTACTGGAAATGGCGGGGAGGGGGAATTTTCAGAGAAGTCATGTGACACCGTCCAGACAAACCGCAAGCAGTAAAGGGTTCAATGAAGTCAGACATAGGGCCTGACAGTAACTGACACCCAGCGAGCACGGGGGCACTCAATCACCTACCCCATGCATCACAGTGAGGGTGGCTGAGGGAAGCATTAACTCTTTCCGAGGTCTGCTTTCTATAAATCATGCACCCGAGAACAAACAAACAGTTTGCGCTGATAGTAACACAGGCAACTCCAAAATATTTTCCCAAGAGCGTTCTCGTCTGGGCCCAGAAAGAGCCCGCACAAGGGGTCGCCACAGCTGGGTCCTATCACCGGAAAATACTGTGCCTCTGATGTAAGTCCTACTAGTTGAAAGCCGGGTCATGGGATTTCTGGACGCATCGGAAACTGCATTATCCTGAAAGTAGCGTCTAGACTCCCGGTTAACCCTGTCCAAGGGGAGCAGATGTGCGACCTCTCACCTCGCACGGGCTCTCTGTTCCGGCCTTGGCCTCCACCGCCCTCAGTGTGAACAGAGAAAGGTAATCCTGTTTCTCCGCAGGGAACTGCTATCAATTTGGGTATATAAAGGCAGTTTAGGCTGGGGGAGGAGTGGGTGGGGTGTAGGGGTATGGAGGGTGAATCAATAGGGCACACGAGTAGAGTTCGGCGATCCTTCTATTTCTGCCACACTATCTTCAGTTGGTGCACCTTTCAGCCCATCTGAAAACGATTTAATCCATTCTTTACTCCACTGGCTAAGAGAAAGATGTCCATCAGTCCAGTCTGACCCTGCACGGGTCTACCGTGCTGTAAAACGCTGTGCCCTGTCACCTCACAAGTGTGCCAATTGCCCAGGGCCCCACCCAAGAAAGTGAACATTGCCTCTCTATCTCATCTTTGTCTATTCCAATATTTCACTATCTCTCCCTCTCTCTTCCTGTCGTTGCCTACTATCATCTTAAGGATTTCTAGGAGCCCCAGAAAATAATTTCAGCGTTTTTTATGTGACCCCATTTCTGCAAGGTTTTTTGGCATAATGAGGAGTTTGCAATAGGAGAACAGGGGTAACAGAATTGAAAGCTGTTGAGAGCAGAGGCCCCCAAAATATTTCTTGACAGGGACCCCAGAAATACTTAAGATGACACTGGGTATGTGGGCAGAGAAGCGCAGAGTTGTTTTGGGATAAATGTGCCCATGGCCTGCAAGGCCCTCCTCTCCATTCCGTCCTACCTTAATGTAAGTGTAGCCCCGAAATATACCTGCTTTCTTGTTCTATTGTCTATTATATTCTCTGCGCACCCACCTCATAAATAACTATAAACATCTGTTGAATTTACAGAGCTCGGGCAGTGCAGGCAATTCTAACAGTAGCACAGCAATAGCACTTCTTAGCAGAGTTGTTAGGACTTCTAGGAAAGACCAGAGACATAACGCACACTTTTCAGTTACCTTCCATCAACTGGGCTAAATTCTTAGGTGAAGGCATCAACAAAGTGTGTGATGAGTCGAATCATCAAAGTCAGAGTGATAGCGTACCTCCACATCACCAGGGCACAGAGTTGTAAATAATAATCTTTCAAGTGACAAACACATGTACTACACTGTAATTGTTTGTCAAGTGATAGGCAAAGATGGCCATATGGTATCTCAGTGACCATGTGGTCATCGTATTCCAGCAGGCTAGTGCCATCATACCTTCAGCCATGGTGAGCAGTGTTAAAGTGTTCGTTTGACCTCCCTTCGCTACCCTACCCTGCTCCACAGAGATGCACAGCAAAAAACTGAATTCCAGTCCCCTGCTAGGGTCGGAAATTGTGGAGCTGGTTTCTGTGTTCGGGACGGAAACACCAGACCACTGACTGCCAACCTCAACATTCTGAAAGGAGAAGTGGGACTGACAGCTAACAAACAAGGGAGGCAAACATTAAAACCATGTAAGACAGACCACCAGTTCTAACAGAGCTCACGCTTATCACGTGCAAGTGGATACCAATAAGTCAGTGCAGGGTCATTGTATGTTGTCGCTAAGGGACTCCCAACCTATGTCAACAGAAAACCGAGCCTAATGTCAACTAAATGGGCCATCAAGACACATGTGCAACACAAACTACGACACTAGCCCTGCTGTCCCCAGCTCTAGCATAAAGCTCAGAGATCTTCTTACACAAGATACTCTTCAAGAGCCATATAACAATAGTTTTTTTAAATGTTTTTTGCAGGCCTTTACAAATTGTTTTGCCTACACAAAAAGATAACGCTGTGTAGTTAATTTATTTTCTGACTCACTCTTGCCAAGATGAAAGGCGACAGTGGAAAAAAGATAACTGAGCAGGCCCATACCAGGCAAACAAGAAACCGGTTACCAGAGATCAAAGTACAATGTCGTTCAGGTAGAATCAGAAACAAGAGGAACAAAAGGCAGGGCCCTTTCTTCAGGTATCAACCGCGACCTTTAGGAGGAGCAACAATCTTTATGTGCAAGAGCATAAAAAAAGATTTTCAGAGTCGTTTAAACAAATATAATTACAAGAACCTGACCTGGTTCTGACTACACAGCTGCTTACTACTAGAGACAAGGAAGATAAACGACAATTATAAAATGGCCAATACTTTAGGACTTAACAGTTTTCTAGTTCGTTTCACTTTCTCCAGATCTTCCCCAATTCACGACACACTTTTACAAACTCAACTAAATTTTGCTTTCAAAGGTTTAATGCTCAACTATATGATGGTCTTGTAAAAGGCCGAAATCCCTATGCGTGTAATTATTGTATATCAATAGCAATAGTTGAAAAGCAGAAAGACAGTAAATGTGACTGAAGATCAAAACGTGACTCAAAGAATGCTCAACAAATAGCCTAAGACAGAAGAGTGAGCTGCAGAGTATGGAGAGGCACTTCTAAAGAACCCAAACACCTTCATTAGAAAAATAAATGTTGCATGCAGGAAAACTTGAGCAGACAAGATGTTTATTGTAGTACAGACGAGATTATTACATCAAGTATGTAGCAAAATGCATAGTGCTGAAGCATCATTATTTTGGAACGGCCCTGCAGTGTAAGAATCGTCTATAACAAATTGAAATAGTAAAGGATGTAGGAAGAGGGAAATAAACTGATCTTGAAACAAGCTCACACGTCTTGAAAACAGAATCTAAACATGCGGGGAGGTCAATTTGTGGCAATTTTTACTTTTGATTAAATAGACTGTGCATCAGGTTTAGCGTAGAAAATAATTAATTTCGGAATGCAAAGCCCTGTCGGGGTCCCTCCCAACTTCAAATTCTTTAAAAATGCAACTTCTTAGCTCATAAGCTTCACCACCAAACAAAAAGAGGTGCAAAAAAATAAAAATCGAAATTCACTACCTAGATTCCAGAAATTGCTTTCCTTCAGGACACACGAAAAAGAATGAATGGTATAATTATTGACAGCTGAGCGTTGGTAGAATTCTTCGGCACGGTATTTCCTACAGCAATAAAAAGGGCTTTTCCTGCTTCTAAGAAGTATTCCGCTTGACATGCCTGTGAATACTGATGCCGAAAACAATATATTAAGCATAGTCACAGGCAGCTGTCCCCAAACCGACAGTGAAAACCAGGTTTGAACTGTCAACCGAAATGGCACAACAAATCCCCGCTGTCATCTGTGACACATTGGGGACTTCACAGGCTGGGATGTTACAGGGTCCTCCATTTCCAAATCCGCTACATCATGATCAAACATGCTGAGCTTAGTCCCTGGCTTCAGCGAAAGACCCTTTAAAAGTATGTGGGCGGAGCACGTCTTTTTATACAGGAGGATTCTACCCAGCACCATACGTCACTAACAGCGCAGGAATGCTCAAAGCTTCTGCATGTATTTCCTTATCCGCCAATCCCACCACAGATTGGTGAGGCACACTAGCCTAAGAATCTTCGCTAGGCAAAGGGAATAATTAGGGATTCCATAAAATAAAATTGCGAGCACATGCTTTTTGTATTGGGTTGATTATTCCAAGCCTGACAGCCTGCATTAGGGGGATTAGACTAATAAAGGAAGAAAAAAGAACTGCTGCAGTGATGCCTCATTTTTTTTAAAACCCTCAGGAAGTTCTGTTCATGGCATACTCCCAATAAAATCTTGCATAAACATCTTAAAAAGCAAAGAATGTGGCAAACAACGGGTACTGGAAAACTTTGTATACTGTGTTGCATTCTTCATAAGTAACACAAAGACCAAAATATAATTCATAGATAGTCATTGAGGCCCACTCAGGAATCTGGGCAAAATACACATTTGTGGATTTTACGAACACACTGACATTCTGACAATTTGTTTAATCTCAGGCAATACTCTGTGCTCCTTGAAACATTAGATTTAGGTAGGTGCATATGGGTTTCTCCAACATGGCTAGCACTTCAACAGCATGCTTTTCAGTCTTAGGTGCTACCATAAAAATTGTGATTTAAATGGTCTCAAGAAATTTGAGATTTTTGGGGTAATCATAACTTGACTGGAATAGGATTGCTGATCCTTGTAGCAAATCCAGAGGAGGATTGCTTAAGCATTAGCTTCCTGAATTTCAGAGCTTCGAGGTTATGTATATTCTGAAACAAAGCATTTGTCTGCTGCTGGATTTTGTTAACATGCAACTCAGAGCATACTGATGGCTGGCCTTTCCACGCAAGAAATAAAATACATGTACTGTGAGTGCAGATAGTAGATGTTCAAGAGTGACTATGGCTATTTGAGGTCAGGATTTAAGGAAAGCCAGAACCCTGCCTTCTCCAAGGCACTCTCTGTATCAATCACATATTTCCCAATCATGATAGATAGCCCTCTACAGAACCCCTCCCCCTCCCACCATTGATGGCCAGTAGGACTTAACGTATGTCAACTCTACAAGTTCAAGATCAAGAATATGAGGTCCCAGGGTGAGAGTATCTATCAAAGTTAATCGACAATCCAACACATTAAAAGTAGAAAAAAGATGGTCTTAGTTCAAGCACATTTATAACAGCAATTGAGGTATCAGTGGTGACTGCTTTGGAGGCTCGATTTTTAAGTATTTCAGGTCCACTATGAATGAAGCAAACATGCAGCTTCTGCTTGTACTAGTATCAGCTTTTGAAATATTGAACACAAATATGTACTTTCTAGAATGCATTCGAGCACCTCTGTTGGCTCCTTGTAGGCTGTTCTTGACCAGTTGTTAAATTCTCCAGTGATCATCAACAGAAAAGATACAACTGAATGAATCCACAATAATGACAGGTTTACATTCTGCCACTTGCCATGTACCAATGATATGGATCAAGTTTTTTTTCATTTTTGACACCAAGTAGTGTGGACTTTTGACCAATTATAAGTTTCACAAATTAATTTCCGCAGTAAAGCTACTGATTTTGATCGTTATTTGGACACTAAATTCTTATGCTCTGTATTGCCATGTAGGAAGCAGTTTCAAATGCTTTTGGATTACGCAGAGTTTACAGCAATGCAGACACCTGCTTGCTTCTACTACAATTACCTCTGAACGAACAATTAATTAAACAGTGCCTCTTCTGTTTAGAAGTTGCTCAATTACTGTCATTTTATATACGCGGATGCAGGCATCCTGATAAAACACTTCTAGCAGTTTAGGCAAGGGGTGGGATCTGGAAAAGGTGCTGCCTTGAGGAAATTGCACTCCCAGTACTTTTCAACTGTTTTCTTCTTAAAATGACTGTGTGTAGATAAAGGGTTGGGGCCTTCGCATGTAACAAGTCAACTTGCATAAAAACTCAAACCCAAGCAAAGACTCGGAGCTTTTTTGCACACAGGTTCCCCATGTAAAACGCAACAGAAGAAACACGCATTTTAAGTTTCCTCATATGAAGTCTGGCACGAGGATGCATGCACAAATCAGCCAAATATCAACTCGCAGCTCTTCTATCAGTGAACTTGCTGGAGAAGTAAGAACATCGGCATAAGTCAGTTCTCAGCACCCACATTCAGTGATTTCACCTTGTCAACAGTCACATGACCTGGTAAATGAATGCTCATTCAAATACAACGCAAGCATCATGACGACCTTTTTCACAAGAGTTGTCAAAATGTAAACACTTAAGGAGCTGGACATGGACTGAACAATGCCTGCTGAACTGAGGCTGAGGAAAAACCAAGAGTCCTACCATTAAGAAAAATAATCTGAAATAGTTATCAAAGGAAATTTATCTAAATGAAGCCACGAGCGTGTGGCAGTCATAATGAAAGCTTGTGGGAGGTCCCCGGAATGTCAGCATACTGAAACACAAAGACATTCTGATCGGGAGGTGAGACGTTTCCACACATACGCGCTCGTGGGGAGGACCAATACAGGATGTTAAACTTCTTGTAAATGTACAGTAGCAGTGACAACAATACAACTAAGTGGATCCTGGCGCTTACGAAAAACGAAAACATCTGATTAAAAAGACACGGTTATTCAGATCAGTCACCGAATAAAACAAACCCAGCCTACCCAAAGACCACACTTTCACTAACAAATAAAATAAAGAAAGCACAAGGAAAAAGTATGGGACAAAGGCAGTAAGGAATGATACGGACAATGTTAAGAAAAACAATTTCTCTCTCAGTGAAAATATACACACATTGTCGCGCACGTGCCAACCAGAGAAAAGCGGTAAGAATCAGAAATACGAGCTAATGCCAGTCACTGTCGAACTATCTTAGTTTGTGTGCTCCTTCTTTGGCAACCGAGTTAAAAGCATTCCAATACCCTTTGGTGCAGGGCCTATATATTTTAGCTTAAATAAAACAAGACAGTACTATGGTAAAAAGTAAATAAAATAGGGTAACACGCATAGTATACATTTAGCTAAGATACTAAGCTGCTGATATGAAGACAAATAACTAAATAGTGCTGCCATCAATCAACATAATACAAAATAAAACAATTCCAACAGTACAGACGAAACACAGTGTAGTGTCTAATAGGGTCTAAGAGGGACATGCATATTGCCAGGCAAGATTTGGACCATAAGAGCACCATCCTAGCACTCATTCTGAGCACTATCCGCGACGGTTAACGAAGATCTGTATGCAAAGAACGAAACTGAGAGAGGAAAAAATAATATATCACATCCCACGGAACCATTACTGTAAAGGGCAAAAGTCGATGGTGATTGCAAAACAGTTCAAAAACCTCTTAATGGTTAAAAGTGCGTATCCCCGTAAAAGGTTGATTTAATTTTTTCGTCTAAAATTTCACAAGCATTACATTTACTTTTATACAACAGCTATAAATAAAGCAGTGAGCTAAGAAAAATAACAGGTGAACACTGTATTATTCTCTAACTCTATCGGACTGAGCAATATGTTTATATAGCAGTCTTGTAAAAAGATCTTTAAAACGTCTTAAGAGCCTACATTTTTAAAGATGATTAATTTCTTTGTTTGAATCAATGTTTCCTGTTCAGTATATTTATATTGAGTTTATTTTTTTATTTATTTTTTACACTTATAAAGCGCGCTGTTGCCAATCGGCGTCCTGGCGCTGAAGTGATAGTTCCAGAGAAGCGAGAATCAAGGTACTTATTGGGAGAATAGCCATGTTTTTAGATCCTTCCTGAATGCCAGGAGATTTGTATTGAGTTTGAGGGAGAGAGGGAGGGAGTTCCACGCCATCGCAGCTCCCCTGACAAAACTCCTTCCGCCCCAGCGTACCCTCTTGATCCGGGTGGTTTTGACCAGCCCCAGACTGGCCGACCTCAGTTGTCTACCTGGTCTATACCACTGAAAAAGATCTTGAAGGAACACTGGTCCAAGGCCATGCAGTGCCTTAAAGACAATGCAGAGGGCCTTGAACCTGATTCGCTTCCGTACCGGAAGCCAGTGCAGTTTATCCAACTCCTTGGAGACTGAGGAAAACCTGGGCAAACCCCCAATCAAGCGGGCGGCCGCATTTTGTAAAACTTGAAGCTTGTTGAGCACTCCCTGTTGTGCCTCGAGAAAAAGGCTATTACAATAGTCGATGCGAGATAGAACGAGGGCTGTCACCACCGTCTTTCTACTGCCCTCAGGAAGGTAAGGTAGAACCTTTCTGATAATTCTCAGAATGTAATGTACTGAGGAACTCATCGCATTGACTTGGGGTTTAAAGGTGAGAAGGTTATCAATGACAACCCCCAAGTTCTTCACCTTTGTTACAGGGATAGGAGGAGACCCCATATCAGTGGGCCACCAGTTAGGGCTCCAAAGATTAGTACTTGGGCCAAAAATGATCACCTCAGTCTTTGATGAATTCAATTTTAAACAACTTTTTGCCATCCAGGAACTGACTGCAGACATGCAATCCTGGAACCTGCCTGCCACCTCCCTCTTAGTCCCCGGGAGCACCGAGACCACAATCTGGGTGTCGTCGGCGTATGATGTTAACTCGAAACCGAAGGATCTGATTACTGGGGCAAGGGCGGCAACGTAGATGTTGAATAAAGTGGGGCTTAGGGAGGATTGAGTGTGCCTTCCACACAGTTTTAAAACAAAGACACAACAATGCAATGACACAGACTGTTACTAAACACAAACTGACCACTTCTGGAGGTCGATCTGTTAGAGCAGATACTGCACCAATCTGGAACTCAGTGCAGCCAAATTTCAGACCACAAACAGCCTATGTGTTCAAACAAGCTTCTGTAGCCCTAAGCAACGCGATTTAAAGGTCAATGAACTAATGGCCATTAGTAGTTAGCATCAAATTCAAGATTATTTTTTGGTCCAAAAGCCCTCAACTTAAACCATGTATCCTAGACCCTAGTTATTTCATGAGATCTTCAAGCTGCACAAAGTACGAATGTCTTCTCAATTTAAGACTATTTCAGGGGCTTCTGTGTTGCCTACCTTGCTCCTGGACCCTGGACCCTGGGCACTGGGCACTGCATTCTTGACTCCCGGCCCATTTGTCTCCCTCCCGCCGCCGCAGTAGTCATCTCCCGCGGCCGCAGTGCGGAGGGGGGAATTAAAAACTTCATTTACCGGCTCCCTCTGCGGCGGACAGACACCACACCATCGCGCCGGGCAGCGCATAAAGCAGGTGTCACTCCGGTGGAGCGGGGGACGCTTTCAGGGGCTTCTGGGTTGCCTACCTTGCTCCTGGACCCTGGGCACTGCATTCTTGACTCCCGGCCCATTTGTCTCCCTCCCACCGCCGCAGTAGTCATCTCCCGCGGCCGCAGTGCGGAGGGGGGCATTAAAAACTTCATTTCCCGGCTCCCTCAGCGGTGGACAGACGCCACACCATCGCGCTGAGCGGCGCATAAAGCAGGCGTCACTCCGGTGGAGCAGGGGATGCTTTTAGGGGCTTCTGTGTTGCCTACCTTGCTCCTGGACCCTGGGCACTGCATTTTTGACTCCCGGCTCATTTGTCCCCCTCCCGCCGCCACAGTAGTCATCTCCCGCGGCGCAGAGGGGGGCATTAAAAACTTCATTTCCCGGCTCCCTCAGCGGCGGACAGACGCCACTCTATTGCGCCGGGCGGCGCATAAAGCAGGCGTCACTCCAGCCTCGCGGGACGCTGGGCGAAGCCCGGGCAAAGGGCGGGCCGTCTGTGGCCGTCAGAGGACGACCAGGGACGGGACGGGCCACCCCCCTTGGTCCTGCCCTAAGGTATTTCCGTGCCATTTGCTTTTCTAAAGAGAAACTACCTGCCGGAGGACTTGGGCATAACATGAGGTCCTAAGACTGAAACATTAGTGGAAATCGATACAGCCATCTAGGATAATTATAACATCATTGTATTTAGTTCTCTGGGAGGAAGGAGGAATTTGTGGAAAGTACGGTTTAAAAATCATGGCTACCAAACCTAAAACCCGCTCTACTAAGGGCAAATTAGGAACCCCCCTCAAAACAAAAAAATCCTGGATCGAGACAAGGGACGCAGTACCTCATAAAGCCACTCCGACAGTAATCGATTTAATGCTAAGGAAGGTTGCCGGGAAGATAGAGCGCACGGAGAGGCGCCTATCTATGACTTTAACAACTTTGCCCCTGACCCCTACACTGGGGATTTGAATCCTAGTGACATATCAGACAACGGCAGCCGGGATAATTCATCTGACGCTGTTCCTTGTGCCCACCTAGCAATAGAGGACGAAGAACTGACAAGTAGAGGGGAAAATAGAACACCTAGTAAAAGAAGTAAAAAACGTGGTAATAAGACTATACAAACAAAAACCCGGAAAAACCTCACTAGGGGCAATAAGCCAAAAGACAGAGGACGAGGTCTCGATAATAGAACCTAGATTTCCCTCAATCACCCCGGGGTGGCTCGATCCTGTAATTTTAGATCTACAAAAGCACTTGGAGGCTTTTATAGCCAGTCAAATTAAACCGCTAGTTAGCAAATTAGATAAAATAGCTAATGAATTGCAGAGACAGGGCAAGGCTAAGGAGATTTTAATTGCTAACCAATCGGGTAATGTATTTCCAGTAGTCACTCTACCAGCTCAACAACTCACAGTATCTAATAATTGTCTAAGTAATGAGCAGTGCATCATTGCGCAGGTGCATGCAGAGCCCAAAGTGGTAAAAGAGGTGGGGGATAGAAGGACGCAATCACATGGAAACATGGGCATAGACAAAGCACAGGGACAGGGACATGCAATACAAACGCAGCCAGGGACATCTGCTATCCCCAAACAAACAGACACCTCCCAAGCAAGCATGGAGCGAAATGATAGATTTCAAGGCCCCTTACCATGTGTAAATCTACCTCCAGAAGCGAGCCCCTTTGTTGTTATCTTTGCTGGGGTACCCAAACTCAGAATGGGGCAGAGAGAATCACACATGGAACTTAAACATAAGATCATCAATTGGCTAAAGGAAGTGGGGGAAATCTTACACATAAGGAGGGCAAATTGGGTTGGCAGTAGAAGGAAAGACATAGAAGGGAATTGTATCATTGCAAATTTTAGGAACCCGAAGCTAGTGGAGTACATATTGGATAACTATACAGAAACACAACTAGTACGATAAGGACTATGCCACTAGGGTACTTCTATCCCAGGAAACTTGTCGCACATCCCCCAAACTTCAAACAGGTTAGAAGGGGCAGAATCACAGATGGATACTGGGCAAGGCACAATGAGCATGGCGCCCAGCCCTTACTACATCAGGGTGGGTTACAGTGGACAAATAGATTTAGCCAGTTACAGTCCCTGGATGAGAATGAATGACTATTGCAAGAAGGGAAACAAAGCGAGGAGAAGGATAGAAGGGGGATAATGGTCAAGAGTGGGACAGAAGCCCAAGGGAGTGAACAAAGGAAGGAACCCGTAGAATACCCACTCAGCCAAGATAGAGAAAAACAGAGGGGTAGGCTAGAGAGGAGGGAAACATTTAGGCTAAGTGAGCAGGGTACAAAAGAAGGGGATGAGCTAGGGGCAAAGTTGAATATCATGTCGTGGAACATAGCGGGCCTAGCCGGAAAAGTTGAAAATACAGATTGGAGGAATCAACTTCAGGGCTTTCATATATTAGCTTTCCAGGAGACATGGGCAGTTAACCCCTCGCCCTACCAAATAGAGGGTTATAAGTGCTTCTTTGTGCCCGCACAAGAAAGCAGAGTGGGAAGAGCGAGAGGTGGGTTAGCAATTTATGTCGACCTAAGCCTAGAAGGTAGATGGTCAGTTCCAGCCTGGACATCACATACTCTTCAAGCAGTAACGTTCCAAGGCAGAGGGTTGAGGTTACAGCGGTTTAATGTTTATAACTCAGGGCCAATAAATGGGAAGAATGCTGTCCTACGGGAGTTAGATGAAAGACTCACACAAGAGGTGGAACAGAGGAAAGGGGGGGCACCAATTGTACTATTAATGGGTGACCTCAACTGCCACCTCTGTCCAAATTTGTCCCCCATATTAACAGACTGGGACACTTGCCCGCTTAAAAATGGGCCGCATTTTGAACATAGCCACGAGGGCACAGCACTAACTACACTGATAGAAACCCATTCACTAGTACACACTATTGATCTGACAGTCCCGGAGGTGGAGGGCACATATGTCCCAACGTTTAAAGGAAGAGGTTGCTCCTCCATCATAGATTACATAATGATATCTACCTTTGCTAAAAACAGAATTACAAAGGTTAGAACGGAATGGAGCACCTTTAGTGATCATAACCCCTTAGTTATGGAAATAACACACACTGGCTGGGGGGGGTAAGAACAAACAAGGGGACATTAGCCTGCAGCCCACAGATCAGAGGAGGCGACTAAGGTGGGCAAAAATAAACCCTCAGGAGTTTTATAAAACTCTAATCCAAAAAGGCGGAAAACAGGTTGAAGACTGCCTGGACCCTCTAATAGAAGGCCCGGAGCTAGTCGCAACATTTGGACCTTTGACAAAACTGGCTGACAAATTATTGGAAGCAAAAGGTCCAAGTAAGGGCACTAAGCAACCAAGATGTTTTGATACAAGTTGCTCAAAAGCATTGAGGAACTTAAAAGTATGCCTTAAAGATAACCCCAGGGATAAGCTAGAAGTGGCCAACTGCAGACAAATCTACAAATCCAAGGTAAAGGAGAGGAAGGCCACCCTACAAGCAGAAGTATGGGCTGATTTGAGAGAGGCAGGAGAAAACAGGGATTTTACAGAGTTTTGGAGGATTGTAAATAGGCCCTGTTTTCAAGACAACACCGCCCCAGTGATTAGCACTAATATCCTCCCAGAGCAATGGGTTATTCACTTTGAGGGCTTTTACAACAACTCGAAGGTAGCAATCCAAGAAGGGGGCTGGGAGGGCATTCGGAGTTCCGAAATAGATTTTTCATTAGAGGAGATAACAAAGGCGATCCAAGGTCTGACCCCGAACAAAGCACCAGGGCCCGATGGTACCCCACCAGACTTATATAGAAGCAACATAGACCTTTGGGCCCCAACCCTAACTAGGGTCCTAAACGCGGCTATTAGATCAGATCTACCACGCTCCTGGTCCACTGCATTGATTGTACCTATTTTTAAGAAAGGGAGTAGGGACGATCCAAAATGTTATAGGCCGATCTCATTAATTGATGTCTCTGCCAAAATATTAGGTCGAGTGATTCTGAATCGGCTTATGGTGTGGACAGAGGAGCACCGCACTATAGTTGACATACAGTACGGGTTTAGAGCCGTAAATCAACCAGTGATCAGTGTCTAAATCTCTACTTGTTAATCGCCAAATACACCAAAGCCAGTAACGGCACGGGTTACATGGGTTTTATGGACTTGGCTGCGGCTTTTGACAATGTGAACAGGAATAAACTGTGGGCCATGATGTACAAGATGGGCATAGATGTGGGGCTGATAAACATCTTGAAAGAGTTGCACTGGAACACCACTGCTAGGGTCCGCTTTAGTCCAGAGGGGGGTCGTACAGACCCATTTCCGTGCTCGGGAGGAGTAAGGCAAGGGTGTATTCTCGCCCTTTTCCTCTTTTCACTTTATATTAATGGTTTAGAGAGCACCCTCATCACCCTGAATGTGGACTGCCCCAAAGTAGGATCGCGTCAAATCCCAGTACTCCTGTACGCGGACGACGCGGTTCTGCTTGCCCGAACACCAAGGAGTCTACAACAACTGGTGGACGGATTTGTTAAGTTCATGGCCAATTTAGACCTGTCTGTAAATATGAAGAAATCCTTTGTTATGGTGGCCGGCAAAAAACCTTCTAATAAGTTTGTGTTTAAAATAGTGGGCCTTTTGTTTGATGGTGAAATTCAATTTAACCCATTGGTTGAGGAACACTGCACAAAGCTGGTCTCTTCAAATGGTGCAATATTAAGCTTTGCTCGTAGGCTGGGACGATGGTGCCCCAAACAAATAATGACTTTATATGGCTCAATTAGTATGGCAAAGGCCCTGTACGGTGCTGAGGTGTGGGGCTTCAGGGACTCCGAAATTGCTCAAAAAGAACTTGGGATTCCATATATTTTAGACCATGTCAAGATGAGGCCAATTATAGCATGGATCAGAATATGGACCAACCCAGAGGCAGCATTGAGCAGGGAAATTGTCTCAGACTGTCTGCAAAGGGATAAGGGGTTACAAATTCCCTGGCTAAAATACGTTAAAAGCACTTTAGAGAATATAGACCAGCATCTCCTTTTTAGCGACCCTTCCTCAACTTCTATCAGCTGTAAATCAAGAGTCAAAAAGTTGCTTATAGAAACATTTGAAACTGTTAGGCTTGGTCTGGACCCTTAAAGAGATCAATAGCAGCTCACGGTCTAGTCAATAATGGGGAGGGCATGGAACCCTATCTGTTTTTGATGTATAACCAGCATATTAGATTTTTAATGTGTCGTTTTAGGCTCAATCTGTTACCTAATATCTTAGCTTATCCCTCTGGTTTTACTGTTACGATTGAGCAGAAGGGTGCCTGCGACAATAGGTCTCCGCAGGACACCCTTCATTTTGTACTTTTATGTTCATTTTATCGAAACCCTAGGCGTAGATTTTTGGTTGACATCCTCAGGAAGCAGAAATTTCGTCATGCAAGAGCTGCACTGCTTTTTTTACAGAGAGCTAATGATACGCACACCTTATACTCTATTGTAAGTTTTTTAAAACTAGCAGTAAGACTGAGAAACACAACAAATTAACCAACTTTTGTACATAATAATTATCTCTCTATATGAATTGTACCCTCTACTCCCTGTAGTTTTAATTTGTCATAAGTTCAGAAATGTAATTTAATGACATTTTTATTGTATAATGTATTTTTATGATGGTTTTTAATCGTCGAAATAAAGATAAAAAAAAGACTATTCATTCTTATCACAGAATTCAATATTTAAGCAAACAGAGTCAGGCTTTACTAGTAAACATTTTTTATTAACTCAGATAAATCAAGCTTATGAATAAAGAAGTTACTTATATCAAATAGTTTACTTCTGAACTCGTCAGCATGGAGTGGAAGTGTATGCATCATCCATAATAAAGTCCCCGTGAAAAAGGAGAAAAAAATGCTTCCCTTGGGAAATACCTTTTCTGAAGGAAATGTGAAGTTCTGGAAAATGTTAAAGCTATGCTGTCTGAGCTCCAGGACGTGCCATAGTAATTTCTAGAAAGGCACTCCATGGCATCATGCCCAAAAGATATGTGATGGCCCGAAGAAGGGGCCACAGTGACTCTGAAAGCTATTCTATGTTAAATTTCCACACCAAGGAAGTAGGGAGAGGAATAAGAAAAGCACAGAATATTCCATTCTGCATACCTCTGTCTCTCGAAAGAGCAGAAGAGAGAGAGGGCAATGAAAAACCTAGGCAGAGAAACCTTCCGAGAAAGCATTACAGAAGACAAGTAATTATTTCTTCCATGGATGCCTCTCCAAGTCGAGTACTCTTCTTAAGACCCCACAACAGTAACCAAAACAGGAGGTTGTACGGATTAGTAGACTTTTATACGAGTAAGTGCTGGAGCACTGCAAGTCCGAACCTCGCGCTGTTCATGGCTGCCAAATCTTACAAGTAGTGTCCAGTGAAAGTATGAACAGAAAACCAAGTTGCTTCACAGCAAATGTCATAAATAGATACACATCTCTAAAGAGTAGTGAAAAAAGCCTTAACACTTGTCCAATGAGCTTTGAAATTCTCAGGATGCTTCTTCATGATCAGCAGGTCTGTTTTGATAACGCTTCACCTTTTCATGCATCATAAAAGCCCAATAACAATTGTACCTTGGATCAAAATACTTGTGCCCATCAAATATAGAAACAAAGAGCCCCGAGAATCTAGTGAAAATGCTCCTATAACAGAATTCCTTGCATTTGAAGCTGGAAGCATACGTTTACTTGATTGGTCTGAGTCTAACACTGACTTATTTATCTAGTATCACTTCACATCACTGAACTTATTTGTGGATGTGTTTTATCTAGAAACCCGATTCAATATTGTGACTTTATCCCCTATACGGCTATAATCAATAATATCCCTATAATGGCATAATAATCAGAGCCATATTTCAGTAAATCGCCCCTGCATTCCAAGACACGGCAGAAGCTACTTCCTTAGATTCCTAGAGAGCAGTTCGACACACCAAACCTCCAGCAACCTGGGAAAGCCCCGCTTGCTTTGTTTTGATTTGTAATAGAACTCCTGCGAGCACTGTAAGAACGGCCAGTTCTTAGTGACTTCTTTATTGACGTCTTATGTCCAAACCTTACGTCAAACTCAGCACCTTTCAGGTATAAATATACCAACGTTGCCTTAAGCAAACACACGGTGGTGATTCTGGAGCAGAGCAGCTAATCTACTTTCCGAGAGCCCAGCAGAAGCGAGAAGCCAACGGACGCTGCCCCTCCTCTGTGACGCGCTGAGAAAGACGCTGTCTTTTCTCCTGCCGAGAAAATCCAGCTCCGGCATTTCCAGCCTACCCTTGCGGGTGACTGGGATATCGGGTCCTGAGAGGGAGATACCAGACCTCCTACATTCTATCCCCAAGGCACAGTGCTGACTCAACCCTTAGAGAGAATTCTTGAACAGATCCTTGGCAACAAACCTACTTAACTTAAACTGCTACTTACTTACTCCTTCCCACGTATTAGAATTAGGTCAGGTACACCGGGGTAGGCGTATTTTAGAAGCACCAGTTGAGCACGTTAGCCTATGTATATATGTTTTATCCTTTTTAAAGTGTCTTATGGCTAAGAAACCATATCAATGCTTTTACAGTATTATTTCATAATACTCCTTTTACTGTACGTACTTTACTTTACAATCAGTATTGCAATTGTGGCAATTCATTTCTCTTGCATGAGAAGGAAGACTGCTCAATAAATAATACCTTTTATTGAAAATGCCCGTCTCTCTATTCTCTGCACCCTGGTGAAATTAAATATGCACAACTGACTGAGTGAAATAGCGGTCTATTGTTTCACACGACTCTAGAGATTGACTCTTATTCTGAGGGAGCAAAGTTGTTACGTTTATGCGGTTGTCGGAAGCTGAATCCCTTCTTGTCTGAGCCAGGGAAGCTGATCACTTCCTATTCAGTCAAGAAAGTTTCCAGTGACCTCTGAGCTAGCTGGCGCAAACCTAAATTAAGTCTAACATAGTCAGTAGAGACCTAGAGGACCTCAGTCCTACGTCTAAACTGTTGTTTATGTTATTCCAATGCGCAGGGCCTACAGGGAAAATAGGAACTACACTACATGGCGCCCAACGTTTGGTAAGGCGATAAAACTAACGCAAGACGTTAGAGTAACTCAGTCGTGCTTTTTCACACAGACCCTTTCTCCCGTACATACTCCAATAGACGTCTGGAGTGGGTGAAAGGTTAAAATCCGCCGGAACTTAGTAGGAAGAGATTCCTATGTAGAGTTTCTGGTTTAGTCAATGTTGAAGGATACAGTGTTCCAAAATATTGTGCACCTAATCTTTTGTTTCCTTGAAACCTGATCTGCAACAAAACCTTTCTGACAGTAAAAATGCCAGATAGTGAAGACGAAAGGGAGGCAGCTAGAATAGCAGCCCGACTACTAGAGGAAAACACGAGTCTCCTACAGAATGACCAGAATGCTATCCTCATTCCGGTCAATATAAGAAAAACTATAACTTTAAAACTTATAGAAACTGTCATCACGAGGTGGCACAGTCATTCTCGTGATAGAGGCACACTAATATCGGCAGATAGAGGTATTCTATTCATGGATAAACTTTCCAGCAGCAAACGCTACAACACACGAATTCCACTATTACAGAATAGAGAAACCACCGGAAGAATATACACCTTTCGAGGATATTGAAATACCACTAAATTACCAAGAGCACCTGGTTTAAAGGCGCCCTAAAACATAATGATCACATCACCAGGCTCGGTCCACTAGGTAGACCAGGAGCAACGTGGCCGGTTCTAGCCAGCTACACACCACATCCAGACATTGAAAAAATGTCAAGAGAAGAACTTTCAGCACAGCTAAAATTACTAATTAAAATTCACAGACAGTTAGTCCAATATGTAATGCGGACTACAACAGTCCAACCAGCAGTTAATATTCCACAGCTGACCCCTTATATGGGGAACACAAATAAAATTACACCACAGAACATACAATCATGTCTGGGAAAAACACCCGCAAAATGGGAACAAATTCCATTCTGGCTAGCACAGAAATTAACTCAAATAGAGGCAATATTCCCGAATACTACCCCTATTGAGAAACATAGGATTCTGACTATCTGCCTTCCAATGGGGGTCGCACCACATGTGGAGGACTGTGACACTTGGAGCACAGTCTTTGCTTCCATTTACACAAAAACACATGGTGTTCTGTCTCTGGCGGTAATACCAGATGTGCTAAAACAAACTCAGAATGAATACGGTGCAGAACCTGCTTTAACTCTTGGTATGAAATTATTGAAAGACTTCAAGCAGGTCTCGGCTATATTATTAGCCAACATAAAAGGAGAAGCAGAATCTGTGGCGATCCGCCAAAAATTGAAAGAAACAGATATAACAGATCAACCAATTGAGCTTGCCAGAATCATAGAAAAATGCTATGAAGAACTAGGTAGAGATAGTTTGGGTGGGAAACCAGTAAAACCCCAACTACTTGAAAATCCTGAAAAATTATTTATTAAAAATAATCTAAACACTCCTAAAAAGAGCTGGGATGGAAATAAACAATCCATTCCCAAAGAAAAAGGTTTCCAGTCCAGAGGAAGGTCTCCTCGGCGGAAAGAAAAAACTCAGAATCGAAAACACCAGTCTCCCCAAAGGGAGCCGTCTGAAAAAAGATACATCCTTAGAAATAGGGATAATTTGAAAAAGCCTGATAGATATCAAGATATTGATACACGTCCCTCTCGATCTTTTTCGCAGAAATCGGAAAGAAGAGGACGGTCGGAACACAGGGAAGAGCACGCCAAGTCCACAGACAAGGAACCTGCTCAAAGTAAAAAATTACAATTTCCAAAAAAGAAGGTAGCCAGTATTAAAATAATCAAACATGCTGAGGATACTGAGGACACAGCTGAAAAACGGAGAGTGGGCACAGACAATGCTAGACAGCGCAGCAGAAATCAGCATAGCTCGCAAGATCCTGATGAATCATCTGGAGACAGAGGACGCGAATGAATACATTCAAGTGGAAACTGCAGATACCAGAGTTAGCGACCTCATAAAATATACAAAATAACATTGCGTATAGAGGGAGATAAGACTAGGAAAATAAGGGGTCTGTTTTGGGATAACCTCTCAAAAGGCTATGACATCCTGTTAGCTGAGAAAGATTGGCCCCCAGAGTTTGTCAGGGAGTGCCCTCATGGCGAAGAAATGATTACGCCTGCCTTCTCAAATCATATTCCAATTCACAGAAAATATATATATGCAAGAAAATGGGCAGTAGCTCAAGCACCTGCATTTTATAAGAATCATGTAGGATGGGATGAGGACTCTCCTCCTCACAAAATCCAGTTAAAATGTCAACCTACTGCACAAAGGCAGTACCCGATTAAGCAAGAAGCTAAAAAACAAGTCAGGGAGATTTTAGATCAACTTGAATACCAAGGGGTGATTGAAACATGCACCTCTCAAATGAACAATCCTTTATTTCCTGTCTCCAAACCAGATGATTCGTATCTTCTACTCTTGGACTACAGACACCTTAACTCATGTTGCAAAACATTTGCGGTACAAAATTCGCACAGTGCGGCACTAATGAATAACATAGTTCGCAAAAAATACAAAACAACATTAGACATTTCTAATGGGTTCTTTTGTCAAAATATTGCACCGGAAAGCAGATACTTGACCGCTTTCTCAATAAAGGGGTCACAGAAAAATTTCTGTCGACTCCCACAGGGATTCAAGAACAGCCCAGGATTATTATCAGCCAGAGTAACAGAGTTACTACAAATGTATGATGATGAGGCATTATCTTATGTCGATGACATCTATCTCACAGACGACGACTTGGATACTCACTTGAAAAGAGTGAACACCATAATACTTGGGTTCGCAGCAGAGGGTTACAAATTCAACTTTAAAAAGTCACAAATTGCCCATCTAACGGTCCTATTTTTAGGATACGAATTATCAAGTGAAGGCAAAAGACTAGCAGACAACTTCTTAGAGAAGTGCGCTGTACAATCAATTCTAGGCTTCCTGAATTTCGGAAGAACTTACATTCTAAATTATGCAGAGAGTTAAACCTCTACGAATTAATAAAACCTGATTTTAAACCAATACACTGGACTCAAAAACACACAGAAATTTTGAGATCACTGAAAACAGACATGTTGGCTAAAACAAAATTAGAAACACGTGACAATACACGCAACCTTGTAATCTGAGTCATCCCAGGAAGATGCGGATTCACGTACCTAACCTCTAATGAGGGAGAAACGGTACCAATAGCTTACAAATCACATTTGTACACAAAAGCAGAAAAAAATTCAGTCTTACAGAAAATACTATAAAGGCAGTTCAAACTGCTGTAGCAAGAGAACGAGCCCAAGCACAAGGAAAAGGAATAACTGTTTTCACAGCAGAATCAACCTTCGAGGTGCTATTCAGCCCAGTAAATCTAAAAACAGTGGCACTAGATCCAAAATGGATACAGTGGGAAAATTCTCTTGATACAGAAAAAGTGACATACCATTATGTCCCGAACATGAAAAAACGGAATGATTTGAAATATGAAGAAGAATATCCTCTGCCAATCGAAATTCTGCCTCTCCAACAGTACTCTTGTATAATATATACAGACAGATTTGTACAGCATTACAATGTAGATGATAAATCCTACAATGCAGCCTGCGCGATTGTTAAAGGCCGCTGGCTCTGCGGTAAATTCAGACCGAAAATAACAAAAACTGAATCACTGAGAAACTGTTCGGCTCAGCGAGCTGAAATCAGATCTTTAAAGATGGCGCTTGAAAATGCAGAACGTTAATTCCCGACACTAATAGTGTGCGATTCGTATTTCAGCGTCAAATCTTACAATAATGAGTTGCAGAACTGGGTTCAAAATGATTACAAAGACGACACAGGTGCCACAATCAAGCATAAAATGCTTTGGAAACAGGTTGTTCTTTTACAGAAAGAACTACAAAAGACTCACGTGATACACACTCTGAGTCATAAACGTGATGGCGTTCACGTTGCAGGGAATTTATTGGCTGATACAGCCACAGCGGAAGCAACTAACCCGGCTTCCGTAGCCACAAAAAAGCGATCAGAAAAATACATAGACGGGGAAACCATGCTGGCGGTAAAAACGTCTTCAAAAGGCAACTGTGCAGCACTACCCGTGAACTATCCATTCAATTATACATACACAATTGACGCAAACTCCGTTCCTTTTTCTCGAATCCCTGGAGTGGGGGATAGGGTAATTCCAAACACGAACCGGAGAGTCCTATTAATAGCAGACGCACACATGGGTGAAGGTCCAAGGCACAAACAGATGAAGGACTCTCTGACAGAATTACAATCAGAATACTGGTGGCCGGGGATGAGCCTGCAACATTATAAATTTGCGAAGAGCAGTCCAGACTGCAACAGAGACCACAGTAACGAGCCAACCTGAGTATTGCCATGGCCATTTCTGTAGTTAACAGAAGGCTATCTATACATAAAATCCAGCGTCCTATTAATTCCTTTTAAGACTAAAATCACTTAAGAATGTGGTCCCAGCGCTCGGCTGACGCCAAAACTGTTATAAAAGATTTGCGAGTCTTTATCGGCACATACGCAATTGCCATGCTTCATTCTGACCAGGGTCCTGCTTTTAGCTCTCGAGCTTATAAGGAGGCCATGACCAGCATGGGCATTGGGTTGCGGCACTCTTGTCCCTTCCATCCTGAGGGAAACAGGGTTGCGGAAAGAAAAAACCGAGACATAAAGCAACCTGCAAAGGTATTAGGTTCGGGTGATGGGTGGGTCCAGCATTTAACAAGTGTCCAACGTAGTCTTAATAATCTGCCAAGAAATTCTCTAAAAGGTTTCAGCCCGTACGAACTATTGTTCGGAACTAGAATGTATGTTCAGGACTTAGATAGTCATGCTTCAGTGGTAGAAGATAAGAAAAAATGCTTTGACATCAAAGATCGTTTGGCTGTTTTACAGGACTTAAATGAAACAAGAAAGCCCTGAGCAACATAAAGTTAAAACATCAGCCAACAACCACTGAAGACACACCACCTGTCCCAGCAAGACCTGTCTGGATTCCAAAGATTGGGGATCTTGTCAGAGAGAAAATAGCGGTGAAGAAGTTATTTGGGCCTTCTTACAGAAAAGCAGTACCTGTCTTAGCAATCAACAGAACAAGATCAGTTGTACTACCGCCCCTTGCTGTTAAAAAGGAGAACCGAGTTGTATCCATCGACCTGGTAAAACTACAATCATGTGGCCAATAATAAGTAGTAGACCAAGTGGACTCCCAAGAAATAGCAGAATACCAAAATTTGCTACAATCCAAGAGGTTCAAACTGAGAGACTAATCACATTTGATAAACCTGCAGTGAATAAAAAAGGACTATGCAGAAATGCCATGGAACTTGTACCTCTTGAAACCCAAATTGAAACAGTTCGATAAGAAACACCAGTCTACAATGATGTAGCATCAGAATGTGCTAATGAAAGGCAATTTGAAAAAACAATTCCAACAGTTGACAGAACTGCATCTGGCTACTTCATCAATTTCGATAACTTTTCTGAAGATCAAAGCGAGTCTGAAGTAACACCAGCAACAAAGACTTTTAAAGACAAAGCAATAGTACTCTTTCGTCAACTACAAGAAGCATATCTAAATGCACCGTTGATTGAATATTGGATTGTATCAGGGGTACTCATACTCCTACTCTGCCTAATTTTTGTTTTAATTTTAGGAAAATTTATTACAGTACAATGGACACAGCAAGTCAGAACATCAACTTAGTTCTGAAGCCACACAAGTCATCTCACATCGAGAAAAGAGAACTATCATCAGTGAATGTCACAGCCATTCGAATACCAGGCGGGGTAGTTTGGGACAAAACAGATTACGAAATATATGGACCGGTCGAACTCTTGAAATATCCTCATCAGTTTAAGGTTTCATTAAATGACTTTGTAAAACCAAGTACATTTGCGGATGATTGGGACTTTGAAAGCATAAATAATATGATGTAAAATTTAGTTATGTCAGCAAAATTGACAGAACATGATTATTTGCAAGGTTCATCGAATTATGAACAGATGTATTGCTATACCCATTATGCAGACCACTATTTGCATAAATCTGTTCAACCTAGAAATGTTTTTAAATATAATCAATGGGAACATTGTGCAACTCCACCTAAAAGCAGTTCAAAAACATTCTATGAGAAATTCCAATACTTCTCAGGGTTTAACACAAGTGATGCAGAAACATTTTATTATAAACTGTTAGATAAAACAGGGACAAAAACCATGCTGACAAATACAAAATTGATCTATTCGGAAACATTTTATGTAAAAATGATTACATTTGGTTTTGATTTCTGGAAAAACAACATTGAAACAAAAACCATCTGGGGTACAGAAGAATGGCAGGTACAGGGCCTAGAAGCAGTTTTGAGCCTGCATGATACCAGAACAAATAATGTTCTTGAATGACACCATTCAACAAACTACCTGTTTTGGCCTAGCCAAAATCAAAGACTTAAACAAACCGTCCATTCCAAAGCCAACACCTGATAACACAACCACAGATATTGAGATAGACGTATCCAAAAGTTTACATCAAAATAGAACACATCCTGATTGGAAAAAGTGGCTAATCAGGCCAACAGACACAAATAAATGTCAAGATAGATTCCTGAACAAAATACAGGGGTTAAAAATGACCAGACCAGACCCTAGATACTCCCAGAGACAACATCCAGGGATAGTAACAACATACAGTGTAGGGAAACTATGCCTTGAATGGTCACAAACATCTACACTGGCAGAAATTAAGCAACACTTATCTTTACTTAAAGATGGTGCTGAATTGCGCGATTTCATAATGGGACCACGCAAACAGCGTCAAAAACGTTTCATAGCGGCCAGTATATACGCTGCTTACAATGAGGCATGGAAAGTGACTCAAATTGAGACAGCAGAGAAAATACGAGAAATTGATCGTATTAATTTGGAAAAATCACTTTCTGTTGTGGACAATGGGTTAATGACTCTGTCCTCCAGAATATATTCACTGGACAGTATTGTATCATCTGCTATAGATATAATAGATCAGGACTTGCTAATGTTACAACATGGTCAGTCCCAATTACGTTCTATTGTACAGCTAGGCTGGACGCTGCAAAACCTGCGTTCAGGCTATGTGCCTTGGCGTTTAAATCAACACAACGTCATTGTTCTCTATCTTTAACCTTACTGATAAACAAATCAGTTTGGCACAGAAAGGAGCAGACTACACGATTCTAAGCATTGAAAAACTTGAGAGATTACCATTGACAATGTCAGAAAGACCTGTCATTGAATGGATAATACACGGAATTATCACAATTCCGATAACAACTTTCCAATTTAAAAAATGCCTAGAGTATATACCTAGAGTATATACCAGCAGGCCAGTATGAAAGGTTGGGTAAAGGGTACATTAAGTCATCATGGAAATTACCTTATACACACACATGTTATAGTAATAAAAACCAGAATGTATTTCTTAGTGGTAATAATTGTAAACAATCACTGAGCGGTATACTTCTGTGCCAAGGTATTAATTTACATGGGGCCTGTGAGGGGACTTCAAATAACCTTTCATGCCACTAGCACGGCACACCTGCAACACAGATAGAGCCATTCTTTAGACAATTTTCTAACTGGAGTTACGTTCTAATAACGGACCACAGCTGTTGTGGCATGGTGCCAGGGAAAGCATATCTCGTAAGCGTTAGTTCCATGGTCACTTGCTCTATGCAAGCATTGTATCCAAACGGCCCTGGAGACTCAGAGGCGACGATTTGGCCTCTGTTGAATATCTCTTCTATACGAATTGATACTTTAAGCAGAATGAAGTCTGTGCTTTTACAGACAACAGTGCCCATCACGTCAAATAGGTGGTTCTCCAGTATTGGTGTCTTTCATAGATTCACATGCCTGAATCATTCCCCGTCGTCGGAGTGGGAGTCCCACAGTATATAAAAAAGTAATAAAATGCCATAATACATATAGCAAATATCAGAAATACCCAACCAGGAAGTAAAGTAGCACCAGCTACAGTAGAAAAAACCTTCACAATCGTGACTATCCTAGTCATTATGTCTTAGTCCAAACTGCAGCCAATCAGGCGACAGCACCCACCAGAATGTTCTCCCCAGAGGCTCAGGCTCTCAGATTTTCTCGCACAGGAGTGAAACCCCATAATGCCTGAGTGAGTCTCTGGGGGGAGGCGGGCAGGTTGCATGTGAATCTATGAAAGACACCAATACTGGAGAACCACCTGTTTACAGGTAAGTAACTATTGTTCTTCTCCAGTATTAGGGGTGTTTTCATAGATTCACATGCCTGAATCAGAATAGTAAGCAGTACTCCTAGCATAATGCTCGTAGACGTCAGAGAATCAAATATATATATATATATATATATATATATATATATATATATATATATATATATATATATATATATATATATATATATATATATATACACAGTGTACATGTATAACAATCATCATCAACATCTGTAATAACGTCTAAAGAGGATAGAGGAGGAGGTGGAAACAGAGGCTCACCTTATTTGAAAAGATTGCGCAGCACTGCTCTTCCAACCGAAGCATCTGCGTCGTCTGCTGAATCTAGACAGTAGTGTCTAGTAAAGGTGTGTCTGCTAGACCAAGTAGCAGCTCTGCAGATCTGTCGAAGAGGCACACCAGCAAAAAGGGCAGTGGAAGAGCTAACCGCCCTTGTAGAATGTGCTCTTGGCAAGGCCTGTAAGGGTCTACCGGCCTGCTGATGACAACGTCGAATAGTAGAGGAGACCCATCTAGCAATGGTCTGCTTTGACACTGCACAGCCCTGGCGCTGCCGTCCATAAGCCACAAACAGTTGATCTGTCTTGCGGATGGCCGAAGTTCTTGATAAGTAAAACTTAAGACATCTTCTAATGTCTAACAAATGTAGTGCTCTTTAAGCTGGAGACTGTGGGGTTGGAAAGAATGTTTTTAGGACAACCGGCTCATTCAGATGAAAATCCAAAGGCACTTTAGGCATGTACGTTGGATTAGTCCGCAGTACTACTGAGTCCGCGGTGAATTGGATGAAAGGCGCTTTAGATGTAAATGCCTGAATATCGCTAACCCTTCTAGCAGATGTTAAGGCCAGTAACAAAGATACTTTCCATGCCAGAAATTTCAGGTCCACCTTATGGATCGGCTCGAAAGGGTGACGCATGAGCTGAGTTAGTACGACATTCAGATGCCATGCAGGAGGAGGTTTCCGGACAGACGGAAACATACGAAACAATCCCTTGAAAAATTGTTGTATGATCCGCACAGAAACAAAGAATTTGATCCATCATGACGAAATCTAGAAATGGCAGCTAGGAAGACTTTAAGAGTAGAATGTGCCAAACCAAATCTGGCCAAATGCAAAAAGAAAGGAAGGATTTGCTCCGGTTTGGCATGAATGGGATGTAAACCATTAGATTGCCATCATGCACAGAAACGCCTCCACTTAAGTTTGTAGGTCTTGATCGTGGATGGAGCTCTGGCCTTCGCCAGTACCTCCTGGCAATCTTGTGGAATGTTTAAGTGTGCAAATTCCATGTGCTGAGGAGCCAAGCTGACAATTTCAGCGAGTTCGGGTCTGGATGGTACACTCTGCCCTGCTGGGTGGAAAGAAGGTTCGGAATGCGTGGAAGTTGGATAGGGTTGCATTCCGAGAGAAGGAGTAGCTCGGTGAACCAGTATTGCCGGGGCCATCGTGGAGCAATCAGTATCAACCGGCATGGCTGCTTCTTCATCTTCCTGATGACTTTCGGGATCAGAGGTATCGGTGGAAAAGTGTATGCGAATATTTGATTCCAATTCAGGGAAAGGGCATCCCCGCACGAGTCCTTGTGGGGAACCCAGCTTGCAAAGTATGGGCATTTCCGGTTCTGGTATGTCGCAAACAAGTCCAGATCAGGATGCCCCCATATCTAAAAGATGCGGTTTAGAGATGGTAGATGTAGTTCCCACTCGTGAGTGCAGCCCGTGGACCTGCTGAGAGTGTCCGCTAACACATTTGCGATTCCCGGAACGTGGACCGCTGACAGATGGATATTGTGAGTCAGGGCCCAACTCCAAATCTCTTGTGCTTGCTGCGACAACCGGGCTGATCTTGTGCCTCCCTGCTTGTTCAGATAATGCATGCAGGTGGTGTTGTCTGTCCGAATTAAAACTGTGGCGCCTTGTAGAGTCGCTTGAAAGGACTTCAGGGCTAGAAATATGGCGTGCAATTCTAGCCTGTTTATGTGCCATCTCATTTGGATCTGGTTCCATTTCCCGCTGACCGTCATGCCTTGGAGGTGTGCACCCCAGCCTGTCATTGAAGCGTCCGTCGTTACTATGAACCTGGGCACTTCCGTGAGGAAAGAGCATCCCACTTGTATGTTGGACCGTTGAGTCCACCATTGTATCGCTCCTCGCATTCGAGGCGTAATTTGGATGATATCCACGAAGGACCCCGATACTTGAATCCACTGGCGACTGAGCTCCTCTTGCAAGGGCCTCATCCGAAGACGACAGTTGGGGGTGAGAAGAATGCAGGAAGAAATCATCCCGATGAAGGACTTGAACCTGCGCACTGAAACGCACCTTTTTAATAACAGTGCTGCAGCCAATCTTTTCCTGTCTTTCCTTTGAGATGAATACTTGGGCGAGCTTGGTGTCCAGCGTCGCTCCCAAGAAAGTCTTTCTTGTTGCTGGCGTGAGGTGTGACTTTTCGAAGTTTACTGAGAAACCCAGGCTTTGCATCAGTGACAGAGTTGTTTGGATGTGATCTTGCGCCATGTCGAAAGAACTGGCCTTGATAAGGCAATCGTCCAGATATGGATATATTTGTATCGATTGCAACCGAAGATGGGCAGCCATCGGGGCCAGTATCTTCGTAAACACTCTGGGGGCTGAACGCAGTCTAAATGGAAGAACTTTGAACTGGAAGTCCCTGCCAGCCACTCTGAACCTCAGAAACTTCAGATGCCTGGGAAAAATCGGTACGTGGAAGTATGCATCCTGAAGGTCGAGTATTCCCGCCGAAAGAAATTGGAGGATTTTTTGAAGTGTTAGCATCCTGAATGACAGCTTTTTTAGGAATTTGTTTAGGGCACGCAGGTCGAGGATGGGACGCCATTCCCCCGACTTCTTGCGAATAAGGAAAAATCTTGAGTAGAAGCCTTTTCCTTTCTGATGATGAGGTACCCTTTCTATTGCTCCCTTCCGAATCATGGCGTTGATCTGGGTGAACAGCTCCCCTTTTGGGGGGCAATTTGGGGGAGTTTTTACGAATTCCAAAATGTGACCTCTGGCTACCACATCCAGAACCCATTTGTCTGTGGTAATTTTGGACCAATTCAAGTAATTTTGGGATATTTTTCCTCCAATTTGGTTCGGGTTGGCACAAAGTGGTGGCAGGATGCGTACCTCATTTCTTATTGTCTCTTCCTCGATAATTAGATGTTCCTCGAGGTTTTCCTCTGTCCATATGTCTGCTGCCGATATGGCTGGAATCTTTGGTTTCCCTGGGCGGAAGAATAGGAGCGCTGCTGGTTATAACCTCCTCTATTAGAGAAATTCCCTCTTCTTTTTGCCCACGAAAGGAAGACTTCCGGTATTGTAGAGTACCCAGCGAACGTGCTGTCTCAGTATCTTTTTTGATGGCCTCCAGAGCATCATCAACATGCTTTCCAAATAAGTATTCTCCATCAAATGCCATGTCTATAATCCTTGTTTGGACCTCCTGCCGAAAGAATGTTGCCTTCAACCATCCTTGCCTCCTGAGAACAGCTGCACCCGCTAGCTGTCGAAATCCCGTGGCAGCAACGTCCACTGCAGCGTCAATTATTTCAGAGGAGACACACTCTCCTTCCTGAAGGATCTTCTTCGCCTCAGTTCGATCTGGTTCGGGAAGCTTGTCCACATACGGCGAGATGTCCGACCACATCTGCCTATCGTATCTCCCCAATATGGCTAGGGAGTTTGCGGCCCTAATGGTCGTAGCTGCAATAGTAGAAACCTTCTTTCCGATAGAATCTAGGCGTCTTCCATCCTTGTCTGGTGGAACAGAGAATTGAGATGTTGGATTGGAAGACCTTTTCTGCGCTGCCTGCGCTACCACAGAGTCTGCTTTAGCTTGTCCGATAAGGCACGCTGGAGAAGAATTTGGCGCCCTATATTTCTTATCTACTCTCGGGAGCACTGCCGGCAAAGAATTTGGCTTGGACATGATGTTTAGTCCTTCCTTCCAGATGAATTCTATAATCGGAATGGTCCAACTTTGTTTCTGTGGTGTAGACTTGAAATCATACAAGAAGCAGTCTTCTTGCTTTGACTCCATGGTTATCATGAACCTCTTTGTTGCTCTATCCATGATCTTGTGGAATGAGGCAATGTCCACGGGTGGTGACTCAGATGTAGTAGGTTTTGCCGGAGAGAGCGTGTTTGCATTATAATCCTCATACTCCGACGATTCTGACCCATTGTCCAGTTCTCCTTCTTGTTCCTCATGATCTGAGAACTCTTCCTCCCCTGTCTGAGGAGCTGTAACTTGCGACGCAGATAATGTTGGACATCCTTCCTCCAACGTCACAGAAACCACTGATTGCGTCTGCTTAGTAAGCGGAGTCGCTGTTTTAGGTCTTGGTGTAGATACCTGAGATTCACCTGACTCTGAAGGTGGGAAACGTCTGTAATAGTCACTGAGCATATACTGCAGATTGCGAAACAAATCGTCAGGCATCTGCATGCCAGGAGCAGGCCTGTCTGCAGGTGACGTAGGCTCAGTTTCATCCATCTCTTCCTCTATATCCTCTTGAACCTTAATTCGGAGGTCAGATGGACTTCTAGCTGCTCCAAAATTTTCATCCTCATAGGATCCTTCCTCATCGGAATCCAAAAGTTTCTGTGGCACTACTAGCGTAGAAGAAATCTGCTCAGTAGTAGCCCTTTTCTTCAACAGTGTAGCTGTAGTTGCAGGTGATGGTAAAGGAATTCCTGATGTCTGCGCTGACCAAACTTGTAAGGTAGTGCAGCTTGATAGAGGCGGCGTCGATGGTACCTCCGTTTGCTGCTGAAACTGTTGCCTCGTTGACGGTATCATCGTCGACGGGGTCGTCGTCGAGGTCGTCGACGGTAGCTTAGTCGACGTGGTTTTCATCATCGACGAGGATCTCTTCGTCGACGAGGTCGTCGACGGTAAAATCGTCGACGGGGACGCCGTCGAGGTCGTCGACGATGGCTTCGTCGACATGGACTTCGTCGTCGACGAGGATTTCATCGTCGACGGTAACGTCGTCGACGTCGAGGACTTCGTCGACGGCACCATCTTCATCGTCGACGGGGATCCAACCGTCGACATCATAATCGTAGACGAGGAACTCGTCGACGGTACCTTAGCCGTCGTCGACGGGACAGTTGTCGACGACGAGATAGGCCTGATCTGAACATGAACCAGTGTAGGCGATGAAGCCGAAGACATGACAAGAGTAGGCTTTGGAGAGGAGAAAGTCATAGTGCAGGTGGTAGACGTGGCCACATGAGAGGAAACACAGTCCTTTTTTGACGTTGAAATTGTCAAAGGTGGCAACTGAGGAGGCACAGATTTTGAAGATTTCTTGGGAACTGTAGATTTCCCAGACTTCTTAGAGGGCGTACTATCCCCTTTAGTAGGTGGGAGAGTCTTACTCGAAGTACTAGGCCCAGGAGCATCCTGAGAGGATTGGGCCTTCTTAGCCACCTTCACCCTTGGAGATGAAACTTCAGTTTCAGCCTTCCTCTTAGTAGAAAGAAATGAAGAACCAGAGGCAAAGCTTCCTACCTCAGACAAAGGGTCCTCCTTGTCCTTGAGTCTGTTAAGCCACAATAGCAGTCGTCCTTCTCTATCCCTGATGGTCTTAGGGGGGAAGGTCCGGCAGATCTTGCACTCCTTTGCCTTATGGTCAGGATAAAGGCAATATAAACATTTCTTGTGGGGATCTTCCTTGAAAAGTCTTTGCTTCCCACAAGAATCACAGGCCCTGAACAGGGATTTTGAAGAAGACATCTGTAAAACTTGAAGAAACTAACTGTGTAGAAGAAAAAACTGAGCAGAGCTCAGGGAGACTCCCTTCACACGACGTGCGGTAGAAAATCTGAGAGCCTGAGCCTCTGGGGAGAACATTCTGGTGGGTGCTGTCGCCTGATTGTCTGTAGTTTGGACTAAGACATAATGACTAGGATAGTCATGATTGTGAAGGTTTTTTCTACTGTAGCTGGTGCTACTTTACTTCCTGGTTGGGTATTTCTGATATTTGCTATATATATTATGGCATTTTATTACTTTTTTATATACCGTGGGACTCCCACTCCGACGACGGGGAATGATTCAGGCATGTGAATCTATGAAAGACACCCCTAATACTGGAGAACATATGATCTTCAAGTTGCAAGTACAACGGCAGAGATACATACACTTTTATCAACTAATTGCCCCGTGCATTTCGCAGAAATGCTAAGCCAAATCCTAAATATGTCAGATGCCAGTGGTATCTCGAATGTATTTAAGACAATTTTTTCGGGACTGTTAACACCCTTCGAAGCAGTCCTGGGCATCTTTCCCAATTTTGTCCATTCGGTTTTTGGTGGCCTACCACTAGTTTTGGGACTCGTAGCAGGAATCTTATTTTTGACCCTTCTGCTCCGATATGGCAAGCCAAAACGCAGACGTGACTCCGGCAACGATGGAAGAAACGATCCTAGCAATACGCTACCGGGACCGCATAACTAAAGTCCCTGGATTAGCCCGGCTAAGAGATCTGAATATGACCTGGTTTCTTTCATTCAGACCTATATGGCAGAACTGCATCTTACCTATGCTTCGATGTATGTTATACGGAGAAGAATGCGTGTTAGACACCTGTCTTACACTACAATCAGCAGTGCCAATGGATGTCGATACTTTGCTAAGTCCAGTAACGGCTCATGCATCGTGTTGTCCCCAGCGGTTACCAATCCTGATGACGGCATTCGTTTAGACTTCTGCACTACGATTAGGTGTTGGCAGTGAAGCAAGAAGTGAGAGCAACATCACCCAGGTACGACCTTCTGTGAGCATTGCTGATCCCGAAATTGATGATAGCAATCATTCTCACGATTGCCCGGTTACAGCATTATCATCCTTGGTCGAACTTTCACCTGAAGCTGTAGACTGTTTTTTTCCACATCTATCTGAAGTCATGTTTTCCCCTGAACCAAAAGAATAACTTTTAAGCAAACCGGCACACAGCGTTCCCATGAACTCTGAATTCGGCCTTCAGCTTTGAAAAACAAAAGCTACTGAAAACATTTGGAACTATTTTTTCCCCTGAAAACGTAATTATTTTTTCCAAATTCCAAAATATTTACTTTTTTTTTGGCACTTGTACTCTGCTTGAAGTAGAACTATTCATAAAGAACAGAGCTTCTATTTTTAGCAAATCTAGAGACAAAATGTTACCACAGCCTCTAGCACACTCACAAGCAATTTCATTTATATGTGATGAAATAGTCTCGACCTTCTTTTCTGTAATTAAGAGACATTTCTTGTGTAATTTTCGCAAATCGCTCAACTGAATATATATGCAATTTTTGAATGATTACACTGCTTAAAAACGTACAGTACCTATAACGTTCCGTGTATTTCGCATACACCATTTCGAATGCAAAATGTATTTTGGGGTGGGTTGGAATACACATGCATCTTTTTGCTTAGTTTTTAGTAATTGATGGACATAAAACCGTGGAGTGGGTGATGTGTTTTATCTAGGAACCCGATTCAATATTGTGACTTTATGCCCCTATACGGCTATAATCAATAATATCCCTATAATGGCATAATAATCAGAGCCATATTTCAGAATATCGCCCCTGCAGTCCAAGACACGGCAGAAGCTACTTCCTTAGATTCCTAGAGAGCACACCGAGTTCTTTCGACACACCAAACCTCCAGCAACCTGGGAAAACCCAGCTTGCTTTGTTTTGATTTGTAATAGAACTCCTGCGAGCACTGTAAGTACGGCCAGTTCTTAGTGACATCTTTATTGACGTCTTATGTCCAAACCTTACGTCAAACTCGGCACCTTTCAGGTATAAATATACCAACGTTGCCTTAAGCAAACACACAGTGGTGATTCTGGAGCAGAGCAGCTAATCTACTTTCCGAGAGCCCAGCAGAAGCGAGAAGCCCACGGACGCTGCCCCTCCTCTTTGACGCGCTGAGAAAGACGCTGTCTTTTCTCCTGCCGAGAAAATCCAGCTCCGGCGTTTCCTGCCTACCCTTGCGGGTGACTGTGATATCGGATCCTGAGAGGGAGATACCAGACCTCCTACATTCTATTCCCAAGGTACAGTGCTGACTAAACCCTTAGAGAGAATTCTTGAACAGATCCTTGGCAACAAACCTACTTAACTTAAACTGCTACTTGCTTACTCCTTCCCACATATTAGGCTTAGATCAGGTACACCGGGGTAGGCGTATTTTAGAAGCACCAGTTGAGCACATTAGCCTATGTATATATGTATATATGTTTTATCCATTTTAAAGTGTCTTATGGCTAAGAAACCATATCAATGCTTTTACAGTATTATTTCATAATACTCCTTTTACTGTACGTACTTTACTTTACAATCAGTATTGCAATTGTGGCAATTCATTTCTCTTGCATGAGAAGGAAGACTGCTCAATAAATAATACCTTTTATTGAAAACGCCCGTCTCTCTATTCTCTGCACCCTGGTGAAATTAAATATGTACAACTGACTGAGTGAAATAGCTGTCTATTGTTTCACACGACTCTAGAGATTGACTCTTAGTCTGAGGGAGCAAAGTTGTCATGTTTATGCGGTTGTCGGAAGCTGAATCCCTTCTTGTCTGAGCCAGGGAAGCTGATCACTTCCTATTCAGTCAAGAAAGTTTCCAGTTACCTCTGAGCTAGCTGGCGTACAGTCCTGGTTGGAATCACCATCTTAAGCATCTTTGGGAATTTCTTCAGGCATTGGAGGTCCAAAGTCAGACGCAGGTTTTCTCCATCTGGGGACTAAAACACCCATTATTGCAATATTTATGCAACATCCTGTAAGCCATACCATACAGTCTCCTAGGTCACGGGCGGACATGACTTATGCATTACGGCAGATTGAATTACAATTGTTCACCTCATTTTTAAACTTGCTTATTGACCTTGCTATGTGTTTTTAAACAGTTACTGTGTGATTGCAACGGTGTATCTGGTTGTGTGCAGGGCGGCTGATTGATAGCGCTATTGCACCCTTACCTTAACAGCGGCCCCTCTGCCTTGGTCCATCGCGGCTTCTGCCGATTGTGTGGAGGGCGGCTCACCTACCGCGGCTCCTAGTGCCGGGCTGGTGGTGGGAACGGGCGCCATATTGGGAGGAGCCAGAGAGCGCAGGGACCTGTGGCAGCGGTCCAGTCGCTCGAGGCTCCCTCACATAAAACGATAGGGAGTCCTTCCTCACTCGTGGATTCCGGGTTGGTGGTAGCAGCCCGGCGCCATTATTTGAGAGACGCTGCATTACGGCAGATTGAATTACAATTGTTCACCTCATTTTTAAACTTGCTTATTGACCTTGCTATGTGTTTTTAAACAGTTACTGTGTGACTGCAACGGTGTATCTGGTTGTGTGCAGGGCGGCTGATTGATAGCGCTATTGCACCCTTACCTTAACAGCGGCCCCTCTGCCTTGGTCCATCGCGGCTTCTGCCGATTGTGTGGAGGGCGGCTCACCTACCGCGGCTCCTAGTGCCGGGCTGGTGGTGGGAACGGGCGCCATATTGGGAGGAGCCAGAGAGCGCAGGGACCTGTGGCAGCGGTCCAGTCGCTCGAGGCTCCCTCACAGAAAACGTAATGTGGTGGAGGGAGCGCAGCGGGCGCGACGGAGGCGCGCCGGAGTCGCGCTAGAGTCAAGCTCGTCTGCGCTCGTCCGCGAGCGTCCGGGACTAGGGGCTAGGGACTCTGTGTGTCCTTTGGTGTATACATCCGCTGAATTAATAGCGCTGAAACCTTCTATCATGAAGTGCCCCCCGTACCCCTCAACACGGTGAAGCGGACGTTTCGCCTAGGCATCACTAACCCCATCAACCTAACTACGGACTCTGCCTCTACGTACGCGGTCTCGGAAAGCACGCCAGGTACCACTTGTAATTTTAGATGTGTTTATTTAAACACTCGTTCCATGACCAAACATCAGACAGATATTTTTCTGTTACTATCCGACACTAAACCGGATTTACTTCTGTTGACCGAAACATGGCTTACACCGGATTCTTTACCGGACATCTTAGCTGCCTTGCCTGCCGATTATTATATTATCTCCGTGTTACGACCAGCAGGTAAAATTGGGGGCGGGGTGGCCATCATCTCCAATAAGAAACATCAACTTAGACAACTCCCCTCCTTAGATATTTCTAATGTGGAGATTATTGTTGCCAAATTGGATACTGTCAATGGGACACTTGTGGTGGTTTTATTATACCGCCCGCCCCAAACTATGGTTATGTTCCCTGCTATTCTTGCGGAGCAATTGGCCATATTAGCCACTAATAACTCAAAACTGCTCCTGGTCGGGGATTTAAATCTCTGGTTTGATAACATCCTATCAGATCCCCAAGCAGCTGAGACTAGGGACCTTCTGAGTGATCTGAATTTAATACAATATATAGATACTCAGACCCATCAAAGGGGCCACAGTCTCGATCAACTTTGGTCATTGAATCTAGCTATTGATTCTATTGATATTAAACCTTGTAGCTGGTCTGATCATTTTACTATTAGTTTCTCATTTTGTGTTGTGAAAGCTCTTCAATTTAAGCTGAAGGCTACTAGTCTGACTCGGAAATGGTCCTCGCTGGACATGTCAGCTTTTTTAAATCTGTTAAAGTCTACTCTGCCAGAGCAGAGCTCAGATGTGGAGACAGCCGACTGTAGGCTTCAAGACTGGCTAAATTCGGCCATTAATGTTTGTGTTCCCCTCACTCGCTTTGATAACTCACGCAGCGCGGATGCGCATAAGTGGTTCACACCGGAGTTGAGGAAACTAAAACTTGAAGTGAGGCAGCAAGAAAGAACATGGCGCTCCAATTATTGTCCTCAAGCAAGGATCGCTTACTGCTCCACTCGCAAAGCCTACCAAAAAACGTTGCACACTCACAAAACTGCTTATTTCTCTTCTAAAATACTTAACGCCACCAATAAGTCGAAGGAAATTTTCAGGATTGTGACTGAGTTGTGCAACGATGAGAGAACTTCTCCCCCGGTTGTCCCTTCACAATCGCTCTGCAACTCGCTGAACGACTATTTTAATGACAAAATAGTGCTGATTAAGGACACTCTATCCAAGCTCCCAGTTTGTGCTCCGATAGACGACACTTTTTTAAACCCTCTCACCTTGCACTCCTTCCCTTTAATCACTCACCAAACCCTTCAAGATTTGCTCACTAGAGTTAAATCAGGATCTCCTCAGGATGCCTGCCCTCCCCAAGTAATGAGAGAAATTGGTCGGGCACTCCCAAGTAGCCTGATTCCACTGCTTAACAACTCCCTCGTGTCAGGGAATGTCCCTAATAGTTTTAAACAGGCCTTATTGATTCCTTTGAAAAAGAAACCTGGCATTGATTCCTTGGACCTTTCTAATTACAGACCAATATCGTTACTGCCTTACTTATCCAAAATTTTGGAGGCGCATGTAACCAACTGCCTATCAAGCTTTGTGGAAGCCTCTGGGTATTTACAACCCAACCAGGCAGGTTTCCGGCCTGGTCACTCCACTGAGGCAGTGATATTGGCCGTTCAGAATACTTTAAGGTCTAATGCTGACAGAGACTTGCACCAGGCTTTGGTGCTATTGGACCTGTCTGCGGCGTTCGACACGGTTGACTATACCATCTTGGTCAACCGTGTCGAACAGGCCGGTTTTCGAGACTCGGCCTTGGCCTGGCTCAAGTCCTTTATTTCTGGACGTACCCAATCGGTTCGACTAGGTTCCTTCACAGCCCCTAAAAAAACTTCCTTTTGTGGGGTTCCTCAAGGATCCTCCTTGTCCCCTTTATTATTTAATTTGTATATGCGGCCACTGTTATTCTCTCTACGAGAGTTTAAGGTTGACGTATATAACTATGCAGACGACCTGCAGCTGGTCTTTGTGCTAAACTCCCACAATGCTGCCGAGGACTTCCGAGCAACCATGTCTTTTATCCAGAGGTGGATGTCTCTAAACCACCTTAAGTTAAATCCGGGAAAAACGGAGCTCATTCTACCCGGGAAGAGTGAGATCAGTTGGAGTCCTAGTTTTTGGCCATCGGACATGGGCTCGCCTCCAAAAAAATCCCGTACAGTAAAAAGTTTGGGAGTGACTCTTAGTGAGGACCTTACCTTGGTGAGTCAAGTCGGAACTGTGGTCTCCTCGGGGTTTTTTCAACTGAGGAAGATCAAGAAGATAGCACATCTTCTTACAGGTCTGGCCTTAATTCAGACAGTCAGTGCTCTAGTCCTGTCCCACATTGATTTCTCAAATGGCCTCTATTTGGGGGCACCTATTGGCCAACTTAAAAGATTGCAATACTTGCAAAATCAAGCTGCGAGACTCATTTGCAAAGTCCCTAAGTGGGAATCAATCAGACATGGACTAGAGACCTTACACTGGCTGCCTGTGGAACAGAGAGCCACCTTTAAGGTGGGTTGCATTGTGTTTAAGGCTCTGGAGGGTAAGGGTCCTATGTTCCTTAGATCACTACTGCGCAAATATACACCTTCGCGCAGTTTGAGATCAATCCACAAAGATCTACTTGAGGTCCCCCGTTTCAAAAAGAAACGCCAGGGAGGCAGTAGTTTTCAATTCTTAGCCTCCTCACAGTGGAATTCCCTCCCTTTGACTCTGCGACATAGCAAGGGCCTCCTTGCTTTTAGGAAGGCATTTAAAACTTTTCTTTTTTCCCAGGCCTATTGTAAACAGTGATTGTATTTCTTTTATGTACTGTTATGTTTGACTCTCTCACCAGCGCCAAGAAGCCCCTGGGCGTATGCGCGCTTAACAAATAATAAATAACATAACATAACATAACATGCAAGCATTTACAAATTCTCCTTTTTCGGGGAGAGATTGAGATGGTACATGTTAGGAATAGGGCAAAAGCCTCCGTTATTCTTGGTCACCAGAAATTAGTGTGAATAGCAACCACAATCTACTTCTAATGCCGGCACATTCTCTATAGCTTCCTTGGCCAAGAGAGCTAATACCTTCTGATGGAGCAAGGAGAAGTAGTCCTCCATCAGCCACTCATATGTAGGTGGCATTGGGGGTAGTAACAAAGGGGAGAGAGTAGCTGCAAAACTCAACGGTCTGATGTTACTGACCTCCAGTGGTGCATGTGACGGCATATCCTTCCCCCACTGGATGCCCATGATGGCCAGAAGGCATACTAAAGGGTTTTGGAAGCTGTGGCTACCGGGGGAAGGGGGGATTTTTGGACAGGCTGGACCTCTGGCTGACAGTCCCATATGGTCTGTGGGAACTGTGTCCTTGGCCACAAAAAGATTGTGCGGTTTGCTGGACGGGGTGGCTTGGTGTGTAAATATGCAGTTAGAAGCCCCTTCCATGACCACAAAAGGGGCAGAAGGCAGACTGGGGTTGGCAAGAGACCATGGGAAGGCCCTAGGACCTGGTTGTAGCTCTGCTGTCGTTAAAGCAAACTAGCACAGAGCCTGCCTTCTTTCCAAACAACAGAAAGCCACCACAGGGCATGTCCATGAGCAAAGCTTGGACATCCCACAAGAAGCCAGTGGTTCTCAGCCAAGCATGGTTTCTAAGGGCCACCCGTGATAAAATTGCTCTGCCCAGCGAGTCAGTTGTGTCCAGCCCACATCATATTGTGAACTTGGTTACATTCCTCCCATCAGCAATTACCCGAGTATGGCTCAGGCCTTCTCCGAGACCATGGGCAACACTTGTGCAACAGAGTATCAGATGGTAGGGGAGTATCGACCCAAGAGTCACACAGTGTTCCTCAACCGCAGTGCCAAGGGGACAGAAGAGAACATCCTCTTCCCAAAGGTATCCAGCCTTTTGAATTCCATATCTCGTGGAGTGGTAGGAAATGTGCCAGGGTTCACTTTGGAGATGGAGACCAGGACTACCAAGCTCTCCGTGGTGGGGTGCTTAGTGAGGAACTGGAGTCCCTGGGGTGGGCAGATGGTCGTGGGCAATTGTATTATGCACAGGAGCCACTGTGCAGGGCTTGGGCCAAGCCCCAAGTAGGACATCGATAAGGGCTTCACTGAATGTGCGCAACAGTAAGGTGGGGGCAGCTCCCAGCTGACGTACGTCTGTAAAAACTTTAGTCTTGATTGCTACTCATGGTAGCGTAAGGTCTAGGACCTCTGCCGCCCTTCGTTCAACCAGTGCGAATGAGGCACCATCATCTGTAGCCACAGTAGGGGATGGAACCAGGCCAATGTCAGGACAGGTCTCCAGTCCACTGTCATCCGCGAGATCCTCACAGAAGTTGTCCTCGGGGATCTTCTAAGTGGTATCCATAGGGGTCCGCAGGCCGCTCCCAATCACTACCCAATCTAGGCCTGTTGTAAGAATATGGCACTGGCTCCAATATGGTACACTCCCCTCAGTCAGCACCGGAACCAGCATTGGAAGACGCTTGTGCGGTTCTGTATTGGAATCAGGAATGATGATGGGGTAGCACCACCAACGGGCGCCGGCATTGGAGCGGGTGCTGGGGAAGGTCGAGCTGTAGTATTGAAATGTATATGAGAATAAACAATCGCTCTGAAGTAGGTCATCCACGGTCTGATTACAGTACTTAAATATAACACTCAAAGACTGTGGAAACCTTATATATTCAGAATACTACATAACCATAGTGAAACGATTCCTACAACCAGTCCTTTCTTTCTCAGGGTGGATTCACAAACGTACAAACAGTTAAAGTTTGAATGCCAACCCTAATTGTTATGCATTGTGTTTAGAGGGGTATAATACATCACACATAGTTCACCAGCTTATGTGAGACTCCAGTAATTCTCAAATTACCAGATATAAAAAACAAGACATCTCTAACCAGTTACTAAGACCCTTAGGTTGAATGGAGTCAAGTGTTTTTATCCTTAAGATTGCTCTCTGTAGGAGTTTTTGGTTGATATTATCGAGCCTCTCTGGTACAGCTTCCAAAATTTTAAATCAAAGTTAAGAAACATTATGTCTCTGTTTAACAAAATGGATGACCATTGTCTAATTTGTCAATTGTCAACAAATATTACTCTTATGTTCTGAAATTTGTATTCTGAGGTTCCATTCAGTTTTCCAATGTATAGTAAACCACATGAGCACTGTAGAATATAAATGCATCTTTGCATATCACATTTCTCATTGTGTTTCAGTTTAATCTGATGACCCTTATGTGGGTGATTAACAACTGCCCGTTTGATGGGTATTATTACAATGGATAAAATGTTCACACAGTGTGATACACTGTAAACAAATGCTAGTGAAACTAGGTGCAGGATGAGCTGTAACTATCTCTTCTATGTTTCTCGATCTGGTGTAAACAAAAAGGTATCTCATTGAAAAGAGTGCCAAAATCATGTTCTATTTGAATTCCCATCTTTAATAGTAATTTGCCTGATGCCAGCACTATGGGTAGCAAATGTTGACACAAATGTAAAGCTCCTTTTCTCTCTAACAAATTTGTTTATCAATAGTTCTCTTGATCGCGAGCCAGTTCATGTCTTGACTGTGTTAATCTCTGATGTATGATAACCCCTTTTGTGGAATTTCTTCTTATGTTCTGTGGCGGTAGATGCATACATTGATGGATCAGAGTGCATTCTTTTTAATCAAATTAACTGTGAAAAGGGATATTTTTAGTGCCTCTGGGGGAAAACTTGAAAAAGAAAGTGTTATTTTTATCTGTCTTTTTTGTTAGATATTTCATTGACCTTGCCTGTATCTGAAATGATTACAATAGTGTCAAGAAAAGGTATTTGTCTTTCACGGATTGTCATTTTTCTCATCTAATTCTTTAGTGTTTGATGTGTCTTCAAATCTCCATGCTAGATAAAGAATGTTGCCTATAAATCTACTATACATCAAAAGACCTTTAGTCCATTTTCTCTTATTTCCAAGATATGCTATGATTCGAATTTCCCCATGAAGATATTGTCGTAACCCGGCGCTTCGATAAAACCCATTGAGATTCCATTCTTCTGCAAGTAATATTTGTCCCCCATTGGAAATAACGACGATATTATGCAGTACTTAATTTGTTTTGTTTTTTTTAAAAGTGCCAGAGCTCTTGTCAGGAGGCAACTTGCACCAGGCCATTTCTCCTGTTAGCGCTGCATAAAACCAAACCAACTACTAACCATGAGTGTGGCGGAATGCCCAGAGCTGCCGACTTTGTAGCTGGAGAACCAGGTTTGAATGTTGGCTCAACATCTGGTGATTCTGAACAAATCACTTATTCTCCCTGTGTCTACCATGAATGAATCTGTTCTTAACTGATGCTTATGAAAAGTGCTGGTGTTGATTATTAAGTGTCAGTGCTGAGCACCGGAAACCACCAACTCAAATGAGGCACTGGCATTATGAGAAATGAAGTAATTCTATGGGGAACACTTTGTCTGCACTGATTTCTTCCATGTGCAGCAGTGCCCATTCAATAGCTTTGATACCAACACTATTGGGAACTGATGTATACAAGGCATTACCGTCTACCATATATAACCAAACATTTGACCAGTTGTTTATCTGAACTTGTGTAATTTAGGTTAGAAAAATCGGTATTGTCCTGGAGGTAAGATTTTGTGTTTTACACACAAGGTTTTAAAAATGCATCTGAACAGACACAATCTTTCCAAATTGTGCCCCAGATAATCACAACCTGTTTAGGTGACATGCATGGAGGCCCCCAGGCCATCTAAAATATTTGATTAGAAGATTTTTGATAGCAGTGTAAAAGAAATTTCATTACAAGACCGGAGGCTACCATTATGCATATACTTTTATTTGGTGCCCAAACATGCAGCACTTTAAAGAACATTGAACACATCACAAAGTAATAGAATGTTCAGAAAAGCAGTATAAGTATCCTGTGCACTGCATCATCTCTTTAGATGAGTATATCAGCTCTACTCCTCATTTTGGAATCTCTTTAATCTTCCTTATTATACTTTAGGCTTAATAGAGATTATTTATTTTTCAATTACTAGTATTGTACTCTATCGCATTGAGCTATGCTTATTATTATGATTACTATTAATTAGATCATCTTTTACTGGTTTTATGTGAATCTTGCAACCGATTTATCCATTAACGATGTGCCGTAAGTACTTTCTTGCACATGCCCTCTCTTGGGAACTATGGACAGGTAAGTCTTTTCGCTTTGGTGAAATTACTCCAGTAAATATTCAATACGCATGTACCATGAACTGCATTTATCATAATGCTAAGGGGCAAACTGTGCTGGGAGGTGAAGCAGTGTGCTCCCACCCCTTTCTGTTTGAAAAGGCGCCATTGAGCTGATGAGCTTGTGGAGATGCACCTATGCACCTACTAGAGGTACTGAGGCCTGAAAGGATTGTGGCAGCCTGCTCAGCAACCCCAGATTAAATTAGTTTTTTTCTCTACTGATGACGGATGATATCCAGAAACATGGGTCTAGAGATTTACAGCACTAATCTGCACCAACTTTGGTGGAATAATCCAGTAAATATTCAAGTAAGCATGTACCATGAACTGCATTTACCATAATGCTAATGGGCGAACTGTGCTGGGAGGTGAAGCAGTGTGCTCCCATCCCTTTCAGTAAGTCTTTTTGGTTGCCTCTACAAGCATTTCATAGCACTTTTATTATTATGCTTTAATTTTGTGGCGCTCTTGCTTTTTCATGACTTTAGGTTTACATAAACCGTAACCCGATTTCAGGCCATCAATCGATTTGGCTTCCCACGGACGCGATTGCAACATATTTTTTGTTGCGCGCCCACGGAAATGTCAAGTCACTTCAAAATAAACATTGCAGGCAGGTTCGGCCCCCGCATCACAGGCACTCACCTGTATCCGGGCAAAACTTCCCAGCAACAAGAAACTTCATTGTGCGCATCCCGTACAGAGTATCTGTTCAGGGAAGGAAGGTCCTTTCTCTCTGTTGACAGTCCAGGCGGAATGTTTCCTAGACAACAGCTTGCGCACGGGCTAAATTTGTCAGTTGGGATTTTTTTTTTTTTTAACTTTATTTTTTGCAGCAGGAAGTACACGGATATCTTCAGCCTTGAGCACATAAATTCCATTTTAACTCCCGTATCCATATATAGGTTAGAGCTTGTAACACAGCCTTTAAGCCCACAACCCGGGGGTCGGGCGGCGCATTCTTAACCAGTCACCAAAAACATGCCATATAATTATCCGTGCAGGCTTCCCGTGTCACGTCAAATTCCTGCTTTTTATAGTTTTCTCCCTTCCCTCCCCCCCCAACTGTGTTCTGCAAAAACCAAGAAAACATTTCCCAACGTGTAGATTGCCACATCATACCTTTCGATGCACCATAAGAAAGGGTTCCCCGTCCCCACATTCGGAGTCTCACACTGCTCCGAACCCTCCCTCCCGACAGCATTCCACATAGCATAACATTACTCCTCTCGTGCGTAGCCCCGTGGCGCTACTCCCTTCCTCTATCTATGTCGTTGCAAAATCATGTCCAGTCCCAAACCTGTTCGTTGCCCCCGGTGGACCGCCTATCACACTTTACTGTCCCCCTTCAAGACCATGATATTGTCTCCACTTTGCCCACACTTTTCGAAATTTCCTAGGGCAACCTCTGGCCTTATAGGTCACCCTTTCTGCCACCATGTAGAGATCCAAGCCCCTCCTCCATTCCTCCACCTCTGGTGTCTCTGCGGCACCCCAATGTTTCGCGATGTCCCTCTTAGCCACCACTAAGCCAGCACTAGGAAGATGAGTAGTGGGCGTGGCAGGTCTACCTCATTTGTCATGCCCAACAATGCCAACTTGGGGTCCCTTACCAATTCCACACCCAAGACTTCCCCTAATTCCATGAAGATGTGTGCCCAGTATATTTGTATCTTGTCGCAAGACCATATGGTGTGGTAAAAATCTCCCGCCTGCTGCTGGCATCTGAGACACGTGGGATCTGTTATTTTCCCTGTCTTAAGGAGACGCACTCTATCGAAGTACGTCCGGTGCAGAACATTTAACTGAATAAGTCGCAACCTGGACTTGATCGCTACCTCCCTGGGGTGCATCAGGACTATCTCCCAGTCTAGGTCCTCCATCTCCCCCACATCTGCCTCCCAGATCCCCCTCAATTTCCTTAGGTCACCTAGCATGTTGTTAGTTAGTGTCTTGTATGTGAGGGAGACCGCCTGGTGTACCATTTGTTCCTGAAGGAGCCTACCTTCTAGCGGGGCGTATTTCGGTATGTCCGTGAGTGTGATATTCTGCGCCCTCCATGCATGTGCCAACTGGGTGTGTTTAAAAAGTTGTGAACGATGCAGTCCAAATTCCGCCTGTAGCATGTTAAATGATTTCAATTCTCCCTTGTATATCACATCCCCAATATGTGAGATACCTATGTCGTCCCATCTTTGGAATCCCTTCAGTTTTTGTAATTCTGGCAGCCATTGGCACTGCCATAGCGGCGTCTGTCTAGTCGGTTTCCCAGCCCATCCCATACGTTTCGTAGCTCGTGTCCATGCCCGCAGTGTGACCAATGTTGCCGGTAGGAGCGACTTCCGCGCCCTTCCCCCGTACAGGTAATAAAGTATGTTATGGGGTGACAGCTTGTGCCGCTCTAGTGCATAAGTCGGATGTTCGGCCGGGGTGTGAATCCAGTCATTTATGGGCGTCAGGTGTTCCGCCCAGTAGTACGCCTCTAAATTAGGTAATGAGATGCCCCCGCTGCACTGGTGCCGTTGGAGTGTCTGGAGGGCAATTCGAGGTTGTTTCCCCAACCACAAGAACGAACGGAGGTCTGCATGTATTTTGGGGAGCGCGGCGGCCGGGAGTGGGTAGTACTCATTCTGAAGTGCATAGAGGAATTTTGGGTCACAATAGTTGGGATTATTATTAATATTTACAGAGCATGGACTCCCCCTTGTGGTGACTTGATATTTTGATCTTTATCACTAACTTTTAGCCTTCTTACTGAAGGTTAAGCCGCACATTCTGCCTCATCAAGTGAGTGTTACTCCATTAACCCCTCTCTATTCACCCACACATGTTATCTTGGGCAAATCAAATATTATACATTTTATGTACCATGGACTCTGATCCTATTAACCCTCAAAACAGGGATAACATGGGGCAAAATATAAAAAAAATATATTGAAGAGGAACTGAGATCCTCAGTTAAAGAGGCGGTGGAAGAAGAATCATCCAAGAGGAAGAGGATAAGTCCCCCTGAGGAGAATTTTTTTTCCCTCTCAGATGGGGTCTTCCCTTCTACCTCAGAACTCCCTACACAGGGGAAGGCTTCCCAAAAGAGGAAGCATCATGATCAGGCCTCTAACCACGCCTTTGACTCCGGTAGCATCTGTGCCACAACAGATAGGGGTGCTTCTTGCAGCACAATAGCAAAAGGCCACCTTTCAGGGGCCCATAGAAAAGTTGATCATAGCAGCATGATAGAAAGAAGTGACCCTCGTGGCAGAAGAAATAGAAGTGATGTCCCTGACTACCTTGATTATGAAGACAATTGGATGAGTTTATCTTTGATCCAGAAGATATCCTGCTTACCTCTGATATGTGGGAACATGACCTAGAACAAGCCTCTACTTCCTCTGGGATCAAAGATGCCTTTGGGGGAGAGATGTTTGACCCTACCACCATCAGGCACCCTCGCAGTGCTGATTGGTGGCATATGGACCACGTAGCCAAATACCTCAATCAGTGGGCCAGGAAAGGTCTTGACAAGGAGACTCGGAATTTAATGAGGAATGAATGTCACAGGCCCTCTACTGAGGGCAAGGTCTGTAACACTCCCAATCTTAACTCAGAATTAATTACATTCCTTTTTAAATATGGGAAAGATCCCAGAAAAGGCATTGAGAAATGCCTTAAACAATGCCAGGATAAACTCCTGGGCGTATTCGGCCCAATTACTTGCATTTTGGACATGGCCGAAGACGCGAGGTGGTCTCAACGTGCAATATGCCTTTTAGGCAGTGCGAACTCGAGCTTAATTACGGAGAGATGTAAAGATGCCTCTTAATGATGAATTCTAAACTAGCTGACCTGTTCTCCAAAGACGATATAGGAAATGCAAAGGGTCTTCTCTTTTGGGATGACTTTGTGAAATCCCTAGGCAAGTATATCTCAACATTTACAGCCTTTAGTAAGGCTCAGACTAACATGAGTAGAGTGTTCAGTTCACGTCCCCTTTTTGGACGGTCTGACAGGAGAGGACCACCTGCCAGCCGTGGAAATCACAGGTCCAATTTCTACCTACAATAACAGAGGTCCCTCTCCTTACACCAGAGGTTTTGCCAAAACTTCCTTCCTCAAAGAGAAAGAGCTACACGATCCCGTGGGGGAAGATCAAGACCTTCTAACCAAGGATACCAAGGTGAGCACAACTAACTTACATAAACCCTTAAAGGTGGGGAGAGGGGGGGGGGAGGGGGGACTAAGGTTTTTTACCCACAATTAGCAAAAAATAACACAAGACCCTTGGGTTCTGGAAACCATATCAGGTTTCAAGATAGATTTCTGGGAAACCCCAATCCAAATGAAAATCCTCAGAGAAATGTGTGTGAATGCAGATCAAGCAAAGTTGATAGATTTGGAAGTTTCTCAAATGATAGAGAAAGGAGCCTTAAAGAGGGTTGCCTTTCTAGATGCATCAGAAAAAGGTTTCATAAGCACAATATTTTTAGTAGAAAAGAAAGACAATGGCTGGCGTCCTGTAATAAACCTCAAAGAGTTAAACAGCTTCTTGGTCTACAGACACTACAAGAAGGAAGGGATCCATCTTTTAAGAGATATTCTACAAACGCAAGACTGGCTGTTAAAGTTGGATCTCAAGGATGCCTATTTTACAGTACCTATGGACAGAGACTTGCCGGAAGTACCTCCACTTCCTGTGGAAGGGAACTCTTTATCAATTCCTTTGTCTTCCTTTTGGCCTCTCGTCAGCTCCATGATGCTTCACCAAAGTTCTCAGTCCAGTGGTAAGCTTTCTGAGGGAAAAGACTAGTTTGACTCATTATCTATCTAGACAACTTTCTCATTATGTCGCAGAGCAAACCAGAAGTCCTGACTCACTTATCCTGGACTATAAATCTCTTGGAAAATTTGGGGATCATTATAAACACAGAGAAGTCTGTCATGTCTCCCTCTCAGAAACTAGAATTCCTGGATTTCCAGGTAAATACCATCCTGTCACAGTTAGTTTTACCAAGCAAAAAGTTTTAAAGATAAAGAAGGAACTGAGGTCAGTCTTAGCCAAAGATTCCATCCTTCTGAGGGACCTAGCACAAGTTCTGGGTCTTCTCTCCTCATCAATTCAGGCCGTTTCCCCAGGCCCCCTCCAAGTTCAAGTTCAAGTTCAGGAATTTGTATAGCGCACTACTCACCCAGAGGGTCTCAAGGCGCTTGTGGGAGGGTGGGTGCTTTACTTATCGAATAGCCAGGTTTTTAGCTGTTTTCTGAAGGAGAGGTGGTTCTGTGTAAGGCGGAGGTGGGTGGGGAGAGAATTCCAGGTTTTGGCCGCTAAGTAGGAGAAGGATCTTCCCCCCATGGTGGCTCTATGGATCCGCGGAATTGCGGCGAGGGCTTGATTGGACGATCGAAGTTGGCGGGTGGGTGTGTAGAAGGGCAGTCGTGTGTTGAGGCATTCGGGTCCAAGGTCGTAGTGGGCCTTGTGTGTGTGGGTGAGGAGACGGAACGTTATTCTCTTGTTGACGGGGAGCCTGTGGAGGTCTTTCAGGTGGCCGTAAATGTGAGCTTGACGGGGGATGTCTAGTATGAGTCTGGCTGAGGCGTTTTGGATGCGTTGGAGCTTTTTCTGTAGTTTGGCTGTGGTTCCGGCGTAAAGGGTATTTCCGTAATCCAGTCGGCTTGTGACCAGTGCGTGGGTGACTGTCTTTCTCGTTTCGGTGGGGATCCAACGGAAGATTTTTTTGAGCATGCGTAGGATGTTGAAGCATGATGATGAGACGGCGTTGACTTGTCTGGTCATCGAGAGGGAGGAGTCTAGGATGAAGCCCAGGTTACGTGCGTGATCTGTAGGTATGGGTGCTGTACCCAGGGCCGGTGGCCACCATGAGTCGTCTCAGGCAGAGGGGGATGATCCTAAGATGAGGACTTCTTTTCTACAGTGCCTTCCAGAGATTGAAGGCATGGGGCTTAAGGAAAGGTCTTTGGTACAGGGACATGCTACCCCTTTCCAAGGACACACAACAGGACCTTCAATGGTGGCAGATGAACCTAGAAGCTTGAAATGGGAAGCCCATATTCAGGAACCTGACGGACTTCATCCTAGAATTAGATGCTTGCAACCGTGGTTGAGGAGCACGGTTAGGAGAAATGGAAACTGGGGGAAAATGGTCCCTATAGGAATAATCTCTTCACATAAATTGTCTGGAGATGCTAGCGGGTTTGAATGCCGTAATGAGTTTCAGGTAGCACTAAGTGAATTCCAACACCCCGATTCGTGTAGACAGCTTCTCAGCTGTCGCCTTTGTAAACGGGTTTGGGGGAGCCAAATCCAAGACGTTATTAGATGTAGCAGTTCAAATCTGGTATTTCAGCTGGCAACACAAAATTACTCTCAGGGCAGAATTTATTCCAGGGGTGTGGTAGATTCCCCGAGGCACTGCCCCCTTACGACTGGGAGTGCAGTGACTTTTTCAACATGGCCGCTGAGATGCACCACACAGGAAGTAGCAGTAGAGGTGCAGACTCCCGCATGAGGAAGCCACACCCGTCAAGTAGGGACAAAAACCAGGAAGAGAGGAATATGCTGCGTTCAAGGAGATGGTGGAGGAAGACACGGAGAGAGAGAGGAACGAGACCAGCATGACCGGCGAGGAGGAGAGAAGGCTTCCCAGAGAATAAGACGACCCTGGACTCAAGGACAGCTGCGGAGAGGCGGAGGGACCTAGGACAACAGAAAATCGCTCCCAGAGCACCACGAGCGAGACCGGCACTCCAAGGGGAAACGAGGAGGTAGGATCTCACCCTACCACGGCCCCAGAGGGTCGTGGACTCAGGCAAATGCCAGCTGCGTCCACCCCAACTTTAAAGGGCTGGTGGGCAGGGTTAAGGGTCACACCAACGGCAACACAGTGACATTCCTCACTTAGGCACGGCACATATAGGGCCACTGGTGAAGGAACAATTACCCCACCCCATTGTATGTATAAGAAGGCAGTAGCTTGAAGTTATCCTTTTCTTTTTCTTCTTCCATACCCTCCCGAGTGCTGCACCTCGCACAGGAAACAAGCAGAGAAAGAGGGAGAGATAGAAAAGACCCCAAAGTCGACTAAGAGACTATAAAATGGCCACCAGTAAAGAGGAGGGAGGAGCCTTGTTTGATTTAGTGTCAACAATAAAAAGCTTAACCCTTTCCAACATCTGTGCTTCATAACAACCAGGGGGGGATCAAGATAGTCCCCACGGGGTCACACGATAATAAGGGGTATCAAATGTAAGAGCAGATTGGAACTCAAAGACTTCAGCGACTGGATGCTACAACCAGAGGTCAGACAATCTCTGGGGCCAATATGGTTGGACCACTTTTTAAGCAGACCTCTTTTTCAGGTCCAGTCTTACTTCAGCTGGAAGCCAGATCCGTATGCCCTAGCGGTGGATGCTTTCCTACAAGATTGGGGGAAGATGGGGCTTATGCCCTACACGATACATAGAGTGCTATGGAAAGTGAGACAAGAACTCAGCAATATCATCCTAATAACACCTTTTGGGAAGTCCCAGGTGTGGTTTCCCGAGGTAATGGAACTCTCAATAGACATTCCACGCTTTATCCCAGCATCCTTGGGTCAACTTATGGGCCCAGATGGAGAGGAACATCCTCTTATTCTAGAAGGGAAAATGAACCTTCTTGTTTGGACGATCTCAGGGGTTCAGAGAGATATTCTGGCCTTTCAGTCTTGGGCACCAGGCACTAGGAATAGATACTTGGGCATCTGGAAAAAGTGATGTAGTTAGTGCTTGGAGAGGAATTTGAATCCTATAGAAGCCCCTGTTCAACTGATAGCTAACTATTTAGCACATCTCTTCGATTCTGGCCTTTCCAACAGAACTATACACTGTTATAGATCTGCAATCGTCTCAGGTCACGCTTTGATAAATAAGTTAGTGTTTGGTAATAATGCCTTCATTAAAAGAGTCATGAAAGGGGTAAGATTAAGAAGACCCCCTAAATCTCGTCGAAATTCTCTTTGGGGTGTCAATTTGATTTAAGTTTTCTGTAATTGGCAGGACAACCCTTCTTTCTCTCAAGCAAATCTCCATGAAACTTGCAACTTTACTATGTTTAATCTCCTTTAGAAGGGTTTCTGACTTTAATGCTCTTGAAATTTCTAACAGGTTTCATTCTTCTGAAGTGTTCATTTTGATATTTGGAGGAGAACTAAGACTATGTCAGAGTCCATATTCTATCACTTTTCCCACGATTGTGAAAAACTGTGTGTGGTGAATTGCATGAAAGTGTATGACTTAAAAATTCAAGGGCATTGATCAATTACTCCTGTCTTATGTTAGACCACATAAACCAGTTTCAACTGCTACTTTGGCAAAATGGATTCGCTCAATTATGAATGAAGCAGGTGCAGATCTCGCTAGATTTAGTACTCACTCTTCAAGACGAGCTATGGCTAGGAAGGTTTTCTAGGCAGGGGGTTCTCTCCCAGAAATTCTTAAAGGGGCTGACTGGTCTAATGCTGGTACTTTCGATAAGTTTTAGTGAAGACCAGTAGAGCATGTTAGTAATGTAGCTTGAGTGGCTTTAAACATGCATAATGGTAGCCTCAGGTCTTGTAATGAAATGATGATTCTCCAATTACTATGCAGAGAGAATCTTGATCTCATTAAAGATAACGAAGTCTAACATTATTCCACCCTCCTCTCCCGAGGAATTTGGGTTTCTTTGCTCTTAACTTTGTATTCATATTGTCTGGTATTCTGTTTATAATTATAATTATTAATGATTTACCTCGTTATGCATAATGCAAACTTTGTTTATACATGCATTATTACTCTTCCAGTAATTTTTTACAGTGAGAATTCTTTCTCTTTTTACATCACAATACATAAGAGCCTTCTCCTACCAAGGAAGAATCGATTTACCACCTGGATTGTGCAGCTAAACGAGGAAGGTGATGCAATGCACAGGATACCTATACTGCTTGTCTGAAAATTCTATTACTTTGTGATGTGTTCAATGTTCTTCAAAGGGCTGCATGTTTGGGCAGCAAATAAAAGTATATGCATGTAGCCCTTCGTTATCTTAAATGAAATCAAGATTCTCTCTGCACAGTAATTGGAGAATCGTCATTCTGTTGCCATACTGGCTAATTCCCATAAACTAAGGCAAATATCATTCATCATCCTAATGGGAAGTCTAATCAAAGCAGAATTTTTTTTTTTTAAAGCTTTATTTTATTTTATTAAAGAGGACAGAAGAAAAGGAGCGACAATCCCGCACAACTTCCCACACAGGGGGCAATCAGAGGCAGAAAGCAAGGATATTAAAGGCTAGAGAACGACCACAATCCAGCTCAGATGAGCAGTCCCACTAGGCAGTAAGACAGTCCAGGCAGTGGCAGGAGTGAACCCCAGTGCAAAAGTCTCGGTAAGGTGGAAAGCTCAGTAAGGTAGAAATAGTGTTACAGAGACACATCACCTGTTGTATAGAACCCTTTCATGCCTCAATTATCGTTTAGGGCGTCGCAAGAATTCGAACCAAAAAAGAACAAACCCCCCCTTGCCCCCAACCCCCCCCTCACCCAGTGGTGGTGACAACGTTCATTCATGCATTCATTCCGACAACATTCAAACCTGAAACAAATGGAGAGCCCGCACCGTGGATGGGCAAACTGTGGACGGAAGACCCCTGGAAAAAAAGCGGACCAAGGGCCCCCAGCGAAACAAAGTTTTTGAAGTTGCCTAGGAAGATGTCTGCTACTCGTTCCATGCTCAGCAGTTTCCACAACCTCGCATGCCAAAGGGAGATCGATGGAGCCTCCGGTTTCTTCCAGGCTATAGCTAGAGTGAGTTTGGATGCTCCGATACACAGCCACCAGATCTTCTTGTCCGCTCGGGTCTGGTGTTCAAGCTCCGGGTCACGGAGACCCACCAGTACATGGGCCATTGAGTCAGCCACAGGGTACCCAAAAATCTCTTTAATGTGGGAAAGGATCTCTTCCCAGTAAGGGCGGATGATCGGGCAGTCCCACCAGATGTGGCGGAAATCCCCAAGCAGACCACAGCCCCTCCAGCATCTGTCAGAGTAGGACAGGAAGATGCGATGCAGCTTGGCAGAGTACAAGTACCAGTCCATGAGGGCCTTAAGATGGGCCTCTTTGAGTTCCACCGAGTGATTATGCGCGTGATGTCCCGCCACAGGCGCGACCACTCCCCGTCCGGAATATCTCGCCGAGGAGTTCTTCACAAGTTCCCATATAACGGGGACGAGGTGCCACGGCGGAGGTAAGCAGAAGGTTATAGAGGAAGGAGATAACGCCCTTCATGGAGGTGGTCTGCAAAATGAATGCCTCAAAAGGGGAGGGGGGTCTCGTGGCCGCATCGTTGACCTCAGATGACGTGGCCCAATGGAGCAGCTGGACGTGACGGAAGCGCTCGGGCATTGGGACTCCGTAGTCCCGCATATAGTTGGCAAAGGTAAGCGGAGTATATCCATGGAACAGGTGCGTGAGAGTACGACATCCCCCCCCTCCCTCCAGACGTCGAAGGGGCCCTCCTGTAGCGCCGGCGGAAAAGCCGGGTTAAAGTGTATTGGCGTAAAAGGAGATGGGAAAGTAGTCCAGCGTTCATCACCAGACACTGTGTCCCAAACCTTCAGGGTCGTTCGGGTGGGGGTACTAATGTATGCGTTCTTGGGCCTATCTCTCTTGGGTTTCCACGCCAAATCCCAGATCGATCTCCCCGCTCCAATTCTGTCCATGTGTAACCAATGTTTCTCAGAGAATTGTTGGGACCACTCCACCAAGATTCGTAACTGCGCGGCTTTGTAGTATAACTGCATGTCGGGGAGGCCAACCCCCCCCCCTCACTCCGCGGCCGACAGAGAGTAGCAAAGGAAAACCGTGCCCATCCCCCCTGCCAGACGAACCGAAGCATCTGGGTTTTGAGGCGCCGGAGGAAATCCACCTCCAGTGGTATAGGGAGCGCCTGGAAGAGATATAAGAATTCGGGGAGAAAAACCATTTTAAACGCGTGAATTCTACCCAGCCACGATATGTACTTCGGCTTCCAGGGCTCCAGGTCTGCCCGAGTCTGTGCCAGCAACGGGGGGAAGTTTGCAGAATACAATTTCCCTATCGGGGGAGTCAGCCGGATCCCCAAGTACAAGATGGAGTTGGAGGCCCACGGCAGCGGCGTGAGCGGCCGCAAGCGGTCCACCTCTGCTGAAGAGAGCATAAGGTTGAGAACGTAAGATTTATCGTAGTTGACCTTGAAGCCGGCCAATTCCTCGAAGTGCGACAGAACCTGCTGGACGTGCGGGAGAGACTGAGATCGGTCCCTAACGGATAGGAGAACGTCATCAGCAAATAGGGTAATCTTGTGCTGCTCTCCCGTAAAGGGGAGACCCCGTATCCCTTCGTGCTCCCGCACAGCCAGTGCCAATGGCTCAATCAGACCCCCCAGGATATAGCGGCATGGATTAGCAAATTTAGCGGCAAAAATATGGACATTTAGCAGCATAAATATGGAAATTTAGCGGCATTTTTGCGGCAATTTATTTGACTCATAGTCATTCATTTTCAGTCTGAAATCAATGGAAACTGTTTCAGCAGAATATTCCACATTGCAATAGGCATGTTTAAAGTTTCTGCAGCTCTACTGAAGTACAGCTCCAGTCCTAACCTCATGGGAGGGAGCTAGATTTCTCTCTGGGATGTTCTAGTGCCCATGTGTGCACCCCTGCCGGGGCATCGCTGCCTCCCGGATTTGTGAGGCAGGACACCTCTTCCCCAGGCACCCTAGGGCGCAGGGTCGTTGTGTGGTTGTATAGGTCAAGGAACTCTTTTAATAAAAAATATTTGGTAGAACGCACATATCCATCCTTGCTTGCATACAATTGTGTTGCAAGGGGGCCATGGGTCCTGATGCAAGCAAAGGCAATGGCTCCTTTGACTGCTGTTTGAGTAGTAACATGCAGCATTGTCGAGACTCAGTGGGTCCTCAGAGCTTTGGGGCCCAGTGCCACAGCACCTTTTGCACCAATGCTAGCCATGCCCATGTTGGCCTACATAAACAAAACTTAGAACAGAAAGCAAGGCTTTGAGCCCACAATACATGAATTTATTTTCTCCAAAATCAACAGAAATATGCAGAGAATTATTGAAATATGCAGATATTGGTGCACCTCAGTTTGCTTTTCCCATGTGCTGGGTTAGCAAGCCCTGTGTTTTTCGTTATTAACCTACATCCCTCTGCGCGCTAGAACACGTACACCCATACTTAAAACGGTAGAGCAAAACAGAAAATCCCACTGTGATAGTGACTTATTTACAGATCTGACTGAAGGTTCTTAGGTGGGCATGAAGATATAAAACAGTCTTGTTTACAGTCTGCTTAAAATGAGCTAAGGAACCTTAGGTGACTCAAGTTTTGTAAGTATTGAGTGGCCAACCAAAAATGTACTAGACAATCATAACAAAACACACTCCTGCAGACACTTATAACTTAGAATGGGGGCATGCATCTAGCGCGGAGGAATGGACTTTTACAAGGGTTGTACACCAGAAGCTAATTTCCCGAAAAAGAAACTGCCAGTTGGCCTGTAAATTCGTTTTTTGTTTGTTTTTTCCAATTTGAGTATTCCTCACTGCTTTAAAAAATCTGCATTCAAATTGACATTGTTATCTTCAGGACCCACTGGAAGCTGTGAAGTTGAACTTTTGTTTGATCTTAGTTTGCAGATATTTTTATTTCACAATCGAGGGCCTTACTTTAGCTTACCTGATGATGCCCTTTACTGTTATACGCCTCGGCATTCGTGCGTTTTATAAGCCCTTCACTTACTTATTGTTGGAATCACAGTTGACCGGAGCCTAGTATCAACAGCTCAGAAATGCAGCCATGTCACTTCCCTGTATGTTAGCCGCGGCAACAGATAGTTTTTAGCTTTGCACCTTCGAATGCAGAAGAACACGAATAAGAATTATAAATAGCGTCTGCTGATTGCTGAAATATAGCAAAGCTCATTGTTTCCCTCACCCAGCCTGGATTTAAACCGCAGTGGCCTTTGAGCAGGGTTTGTCAGGTCAGCACTCTGCACTCTTGGTGACATTCTATCAGATTTCTGTTTTCATTTCTTCGCTGTTACACTTAACGTTTAGTTAGATTAATTTGAGGGGTTGCGAGATTTGTGTTCAGCACCACGGTGTGGATCGAACTGTCAACCTGAGCAGCAGACCAAAGATAACATTTCAAGGAGGAGCGGAAGGTTGCAAGGGTGGATGCCTCCGAGACCTGAATGACGGCCGCTGCGGAAATGAAGCGTTCGATAAAAATGGAGATTCCCAAAGAGAGGTAATCAGTCGCTGTAATGAGACCCCCAGTAATGAAATTAATTCACACCATATTACACTAGAATCGCTTTACACCGAGTTTTGCAGAGTTTGGCAGCCAGGAAGCAACTCTTTTATGGCTGCACGGCGACACCTAGTGACGTGTGTGCCGCGTGCACCCAATAAGAAGCCTTCATTATTTCCTTTCTTCAGGGAGACCTCTTTTTAGCGGCCAAATCAGCAAATATCGCGGCCATCGCGCTAATCTGCCGATTCGCAATTTTTTCGTGAATCGCGAAATCGCGAAATGCTGGAGGGTCTGCTCAATACTCAAGGCGAAGAGCAGGGGGGAAAGGGGGCAGCCCTGTCTGGTGCCTCGAGAATGCGAAAAAACGCTGACAGGTAGCCGTTTACCGCCAATCTAGATCGGGGGCTGCTGTAGTTCGCTCCCACTATTGAGAGGAACTTAGCCGAGAAGCCAAAGGCGGCCAAGGTGTGGAATAGGAAACCCCAGTCCACCCGGTCAAAGGCCTTTTCTGCATCAAGGCCCACCAGGACCGCCGGGATTCTGAATCTGTCAGCCTTCTCTATCAAATGGATGATTCTCCTCATATTGTCATGGGTCTGGCGCCCCTTAATGAATCGAGATTGATCCAAATGAATGAGCGCCGGCATCAGGTCCTGGAGTCTACCTGCAATGATGGAGGAGTACAACTTGGCATCAATATTGAGGAGGGCTATCGGTCGGTATGAGGAGCATTTGGACGAGTCCTTCCCCAATTTGGGGATAATCGAGATCACGGCTTCGGCCATTGAGCCCGACGTTTCCACTGCCTCTGCCTTGCCATTAAAAAGGGAGACCAAAAAATCGCTCACCTCTGTTGCGAAGGTCTGGTAGAAAAGAGCGGTATAGCCATCTGGCCTAGGCGCCTTATGGGGCTTCAGGGCTTTAATAGCATCCAGTAATTCAGCTCTGGTAAACGGGGCAGTGAGTAACCCATTCCACTCCTCTGAGACCTGGGGCAGAGGAAGACCGCCTAAGTAGTTCCATTGGTCCTCAGGGTCAGAGGCCTCCCCTGCATAGAACGCAGCGTAGAAGCGTCCGAAGAGATCAGCTTTGGCCTTGTCCTGATGTTGCAGAGTCCCTGCCGTATCTTGGATACCCCCTATGTAAACCCTCTCCCGTTTATCCCGGAGCTGGCGAGCCAGGTGTCTCCCCATTTTGTTCCCCTGGGAGTAGGAGAGGTGCTGAAGCTTCAGCAGGGTAATCTCCGCCCTGTTGTTGTAGTGGGCCCTAAGCTTCCCCCTAACCGCCGTCAATGGTCGAAGGGTCAATCTCGAAGGGTTCTGTTTATGCGCTTGTTCAAGAGCAGCGAGTTCCCTCTCCAACCCCTCACGTTCCTTCCGCCGCTGTCTGTTAAGGTTAGCATCGAGGGCCAAGCAGGTGCCCCTCATCGACGCCTTAAAGGCGTCCCAGGTGACGAATATCGATATATTGGACAGGGGTTGAGAGCGAAAAATTCCCGGATGGCCTTACGCAGCTCCTTACATGAGGATTCATCCCGGAGAAGTGAGGCCGGGAAGTACCACCTGCGCTGCCCGTCCGCCCTCGCCGACCAGTGTAGGCAGAGCACGAATAGGCTATGGTCAGAAACAGAGAGCGGGAACATACGGGCTTCGCGGACATGTCCTCTAAGGGCTTGACTTAAAAAAATGTGGTCCAGACGGGAATAGGAGTGATGGACATGGGAGAAGAAGGTGTAATCCTGGGATTGGGGATGGAGAGAGCACCAGCCATCCACCAGACCCAAGTCACCTATCAGCCGCTGGGTCTCAGTGGAAAACAAGCCAGTATCGGCTCTCCGACGGTGAGAGCTTTCCATTTCCCTGTGCCATACCAGATTAAAGTCCCCCATCAAAAACAGGACTCCCTCAACAAAGTCATCCGCTTTCCGCAGCAGGTCCTGGAGAAAGCTATTTTGGCCTGCATTCGGAGCATACACCACCACAAAAGTGCAGTCTATCATGTAAAAGACCCTTGACCAGCAGCCAACGACCTTCCTTATCGGTGAGCACACCCATGGGCTGAAAGTGAAGGGCAGAACGGAAGAGAAGGGCCACCCCCCTATGCTTTGTGGAAGCCGACGATCTGTAAATAAGGGGGAAGTGTTTATGTTTGAGGCGGAGCTCATCCTTGCGCGCCAGGTGAATCTCCTGGAGGGCCACCACATCTAGCTGGTGATCAATCACATACTTCCAAACTTTCTGGCGTTTTTGCGGGGAATTTAAACCCTTCACATTCCATGTTCCTATATTGAGTGGCATTACACAGTAGAGACCCTAACCCCCGCTACTTGCACACAGTCAAAAAATCTCTCATTCTCCCCCACCCGAAGCCGCCCACCGTCAAGTCGTGCTGGCGCACCACAACAAGTATATCCATAGGAAGCACAGTCTGGGAGGATGCTTATCAACCCACACCCCGCTGGTTCTCCTCCCCTGTCCCCCAGCAACATATCCCCCCAGGACCCCAGCCCCGATGGATCAGAATGCAAAATTACATCACTCCACCAGCCGGAAGCAGCACCCACGCACACATCTTGGTCACCACCACTGCCCCCCCCCCCCCCAGTCCCCAACTCCCCCATCCCCCCCATGATACCACCCATACTCCCCCTCCCCTCCAAAACCCTGAAGTCCCACCAAACACCAACAAATCAAAGAGAAGCAGTGAAGAAACTCGAAAGAAAGTCTCACCAAAAAGAACAGAGGGTTTGACAATCCCAGAATGTTGACGTCTATAAGTACCTTCAGGGAGTGGGGGTCTGGGCAACAGTCAATGACCCCCCCAGTGGTCCCGTCCGGGGTGTCTTCCCAAAAGTACATAAGGACCCACGGTACCTGAATTGGAGGTGTCCCTCCAACACCACCTGTACGGCCTCCCAGGACTCAGGCCGCTCCAGAGCTGTCCTGTGACGGTGTTACCGTCACTGTAGCCACAGAGGCAACCGCTGCACCTCTCTCCTGCAGGCTAACCGAGGGGTCCGGTCTCCTCGAGGCAGTCACGTTACCCACTCTTTGCCAAGACGGGGAGCATCGTCTCCGCCTTGACGGGGAGCTCCCTCCACTCGGGGAGGGAGCAGCGTCATCCAGACCCAGGAGGTCCTTGGCAGCCTGCAGGGATTGGACCTGAACCAACCTATTTTGCCATCTGAAGGTAAGGCGAAAGGGATGTCCCTAAGAGTAGGCCACAATTTGTTTGCGCAGGAAGGTGGTCACAGGCCAAAATTTGCGTCTCTTCTGAAGCGTCAATGCCGCTAGGTCCTGGAATAGCTGGGGACGATGATCCCGAAATTGCAATGAGGGGACCCCTCGAGCTTTCCGAAGTATGCGTTCCTTCAGTTGGAAATCGTGGATGCAAACCAGGATGTCAGGGGGAGGAGCCCCACCTCCTCTCGGCAGACCGACTCTATGAACTCTGTCCATACGGATTTCGCGAAGGTCCTCCTCTCCCAAGATCTGCAGGAAAAGGGCTTCTACATAACCCCGCAGGTCTTAAGCTTCCCCGTCCCAGGGCACAGCTCGGATGCTGTTCCGGCGAGACCTATTTTCCAAGTCCTCGGCGTGGGCCTGGAGGTCTAAGTTCTGCTCCGTGAGATGGATCACGTCCTGCTGGTGCATCTCGCCAGCCATACCCAGATCATGGTCTTCCAGCGTGGCCACTCGCTCACCAATGCCATCTACGTCCCTCCTCACCTCACGGAGGTCCGAAGCAAGTTGGGAGCGGAGCTCCGAAATGTCCTCCTTGATAGCAGAGAATAGTTCTAGCATGAAGGCCTTAGTGGCGGGTGCCTCGTTGTCTCTCAGTTTGGGTGAGGTGCTGGGACCCGGCGATGCTGTCTGCTGGGACCCTCTCTGTGGGGCGTCCTTGCCCGGCTTCTCCTTACGGGGTTTGGTGGACATTGCTTCGTCGTCGTCCGACCCACCACACCAGAAGGAGCATCAGACCTGTGACCTTGCCGTCAGAGGAGTTCTCCAGAAGCACCACACGTGGGACCAAGAAACGAGCCTACCAGGACAAGTCCTCGGGGTCGGGCCCCCCAATGAGACCACCCATTCCGTCGGCTTGATCCTCAGGCCGCACAGAAGTCGCTATCGCTAGGGTGCCTACCAGTCCGGATCACCAGAGTCCACTCCATGTCGTGGTCCAAGGGGCAGTTCAGGGCAGCTGCGCAGCAGCGAGCAGGCTTCTAAATGGAGTAGCAGGCCCCCCGAAAGTCTTTCTCCATACAACAAGGTACGTTCGCCCAACAGCAGCTTCCCCGCTGGGAGGGGTCCCCACCGCGCTCCTCAGGCTTTTCCTCAAGCATGTTGCATATGGCGCGGTATGCCAGGCCACCCCACACCAGCCTAACAGCCCATCTCAGTCTTTGTGCAATCGGCAGCCTGGAACCGACGCCGTCTTGTCCGCAAGAGCTCCGTAGGCCCCGGAGCCACGGGCTCAGTTAGGCCCAGCCATCGCCTCCTTCTCTACGCCGACTCGCGCCGATGTTCGCGCCCTGCCCGGTGCACCTTCTCTCCACAGGTCACCTCCGTGTTGCTGTGCCGCAGGGACGCTATTGCAGCGGGGCACCAAGCATGCGTGTACAACTTTGTGGAAGCCCAGCTCGGCCTCCGTCGCTGCCCCTTTCACGGCTCTTCACTAGCCCAGCCGTGACCAGGCCTCTCGCCAGCAAGGCCGGCCGCCTCTCCGTTCTCGGTGTTCTGGGGCCCGTGGGTCAAACAAAGCCACTGGAGCGATGCCCACGGCAATGGTGAGCTGCTGGCAGGGCTTGCCGGGCACTTCTCGGTGATGGTGCAAGGCAACGCTATAAGTCCCAGCAGCCCCCCGATGTGGGGGGTCTGTGCTCCGCTCCTCTGGGCCTCAAGTAGGATACGCGGAATCGGGACAAGACCCCAGCAGAACTTCGGCTGGCAAGGGCGGGCGGCACCCCCAGCAAGAAATCACTGCAGGCCTCAAGTATCCCAGGGTCCCCGCGTCGCCAGATAGGCACACCTCGCCCAGGCTCCAGCCCGTGACCGATGCGTCTCAGCACCACGACCTTGAGCGGAGCGTATGCGAGGCTCCCACGCCCTGGGCCTCCGGTTTCACCCCCGCAAGGGCCTGTAAAAGTTCAGTAGGTCTCTAGGCCCCCGGCAGCGGAGGCAGCGACCGCTGATGTCGTGCAGCGGCCCAGTCAGCAGTCCTCCAGGAAGGGGCCGAACCAAAGTGTATCAGCCCGGGCCTGGGCCCACACTCCCCGGCCTCAAGCACGGCCCAGTCCCTGACTTGTCGTCTTCTCTTGGTCCCGGCCCACACACCCTGCACTGCGGCGGAGTCGTCGATTCAGCCGCAGGCAGCGGGGCGCCGATCGCCTCTCCGCAGAAGTCACCTTTAGTGCTTCAGATAGCGGCCGCTGTTGCTGCAGCGAGTCGGGTCCCCACAGCTCCGGCCGCGGCTCATGTCACCCCCCGGCTCCCGCGGCCCAGCCACGTTGTAGGCCTCCACGTTTCAGGGGTCGATCTCCCCGCAATCAGGTCCGTGAGAGACCACAGACGGCCCCAGATGCTCCCAGATGCTTCCGGGGATGCAGCGACAGGACAGGCCCGCTCGACAAAAGACCCGGGAAGGTGCTGGACAATGCTGTGCACTCTTGGCGCCGGAGGGACTTAGAAGCACGTCCTACTCCGTCGCCATCTTGGGCACGCCCCCAGCAGAATTGTTTTTATAAGACTCACAGTGGGATGACAAACCTCTAAGGCATTAGGCTCTAGCCTAAAATCAAGACCTGGACTACTACACTTCTGGAGTTAAGTGCGCGCTAGGAGAACTAAAGTTTCTCAGAGCAGGACAATATTTCTTTCCCATCCTTTCACTGAGCACTGCGTAGGATGAGAGTTTCTCTCAAACTGTCAGTATTGGGTCCATTAGAACTTCATGTAAATGGAAAATGGGCTCAGTGGCCTGACCCACGATTTCTGCCAGCCTCTGTAAATTTGGATCCTTAGGAGGAATCTGAGCATCCAAAATCTCAGCAACATTTCTAAAACTGAAAGAGGAAAGGTCCTCTGAAAGGGCAACTCCATAGATGTTTCCACACCCAAGCATTTTTCAGATCTAAGAACAAACCTACACCTGTATTCAAAGAGAGAAGAACTGCTACTCTTCTTCAGAGTCTTTACTATCTTGAGGGGCGAGGAGGCAGCAATTTCAATGTGAGTGGCCCATCCGTATTAATAAATAAATAATGGGGGGAAGGCACTGAAATCTCGAATATAGAAATTGTCTTGCCCAGAGTTATTTCATCAAATAAAATGGGGCTAACTTTCTTGAAGGTGAAATTAATTGGCATACTAGAGCCCAATCCTATGTCTGGGTGGAGCCTCTTGCGCCACATAATGAGCCAGCAGCAGCATCAGTGCAGAGCTCAGAGCAGTGGGTGTAGCAAGGAGCTGAGCACGTCAGGACGATGACATTCAAGGAGTGACTGAGGCACCGGTTAAGAATGTACCCACTATTTGAAAAACTGAAGCACAGAGAGCTCTGTTTTTTGTAACTTCACCTTACTGCGAGAAGATGATGGGAAAACCTCACCTTTTCTAAGATGGCCTGCGACTCATCAAAAGCTGATATTGAATGATGCTTCAGCACTCAAGAGAATTCCGATCCACACTCATGTCTACATGTAAACTTGAGTGGTTTTGTTGAGAATGGCAACTTAGAGTGGATTAGCTTCTGTACTTGCTGCGTTGCTATCTGGGTACACATAGTATTTGGACAGATCAGCATCATGGGAAAAAGCCGATTGGCTGTGGCCAGAAAAAATGTGAGCTTATCTCTCAAATAGACTTATGGAGTATTCGCAATCAGGATTCCCAAGCCACAAACACTGCATGCACCACAGTGAGGATTAGCCAACTATATGCAATGCTTGAGGTCCTTGCAAGATTTGAAACCATGAATGAACACTGTCCAAATGCAATAAAAAAATATTCTGAGGAAAAAAGTAGATAAAAGCAGAACATCACAATTTAGCCTCAGGTTTGTAGCGCTCTGACACAGGGACAAATGTAGGTATGGGCAGTACCGTAATGGAAGCACAATATCTTTTTCAGTGTTGCTTTCTTAGATACCCTGCTTACTACATTGTTTTATTGCCTCATTCCAATCTGTGAGCATAACTTAAAAATGTTTTTTACTTATCCTACCCGGAATGTTATCCTAGCTCTTTCTCCATAAGTTTTACGCAGTCGACTATAGGAAGCCGGGCCTTTCTGCAGTGATGAAACTTTATACTTTAAATTACCAGAAGGAAGTTTTAAAGTAAAAACGTTTACATTTGTAAACAGATAATTACTACACTGGTTCTGCTCTATGAGATGACCCTTCAAAGAATCAACAAGACCGCCATGTGATATACTAGAACCAGAGAATACTGTGTAAGTCTACACCAAATTTCAGTCTGAACAAGTTTGTCAATAAACTAATGTAACGTCAATTGCTGTTTTGATGGACCTGAACAATAAAATGAAACAACAACTGAATTGTTAGCATTCCATTCATAAATAAGGAGAACATAGATGTTGACTCTAATCAGAAAAACATAACATTTCGTTTTCACTTTTCTTACTTGTGCTGTTTGTGCATGCTCCAACATCTCTTCGAATTCTTCATAATCTTCGTCATCTGGCTCAGCACCAGACAGCCTTGCTGCTCGGGCCATAAAGTAAGGTGGTAATTCACCGATGGCAGTGCCAGCCCCCTGGAGAAAGAGAGGAGGCGGACAGTGAGAAAGAAGGAGAACCTTATATTTTAGGGTTTAATTATAGGGTTTTAGGGTAACATATTTTAGGGTTTAATGTTTTCTTTTTAAACAATTTTTAAAATGGACAGAACTTTATATTTTTTTCTTTGCACTTATCAAAGCTACAAAAAGAAACTTGATCACCCAAAAGCTAAGGAGCACAGACAATTCACACATAGAATAAAAATGCTTTTCTCACAGAATCATTGAATATTTAACTTGAGATAGCAGGAAAGAGAAAAATTACTTTAGGGAAAAGGTCAGTGAATAGCTCAAGGGTGCTCTAAAAGTATACATTGGGACCCTTGAAACAGTGGCCATATTCTCAAAGGTAAAATTGCAAATGTAGATTTACTCATGTATACAATTAAAACTCAACTACAAGTAAGTCTAACACTTTCACTATTCAACATGTCAGAGTGCAGTTTTGCATCTAAGGGTAGCCTTACAAGTCTCCATCCCCTCAGTTCAGGAGGTGGGGACTCCTACAACATTTACAACCGTAAAGTTACTACTTGTAAATCTACAAATTAACAGTCTGCCTCCTTGACACACATGCTCGCATGCGTGGAAGAACCAAAGCATGCACGACCGAACCAAAGCATGAGGGCAGCCCGTAGGTGGAGATCACCGAATGGCGGCAAATAGGCAAAAAATATATACCTGAACTACATCACACAAGCCTGACACCTATACCCCTGAAACTACATAAGAAAGCTATGACTTCATACACCTGGAATCACAATATACCTGCAGGATTCAGTAAGCAGGTCTGAAGTGGAATTGTTTTAAGGAGAAGAGCGACCTTGTAGTGAACTCATTTTAAAACAGTTAAAAAATAAATAAAAGGGCTGCCTTCATTCACCCTCAGTGAAACATAGAAGGCAGCCTTGTGGCAGGAGGTGACATACTCTATAAATGCATTGGGGGAAGGCACGCACCGTGGGGATATTTAGAGGAAATGGCAGGATGAGAGGAGGTGGGTAAAATATGTTCTCCAGGAATCAAGCTGGATAACAATTTCTGGAGGTACACCCAAATGCTGTCTACATCTCACATCCCTCAAGCAGTCTATCCTCTCCACAATGCACCCTCACCTGCTAGATGGGTTGCCTGTTGCTGACTGCCCTAATGTTTTGTCAGGTAAGAACTAAATCTCCCTCTCTGTCCCTAAAACATATCATACTAACACTCAACTATGTCCTTTTCCGAAATCTATACTGTTTTCAAGACATCATGCACATATCCCTGAAAAAAACCTCTAATAAACCTATTTCATTAAGCTGATGTTAATATTTTCTTTTTATACTCCCTTCTTCTCAAACAATCATTATTCAAAGCAAACTGGCTAATACTGCTGGGGCAGAAGTATTTCCTAATGCATTAGAGCAAATCATAGGGCCAGTCTCCAAATTGAACTCTACAAGACACAGATGTCTTGTAGCACAGTATAACATAGTAGGATAAGTTACTTACCTTTGGTAACACCTTATCTGGTAGAGAAATAATCTAGCTGCAGATTCCTTACTTTAGAATTTCCCAGGCGTTCGGCTGGATCCAGAAGGATTGTGCTCGAGCAATACCTCTGCGCGCCGGTAGGTGGTATCGGTCAGCCCTGCGTGACATAGTCGGCTGCGCCGTAGGGGCATCTGTGTCTATTCCTTTCCACGCCAGCCAGTGCACATCCGTGAAGTAAACTACCCCCTGTCCCTTTTTTGCTAGGCTTTTTTCAACATTATGTCAAATATTTGTTGGTGTGTAGTTTTTCCAACGTGTCAAAGTAGACTTCTGGATTCAAACTGTGCTGCGTCTGCCACCACGCCAGGACGATGACAAATCCACACCTAATGTGTCCTTGGTGCCTGGACCGCAACCACCATGACTCAAAGTCATGCTCCGACTGCCGGGCCAAGGCTCCAAAAGCTTTCAGGGAGCAGTCCCTAACGCTACTTAGGGCACAGGACTTGGCACCATGCCATTCGCCCCGGAGGTCTTGCTCTCGGTCCTAGTCGAGAGAAAGGTCCGGGCACCACTCCGGACGTCCTAAGTCCTCATCCTCCAACTCAAAGTCATCTGGTCGGTGTGGTAAGAGACATAAGAAACACTAGAAGTTGAAGAACGCTTCAACTTCTTCCTGTCCGTCGACCAACGTGACGGATGAGCCTCAGTTCTCTAGGCGTCGTTATGCAGAACCTACACCTGGTTCGGCTCTGCACTTCCGTGCCTTTCCAGGGACAAAGTGACCGCTCGACCCCCAGCTGGACCCTTTACAAGACCTGTCTAAGCAAGAAATGCACTGTTATGAGGAATTGGGTGAGGCCAGGGGCCTGGATACCTCTTCAGATTCTGGCCTCTTTTCTCCCCTACCGTGGCTATGGAGGAGGAATCACCACCAGATAGATCCATTGCGGGGCATCAGCTCTGCTGGCATGGAACCCAATGGAGCCCCCTCAGTCTGAAATCATGCCGGGAAGATGAGGTCGTCTAAATATAGGGCACAGAGTCATACATTTCTTTAAGCTGGGTGAGGCTCGCTCTGGCCCTTGGAAAGTCAGGGACGCATAGAGCCAACTCAGACGTAGGTTTCCGCAGAACAAGGCCTAGAGCACCGAGAGTCATCTGTCACATCTGTCGGACTGGGAGAACTAAAAGCACGCTTCGACTTCTTGTATTTCTTGTGCCTCTTTCCTGACCGATCTGATTAATTTAAGTGGGAAGATAACGACTTAGGACTCCTGGAGCACTGCCCGGACCTTCCTCTCGATTGGAACTGAGGACAAGACTTTCAGAACCAACTGCATGATGCAGAGCGCCGGGCCGCAAGTAGCTTTAGGGACAGCTCCCTGAAAGCTTTTGGAGACATGGCCTGGTAGTCGGACTACGAATTCGAGTCGAGGTCACACTCCAAGCACCAAAGAAAAATCAGGTGTGGATCTCTCACAGACATGGTGCGGTGGCAGGCGCTGCAAGGTTTGAATCCAGAAGTATTCTTTGACACACCCAAAAAGTCAGAAAAAGCATGTCCAAAAGTGACAGAATGGTACCTCTCTTCAAGGATCTGCACTGGCTGGTGCGGAAAGAAAAGAACCAACATCAGCGCACCGTGGTGGCACCTATATAGATGACGCGGATGTCACTGACGTCACTGATGCTGCTGACGTCACGCGGAAGTCACCGACTCCACCTATCGGCGCATGAGGCTATTGGTCAAGGAAAATTTTTCCAGGACCAGCCTGACACTTGGGAAATTCTAAGGTAAGGAATCTACGGCAAGATGTCTATATTAGATTATGGAATTTCCATAACTTTTGTTTGTTGTACCAACTTTATTATAGGAATGATGTTTTTCAATGATTAATCACTGTAATATAATTTGAATACTCATGTTCTTAAAAATAGTATGCTCATTCCTTTCTTGTTAATGTACTCCTAAGAACCTGTTTTGTTGTCCCATCCGTCACAGGCCCCAACTATTACTTCTGCTCCTTGCACTGCAACAAAACCAGGAATGGCAACTCAGAGCAAGACGCATCGTTGTGACTGGTAAGTATAAAGCATGCTCTTTTGAGATTTGGGCAAACCTATCTCTCTCTTCGCGACAGTATAGGTGTATGCCGACCGTTTAACAGTAATATATTCACTCATGTCCATACTTGTTGTAAGTATTCATTACAATATACTTGTTCATTCATATTTTGTTGTAGTCGTCTTGGCATTGTAATAGCTTCACAATATAATTCCTGTTAAGCCTTGCGTTAACTTGCTGAAGAATCAGTGTGTGTCTGATATTGTGCATTAAAACCATCAACATACCCTTATCTACTCTGACTTTGGATTACGTATCCCCCTATATATGTTTTTTCCTCCGGTCACCCACAGCCAGGTAACAGCCCCTTGTGTCAGAATTACGACCTGCACCACAGATGACATTTGGGGACATCCTGGCACAAGCCATTTGGCCCTCCATCGATCAGATAAGGCTGAAAACATCTGTTGTCATCTTCTTGTGCAGTTGCTCCTTGATATACCATTGTGTGAATCTTTTCCATTTTGCCACATAGCACCTCCGTGTGGTAGGCCTTCTTGCCTCTCGTAGCACTCAAAGGGTGCTCTCCGGCAGTTTCAGATGTGCAAACTCTATGTCTTCAGGAGCCATGCCGCTAGGCAGAGGCTCTCTGGCTGGAGTACCTCTCAGTTTTTCATGGGGAGTAAGTCCTTTCTTTTCCCGAATTTGTGAGGCGGTCCCTGCGCCATCTCCACTATTTGTAAGAACCATGACTGCCTGGCCCACTGTGGTGCCACCAGAATCAGTGTCATGTTGCTGGTTCTGCATTTACTGAGAACCCTGTGCATTAGTGGTATCGGGTGAAAAGCGTAGGAAAATGTTTTTGACCAGCTCATCCATAGGGCATTCCCTTATGATTGTTCCCCTGGTTGCCTGGATGCGAAGTATCGCCATTTTGCTTTCTGGTGTGTTGCAAATAGGTCTATTATCGGAGTCCCCCACTTCTTGAATAGCCTTTGTGTTTCTTGTTCATTGAGCTCCCACTGGTGGGATGCCGATGTCTGTATGCTGAGCCAGTCTGCCTCCACGTTGTCCTTCCCTGGTAGGTGTATAGATAGGAGGTCTATTTTGAGTGGGATGGCTCATCTCCATATGTCCTGCGCTAGGTTGGATAGTGCAACTGATTTTGTTCCTCCCCGTTTTTTTGATGTAGAACATCGTTGTGGTGTTGTCAGTCTGTATCAACACTCTTTGCCCGTACAGTTGTTTCTGGAAGGATATAGGGCAAGAAACACGGTCTTTAGTTCTAGGTAGTTGATGTGCCTGATCGCATCTGTTGGAGTCCACATGTCCTGCACCTTGAGTTGGTTCATGTGTAATCCCCATCCCTTCTGGGATGCGTCTGTGGTGATGGTCACTGTTGGGTTTCGTGGTGTCAAAGGCTTCCCCTCTGTTATGTTCTCCTTGTTCCACCACGCTATCTGCTCTGGCACTGCGTGCGTTACAACCACTAGATCTTCCCAACTCCCTGTAGCTTGTGACCATTGTTGTTGCAGCCATTCCTGGAATGGTCTCATGTGTAGCCGTATATTAGAGACTAGGTGTATGCAGGACGCCATCATGCCCATGAATTTGCTCGCTGTCCTCACTGTTAGAGCTCGCCCCTTCTGGTACTGACGTATCTCCTTCAGCAGGGCAAGTGTTCTCTTGTCGCTGGGGAACACTTTGCTCTGTATGGTGTTGATCTGTGCACCTAGGAACATCTTCACTTGCTCTGGTTCCGTTGAGGATTTCCCCCAATGTATTGAGAATCCCAGTTCCGTTCGCGTTTTTGTGACCCGTTGTGCATGTTCCTTGCATTGTTTGTAGGAACTTGCTTTAATGAGCCAGTCATCGAGGTAGGTGTATACATGGATCCCTTCACTCCTTAGGTGCGCTACAACGGCAGCGAGGCACTTGGTGAAGACCCTTGGTGCGGATTTTAGTCCGAAGGCCAGGGCGGTGAACTGGTAGTGTGCTTTGTTGATTTCAAATCTCAGTAGATGTTTGTGCTGTCTATTCATGGGAATGTGTAGGTAAGCATCCTTTAGGTCTATGGTGGACATAAAGTCTCCGCCCCTTATCCGAGGAATGACTTCTTGAAGAGATGTCATCTTGAATATTTGTGTTCTTTTGTATTGGTTTCGGAACCGTAGGTGTAGGATGGGTCTTAGTGTTTCCTCCACCTTTGGTACGAGGAAGTAGTTTGAGTACACTCCCTTGTTTCTTTCTTTGAATGGTACTGTGTCTATGGCTTCTTTGTGGAGGAGTTCCTGAGCTTTCTCTGTGAGTAGCGCTAGTTCTTTTGCTAAATGCGTTTTTCTTTTCGGTTTCCTGGTTTCTTTTTCAGTTCTATGCAGTATCCGAACTGTATGATGTTCAGTATCCATTTGTCTGATGTTATTTGCTTCCATTCCTGGAAGAAGTGTTTTAGTCTGCCTCCTACTGGTGTTGAAAACAAGTTACTTACCTGTAACTTTGGTTCCCCAGTATTGGTAACTTTCATAGATTTCCATGCATTTGTATCATTCCCTGTCATCGGAATGGGAGTCTCGGTAATAAAAAATACCATAGTAGTAGGTACAAAAGAGAAAGGAAAGGCCTAGGCCTCATTCCCTTTTGTAGCATATCAGCCTCTTTTTGTAAAAGAGACCAAATTTTAGGCATCAGCCAATCAGAAGAGCCTCACCCCTGGAACCTTCCTGAAGGAACCTCAGAGCCTCAGATTTTCGTAGCCCTTGTGTGCTAGACACCATACTTGCTGAAGGCTGAGCTTTCCCCGGGGAGGTGGGTGGGCGCATGGGAATCTATGAAAGTTACCAATACTGGGGAACCAAAGTTACAGGTAAGTAACTTGTTTTCTTGCCCCAGTATTGGAACTTTCATAGATTCCCATGCTTTTGTATCAGAATAGCAAGCAGTAAACTATCATAAACACATTTTGTAAATAAGTACCTTATAACAGTAAAAAAGAAATCACAAAATGTGTTACCAATGGAAGGTGGGATAGAAAGGAAAGCTCACCATACTTGAAGAGGTTCCTCAAGACAGCCTGGCCCACCGCCGCCTCATCCTGCTGCAATGACTCTAAGCAGTAATGCTTAGTGAAAGTGTGCACGCTGCTCCAGGTAGCAGCCCTGCAAATGTCCTTTATATGTACCCCCGCAAAGAGGGCTGTTGAGGATGCCACTGATCTCGTTGAGTGAGCACGGATCCTGCCCACCAGAGGTTTTCCTGCTATGTTGTGGCAATGCAGAATAGCACTTGAAATCCATCTTGAGATCCCCTGTTTGGACAGAGGGAGACCTTTGCTTGGACCACCAAAGGCAATGAACAATTGCGAAGTCTTTCTAAATTCCTTGGTACGGTCTAAGTAGAATTTTAGACATCGTTGTAAATCCAGAGTGTGCAATGTCTTCTCCGCTGGAGTGACTGGGTTTGGAAAAAATGTCTTTAGAATTACTGGTTCATTTAAGTGAAAGTCTGTAGGAACTTTAGGAATGAATCTTGGGTTCGTCTGCAAGATGACAGTGTTCCTTTTGAACTGTAAAAACGGCTCTTGGATAGTAAGGGCCTGCAACTCCCCCACTCGCCTAGCCGAGGTCAGGGCTAAGAGTAGAGCCAATTTCCATGACAAATATTTCAAGTCTGAGCGGTGAATCGGCTCAAATGGTTCCTTCATCAGTTGAGCCAGGACCAAGTTTAAATGCCAAGTTGGAGGAGGAGGTCTCACTGGAGGATAGACCCTGAACAGGCCTTTAAGGAATTGCTTGACAATTCTTGAAGACCTTGATCGTAGAATGGGTCAGATTAGACTTTGCTAGCGAGAGCAGATAAGGCAGGAGTTGATGAGGTTTCGAAGTAAAAGGATCAACCTTTTCCTTTTTACACCAAATACAAAACCTTTTCCATTTCAATCTGTATGTCTTGTTTGTTGAAGGTGCTCTTGCCTGGGAAAGGATGTCCTTGATCTCCTTGGAAAGAGGGACATTCATGAATTCTCGCTGGTCAGGAGCCATGCAGTCAGGTGTAATGATTTTGGGTCTGGATGCCAAACCTGTCCTCCGGACATTGTCAGAAGATCCGGAACCTCCTCCAGCAGCAATGGAGGAACTAGCGACAGCAGATGTAGTTCTGTGTACCAAAACTGTCTCGGCCATGCTGGGGCTATTAGGATTATTTTGCATGGTTCCGTCTTCATCTTCCTGATGAGGCGTGGAATCAGGGGAATTGGTGGAAACGTATAAAGACACCTCCCCGTCCAGGCTATCGACAGGGCATTGCCCAATGAGCCTTGATGGTGGAACCTGCTGGCATATGACCGGCATTTCTTGTTGGTTGGCGTTGCAAATAGGTCCACCTCCGGTGTACCCCATGTCTGAAATAGTAGATCCAGAACCTGCTGCTTTAGTTCCCACTCGTGACTGACTGAGGATAACCTGCTCAGTCTGTCGGCGCCTTTGTTCAGCACTCCTGGTAAGTGCTCCGCCTTTAGTGAAATTCTCTGAAGAATTGACCATTCCCATATCTGTTGAGCTTCTCGCGACAAGAGGAGTGATCTCGTTCCTCCTTCTTTGTTCACATAATGCATAGCTGTGGTGTTGTCCGTCCTGATGAGCACTTGTGAACCCTGGAGTCGCGGAAGAAAGGCATGAAGAGCTAGCCTGATCGCCCTCAGCTCCAACAGATTGATATGCAGTTTTTGCTCGCGAGGAGACCAATGGCCGCTGACCTGCAGATCCTCCATCACTGCTCCCAATCCCTCCAATGACGCATCCGTCGTTAGTATTTGAGGCGATGGTACGCTTGCGAAGGATAGACCTTGGCACAAATTGTCTTGATGTGATCACCAAATCACTGCCTCTTTCATCTCCCGAGTGACAACCACCTTGTACTCGAACGATCCCTGCACGTGTTTCCATTGGAGGTCCAGTTGTTCCTGCAGGGGACGCATCCGCAGTCTGCAGTGTGGAATTAAGGGAATACATGATGACATCACCCCTAGCAGTGACTTGTAGCTGCGTACAGAAAGACACCTTTTCCCCCGAAGGTTTCGTGCCAACCGTTGTAGTTTCTCTATCCTCTCTTGAGTAGGAAACGCCCTAGAGAGCCGTGAATCTAACACTGCTCCTAGGAACTGTGCTCTTCTTGAGGGCATCAGCGTGGATTTTTCTCTGTTCAAAGTGAGCCCCAGATTCTGGAACAGATTGGTGCAAGCCTGCACAGCGTCCTGCGCTAACCTTCTGGACGGGGCCTTCAGTAACCAATCGTCCAGATAAGGGAAGACCTGGACGTGGTTCTTTCGCAGAAATGCTGCCACCGGTGCCAGCACCTTCGTGAAAATCCTTGGGGCAGAGCGAAGACCGAACGGCAGAACTCTGAACTGAAAATGGCTCTTGGCTACTGTGAAGCGTAGGAACCTTCTGTGTGCTGGGTTAATCGGGACATGGAAGTACGCATCCTCCAGATCGAGCGTGGCTATGAAATCCCCCGGGCTGATCATCTTCAATATGTCCTGTAGGGATACCATCCGGAAGGATAGGGAGACGAGATAGGCATTTAGCTCCCTGAGGTCCAAGATGGGTCGCCATTTTTCCAGTGTCTTTCTCACCAGGAAGAACCTGGAATAGAAACCTTGGCCCTGTTGTTTGGAGGGGACCGGCTCTATCGCCCCTTTGCGGAGCATTTGTTGTACCTCGAGCCTTAGGAGACGCAGATGTTTCGATGGAATGGCTGCTGGGGCCCTGGGTGGAGGGACTTCCATAAATTCCAAAGTATGTCCTCGCTTTATGATGTTGATTACCCAACGGTCCGATGTTATTTTGGACCAATTTTGAAGGAATTTTGACACCCTGCCTCCAACTGATGATTTCTTGGCGGAGGGAACAGTAGGCAGAGCCAGTAGGCCGCTATTGGCGCTTGGACGTGTCCCGTCCACGGGCAGCCTGCTTGCCCTTGTTGTAAGGCCACGAGTAACCCGAAGATTGGCCCAGTCTTTGCTGGTATGACTGGCGGTTTTGCTGGTATCCTGAGCTGTTCGAAGAATAGCGTTTCTGCTGTTGTTGGTGGTATGAACCTCTATAACCACCTCCTCTCCCTCTCGAACCTCTGAAGGGAGATTTGCGATACTGGAGGGTACCTAGCGACCTGGCTGTTTCTGTGTCCTTTTTGATCTCTTGAAGAGTATCATCTATTAATTTCCCGAATAGGGCCTCGCCATCGAAGGGCAGATCAAGGACCTTGTTCTGAATTTCCGGTCAAAACCAAGTCACCTTCAGCCACCCTTGGCGTCTTAACACTGCCGCTCCTGCCAACGTGGCGTGGCAATGTCCATGGCACAGTCTGTAATTTCCATAGAGACCGCCTCACCCTCTTGTAAAGTCTTCTTTGCTTCCGACACTGACTCTGGTGGAAGCTGTTCCAGATATGGAGCTACATCACACCATAATTGGCGATCATATCGTCCTAATATCGCCAAAGCATTGGCGGCACGTATTAGCAGGCTAGCCATCGATGAAAACCGCTTGCCCGTGTTATCAAGTCGTCGTCCATCCTTGTCAGGAGGGGCCGTTAAGGGAGCAGAGGGGTTCCGCGACTTCCTCTGTGCTGCCTGTGAGATGACAGAGTCAGGTTTTGGATGGCCCGTTAGCGCTGCAGGTCCATCATCTGGTGCTTTATACTTTTTATCCAGACGCGGTAGCACAGGGACCACCGTCGCTGGGTTTTTCATAGCTTTCAAACCTTCCTCCCACAAATGATCCACAATTGGAATTGACCTTGTTGTCTTGCGGTGTGTTTTTTTTAAATCATATAAGAAACAGTCCGTGGTTTGAGCAGGCATTACTAGTTTAAATCTCCCAGCTGCACGTTCCATCAGCTGGTGAAAACTGCCGACGTCAGCAGGAGGTGAATCTACCAAGTCTTGATGAGGCGAAGCTTGGTCTGGGATGATGTAGTCATTATATTCATCCCCATCATGATCCGACTCTTGGTCACCATTGGATGATTCATCATCACCATCCCCATCCGGGTCATCGGCTGGCTCTGACGGAGCCTGAGGCACCGGCCACTGAGGTTGAGGTGGCGTCTGTATCGGAAGTACCGGAGGGACTACAGATGAGGGGTTCCTCACTGCTGTCAAAGGAGCAGACCTACGTGGTGTTGGTCTTTCTGCTTTTGACTTATAGTCCTGCAACATCTTGTGGAGGTCATGCAGGAATGTTGTATGAACCGAAATCATGTCTTGTGGCTCATAGCCCTTAGAGTGGGCCATTTGATGATATTCTCCTTCCCCTTGGTCATATGCCTCTTCTGAATCGGTCTCTTGACTCTTGATTAGAAGCTGAGAGGGCTATTGGCATAGTCATAAGCATCCTGTCCATCTTTCTCAGATTCTCCCTGGTCCAACAACAAAGTTGGCAGTAAAAAGGTCACCTTTCTCTGGGATGTCATCTCAGGAGTGATTCTCGCTAAAGAAACCGTCACTCGTCTCTCCGTAGCCACTATCGTCGATGGTTCTGTCGTCGCTGGAGATATCCTCGTCGACGATATTGGAATTACAGATGTCGTCGTCGACACCACCGTCGACGAGCCTGCCGACGTTGTAGATATTGTCGTCGTCGTCGATGCACTCTTCGACGACACCACCGTCGTCGATACCGTCGTCAACGCCGTCGTCGTCACTGCCGTCGACGATGATGGTTTCCTCGTCCACGATGTTAATGAAGCCGTCGACGATGCCGTCGGCACACCCCCTGTCGAAGCTGCCGACGACGAAGCTTTCGCCGACGATTCTCCCGCCGACGAGCCCGTCGACGGGACCAATTGGATTTTGGACGGTGGGTTCGTCGACGATGTCTTCGTCGTAGAGGACTTAGAACTCCTCTCTGAAGAATGTGAGGAGGGTTTTTTGAAGGCTGGGTCTGTCTTCTCACCCTTAGGAGGCGAAACCAGTTCTGCCTTATCCTTCCCACTGCGGTGGGGGGGAACTTCCTGAACCCCGGCTATCAGACTCTCTGGGGGTCTTTTTACAAGCCTTTGAGGGGCGCCCAACAGAGGAGGATGGGGAACCTCTACCCCTTTTCACTGACCTTTTTGAGGAAGCAAGTGAAGACGATTCCTCTTCATCACTGGAAACTCCATGTTTCCTCTCCTCCTGCCTCTGTAGCCATGTAAGCAGTCTTCCAGCACGACCTCTCAAGGTCTTGGTGGAGAGAGTGCGGCAAATTTTGCAGTCCTCTGCTTTGTGATCCAGATAAAGGCAGTAAATGTAATCTTTGTGTTTGTCCTCCACAAACAGCCTTTTCTTTCCACAGGTGGAACATGGCTTGAAAAGGGCTTTCTTTTTCTCAACTTCAGACATCCTGATGAAAAGGAGAGATTTCTGAAGTAAACTGAAGAAATCCTGAAGAAAAAACTGTAGAAATCTACTTGAAAGAGTTGAAAATAGAGCAGAGCTCAATTGTGCCGCCCTAGCACAACGTGCGGTAGAAAATCTGAGGCTCTGAGGTTCCTTCAGGAAGGTTACGGGTTTGAGGCTCTTCTGATTGGCTGATGCCTAAAATGTGGTCTCTTTTACAAAAAGAGGCTGATATGCTACAAAAGGGAATGAGGCCTAGGCTTTCCTTTCTCTTTTGTACCTACTACTATGGTATTTTTTATTACCGAGACTCCCATTCCGAACAACGGGGAATGATACAAAAGCATGGGAATCTATGAAAGTTCCAATACTGGGGCAAACATGTTCGTTGATCTTTTGCCCATGTGACCCTTTTTTGCTGACTTTGTTGTGCCTCTCCTCTAGCGGTGTCGTGTGGGTGGGGCATGGTTGGTGGTGAGGAGTCACTTTGAAGTGGGGTGCTGGCCCCCCCTTCTTGTTTGCCCTTGTCCATTTGCCCGCCCGTGAAAGGACTGGCCCGAGGCTGGTATTGCCAGGTTTGTTTTTGCTGGCCCTGCTGTGCTTGGTTGTCGCCCTGGTAGCCCTGCTGGGATGTCTGATGTGACGTTCCCGGCTGGTTTCCCCCTCTTCCGTGTTGGTGTGCCTCTCCTCATTCCTCTGAATTGCATGGCCTCCATGGACCTTGCAGTTTCATTTTCCTTTTTGAGTTGGGTGAGTTTCTCATCCACTGATGCTCCGAACAAGGTTTCACCATTGAAGGGGGTGTTCAGGATGTTATTCTGTACTTCTGGCTTGAAGCCTGATATTCTCAGCCAGGCATGCCTTCTCTCTGTGACCCCGATCATCATGAGCCTGCTGGACGTGTCTGCTGCATCCAGGGCTGATTTTAGGCATGAGTTGGCTATATTCTTGCCTTCCTCCACCAGGTGTGTTGCCCTCTGTTGGTATTGCTCAGGGAGGTGTTTGAGTAGTTGTCCGACCGCAATCCAATGCTGGTACGTATGCCTGTTGAGTAGGGCATTAGAGTTAGCAATGCGTCAGTGTACTGCTGCATTCCTCTCTATCTTCCTTCCAGTGACGTCTAACCTCTTACTCTCTTTGTCAAGGTGGGGGGCCTGAGTTTGTGGGAATGTTGGTCCTTTTTCTGGCTGTTGCTGCAATGATGGAGTCAGCTGTGACGGATCCCTGGATGTAGGGCGGATCCGTAGAGGAGTGTTTTTTTTCTCTGTCCTGGGTATGACAGACCTGCAGCTTGCTGGCTCTTTGAATGCCTCTCTCCCCTGGTCCAGGGCACTTGGTAGCATGGGAGGAATTGACTCCTGGTTTGAGTGGGGAGCAGGGTCTCTAGGAGGAAGCAGGCATTTGGTTTTTCTTCCTCCAGTTTCACTTCATAAGCTGTTGCTGCGTTCCTGATGACCATGTTGTAGATCCCAATGTCATCTGGCGGCGAAGGCCTCGAAGGGGCTCTTCCGGGCTTTCGGCGTCGAGGTCCTGCCAATCCAGGTCCTGCGCCACAGAGGATACCTCCAAACTTGTGCGCTGGTCTTCTTTGCCTTGCTCGTGTTCCTGGGGCTCGGGAGTTTTCAGCGGCTCTTCGGCGTCGAACTCCTCTTCGTCCTCGGCGATAGTCAGCGCCGGCTTCGACGGGATGGTGAACCTCTTCATAAGCTCGTCAAATTCTCTTTTCCTTTGCAGGATGTTATCCATTTCCTTTCCATCTCGGCGGTCTGTTCGGCGTCAAGTGTTTCGGACGATCTCTTCGACGTCGCTTTTGAAGAAGCCTTCGGGTCGTTTTCCTTCCGTGTCGAGTGTTCCTTTTCGGGGGCATGCTTTGACAACCTAGGCTTTTCGTGTGTTTTCACAGCCTGGGAGTCCTTTTCGAAGGATCCGCTGGACTGTTTGTCCCTGGATGCAGCTGGCAAAATTTTCGGTGCCATTGCTCCTTTCGTGGACTTACTCTGTTTTTCGAGAGTCTGACTCAGGCTTTCGAGAGTCTGTCGGGGCTTTGGGGGTCGACATCTCCCCTACCTCTTTTGTAGTTTTCTTATCAGTCTCTATGACCGTGAAGTCATCTGGTCCCTCAGCGACGTTGTCCTCTTCGTCACTGAAGAGGCCCAAGTCCGGAAGCGACAGAGGTTGGCCTTTTCCTTGCATGCTGTGGTTGGCTATCCTCTGCCTCTCTCTAATCCTGAGAGTCTTTGGCATGAAGACGGAGCAGGCGTTGCAATGCTTGCTTTCGTGGTCGACCGTCAGGCAGAGGTTGCGAACCAGGTGCTGGTCCTTCTGCGCGTACTTGTGGTGGCAATTGCGGCAGAATTTCAACCGGGTCTTGTCTAGTCCTGCGCTCAGAGGGCCCCCCGTGTGTGCGTTCTCCGTTGGACGTCGATGTATTCGAAGTTCTCCTCCTCCTTCATCGTCCCTGGCTTGGTGGTCTTGTTCCTGGATGAATTCTCCAAACTTTTTCAGTAGATTCCAGCTTTTCCCTTCTTTTCTCCAAAAACTCTGGAACCTCTCGGTGACGATCCAGACCCAACAGCGGATAAAAGAATCTGAAGATGGCGCCCAAAGGTGGGAGCTTCCGCAGGAAGCGTGCCAACTTCACAGGAAGTACACCAGAAGGTGTGACGTTGACGCCCACCTGGGCTACGAAAAAAAAAAAAGAAAGGACTACAATTCCGGACCCAACCACTAGACCCCGGAATAATGCACAGCATAGAGAACCCAGAAAGATTCACGCTGCAAAACCTAGGTAAACAAAATAGGTGACCTCGCCTTTTCTTCTCAAGAATGGTGTGGGGGCCAGTCCACTTGTCTTGCAGAGCTGATGAGGCCAAAGGCTTCAACATTCACACTTTCTTTCCTGGCTGATAAACAGTCAGTATGGCCTTTTGGTCATGCCAAGCTTTCTGAACCTCCTAGCTGGTCTGAAGGTTTTTGCTTGCTTGCCACTCTTCATGTACTCAGCCATTTGTGAACGCAGGCCAAGTACATAGTCCACAATATCCTGTTTAGGAGGGTTGAAAGGCTACTCCCAGCCCTCCTTAACCAGACACAATGGACGCGCGGGGGGGGGGGGCACACAGGTACGCGCGGGGGGGGCAACACAGGTACGCGCGGGGGGGGCACACAGGTACGCGCGGGGGGGGCACACAGGTACGCGCGGGGGGGGCACACAGGTACGCGCGGGGGGGGCACACAGGTACGCGCGGGGGGGGCACACAGGTACGCGCGGGGGGGGCACACAGGTACGCGCGGGGGGGGCACACAGGTACGCGCGGGGGGGGCACACAGGTACGCGCGGGGGGGGCACACAGGTACGCGCGGGGGGGGCACACAGGTACGCGCGGGGGGGGCACACAGGTACGCGCGGGGGGGGCACACAGGTACGCGCGGGGGGGGCACACAGGTACGCGCGGGGGGGGCACACAGGTACGCGCGGGGGGGGCACACAGGTACGCGCGGGGGGGCACACAGGTACGCGCGGGGGGGGCACACAGGTACGCGCGGGGGGGGCACACAGGTACGCGCGGGGGGGGCACACAGGTACGCGCGGGGGGGGCACACAGGTACGCGCGGGGGGGGCACACAGGTACGCGCGGGGGGGGCACACAGGTACGCGCGGGGGGGGCACACAGGTACGCGCGGGGGGGGCACACAGGTACGCGCGGGGGGGGCACACAGGTACGCGCGGGGGGGGCACACAGGTACGCGCGGGGGGGGCACACAGGTACGCGCGGGGGGGGCACACAGGTACGCGCGGGGGGGGCACACAGGTACGCGCGGGGGGGGCACACAGGTACGCGCGGGGGGGGCACACAGGTACGCGCGGGGGGGGCACACAGGTACGCGCGGGGGGGGCACACAGGTACGCGCGGGGGGGGCACACAGGTACGCGCGGGGGGGGCACACAGGTACGCGCGGGGGGGGCACACAGGTACGCGCGGGGGGGGCACACAGGTACGCGCGGGGGGGGCACACAGGTACGCGCGGGGGGGGCACACAGGTACGCGCGGGGGGGGCACACAGGTACGCGCGGGGGGGGCACACAGGTACGCGCGGGGGGGGCACACAGGTACGCGCGGGGGGGGCACACAGGTACGCGCGGGGGGGGCACACAGGTACGCGCGGGGGGGCACACAGGTACGCGCGGGGGGGGCACACAGGTACGCGCGGGGGGGCACACAGGTACGCGCGGGGGGGCACACAGGTACGCGCGGGGGGGCACACAGGTACGCGCGGGGGGGCACACAGGTACGCGCGGGGGGGCACACAGGTACGCGCGGGGGGGCACACAGGTACGCGCGGGGGGGCACACAGGTACGCGCGGGGGGGGCACACAGGTACGCGCGGGGGGGCACACAGGTACGCGCGGGGGGGCACACAGGTACGCGCGGGGGGGCACACAGGTACGCGCGGGGGGGCACACAGGTACGCGCGGGGGGGCACACAGGTACGCGCGGGGGGGCACACAGGTACGCGCGGGGGGGCACACAGGTACGCGCGGGGGGGGCACACAGGTACGCGCGGGGGGGGCACACAGGTACGCGCGGGGGGGGCACACAGGTACGCGCGGGGGGGGCACACAGGTACGCGCCGGGGGGGGCACACAGGTACGCGCCGGGGGGGCACACAGGTACGCGCCGGGGGGGGGCACAGGTACACGCCGGGGGGGGGCACAGGTACGCGCCGGGGGGGGGGCACAGGTACGCGCCGGGGGGGGCACAGGTACGCGCGGGGGGGGGCACAGGTACGCGCGGGGGGGGCACAGGTACGCGCGGGGGGGGCACAGGTACGCGCGGGGGGGGCACAGGTACGCGCGGGGGGGGCACAGGTACGCGCGGGGGGGGCACAGGTACGCGCGGGGGGGGCACAGGTACGCGCGGGGGGGGCACAGGTACGCGCGGGGGGGGCACAGGTACGCGCGGGGGGGGCACAGGTACGCGCGGGGGGGGGCACACAGGTACGCGCGGGGGGGGCACACAGGTACGCGCGGGGGGGGCACACAGGTACGCGCGGGGGGGGCACACAGGTACGCGCGGGGGGGGCACACAGGTACGCGCGGGGGGGGCACACAGGTACGCGCGGGGGGGGCACACAGGTACGCGCGGGGGGGGCACACAGGTACGCGCGGGGGGGGCACACAGGTACGCGCGGGGGGGGCACACAGGTACGCGCGGGGGGGGCACACAGGTACGCGCGGGGGGGGCACACAGGTACGCGCGGGGGGGGGCACACAGGTACGCGCGGGGGGGGCACACAGGTACGCGCGGGGGGGGCACACAGGTACGCGCGGGGGGGGGCACACAGGTACGCGCGGGGGGGGGCACACAGGTACGCGCGGGGGGGGCACACAGGTACGCGCGGGGGGGGCACACAGGTACGCGCGGGGGGGGCACACAGGTACGCACGGGGGGGGCACACAGGTGCACACAGGGGGGGCACACAGGCGCACACGGGGGGGCACACAGGCGCACACGGGGGGGGCACACAGGTGCACACGGGGGGGGCACACAGGTGCACACAGGGGGGGGGGGCACACAGGTGCACACGGGGGGGGGGCACACAGGGAGTATAAGAGTGTCAGCATCATCTGTGTACAAGCCACAAATTGTGCAGGGTCAGCTGCCGGTTAGTAGGGGCCACCATATGGAAAACCTAGCCTCTACATGGGAGTGACATGGAGAAACCCTGGAGGCTGTCCCTTTTTAGGTCTCGCCTCTCAATGCACAAGCGCATTGAGCAGAGCAAGACTATAGGGGCTTAAACCCACCTTACCTAGAGTGGCGATTTGATGCTGTGCCCGTGCGCTTTTAGGTCAATGCGCAAGCGCATTGACCTAAAATGCACGTGCACAGCATCAAATCACCAGCCATCTGTTGCCCAGCTTGGTGCCGCTCCACCGCCTGCAGCATCAAAGGCTTCAAGGCCGGCCGTGCTTTCAGTTTCACGGCCAGCCGGCCGTGTCTCCTTATTTAACTTGTGCCGCCAGCTAGTCAGCCTTTCAGCCCCTGTTGTGCCGCCTGACTTGTTTCTTTTTCTTCTTCCTTGTCTGTATCATGCTGTTGATGCCTAAACCTGCATCCATAATATATTCATGGGTTAAGAAAAGAGCATTTAATAAAAAGCACATTTTTCTTCTTTCGAGATCCTAGGTTCCTAACTGCTTATTTCTCGAAGTTGCGGTATATATGCTTTGGGGCAATGTGGGGAGGCGTGGGCATCTGCCTGACATTCAGCAACAGAGTATTGTGTAATCCTTACTAGGTGGGGGTTAAACCTCAATTGTTAATGTTTTTCTTTAATAGTTTATATTCTTCCTGAATACACTTATCGTACTGTACCATTTCTCTCTCACATACGTGTAACAGTGTGAGCGAATTCCAGATTTAATTTGTGATTCACACAAATTCGTAGCAAAAAAAAATTCAGATTCGTGGAAATGCAAAATAAAGCACAGAATCCACTGACTGATTTTTCTCTGTCAAGGCGTGATCTGAGAGAGCAAATAACAGCTGTATTCTGCTTAATTTAATGTTTAACGTTAGCTCGAGAAAGGAAAGTTCCGAGCTGGCGTCTAAAATTCATTTGTCTTTCTAGTTAAGCTTTTACTTCCAGCCTTTTTATAGCCTTTAATTGCCCCATTGCATCTCCTTGGGTCAGAGGAAAGTCATCCAGAGACCACGGGCAGTGGCTTAAAGTACAATGGCCGCGCTGCACGAGCTCATAAAGCGCACTGTGAACTGAATCGCCTCCAGGCGCTACGCTAGCACAATATATTCTGCTTTACAGTCCCATTCGGTGCAGTTCTGACGGCACCTTTATGGATTATTTGTGTTTTTATCCAGTGCTTTTGTGCAATAAGAAGCATTTCGCCTGCTGGACATGCTCACCTTTTATTGTCACAGAGGTAAATACTAGATCGCTAATATAAACGTAAAGGTCCACTATCGGGAATTAATGTCCTCTGTGCACCTTAAGTATGTCCTTCCCTCTCACAGTCAGGGAGAGTCACTTGCTCTCTATTTGGCACTGGATTTCCTTGGCAGTCGTGCCCCTGGGCACTGTCACCTCAATGAGCACCTCCTCCATGGTCTGGTACCAAAACCCCCATGGGGTGTAGCAAGGAACCACACCACTGCGCTCATCAAAATCCAACGACATAGCTGAAGCGGAAAGTGACTCTCTACTGCTCCTGACAGGCAACAGAAGCGGCTGCATCTTTTAACTGACATAGAGAGAGGACACTTAGGAGGCGCTAAATCCACCCGCCCCTTAGTGAAAGGCGCACGTTATTGCTATGGTACAAATCACAAAGTACAAGAGTGAGTCCGTTTTGATTATAATATACATTTTCAAAACATTTGCCAAATTAAAGAACTCTGGGTCATAATTACCATGTTTCATAAACAAACTCTGAACAGTCGCCACACATTATATTACTGTCATTGGTTGTATTTTGAGTAGTTACAAATAAAACATTATATCTTCAAGATGTCCGCCATAATTCCTTCTACGGACGACAAGGGGCTAGCACTGAGCATTGCAGTGCCTCATTAAAGCAGTAAATCTTCCATGTTAGAACGTAAGTGTTCACTTTTCACTCAAAATTATTTTTGATTCTGGCTATTCCCAAACGTAGATTTTTGAAGGCGTGCATAAACAGTCAATTTGATATGTGGTCTTTCTTTCCTGTTCAAGCTGTCTCCAATTAAATGAAACTGGAGCTCTTTTACTTCTGCCTGTCACACCACTTAATGTAGTAGCACTCTGTGCCGCAGGTAAACCGCAGATGTGGCCTAACGACCAGAGCTGCCATTTAAGTCACGTAAATACAAAACATGTTGCATTACAAATGCTATAGGTGTCACATTCACGAAAGTTATAACTATTGGCATTGTAAAGGACAAAGCTATCAATTTAGCTATTTTAAAAACCAACACATAAATAACATATTTGTCATTTACAAGACCAATATCTCCAACTTTTCTAATGCGAGACCTATTGCATTTCCAATGCTTGTTGTACACTTGCTGGTCGAAGGGGAGTGGCAACAGGATGTGGAGCAGCACCCAGGATTGGAGTGGGACCAAGCCTGGTGCATATCTCGAGCCAGGGCCAGGAAGAGTTTGGCCTCCTACTCTTTAATGGCCTTGGGGTTCACGAGCCCACATTTTAAGAGTCATGCTTACACCCAAGGCACAAGAGACAGACATGGGGTTCCAAGAGAGTCCTTGTTCTGACAAGAAAAAAACAGGTCTAAAGCCAGAAACTTCATTGAAAACAGTACAAGGGCAATGATTTAGAGAAAATGTTCAAGGACATCATCTCTGGATCTGCACAGAAAAAAAAAAAGACGCCAGTGCGGCACCTGACAAGACTTGTTTATTTCATATCTCGGCATGTATTCTGGAGTCGAGGTACCACATATTGGCGCACAAGCTCGATTTCAAGTTTCTGTATCCAGTATGGCACTCGAAGAGATTCAACAGATAAGTAATCTGCAGGTAAAAGTATGCATCAAAAATTGCTGTTTGAGGCACTATCTTTGTATGTAGAAGTGTAGTTTGTAAACCTTAAACATCTTTCCAAAATATGCATCAGAACTCTAAAGAGTAAACATTGTAGGGAACGAGCCTCAGCTACAATTTGCTGGGTATTCATACTGTTAATCATACTGATGTGTTTAAGCAGGCTCTATATTTTCAGAAGGAGACTGCAGAAACTTCCCCGTCCCAGCAATCAACACATGTGGTGGCCATCTTTGTTAAGATAAACTAGTGAGTCTGTTTCTCTAGGGATAATCTTACCCATTATTTTTAGGAGGCTGAACTACCATTGTACAGCAAACTAGCCATTGCTACAATAGTTCATTTTGTGAAAATAATTTTTGGGGGTCCAACAAAAAAAATATGTATCAATTTTAAATACAATTACTGGAATTACCCCAAAAAATCATATATAAATTCAAACAAGTGAGTACAAAAGTTTCAGTGGAAGAGAGGTTCATCAGAGGTAATCCTAAATAAATGCCAAGTAAAGTTTTTGTTTTCCTGAATGTGACCCAATACACCCTTTGCCCTGCTGATCATAGCATTTTAATCGCTACCCTTGCTAATTTTAGGTACTGACTGATCTTCAAAATATTTACCAAACGTACATAATGATCACAACAAATACTTTCAATACTGTAAGTAAACGGAGAATAAAACGCCACCACATCAATAAACTACCTATGTGGTTGCTTAACATCTTTAAGAAGTGCATTTCTCTCAGAGGAACACCTTCTAAGGTAGTCACATCTTCAATTGAGACAATACCCTGAGCTTTTTCCTGCAAAATTATTGGATGCCACTCAGTTAGAACTTGCAGGCAATGCCTACTGTGTGACAAAACTATTGTTAAAAGGTTGCCTGTTGAGGGCCAAACAATGAGAATTATTTGATTCAACATAAGGAAGCACAAGCTCTGATGACTGCTTAGCAGCCCATGTAAAGACAGCGAAGTTGAACTGAGTTCCTAAAGAGATAATCTACATATCTGAAACGCCATTAGATTTGTACTGGAATTTCTCATTTAGAAGGACAGCAAATTACTAATAGTAGGAGTACATGGAAGTCTGTTAAACTTAAATTCATAGGTATCAAAGAGCTGCCTTTTGAGAAGGGCGGGGCTCAGGGATAGACATTAAAGAAGCAAATTTACCAATACTGCAGTGACATGTCAGCACTTCTGCTTATAGACACCACTACACTCATCAATAGCAAGCTGCTCATGTTCCAAAGCAGGAGACGGGCACAAGATAAACAAGCATTTGCAATGCAATAGATCTCGCATTAGGAAAGTTTGAGCTATTGGTCTTGTAAATTATTTTTTTTTTATTTATGTGTTGGTTTTGAAAATAGCTAAATTAATAGCTTTGTCATTTACAATGCCAATAGTTATAACTTTCGCAAATGTGACCCCTATAGCATTTGTAATGCAACATGTTTTGTATTTACGTGACTTAGATGTATCGATATTACAAATAACAATGGCTTTTAATTTTTTTAAATAATTAATACTTAAATCAAAGTGATTGTAATTTATAATGTCAATGGCTTAAACTTTTGTAAATAACTTTTGTGAAGATTATGTTCAGTGTATTTTATTGTGAAGAAAATCTAAGAACAGAAGTGAAATATTAACATCTTTTTGTGACATTTGTAATAAAGCTTGAAACATTGAGAGAACATATTTGAACCAGTTGTTGTTGAATGGTTGCACAGATTGATGTTGTGGTGGCGACGAGTGATGCTGTGGTAGCGCATAGTGATGCTGTGGAGGCCCTGAGTGATGCTGTGGTAGCGCATAGTGATGCTGTGGAGGCCCTGAGTGATGCTGTGGAGGCCCTGAGTGATGCTGTAGTGTTCCAGAGTGATGCTGTGGTGTTCCAGAGTGATGCTGTGGTGTTCCAGAGTGATGCTGTGGTGTTCCAGAGTGATGCTGTGGTGTTCCAGAGTGATGCTGTGGTGTTCCAGAGTGATGCTGTGGTGTTCCAGAGTGATGCTGTGGTGTTCCAGAGTGATGCTGTGGTGTTCCAGAGTGATGCTGTGGTGTTCCTGAGTGATGCCCGGGTGGCGCTGAGTGATGCCCGGGTGGCGCTGAGTGATGCCCGGGTGGCGCTGAGTGATGCCCGGGTGGCGCTGAGTGATGCCCGGGTGGCGCCGAGTGATGCCCGGGTGGCGCCGAGTGATGCCCGGGTGGCGCCGAGTGATGCCCGGGTGGCGCTGAGTGATGCCCGGGTGGCGCTGAGTGATGCCCGGGTGGCGCTGAGTGATGCCCGGGTGGCGCTGAGTGATGCCCGGGTGGCGCTGAGTGATGCCCGGGTGGCGCTGAGTGATGCCCGGGTGGCGCTGAGTGATGCTGGGGTGGCGCTGAGTGGTGCTGGGGTGGCGCTGAGTGGTGCTGGGGTGGCGCTGAGTGGTGCTGGGGTGGCGCTGAGTGGTGCTGTGGTGGTGCTGGGGTGGTGCTGGGGTGGTGCTGAGTGGTGCTGTGGTGGCGCTGAGTGATGCTGTGGTGGTGCTGAGTGGTGCTGTGGTGGTGCTGAGTGGTGCTGGAGTGGTGCTGGGGTGGTGCTGGGGTGGTGCTGGGGTGGTGCTGGGGTGGTGCTGGAGTGGTGCTGGAGTGGTGCTGGAGTGGTGCTGTGGTGGTGCTGTGGTGGTGCTGTGGTGGTGCTGAGTGATGCTGTGGTGGTGCTGAGTGATGCTGTGGTGGTGCTGAGTGATGCTGTGGTGGTGCTGAGTGATGCTGAGGTGGTGCTGAGTGGTGCTGGGGTGGCGCTGAGTGATGCTGGGGTGACGCTGAGTGATGATGCTGAGTGGTGCTGTGGTGGTGCTGAGCAGTGCTGTGTTGGTGCTGAATGGTGCTGTGGTGGTGCTGAGTGATGGTGTGGTGGTGCTGAGTGGTGCTGTGGTGGTGCTGAGTGATGCTGTGGTGGTGCTGAGTGATGCTGTGGTGGTGCTGGAACATTAAAGATCGTGGACTATCTTATTTCCTGCAGAAGGCCATCTCTCTCTTTGGGAGCTCTGGTAATGAAAAACATATAGCCAGTTCAATGGTTGATTAAATGATTAATATAAAAACCTGGATTACTTACAATGCAAACATCTGCACTATTTACAACAGCGGTATCATCCTTTCTGCACATTAGAACATACTGGCTGTCTAAAATTGTGACATTATCATGACCACACTTCACGAGCACCGTATGCCAGCCCCACTGTCTCATTTGTCTACAACATACATAGTGAGGGAAGTACTAAATACCAATGCAACCCTCACTATCTAGTAACCTTTTAATCGTGTTATTTACACTTCACAAAACAAATGGGTGCAATTCTCCAATGGGACCTTAAAATCGGTCGGTTAGGGTGGTGATAATCCCTCACACCGGAAGTAGAGTCAAGACTGATGTGCATATGGCTGGGTAGAAACGGAGGTTGCATGATGAGCAAAAAAAGTTGGGTTGGGATGTTACCCCGAGCGAATGACAGGGAATAGACACATTTCAAGTACGCAAAAGACACGCAAGATACTTAAAAGCGGCCGCAAAATAAAATGAAAAGCAGCCGCGAAATGAAAAGTTATCGGTTCAGCTGATGCCCTGAAAGTAAATAAAAACAAGTTGGTTGCGGTAAATATTTATTTTAATTGTCAACAATTAAGCTGTTTTTTCGTTACAAATTGGAGGGACAATATAGATTTAAACGGGGAGTAATGTGTTATAATAAAAAAATGAAGAGCGGCAGAGAAATGCTCTCGGCATTGCGGGGGCGCATTCCTTTGAAGTGTGAAGCAGGGGGAGGGAGAGCGGATCCCTTTGGAGTGAAGCTCTCGGCGCGCTGGAGAAGCGTGAGCCTGGTGGGGGGGGGCGGGATGCCAGCGAGCAGGAGGGAAGGGGCCAAGCGCGCGCTCGAGAAGTCACGGATTAACAATTAACACGCATTGTAGGAAATCCGGCTGGTTTGAGAGACTATGGTTCAGCAGTAATAGGTTCGAGTATAACTCGACCTAAAAAGCATTGTCATTTAGAATGACAATAGCTCAAACTTTTGTAATTTCGAGACCTATTCAAAGAAGATGCCTTCATTGTCCTGGGCTGCTCGGAAAGTGAAAGCGCGCATGGCGCGCTGAATGTTGCAGGAAATGTTGTGCCTGCAGTAGGAGAAAGTCATTAAACAAAATAGTGCTTACAGACAAAAAAGACGTACCGGATAACAACTTATGTCAAAGGGCCAGTCCTCATGGGAGGTTACAAATGTAGACAAGGCGGTACAAAGGAGGGACTAACAAGTCTATTAACGAATCAGGAGCCAGCATTTACGAATGACAATGACACAAGCCAATGACAAATATGGGCGGAGAGTGCGCGGTACTTCTATTCCATACTCCAATACAGCATGTCTCACAGAGCAGTGAATGCGTTGCCCAGGCTCGACCTAAACATGGGTGCAGTGGAGCATACTTGCAAAAAGAGGGCAGATAGATGGGCCGTGAGCTTACGGGCATCAGAAAGAGGAGTACCAGGTCCTGGCATTGGATGTATGATTGAAACAAAACTCTGGCCCAACACTAAAGTTGGCAATAACCAGTGTGAACCCTAAAAATATAATTTCTTCTTGTGGAAACGGCCAAAGGTCACGAAGGACAGGTGAAAAGGGACGTTTCAGCTTTAACAGGAGAGCAGACCCCAGGGCCAGCAGCTTAAGATCCTCAAATGCCCTGGAACCTTGAAGCCCAAAAAATCTGTGAACCAAGGACTGCCTGGATGGCTGCCAAGTGTGAGAAAATGGCGCTTTGAAATGGACAGCTGTGATTGGTCACGCCCACGACAAGCGCCTATGGCAGGAGGTGTGCTCTGCAGGCGCTGTACAGAATTTTGTTTTTACCAATCAGAAACCTGGAAACTTAGCTGCTCTCCGGTGTACATTTTGTTTGATAAACATTCTGCTCCATAAGAGGAATACTCACGGCAAACACTGATTAATAATAAAAAAAAATAAGTGAGAGTTCAGACTCAGGAGAGTGTGTTAATAGAGGACGTGGCCTAAGAGCCAGAGCTGCTGCCTTCGCAGCCGGGAAACCAGGTTCGAACCTCTGCGTCCACTCAGTATCCTGGGATTCAGGGCAAATCACGTAATCTTCCCGTGCCTACCAAAAATGTATGTATGCATTTTGTAATGTAATGTAATGGGCTCCAATACCTTCGGGTCGAGTTGTGCTATATAAAACTGCAACAACAGAAACACACACACACACACACACATATATCAAAACTCAGCAGTGTGCGTAAAGGGGAGGAGCTTAGAGGGAGGCTTTGAGGGAGGCTTTGAGGGAGTCCAGGCAGATGAGTCAAAGGTTACCAGCATGCAGAGGGTTTTGGTTACACATAGAGAGGCTTTGTGATCCCTTCCTGATATGCAAATCAGTCCGTTTGGTATGTCAGGCACAGGGCCACCTGTGTGTGAAACACGAGACGAGCTCTCGAGACCTCAAGTTTAACAAACTCAACACAACTAATTCTGCAAGGAAAAGGAAGCATATATTATTAATTTCCTCCCTATGTGGCTCCAGAGCTGCGTACTACTTGCTGCAAAGCATTCGGCGCTAGCAAGCACTATATGTATACAAATTACAATTACAACTTTTAAAAATACGTCGCACACCATGAAGGGGGTTTCTTGTGCGAGGCAGACAAAAGGTAAAGGTTAAAGGAAAAAATAAACAGGACATAGTAACACCAGTTGTTAAAGTGTTCATTCATTCAGCGCTGAAAAAAACAGGCCCGTCGCGCTGTGCTGCTCTCCATCTTACTGAGTGTAAATAATACAAACACAACAATGCATTCTCCTTTCTGATTAAAATACCCAGGGGCGCGTTCACTTCAGTATTTCTACACATTGCAGCACTGGCCCTAACTTCAAGGCGCTACTGATTGCTTCAAACGTTGAATGCAGTTTTCATTTTAATTTCAAATGGAAAACTGTCCCGCCCGAATGCAAACCCGAAGGATGTAATTTAATAAGGCTCAACGTGCTTCGTTTTCTAAAAATGAAAATTAATACAGAAAACAATCTGTTTCCCTTTTATATTAATTTAAAAAGAAGCAGGAATTAGATCGCCAATCATGACAGCCAGACTAATAGCAGAGCATGTTGTCAACAGAGAGATTTTTCTTATTAAAAGGACTCGGTGACGGTTTAAGTAGCAGCAAATACGAACATGTGGTATTACTACAATGCTATTTTTCAGCTGATTATACGTTATCCGTTTCACCCTATATAGAATCTAAATCCCACAGACATCAATGGGAGAGCCTTTATCAATCTGTGAAATAAATGTAAGTACACCGGTTGCAATTTCATTATCTATAAGACAACAAGCAGTGAAGCAAGCTCTTGGCATTGCTGTGGGGAGGGGGAAGGAGAAATGCGCGTCACGGCCGCCAGGCCGTGAAGTGTGAAGCAGTGGGCGGGTAAGCAGATCCCTTTGAAGCTGCTGCCTGCTTGTGGGTACTGGGAGGAAGGGTATCGAGACGCAGGCCCTGCAGTGAATAATTATGGGAGGAGAGATGCTGGCCTGAGGCTGAGCGCACCGTATGGAGAGGGAGGGGGGTGGGCCGAGTGCAGGAGAAATGCTGCTGGCAGGGGGAAGGCTCGGGCAAGCTCGTGCATGAGGAGCTTGTCACGTGATTCTATTCTCGTGAACTGTTTGAAATCCGCCTGTTAGGAATTTTCTGGTTTAGCAGTAATAGGTTCGAGTAAACTCGACCTAAAAAGCGAGGGTATACCAGAAGGACTTCTCAATCCTTTATACTGGTATCATAAACGGAGCTTCAACCTGATGGCCCAAGTAGACTCAACAGGATATCCGATTCTACACTACAAAGATGACCAGCAAGCACAAGTGGTGCTTGTGAGAACAGCTTCAGAGTGGAAGATGGACAAGAGAGAAGTGTGACAACAGGAGCAATTAGGGGTGGAGAAGGGGGCAATGTAAAAAAAAAGGGAGACCATCAGAGGTGCAGCAGGAGAGATGAAAGAGAAAACATATCAGGGAAGAGGTTGGAGGAGCATGCATAAGACCTGTAACAAATGGAGGACATCTTCATCAGAGGCAAAGACTATGATCAGTACCCTAAAATAGACGAAAGCAAGGGAAACCCAAGCTTGGAGGCATGCACAAGCAAAGGGTTGAGGTGCCATTGGCCAAGGTCCATGAAAAAGTGACATAGGATAACAGTATGTAAAAGAGGGGCCACAGGGACACTAACACGGAGTCAAGAGCAACAAAAATATCAGGACTACTTGAGAAGAGCAGAACAAATACTTGGAGCATTGTGAAACCTAACCACAAGAGAATTTACACTTGGGGATCAATGCGTTTTTTCAGCAGCACAAGGGGAAGGGTGTTAACATTCACCAAGAGCACAATGCCATTGTTTCCTTTCCTTTCCCTAAATTCTACAGATACTTGCCCATTATTCTACCGAGGGGTGAAGCATTCTAAAGCTCCTTGACGGCAACTTCTCCAAACTTTGAATGCTTGATTCATATGTGTTGACTATTTCAAAGTTAATCTCAAAACAAGTTAAGCACAGGAGAAAAATAAATATTCTGTCAATTTGTAAGCCAGATCTCCTGCCCACTTATAACTGGCCAAAGTCACCCATGATGGATAACTTGGTAAAGGTGGAAAAAAGGAAACCTAAGCAATGTACCTGCGTACAAACCTAGCAAACTGACCACTGCTCCAATAAACTGCTTTACTGTGTCTCACGGTTGGAAAATATACTGTCAGTAGGTGTTGGCCTACGGCACTTTTAGTAGTGTGGTGCAGTGATGCAGCTTTCCTGGAGGTCTTATCAAAGTAGGCGGCGGTGTAAGGCAAGCTGCAGATACTTGCATTTATATATGGTACTGTATCAGAATGTGGCGGTTTTGTAGAATTACAAACATGTGACTAGCATCCTTACTTAGTGGTTCTCCTTTCGTAGTCTAGAGAATTAGGGAAGGCAAGTTGAACTTGTCTCCGTCGGGTAGCACACAAAGCCTTACAGCCAGTGTCACTGAACTCTTTTACCAGCTTTATCTTGATAGATATTCTGCTCTTTGTTATCAGGACAGCCCGACCGACCAAAGGGAGTGAAAGTAACAAGGAAAGAATGTCCAATGATAATTCCCACCCTGGTAATTGGACATATAGGAACAGTGTAGATAAGAGTGTACATACCGCACAGGCAGATGCTATCACTGTTAAGCCAATGTAAAGGCAACCAGCTTTAAGAATTGAGAAATTTGTTTTACAGTGAACCTTTAAACTTTTTCCATGTTTGAACTGCTTTCAACAAAACCATACACGGTAGAACACTCGGCAACACACTCACAAATGCTGTACAAAAGGAGATCCCAATCGATTCAAAAATACAGTTAGGACAATAGTAGATAGTTGAAAACATGAAAAAAGTGGGATGTTGAGCGCTTGCCCTAAAATATGAATACAAAGAACTGTTTATTGAATTGGGAGATTGATGGCTGCTCTAGAAGAGCTACTTGGTTTATTGCTCTAGCCTAGAAGGACCGACAATAACGTTACATAGTTTGTTGATGTAAGCAGGAAGTGAAGTTTGAATATATAATTACCTATGGAATTTACCAGAGCTACAAAAAGAACCATCTATTCAGTAAAAATGCTGGAGGGTGTGATGAAGTGATAGGATTTTTTTTTAACTATATGCACGTTTCCAGAGGTAAGACCCAATTGTAAGCATTTGGTAATATGGTGGGACTTTCCTGCTGTCCAAGATCCATCTGGCCGCAGCGGAAAGCCCTGTCTCAGCTTGCAGTCGGCAGATGCGGACGATTAACTCACAATCTTAGATTGAGTAGACCTCCCACAGTAGTGAAGTAAATAGCATCACAACAGTTCCCAAAAACAGTACTAAAGCTGACAAATGATGCTGCAAGAGCCAAACAGACTGGCAGAACAGGATACTTGCTATTGTATGAATATAGCGTAGACAACTCTATGGTGTGCATTATTGCGCGCCAATGGAGCCAACAATATGCATATTTACAGTACATTGGCAGATAAGGGAAGATACAGTATGGAAGAGAAGAGAGGAATAAGGTGAGTCTTATAGACTTATCAAGTGTTAGGGTTCTCTAGTTCAAGAATTGGGCTTTTAGGACTCTTTTGAACTTTGGCAGGGAGTGACCTCAGTTATGGACATTAAGAGAAAGATAAAACAACTTAAAAGAACTTAACTTAGAAGAAGCAAATAGAGGAGTGCGTTTCATTTGGAGATGTGACAAACAGACGTAGGGAGGAGCTATTTCATGATTGGCTTTAAAACAGATGGTGAAATGTTGCTATTGTTCCCTTTGCTTGCTTCAAAAGCCAACCAGCAAGAAACCGATGATGAGTAGTGGCAGGAAACCGACAGTCTGGGCAGCCTTGGTGTGCGCAGAGCAGAAGTGATGATTTTGTCAAAGGCACAGAATGTATATTGGTGGATCTCAGCAGTAAATTGGTACAAAAGTGAAGTGCTGACTACTCCAGTAGTGGGTCTTTTGGTAACTTCACTTTTGGAAAATGGAAGATGCTGGTGGATTCCTTCTGATACATAGCAGCTGGAAACTAACCAGTGTATTTGTGCAAGCTTTGACAGATGTGGGGGGCGTCAGGGTGTCGTGAGTGAAGACGATTTGGTCTTTGGGGAACTGAGCGTTACAGAGTAAAGAGACATCAAATATATGATGGCTGTGATATAGTTAGCAATCTGTCCTCATTAGAGCTGAGAAGGGACGGCAGGAGCTCTATTTATCATCAGTCTATCAGCAGGTTTCAAATCCAAAAGAGTAGTAAAATAATTAGAACGGCGTTACCGAACGGCAATAAAGTAAAATTGCATGGCGCAGTCTGGGGACTTCGACGGACAGAAAGGATTGGTGAAAAGCAAGATCAGCAGGAGACAGAGAGCAAGTAACTTGTAAGCGAGGAGATTAACCATTTACACATGCTTTCTGTGTATCTTACAGAAATGCTAGGGTTAAATACTACAAATGAGCACACGAGGTTGAAGTTAAGACTCTAAAACAAGGTTAGAAGACTGTAAACCTGCAAGGGCATTTCCGGAAACTGAAGTTGTCGAAAAACATTTGATGTGGAGAAATGAGGCAGAAAGGTAAATTTGACCTACATAAATACCAGAAACTCTGGGTTTTTGGAAAAGAGGAGTAGTTGAGATTCTGGCTGGCATCTAGACGCAGAAGGAGTCAGCTGGAAGTGTTTTTAAGTAAAGGAAAGAAGGCAACTCAAAATATAAAAACCCTGGAAGACAGGCTTAAATATAGCATTATTTATGGTGGTGAAAAGTCAAATTGGACATGTCAGTCAACTGAGTAAAGAGATCTGAAGTTGGGACAAAGGAGTCTAACAAGTTACAGCAAGTTGTGCAGAGAGGTGGGATGTACAAAGGTACAGTTAAATTTCCATGTTCTTTATGGTGGAGATGTTGGAAGAAACATAAGATGGAAAGTCGCTGGAAGTAAATTTTGAGATGGTTCATGGAAGAGTGAGCTGTTTGCATGATTGCTTCAGTAGGTGATGTTTGAGAGAAGAGACGAGGTTAAGGTGGTTCTTACATTTGAACAAGTCAAAGGCAGCTGCTAATGTGCTGAGGGCTTTTTTAGACATTGCTGTTGTTGTTAATTGGCAATTGTATAGATGCTATTTTCTGGATCTTTGCAACGTACTCTGGGGCAGTGGTCCAAGGACATCTCGGGGTCCGCAGAGCCTCCTCAGCAGGTCGTTGACTGCTTAGAAAGTACATTCTGTAAATATTAGGAGTTTGAAACTAGAGGCTAACAAGTAACTTAGTGTCGGTCAGATTGATTTGTGGGAGTAGTGCAGGTGCATCAAACAGAATATAGTATGGACAATGAGTGGCCTCATTTAAATTTAGAAAAGCTCCAACATTCCTATTACAATTCTGCGTTTAATATTTGTTCGTGAATTTAATACATTATTTCATTGTTTTCATATTTGTTTGATGAAGGCTTGTTTCTGTATTTTGTGTATTGTTTTGCAGTTAAAATCATGGAACCTGCTTAGGCTGGGATCCCCGACTTCCAGTAATGACTCAGTGGGGGTCCACAGATTCTAATGATTCAGTGGGGCCCCCGAATTCCAGTAGTGATTAATTGGGGGTCTGAAGAACTGAAAAGGTTAAGAACCCCTGCTTTAGGGAGGGACTTTCGAAATGTTTTCACTATAGATTGGAGTCCAAGTCGATTTTGTGAAAATGTGATTAAGTAGGGTGAAGTTTTTCTTACGCTTAAGACTTGAGGGTAAGGAGAGGGGCATTTGTGTTTAGGGAACAGCAATGATTGGTGTGATGCAAGGCTGCAGGTAGGGGGAAAAATAGAGTGAAGGTGCAAAGTGAGGCACGGTCCTGAAGGCATACAGGGGCCATGATTACTGACGGAACATTTTACAGCGAGTGCAGAGGTACTGATCAGTCCAGGTGGATAGAATGCACAGGTAACAAGTACACAAGGAAGAGATCTTAGGGAGTGCTGTGAGCACCAATCACGGTAGAGAGAGTATACAGGGACGGGAGACAGCCCAGAGCACAACAGAAAGCAGTCAGCATAGAGAGGATGCACACAGGAACACCAATTACTCAAGAACAGTTTACTGGGCACACGTGCAGTAATGCTGGGATATCAAATTACTTTTGATCACAAGTTCACCTAAGCCCACAAATTATGGAAGATCAAAAAGGTCTGGCAGACTCGGCGTGAACCTGAAGACCTGACTGGTAAATGAGAGCTTGAATAGAGGTCTTTTAAGATAAGATTATTTTGGCTAGTGACTACCTACTTTGTGAATTCTGTTAGTCAGCGCCCAACCCGTCACTTTCATTGAGCTGTTAGCAGCACTAGATGAAGTGTGCAGATGTCTTTCTCAACATCCACTCCCACTCAATACCTGGATTGTTTAAGGTGGTGGGAAGGATGTGGCAGACTTCAATCGGACAGGCAGATACAGGCTTTACCTGACTGACTCACATTCACGATTCACTTTGTACTTAAGCGCCCTCTCACATTCCTGCCTTTTACAGGGGCTGTCATGAGCAACAACAGAATTATTTAGCAGAGGCACCCAGGATGGCATGCATTGCAAAGGTGACTTCTCTGATGTATGGAAGGGATGGAATTTGCCAAAGATTAGCTGTTTATTCCTTTACTTGTATTACACATCTCACCAGAAGGCCAGATGTTTAACACTCATTTTCTCCGTGATCTTCATTAGGGGCACTCAAAGCCTGTTGCTTGTTCTTTAAAATGGCAGAGCAAGCCTTGGTATATTTTTTTTACTGTGATCATCTGTATTTGCCAAATTTCCATTGCATTAAAATCAGGTGCTTAGTCATTGACATGGGGAGGGGGTGTACCTTAAATTTCCTAACTAAAAAAGCGATGGGCAACAGGTTGGAGGGCTGAACCATGAGAAATCGGAAACCTGTGGCTGCAACATTTGGACCTTTTTGCTTTTTTTTTTTTTTTAATCAGACATTTTTTATTTACTATAAGTTTTTGGAAAGTTTTATGTCAAATAAATTGTTAAGTCCCAAATGTATTCAGATTTTGTTGTCCTGAGATAACCCATACCTTCCTGAAGAGGGTCAGACTGTCTTGCTCCTGGTCAATGCAATAAGGGACTGGGACTAAGACATTTTCCAGGGCATGTTTAATCTCACAGTCTAGCTCTTCAATAATACATTAAAAATACTAGTAAGGCTGTTGTGTTCTTTTGCTCTACTGTATAACTTCACCCCTGCCCCTCAACTAAAAACAAATCAGAAAAGACACCCACTGGTGTTTAAACTGACTTGTCCATCCCATTAAATATTGGCACTGTAGGCCCACTTTACAAAGCCAATTTTATTACCAAAAATGCAAGCCTGTAAAGTTACATCAAAATATACCTAGCATTTTACAACTGCTTAATTGTGCATCCAAAAATCGTATAATGTTGCAGTAGTAAACCTCTGTGAAAGGAGTTGGGAATCAACCAAGAATTGCCTTGAGAGTTTGTGAATGCCCAACAACTTTTGAGTTAGTGGGCATTCTCAAACTCCTGTCTAACCCTTCCCCACCCTGGACAGGGATTTGTTACAGCAAACTGCTGAAGTAAATCCCTCTACAGGCCAGGGTGAGAAGGGGGATTAAACGCCCCAATATTTTATGGGGTGTAGGCAAAAAGGGTTTCTCCATGCAGAAAAATATTTTCCCGGTGGAGGAAAACAAAGTACAATGAGAAAATGTACGGTTAGAAAAATCTGTGTTTTGGAAATCGTAAAATTTAAAAATATCACACAACCAAAATATCACAGGGCATTGCCAATAGTGCACCTGGAAATGTGAGATAGGAGCATCTTTCCAAGACTATTACTGACAATGTGAATTGCAAAAAGTAGTAAATCTGCAACTCTTCCTACAAGTGCTTCTAGGGGTGCAGGTCTACTAGTTTCTTTGTAAATCAGTCTCTATATATCTGTATTTGCCAAGTTAAACTGACTCTAAAAACCAATAGATACATAGTAGATCCAACTACCAAGCCAAGAATACATTTATTTGTGGGATGTCACACCCCATAACGTCTCTAATAAAGCTTAACATGTTTTGCCGACAGCAGCCAGATTCGGAGTTTGCTGCCACTGTTGTGAGTTTCTTTGTTTTACTTAGACTCGTTTTTAGATGCTCGCACTGAGGTGAATTTTCACAGGTTTTGGGAACCAAAGTATTTTTCAATGAACTGAGGGGAAGCAGGATTCTAGTTCTGGATGGTGCAACCTTTGTGGCTTTTCGAACTATGCCCTGAGAGTCTGATCTCGGGTCGGATTTGTTCTTTTATGGTACCGAATTGCATTGTTCGATAGTTATTTATACTGCTAGGCTCTAATGACCTTGTCCATGATCACTACAGCATTAATTTTTGTTGTTCATTCCCATTTTAGTTGGTGTAAAATACAACAACCGAACCAGCAAAGTGTTTCCCTGAGGTTAACAGAATGCTAACACATTTATAGTGCTCTAATTTCCCAGAAACCAAGTGAAGGAGGAAACACAGAAACTCGATAAGGCGGTCCTGTCTTCCCTTGCGGACAGGGTTCAGTCGTTTGAAGGATATGCCAAGCTTTTCTGATATCTGGTGGCTCAAGGGACGCCCTCTCCAGCCTTTTGTCTAGTAGAGCAATTCTCTGAAAACAAGTCTGATACTTGAGGAGTTGCCACCAAGTACTTGTGGGTTAATCATGAGCTGAGAGAATCAAACCTACTGCAGAACCAAACACCTCTCTCGCTTCCTCACACATAGACAAGTGAATGCATGTTCAAGTACCTACCAAGCTAGAATGGGAAGCTTGGCACATTAACATAAGGTGGTTAGTCTGAGATCTACTTCCGTTTTTTAGTTATGAGGAATGAATGCATGGGTTTGCACGGTGTTCTGGCTCGGAATACCAGCTGCGAGAGAGAGGTCACCAAAAATCTAAAGTAGTGAGACTCCACCAAGAAGAACAAAAGGAAAAGGGGTGAGGGTGGGAATCACGTGTCCTTTACCATCCACTTTGATGCCGAGGCATTGCTGCACAAGAGGCATTAGTCCATAGAGGCAGAAGACCACTACACAAAACTGAACATCTGGGATTGGGAGCAGGGCAGCTCTTTGCATCGAAAAGTAAATAAGTGTACATAAGGGGTACACATTGGGATTTACTGGATTTCTCCAATGTAATGACCATACTGCCAATGGGGCACATTTTTCTTAGAAATTTCTGAGATACAGTAACTTCTTTGCAGTGCAATGATATGGAACAAAAAACGTTATGCTCCAAATCCAGTAAAATACAGAAGTAGCTCTAGCTGACACTCCAAAGGATGGTCTCCGTAGAGAAGTGTCCAGGACTGACAGATGGGATCCCAACTTCCCGCTCAGTTACTAGATGTACTCCCCAGGCGAATGCATAATGCCAAGGACGCACTGCATTAAGCTTGCAAAGCCACTCTGATTGTTTGCCTATTTACATCTTTGTTGGGCGACACATGAAAAAGAAAAAGAAAATCTTAAAACACAAAAGGAAAGCAAAAGAGAATTGGTGAGGGGATAACGCTGCAGGACATTAAAACAGAATAAAAAGACACCCTCCTAACACAATCAGCCTTCACATTTAAATCATGAAAAGTCTAATCATGACTGTTTGACACTTCAGCCATCATTCTTTCAACCTTTTAGTATGATGTGTAGTAGTATATAACTATTTGCAGTGCTCATTACACAGACCTGTATTCATCCAAATCATACAATTATTGTAACTAGGCTACCATTTCATTTGCAAACACACTGTCTCCATATTTAAAAGGTTACTCTAGCACATTATTAACAGCATCCACCACAATAATTTTAAAGTCCGACCAAATATTACCACCAATGAAAACATTTTGCGCTGTAGTTGCAGCACTGTTCACTGCTTTCGCCAATATACACCTTATTTGACAGCAATCAAGACCAGCCTTTAAAAAAAAATAAACCTATTTAAATTCGACTGAATGCCACTGATGTTCAACATCAATTGGCAAGTACAGGATTTTTAAGGGTAGATGTTAACATCAAATGAAACGCACTGTTGTGCTGCCAAAACTCAAGGGGATGGTCACTGGGTCCAACCTTACCCCACCAACTCCCACCCAAAAATATACAATTTCAAACAATCTATGAAATATGATGATGTATTTTGGAGAGAGAGACGGCCAATGATGCTCGCTTCTCAGTGCACTTTTCTTACTGAAGCATAAAAGGTCCACACTCCTTTGCATTTGTGAATAAAGGGTCCCCATTCAAGTCTATTTCGGAAGTAAACCTCGGCACGTTGCTTTCGGTTACAGAAGCACAACAGGCCACACTCCGTTACGTCCAGGAATAAACAGAGCACTTTCAATTGTGGACCAATGCAGTGCAAGATTCTTTCCCCTACTGAGTAAATCAGTGCTGGTTCCGTTTAGGTACCGAATAAAACAGTGCACACTCCAGTCTATTTAATGACCAAAATGCGCAGATGCATTTCCACTGCTTAGGCAAACACAGCATATTGCTACACAATGTCGACAAAATGGTGCTCGGTTTTTCCTTTAGGGAATATAACAGTTGACAATTTGTTTACATTTTACACTAAAAACGTGTGCATTCTTTTCCCATTTAGAATAAAACGCAGGGCACATTCATTATTGGATCAATCCAACATGAAACAGGGTTTGCATTTCAACAAGACCCCCTCCCAAACAGGCTCCCGAGGTATGTGTGCTATAGACACACTCACAGTGGCGACCATGTGCTCTGAAGGTGCCACAAGGTGCTGGGATTGGGGCCGACCATTTACTTACATGCGGTACTTTACACTCCAATGTAAATAAACACACTATAGATTAGCAATTTTAATTTTTAATGATTTTCACGCCTACTGTTTAGTTTAGACATTAGGAGCAATTTTCGTGTATCTCCATATTAATTTATTAACTAAAAAACGGGTATTTAAACAAACGTGTCTTCCCCACACATTTTTAGTAAAGATCTCCATGGCTGATTTCTCAGGAATGGAAATTTTCATATGAAACAATTCCAAAATATATGTCATTATTACGTCATTTAACTGCTTTATAGACTTTGAGGCAGGTTCCATTCACTCTCTAGATTTTATTAATTTCTGGGTGTATTTCATATTCAAAGAAAATCTACACGTCTAATAATTTCATTATATGTATATCAAATCACAAAAACAGAGTTGTTCCTTGGGGCTCAAATAAAAGGTAATAATATTACCTAGCTGATACTCCTTTTATCAACCAAGGAAAAAGTGAAAGGCTCAATCTGTAATGACTAAATCTAAAGCAGCAGTCCGATGGTTACACACAGATAGATCTCTGCAGCGGGGATTAACCACAATGTGCACAAAACAAGTTAGCACATATCTACTTTACCATGCAAAAACAAAGTGAAAACAATCTGACAGGTCTTCTGATGGTAATGGATGAGAAAATTAGAACAAGGAAAGACAGATCAAAAAACAATTGCGAAATTTCTTTTGCCAACTACATTCTCTTCAATGATGGCTGGTGAGAAGAGGAGGCTGCAATCATTACAGAAGATACTGATGAAGTCCGCACAGAAAAAATATCAGAGCCTTGAAAAGCTAAAGTATAATCACCATAAGCGGGTATAACAATTTAGAAAATGAATTACAATAATAAGAAATGTCACTGAAACATAATTGCCAAACTAGAAGTATTGTTCATGTTATTTCCGTATTTCTTAATTTGCTTGTGACTTTGTTTTCCATACTGTAGGCTGAATAATTATTTTTATGATTGTGTATGAAGAGATATAACCAATGAAAAAAAGTATTCAGATACTGATAAGATTTTTTAAATTAAACATGAAATACGGACTAATATAAATAAAGTGAGCTATTTAAGCATTCATGAATATTTTTTAACACTCAAACTGATCAAAATCCTATTATCATCTATTGCTTTACTGGCCTGTGAGTTTAAGTATTTCCAGGTGGATGCTCCATTCTAAATAGATTTTCCGTATTTATATATTTTATATTAATGTGTGTTCTACGTTTTTGCCACTAAAAAATGCAAATTAGAACTGAAAACTCAAAGCATAACTTTAGATCTGAGAACTGAACAAATTCCCTCAATATTCAGTTACACTAGCTCTTTGCTTTTACTTTAAATCTAACTGCAAAGCATTTAAATATGCCTCCTAACAGCAGGACATTTCAGACTGTTCTGCCTTTGTGTATATTTTATGAGTTACAGATTTTTTTTTCTTCTGATATTCACTGAATGAAAGAAATACTACAGAGGAAACTTCTCGCTGGGTCACTTCGCTCAAAACTGAACTGCAACAGTTAATTGTGAAATATCGCACTCGGATAGTCATAACACATGACTGATCAGAAGAAAATGCTGATGGGGTTGTGTGTGGGCAGGATAGTTTCACAACAAGAACAACTCATTCGGTTCACGCTCGCAACAGACAACTCCTTGACACTCAAGAGAAGCAACAATTAATATCCGCGTTGAAGCATAAACCAAGCAGCAAAATCAGACTTCAATTAATTAGTTCAAGCAATACAGAGTTTTTAACTCTAAGCTGAACTCTTCCTAAAACACAGTGAAGCGCAGAGAAGCATTTAGACCATGATTTTCCTTGTACCGTGGTACTCATTTTAAAGTGGAGACTACTGAAACAAGCATTTAGAATGCAATGGTTTCGCCTTTTGAAAAGTTTGAGCTATTGGCATTGTAAATGACAATTTTTATTTATGTGTTGGTTTTGAAAATAAATAAATAAATGGCATTGTTATTTACAATGCCAATAGCTTAATCTCTCGCAAATGCGAGACCTATAGCATTTGCAATGCAATAGGTCGCGTATTTACGCGAGTTTGAGCTAATGATATTGCAGATAACAATGCGTTTTATTTACGTTTCAAAAACCAAAACATAAATAAAAGGTCTCTCACACTGCTGTCTCTCACACACTGCTGCCTCTCACACACCATGCTCTGTACATATCTTCCCCTCCACACGGACAGCGGTAGGGGGGGGGGGGGGGCGGGAACGGACAGTGGGAGGGGGGCGGGAACACGAACAGCAGGAGGGGGGGCAGGAACGGGAACACGAACAGCGGGAGGAGGGGCAGGAACGGGAAGACGGACAGCTGGAGGGGGGTGCGGGAACGGGCACACGGACAGCGGGAGGGGGGCGGCGGGAACGGCCACAATCAAAAGCACTCACCTTGACCTGGACTTCCTCCGGTGGCGGTCGGCCGCGGAATAACCAAAAGATGCGCAGCAGACGTTCGCGCAGGGCGAAATCTTTCGAGTTACAGTATGGCTGTTTGTCCCGCCTCTGTCTTCCATTGGCTAGCTCCATAAATGGGGGCTAGCCATTGGAAGAGAGAGGCATCCGTCATTCTGCGAGGCGACTTGTGGGCGTTCCGGCGATTTTTTCTCATCCTGCCCCATTGACAACGTCATTGCGGTGGTGGGCGGTTCCTATTTTTTTCTTTTTGGTCGCCTTGTTTTGGTCAGTTACCAAAAGTATTCTCCAGGAGTGGGCTGCGAAATTGAAGTTGCCAGGAAGGAGTTTATATTTGCGATCAGGTAAGCAGCAGCATGATAGCACATGTGCGCGTTTAAAACCGGAGCCCGAGATGCGCATCAGCTTCAAGGAGGCAGACAGCTGTGGGAGCTCCCCTCCTGGGTGAGTGGGGCAAGGGTACAACGCTCAGATGCTGCACAGGGCTCCTCCATGAGCGTCTCTGCCTTAGCCCGGGCGGCACTTCCCTGTGCCGGAAAGTGCCTGCGGGGTGACCTGCAGCAGCGACAGGCCAGCACATTGGCCAGCAAAAATGAGTGCCCCGAAGAACGGGAAAATGTAATGCTTGCTAAAATCAGGGCTAATCAGTGAATATTTCTGTCGGCCGTTTCACCTCGCGGACTTCCTGCCTTGAGGGACACCGTTCAGCCAAATGCTCGGAAAACAATAGGGAATTTAAAGGGGGGGGGCTGGATTGGGGGTGGAGTGCACAAGCGTAGCTTTCATTGACTCTCACACAACTCAGTTTTATGTTCTCCAAGAACACCCAGCTCCCCTTCCAAGTGCCAAGAAACGTGTTGCCATGTTCCACAGTTGGAAACTTTGCCCAGGAAGTGATCGGCGTGGGGAAGGCAGGGGGCGGGGGTGTGGGTTTGAAGTTGCTGCGAGCTGGGAGGGAACCTCTGCACTCGTAAGAATCAGCATACACAGGAGGAGGGCAGGGGGCAGAGCCGGGGGTTGCACGGATCCTGAAAAGTCTTTGCCAGTGGCAGTCTCCAGGATAAAAGGGGGAAGGGACCGAGGCAGACAGACTGCACGTAGAGACAGAGGAGCGAGCGGCAGTGGGAGGGTGTGTGCCACCGGTGGACGCGAGAACCAGGAAATCCTTTCTTTTGTTTCTCAAAAATGGTATGTTATTATTTTTTTTAAATAACAGGTTTCGTTTACGTGAGTCTTCTAATGAACCCCTCTCGCCAATTGGGAATACACGTGTAATTTACACTCTCCGCCGCCTCTCTGAACACCCCATTGTGTGTTTTTCAGGTGAGTCGGAAGTGTGGGTCCGTTCTCGAAGTGGGAAAGGCTGGAATTTTCTGTAAGGAACATTAATACTAATAAGAACCCCAAACAGTTAAATATGGCCAATGCGTCCTGTGAGCACCTTATAGAACAAAGGTGCACGGAACGAACAGCCATCCTGTGATACTTGATTCCAGGCTTGTGCGTGGCCTTATGCGCTAGTTGTCAATTGTTTTGTGTTTACCTGTGTGTCTGTATTTTTCAGTGTGTCGTATGTGTGTTTTTGTTTTTAAGTGGCCGCGCGTCTTGGTGTCTAACAATCTGTGAGCATGTTTCTTATGGGGGTGTGTTTGTGTGTCTGTGCTTATCTGTGTGCTGTATGCACGTGATATATTTTTATGTCTGTGCGTCGTTGTGTGTGGGAGGGGCCTACTTTGTACGATCTTTTCTGGTTGTGTGCGTGTTGGCACGTGTGATTATCAGTTCTTGTTATTGTGTTTAATTTTAAGTGACTATCTTCGGTTTCGGATTGTGTTTGCACGTGCCTGTGTGCTTCCGGTTATGTGTGTGCCTGTGTGTAGTTGTGTATATGAGATTGTACGTTTATCTATGTGTATGTATGTCTTTGTGTCTGTATGTCTTTGTGTGTCGTATCCTTGCGTGTGTTTGCTCGTCTCATTTCTTTGAAGGTGCCTGTGTGTTTGTTTGTGTATTTGTGCGTGCAGAAGTCTCTGTCCGCATGTACCTAACCTAGCTGTGCGTGCTGTGCACTCACTGGTGACCGCACATGCCCCCAACACATGATGCAACCGTGGCAAACACGGTGTAATCCACACGACCACAGCGTGACAATACAAGCAGCCTGGCAGATGCTTCAAGCACTAATGGGCAGTCTAGTGCCTCTCAAAATCTCACTCCATTGTAGGCGCTTTGCGAAGAAAAAGCCACGCTGAGAAGCAAGAATTGACGTCAAATTATACTGTGCGTGTTTATTTTTACCTACGCAGGGGTGAGTATGCTTAAATATCTGCGTGTATAATTGTAACTCTTTGCAGTCAGATTTTGGCATCTCGTGGTGCTCGCTTGATGGACAGTTGTCTATCTACACGCTATGACGCTGAGGAAAAAAGGTTCTTGGCAGTCTAGGGCCGCTGAGCCTGGCGACGAGGCCACGCAGCGTGGATCACACCTTGTTGCCTTTCAATAAATGAACTGTACATAATTGCAATCATTCAGAGTTTAACGAGGAACACTACAGTGTTTAACCCCTAGCAGCACAGCTGGTGAGGCGGCGCGAAACACAGGCAGACGTCACTGTGACGTAAGAGCAGAGAAGAATGATGAGCATGACGTCAACAGGAGAGAATTATTAAAGAAAACAAACCATGCAGTGGAATTTATAGCAATGCATTTCAAACTGTCACTTTCAGTGATAAATGGAGTTTCATCAATAATTCGTCGAAATAGGGACCATTTAATGTCGCAGATGGATATATTGCGGGAATGGGGGGCTCTCATCAGCATGGCCCTCACCTCCCTGCCACGCGGGAGGTACCTTGAGACCTGTCAGGCACATCACACAGTGCGGTCTTTATTGAAGGAAGCACCCCAAATCTGCCTGGCTTCAGCCCGACGCCTGCGGCTCTCAATCCGTTCAAGCTGCTTAATGGGACCAGAAGACCCCTTCCTGCCAGTTTGCTCTTAACTTCGTCACGAGAAAATACACTTTCTCTGATGCAATTCCCTCTATTTACATCCAGCAGCAGGAGACAGAGCCCTGCGCTGAAGTGACCTCGAGTCCCTACCACAAAAACATTATGTTAACGAACGTAAACAACACAACACCCTCACTGGAGACTATTTCTGCTCCCACAGTAAATAAAAACATCGCATCCTTCTGTTTCTGGGTTTCTGAAATGCCATCAGAATCATTGTCAATGCGTTTTCAAAATAAAAGTTACTTTGACCCACTTAAAATGTCGATCCAGTGACGCTCAATATGGGGCAATTTGTGTTTCACGTCCTCCCTTTTTAGGTTTCGCCTGGTTTTTGCCTTTCATGACCGCTGGGAGTTTGGGATTGTTACTGCCCCTCCCCCTCTCGAAAAGACCTCCCTCTAAGCATCACATGTGCATTCGTCGGGGATTTTGTTTAGTCTCTGCAGTATTTTGTAGTGGCATTTTTGGCCCAAGAAATGTACTGTGCTGTCCCCACTTGAAAATTAAATCTCGTGAAAAAAGCCAAACTGCCCCTTTCTGTATCCTCTCATCATTTAGAGTTGTTGGAGCTTGTGATTGGGGGGCTGGTAGATTTATTGCGCATACCTAAACATATACGGCACCTCAAGGAGCTTTGGGCTCGACAGCAATGCCCAGCAGGCTGCCCTTGTCCGCTTCTTCCGCGCCATCTGGCCTGGTCTCCAAAAAGTGCCGGCTCTCAACTCGGTAGACCCGCTCCTTGAAAAGCAGTACTTGTATATTTTGGTGTTACACGCTTCTAGTGCAGCGCAGTATGCACGCTATAAGGGATTTGTGGTGAACACTAACATAAGCCACAACCTACATACACACACATCTGGAACACAAAGGGCTTTAGTCTCTGCAGCTTAATGCGTTCTGGGTCTGCACAATACCCCTTGCCCCCTCCTTCCACGAAGCTTGAATGCTGCCAGGCTGATGGCTGTGTGAATTGGCTGCATCGGTGACTGGCCCGTGCTCCCATGATATGCATTTCAGACAATGGCACAACCTTATGTCTCCTCCCCCTGTCAGTACTATTGGTGAACACTAACATAAGCCACAACCTACATACACACACATCTGGAACACAAAGGGCTTTAGTCTCTGCAGCTTAATGCGTTCTGGGTCTGCACAATACCCCTTGCCCCCTCCTTCCACGAAGCTTGAATGCTGCCAGGCTGATGGCTGTGTGAATTGGCTGCATCGGTAACTGGCCCGTGCTCCCATGATATGCATTTCAAACAATGGCACAACCTTATGTCTCCTCCCCCTGTCAGTACTATTGAATGTTTAAGGGTGCTGATTCCTTTGGTCTGGACAGCTCATTCTGCCAAAAGCGCATCCGTTACTTTAGTACAGATGGGGGATGTTTACCAGTTTGCCCAAGATCAGACTTTGGTCGGGTAGGAGTAGCTGGGATTCTAACTCTAGACATTTATAGTTAGACCTCATCTCGTGACTATCGCATCCAGTTCCTTTCTGCCTCCGTCCTAAGGGGACTATTTTTCCATGAGGAAGCAGGAACTGTGTGTTTGTGTGCTCACACCACATGAAGTGGCATTTTTATTTCTGACGGTTCATGTAACATCTATGAAGTGTTTCTTTCCACTGTTTAATGATAATAGCAGATAAACTCCTTACTGTGGACTCGCCCAAAGCTGTTTGGAAATTAAGAACTCGTATGTTCCGATTTTTAACAGGAGAAGTGTAACGTTGAGACACCTAAGGGGATCGCGTCGTCTTCACCCATCACTAAATTGTGTCAAGCCATCCGGCAAAACCACACAGCACGCCATTTCACGGATATTGCATTTAAACCAATTAGGTATGGATTTTATCAACGGACCACGTCCGGGTGAAAGGCTGAGACGGCTCTGTCTGGATTTATGCCAGCGACTTGTTATATTTAGATATTTAGCAATACACTCTGACATGCAAAGTCACTTTCAACATTTTAAGCAAACATCGCTTCTTGGCAAGGTAGTTGGACTGGGGCAATTTAACTTTGTCGTTTTGTAGGGGATCCACGCTGTATGGTTCAGGTGGTATTTGTCCCTCACAGTTACAATTGCAGCCTCTCTCGTGTAGTCAGGACATAATGTTTCTACTTCTGAAGTTTCATTTAGCTATTTAAGGTATTCTGGGAGTTGTTTTCGTTTGAGTGGCAGGCCGGATACCAATGGTTTGTTCAGAATAGCCAAGCACGGGAAACATGGCTATGCTTGCTTCCCTGCCCCCTAGCTGTGCTTGCTTCCCCGCCCCCTGGCTGTGCTTGCTTCCCCACCCCCTGGCTGTGCTTGCTACCCCGCCCCCTTGTTCCCCTTCCCCTGGCTGTGATTGCTCCCCTGAAACCTGGCTGTGCTTGCTTTCCTGCCACTTGGCTGTGCTTGCTTCCCTGCCCCCTCGCTGTGCTTGCTTCCCTGCCCCCTGAGTGTGTGTGTGTGTGTGTGTGTGTGTGTGTGTGTGTGTGGCTCTGGGTGGGTGTGTGTGGCTCTGTGTATGTGTGTGTGTGTGTGTGTGTGGCTCTGGGTGTGTGTGTGTGTGTAGTTCTGGGTGTGTCTGGGTGTGTGTGTGTGGCTCTGGGTGTGTGTGTGTGGTAGTAATTGCTGTCTGCTGAGCTCGGGTACAATAGGGCTCACATTTGCGAGAGATTAAGCTAATGGCAATGTAAATGACAATGCCATTTATTTATCTGTTTTCAAAACCAACACATAAATACAAATGTCATTTAAAATGCCAATAGCTCTAACTTTTCCAAAGGCGAAACCATTGCATTGTAAATGCTTGTGTAGTTCTGTTTTTGCGAAGGATGATTTTTCAGGCAGTTTTCACATGCCAACCTCATAACACTACTGCCAGGAAATGCCAACCTTCAAAGCCTAAGACTGCAAACACGTGCAGTAAACAGCTTAAATGGGCTAAGAGGTATGCTAAGCAATGGCCGACCAGGAGCAGGCCCTCCCAGCTCCACTGTGAAACGTAAGCTGTGCCATCAGTGGACTGGCACTGGAATTCTGCGTTTACGACCATCGCATAGCTCACCATGCGAGCATGAGGCATGGTGCCAGTTGTCTAGTCTCTCTGCAGAAGAAATAAACCTATTCTGTTTTTCCGCCAATCTTGGTAAGTTCTTAGCAGAGATATCGGAGCTTTGTGGCATCCAATAAACATGAAGGGTCAGCACTTCGAAGGGTATTAAACAGACTGTGCACAATGGTTAAATAAAAACCAACTCCACTGTATCCTTCTGCATAAAATCCAGGATTTCAATATCATTTTTTCTATCATTTTTTTAAAGAGCATACCGAATTAATCTGCTCTTTCCCTTTTACAGTTTGCTTGGCGTTCATTTTAATAAGTGTGTTTGTAAAGTGCTGTGTGCTGCTGGTAAGCTCTAGGGGGGATTGGTTTAGCAGGGAAAATAAGTTGCAGGGGACATGATGCTTCACTTCACATAGGTTCAGGTGTCCAACCCAATATGCCAAGAAAAGGGTAGTGAATATACCCTGCTGCAAATGCAATAACAATATTGTTCATGTTTACGACATGACAAATATATAAATTTTTGTAAAGCACATCCTGTGATTAAAGGGAACATAAACAGAGACTTACACCAGAACTTACACACTCCCAGAACAAGAATGAATGAAGATTATGAATACAGATGTCAACAACGATCAACAGTATCAACCACATCTTTCATGTACATTCACGTGTTCTATGAAGAAATCTGCAAACAGAGTGACTTACATCGGCCTAGTATGGGTGATTTCACTGCTCGGCCAAAACATTTTGGGAGGATTATGGTTCAAACATGATTTACTTTGATGTCAATTGCTTTCTAACTCCGTTTTATATTACTACAAAAATTAAATGCAGCTTCAAATTCAAACTCAATGGAGGCTAAAGATTAAACATTCACAATCAAAGGAAAATGAAACGGCTTGGTCAAATTATATTCTTAAAGAGACAGAAACAAAGACAGGATGCATTTCAGAAACAATTTAAAAAAGAGCAAGGCCTTCTAGTCAAGTTTTACGAGCACCTTTGCGACTATCAGGTCCTTTTTAGTGATAGAAGATGGGTAGCAGGTAGAGACAAAGTTGAAAATAAAGCAGTCATGCACCAATGAAAAACACAAATACAATCTGGTAACTTGTGTTAGAAACTCAGACATCCTGGCGAACTTTGCATTTTTTCTGCCCTAAATTTGAGTACCTGGGGCACCGAAGGAGGTTCTGCCCATGGTTAAAGCAAAGCTGGTATTACCGGAAATTGTTCCACTTCCTGGCTTTAGCAGGGAAGTGAACTACACTGTACCTCGAACACAGCTGTACAATCAAGAGCCTGTCCTACACTACACTTATGAGTGGATGCTGTAAGATGTAAATTCAGAACTCCAGGCAGGCTTGTGGTCAAATCCATCATAACTGACGGATTTAGATATAGGAGATCAACAACAACAACCAAACTCTGAAGACTTAAAAAAATGGTACTTCACTAATAGAAACGTGCCTTACTGGTTTTCAATAGGTGACTTTAAAAAGTACTGCCCCACATGTACACTACTTTGTGATAAGCAGAGGGGCAAATAGTGGTCTCGGGAGGAAATACCAGAGAAAGGGACTTAGTGACCTTTCTGCCTTATTTCAGCTTTAAAGTAGAAGTGATGGTGAATTCCAAAATCTTTGCACAAACAATCCCACCCTTCACATCTCAAACAAGTCTGGGACAATGAGATGGCCATATGCACATATCTTTGAACTCCAAGAAGAGCATCTGAAGATGGCATCACTCCACTATTCAACGCTGGAAAGATCCGGCTGAACAAACTGTGTAATGGAATAAGTCACACCTCCCAGGGGCTCTGCAAACTTACAACTGGCACGTGACGTAGGAAGGTCACCACCTTCGCCATTAGAAAACTGCACAACATTTTGTAGGCCACATGTGGGTAGCCAGTGAAAGACTTGCAGAATGCATGAAGTTGCTAACACCAAAGCTTCTTGCATTGGTCATTGTAGGAAAAACCTCCGTAAAAGGATTGTAGGAGTCAACATTACTCTCTGGAAAATTTAAAAGTGATAGAGCAGTTTATTCTACATACCACACTCTGCCACAGATTTCAAACTATTTTTCAAATGATCATATATTTCACACAAGATCTGGGCTATAGAAAGCGGCCATGAACTTGGATTGCAGCTACAGTACTCAGAGTTGCCTTCCCGAACTCCTGCTACCATACCACCCTAGTGGAAGCTCCAAAACAGTTACTGGAAACAACACATTTTCCTCTTCTAGTCTGAGGCTAAGCAATCGAGTCATTTTTCTTCTTAAATGGTTCAGCCACAACATCGACACTGTCGCCACTCAGAAAGCAGTTTCTTTCAGAATTACAGTACTTACTGTATCTGCAGATTTCCAAAAGTGTTTGGTTTTGACACCAATGGAAAATGCAGTCTCTGTGAGTGACTCAAGGTCAGAAAAACATTTTTCTTACACTTTGGCAGGGTTGGAAATGAAGACCTTCGTATTTGACAGGCCTACTATTTCGTCTTCAACAGAAACCGCCATTCAAGCCAAAAAAGAAAGAAAATGCCAAAATGAAAAAAAGGAATAAAAAGAAAACAGCAGCTGGAAGATAAATTGAGCTCGAGCGTTCAAGAACTCTTCATAAGCTGGGGATCGTGGTAAAAGCAACTTTGGACAGACTAATCAAGGTAGACAAACAACAAAGCAAAAAGACCAGCCACAGAAAAACGGACTCTATCAAGCTCCCTTGTTAGGTGTGTTTGGTCGTTGCAGTTGCAAGCACAGGCTGTCCTTGTTTACTGTGACAAAGGCTGGCAATGGGTCCCCAATTCACAAGTCTTCTTTTATCAGAATAACATGTTGCAAGCACTAGCCTAGTTGGCAAACAACTCAAACCCAGAATTTAGATGCATTTAGTTCAGGAGAAAAATTAACTAAGACTAGGATTCCCAGGATGAATTCCTTTCAAGACTTGAACCGTAGTGCCCTAAAAACAAGTGGTTATCCTAGCCCAGCACCAACTAGTCAAGGACAAGAAGGACGAGAAAAACAGAAAACAGGACACTATCGGCACTCAGATAATATTAACTTTCAGATTTTATGGAATGAGTCTCTTTCACTTCCAGACTGAATCGCGTCAGCCAAATGTTTTATTCTGGCAGTGAAAACTGTCTGAGACGGTCTTGAACGGTCTTGAAACACATCAGTAGTTCAAAGGCCCCTCAAACCATCTGTAGAATAGAATGCTCTAGTCATGGTCAAGACTTGGGATAGCTACCAGCACATACAATAAAGCGGTCTTTCACCTATGCTTTCACTAGAGTAATTTTTCGAATTCTGCAGGTATTCAGTATGCGGAAGGCATGGTCGGGTCCTTCATTCCATGACCAGCCCATATGACCCATTACCATATAACCAAAACACTCAGGAAGCAAATAGTTTTCATAATTGGGCTCCAACTGCTACTTTGTGTATGAATTCCACAGAGTTACAACATTTTACTGCACAATATTCATTCTTCTATAATAAGCTAAATTCTGAGCTTTTACTATGTACTGATCTGCATTTCGGATTTCTAACTTTTATGTGGTGAATGTTATTATAACACGCTTTCAGCGAACAGTGACTCCTAACTACCTCTCGTGGACTCTTCAAGGTCTACAAATAAACTGGATTGTTTACAGCCCCACCCTGTTGACGATTGCAATAATGTTGAATATTTACTGCTCTTACTAAAAGAGTCTAATAGGTTGTTGTTTCCATTTGATACAATCATTTTGTAATGGGATAGCTGGGGCAAGGGCCAAAGTAGAACACAACTGGGGGTATTACAGGTCAGAAGTAAATTTGCTATACAATAATGCATTCCAGCAGTTGGTGGCGAAATTCTAGTGTAGGACATATCTGTAAGTTATCAAACTTTGCAAGCATAATTGCTTAGTTAATAATTGCAGATACAACGTCAAAAAATGTCTCCACACTCAAACCTTCGCATGTTCCTTCCTCTTGATCTATATAGACCATCTTCTAGCAACACAAAGTTTGAGGGCGCCTTTATAGATTTTGTGATCAAAATTCTACTATATCACCACAACCTATACGGACTAAGAGACTTCAACACATAGTACAGGACGGATTAAACAATAACCATATCATATCCAAGATTAAGACATTCAACCACCCAAAAATCCTATTGGGCTCAACCCACTCCACCGGTTACCCTGGACGTCTTATTTGCCCCTCTTAGGATACCCCTTGGTGACCGACTACTCCTTAGTCATCTAGTTAATATAGAACAATGCCTTGAAGACAGCAGGTACGATAAACAAAAAAAATCCACAGACAGACACTGGAAAAACGGAATTCCCAATACCTAACTCCCATCTTGAATGATTCTGCGCCCCAGGAGAGACAAAGATAGATCTAAGTTAATCGATCTGGCACTTGCCCTTGTCCGACGGGTGATATTAATGAACAGAAGGCACCCACTGCTCCGTCCATCTCCTCATGGAAACTCTCGAAAACCGATTGGGGACTAATGGGGGACAAGGTAACCAGGTGGTTGCAATTCAAGGTGAGAATGACCCCGCTAATCTCTGAATGGAACACCATACTAGGAGGGCTGGAGTCAAGCTCAGATCATTGTACCATGGACTGGGGCACATACTACACAGCAGTACGACAAATGCGGGCACTGTCCTACTCCCACCTCGCCCCACTGCAACTCACCACTATGATGGCCTCCGTCCTCTTAGTTTCTCTTTTCCCCATGGGTATTACATTTTTTCAGTGCATACTAATGGGTGGCACATGGAGCCAACAGTACCACCCTCAAACCAATGTCATTGCACATACCCCAAAGGTTAAATCACACTGGTCATCCACACTCAACCAGATGGGAGATCGCTCTTCCCACAATAGCCACTTATCTACACTGTCAATCGTTGCTGACATGCCCCGAATATCACACTGTATAACACCAGAAATTCTATTTTTTTTGTACTTAATATGGAACATTTGTCAATAAAAATCCATTTAAAAAAAAAACCACTTTCTAATGAGCGCAAATAAGGGGCCTCAGGATGCAACAACTTTCTACAACTGGATCTCCAGCGCGCTCAATAACCTAATATTGCTAAAGATCACTCGCAAGGTAAACGAAAGAAGATGCGCACGTGATTTAATGCCAAAATCAAACCGGTTTAAAAACAGATAAGCAGCCTGTGACAGACAGGGAGGAAACATGGGATGTAAATGACAGACTCAAACTGCAACGCAGGGAGCCAACAAAGGAGCCATCAGAACCACAGAAATAAAAAAAAACTATGCCACACACTTAACTGAAGCAAACACTACATGATTGTAGCAGAATTCCTCAATCCAGAATGCCAAAATGCAGAGACCCAACGATCACATGCTTTCTGCTACAAAATCTCCACGCAACAGGTGTCACAATTTGAAACTATAGAAAATTACATTAAGATTTAAAAAAAAAAAAAAAACAACACTTCTCTTCGACGCATGACAGCACCAATTGATGGTCAACACCACTTTCTCACCACCTTAAACGCTCTCTCTGCAAAACAATTCTAAAATGTTATCAACAAATGTAGGCCTTCAAGATAACATTCAGACCACCCCTCCAAACATCGTAAAATATATAATTTGATCAACCTGTGAAGGGAAAGTAGCTAGATTATTCAACAAAACAATGGAACTAGATTTTTTCCCACCAGAGCTAAACAGGTTTCATATTAGACCGCACGACAAGAAGAGGAAGAATATAGAATTAACCAAACACGGAAACTACAGGCAAATAACCAACAGTCTGTTCCTAGGTAAACTATCTGAAGAAGCGTTTTTTAGGTCTCGCCTGGAATAGCATCCGAAGGATGCGTCCAGCTGGAGACTTAGAGCTGCCTGTCTCGGGGGAAGAAATGCGTCACTTACCTGTAACTGCAGTTATCCAGTATTAGTGTCTTTCATAGATTCACATGCCTGAATCATTCCCCGTCGTCGAGACGGGAGCCTCCGGTATATAAAAAAGTAATGTCCTAAGACATACATATAAAAGAATAGGCCTAAGGGTCTCGCCTTAGTGTCCTCTCTAGGTCCTTATGTAGGAAGGACCAAACAGGGTAGGCCCAAGGGTCCCACCTTGGTAGGCTGTGTCCTTTTGTAAAAAAGACCAAAGTAAAGAGAAACAACCAATCAGCTACTACCTCCCTCTAGAACCTTCCTGTCAGGAGCCTCAGTCTCTCAGATTTTCGTACGCACCAAGCTAGTGAGGTGTAACTTGTTAGAGAGAGAGGTGAGTCCTTCCAGGGGAGGCGGGAGGGTGCATGTGAATCTATGAAAGACACTAATACTGGATAACTGCAGTTACAGGTAAGTAACGCATTTCTTATCCAGTATTTGGGTGTCTTTCATAGATTCACATGCCTGAATCAGAGTAGCAAGCAATACAATATGCACATTCTGTGTTGGTACAGCATATAGAAATCTGCAGATAGGAAACATTTGCAACTGTAAACCAACGACATACAACATCATATAGTAACTAGTAATAAGGAAATGTGCATACCAGTCAAGGATGGTGGGAAGTAAGAGGGCTCACCTCACTGGAATAGGTGGCGAAGCACCGCTCTGCCCACTGCTGCGTCTTTTGTTAGCTCATCGTCCAAGCATTAGTGCCTGGTGAAGGTATGCGGGGACTTCCAGGTCGCCGCTCTACAGATGTCCAGGAGTGGCACTCCAGCAAACAGTGTCGCAGATGTGGACATGGCTCTCGTGGAATGGGCTTTGGCCCGCGAGTCCAAAGGCCGCCCAGCATTGTCATGGCAGAAAGTTATCGCTGAAGAGATCCACCTTGATATACTTTGTTTCGTCAAGGGCATGCCCTTCCTTGGTCTGCTGAATGCGACAAAGAGTTGGGGTGATTTCCTGAATTGTTTTGTTCTGTCAATATAGAATTTGAGGCATCTCTGAATATCTAAAGAGTGCAGCGTTCTTTCAGCCGAAGTAGATGGGTTCGGAAAGAATGATTTGAGAACTACTGGCTCATTAAGATGGAAGTCCGAAGGGACTTTGGGTATGAATCGTGGGTTAGTACGCAGTATGACTCTGTCCTCTTTGAATTGTAAGAAAGGGTCTTGGATGGAGAGGGCTTGCAATTCACCAACTCTCCTGGCTGAGGTTAAGGCTAGTAGGAGGGCCGTCTTCCACAACAGGAATTTGACATCCGCTTTGTGGATAGGCTCGAAGGGATACTTCATCAGTTGGTGAAGGACCACGTTGAGTTGCCATGACGGAGGGATAGGTTTTGGCCTTGGAAAGGACCTGAATAGTCCCTTCAGGAATTGTTTGATGAGCCTGTCCGCCCACAGGGAAGGACCCTTAGGAGTTCTTGTGAACCTAGATATTGCTGCCAGGTGAACCTTGATGGACGCATGGGCAAGACCTGACTGCGCCAGGTGTAGCAGATATGGCAGTAGTTGCTGTGGGGCGACATGGAAAGGGTGTAGGCCTTCTTTCGCACACCAGACACAGAAGCTTTTCCATTTGAGAGAATAGGTCTTTTTAGTGCTGTCAGCTCTAGCTTTAGCTCGGGTGGAGAACCTGTCCTTGGGACATCGTGAGCAGGGTTGGATGACTGTGTAGGCGAAGAGGTGGTTGGATAGACAGGCGATGAAGTTCCGTGTACCAATGCTGCCTCGGCCAGGATGGGGCGATGAGAATCAGGGTGCAGGGCTCCGATTTCATCTTCCTGATTACCCTGGGTATCAGTGGAAATGGCGGAAAGGCGTAAGCAAACACGTTCCGCCAAGCTATGGAAAATGCATTCCCTAGTGTTCCTGGTTGGGGAAGCCTGCTTGCGAAGCTTGGGCATTTGGCGTTCTCCCTGGTGGCAAAGAGGTCCATCTGTGGTGTTCCCCACTCCGCAAAGATGTAGTTGATCGCTCCCGCATCCAGCTCCCATTCGTGGGATAGAGACTGTTCTCTGCTCAAGGCGTCCGCTAGGACATTGTCTCTGCCCGGAACGTATTCGGCTTTGAGTGTTATGCCATGCTGGAGGAGCCAGTTCCAGACTCTCTGAGATGCTCGAGAGAGAGAGAGAACGCGTCCCTCCCTGTTTGTTCAGGTAGTGCATCGTCGTAGTGTTGTCTGTCCTGACGAGCACTGGGGAGTTTCGGATGCGCGGGAGGAACAATTGGAGCGCCAGGAAGACTGCTCTTAGCTCCAGAATGTTGATATGGAGTTTGGATTCCTGCGGTGTCCATTTGCCGTTGATTTGTAGTACTTGCAGGACTGCACCCCAGCCCTCTAAGGATGCGTCCGTGGTGACTATATGTGGTTGTGCCGGAAGCAGGAACGGCAGTCCCTGCGACAGGTGTTTGGTCGACCTCCACCATTGTAAATTGTTGACTATAGATTGAGTGACTCGTATGCGGTCTTCGAAGGATCCCGCAGCTTGTGTCCACTGCCTTGTCAGTGCTTCCTGGAGGGGACGCATTTTTAGACGGCAGTGTGGGATGAGCAGAATGCATGACGACATCATGCCGATGAGCGACTTGAAGATACGGACAGTCAGAGTCTTTTTGGATGCCACTAACGTGGCTAAAGAGATAAGTTTCGATTTTCTCTCCTGTGATGGGAAGGCTCTTGCACGTTCCGTATCCAGGGTCGCTCCAAGCAAAGTGATGACTTTGCTTGGTTTCAGTGATGACTTCTCCTTGTTGAGGGTCAGGCCTAATTGGCGGAAAAGATGCAGACAGGTGCTGGAAGACGCTGCTGCGGCTGCTGTCGACGGAGCCTTTACCAGCGAGTCGTCCAGGTATGGGAAGACCTGGTGCCCCTGTTGGCGAAGAAAGGCTGCGACAGGTGAGAGGCATTTTGTAAAGATCCGTGGGGCAGATTTTAGGCCGAACGGGAGAACACGGAATTGGTATTGGACTCCTGCTACTGCGAATCTGAGGTATTTCCTGTGTCCTTTGAGGATAGGGATGTGATAGTAGGCGTCCTGAAGATCTAGTGATGTCATGTAGTCGCCTTTTTCCAGGAGTCCCAGGATCTCTTGTAGTGTGACCATACGGAACGACTGTTTCTTTAAGAACACATTGAGCGCCCTTAGGTCGAGGATCGGTCTCCATTTCTTGCCCTTTTTGTGAATTAGGAAGAAGTGGGAATAGAACCCTTCCCCCTTTTGGGCGTGTGGAACTTTTTCTATTGCGCCCTTTTGAAGCATGGAAGCTAGTTCCTGAAGAAGTAGTCGTAGGTGTCTGTGAGGGTGCTTTACAGGTGGTGTCGGTGGGGGGTTTGAGAGGAATTCCAGTGAGTGGCCGAATTGGAGAAGTTGCAAAACCCACCGGTCCGTTGTTATTTGTCGCCAATTCTGTAGGAAAAAAGAGAGTTTCCCTCCAAGTCTCAAAGAATGCGATGGTGGAGGGGCTGGCCAATTGATAGAGTCATTGGCGATTGCCTGTGGGTCTCTTCTGACCTTTTCCCCTGTAGGACGATTTGGTATAGGAAGTTTGACGTCCCGACTGGTTTTGACGCTGTTGGAACTGCGTCTTGCCTTGTGAGCACGAATAGGAGGATTTATTTTGGTAGGAACCTCTGTATGAGGACTGTCCTCTCCCTCTGTTGCCACGAAAGGACTGATTACGAGATTGTAGAGTTCCCAGGACTCTGGCTGTATCAGTGTCCTTCTTGATTGTGGTGAGGGCTTCATCCCTCTTTTCGCCGAAAAGATGTTCGCCATCATAAGGCATATCAATTATTTTAGTTTGGACCTCCTGTCTGAAGGAGGTGGCTTTCAGCCAACCTTGGCGTCTTACAACAGCAGCGCCTGCCAGCTGTCTGAAGCCAGTCATGGCTACGTCGATGGCACAATCGATTAATTCCGGAGCCGAAGTTTGTCCTTCGAGGAGAAGCGAGTGCGCCTCCGCTTTCAAATCTCCTGGAAGATCAGCGAGGTAGGGCGCGATGTCCGCCCAGAGTTGACGGTTGTAGCGGCCCAGAAGTGCGATAGAGTTGGCGATCTTCACCGTCGTCACAGACGTGGTGGAAAAGCGTTTTCCGATGGCATCCAGCTTCTTGCCTTCCTTATCGGGTGGTGTTGATAAGGGGGATGCAGTGTTTCTGCCTTGGGGTGACCCGTGAGGCATGCTGGTGCCGATGATGTAGCTTTGTATTTTTTGTCAAGTCTGGACACTACTACCTGTAGAGATGCCGGTGTCTGCATGAGTTGTTTGTCCTGTTTTAGTAGGTAGTCAATGATTGGGATTGATCTTGTTGTTTTCTTCGTTGGTTCCTTGAAATCATAGAGGAAACATTCAGTCTCCTGCGTTTCCATGGACATATGGAACCTTTTAGCTGCCCTTTCCATGAGGTTATGGAAGCCTCCGATGTCTGCGGGTGGAGACTCCGAAGATTGGGGCTCTGGAGAGGCTGGAGAGTGAGTGACGTAGTCTTGGTCAGGGTCTGTGTCATCGTCGCAGACTTCCCCTTCTTCGTGGTCCCTCTCATCGTCATCAGACGAGATGGGGTCTTGTGCTGGATCTGGAGTCCTCGGAAGTACCAGCGGAGGGGCCTTATGTCTTGGTAAAGGCGCAGGTACCGGCGCAGGTATAGGCGCAGATACCTGCGGAGTCGGAGGAGCAACAGGAGTGGCTTTTACTGGAAACCGCTCTTTATAGTCTTGGATGAGGAAACGCAAGTCCGAAACTAAGGATGCTGGCAGGCACACCATTGGTGTCACTTGTGTGTGTACCTGCGTATGGACAGCTTGAGGCACAGGTTCCTCAACATCTTGCTCCTCATCTGTACTCTGGCACTTAACCACCAGTTCCGAAGGGCTAGTGGTCTGAGGAAACGGCTCCTCATCCATTTCTTGGTCCTGTAAGAGGCAGGATGGTGTTAGTTGTTGCACCTTACTAGGTGATGTCATGTCCGGAATAATTGGTTTTTTGGTAATTCTGATCGTGACATGGGACGTTTGGGCATCCATAGCGTGTGAGAGCAGATCAGACTCCTTCCAGGTACCAGTTGCCATCGACGCCTGTGTCGATGGTGTCACCAAAGAGCTTTCCGTCGTCGACGGAATCTTACTCTTCGTCGACTGTATGTCCGTCGTCGATTGCCTCGTCGACGGTGTTCTCGCCGACGGCAACTTTTCCGCCCTCGACGGCTGCGTCGTCGTTGACGGGGTGCTCCTCGTCGACGATGGAGGCTTCGTCGACGTTGTGGTTTTCGTCGACGGTGTCGTCGTCGATGTCTTCGGCGTCGGCCTTGCCGTCGACGACGTAGTCCTAGTCGTCGAGGGAACAGTGGATGAAAGTGGTCGACTCGTCGACGATGAAGATGTTGTTTTAGTCGACGAGGAAGACGCCGACGAGGCCGTCGTTGTTGACACTGTTGTCGTCGACGTAGAGACGGTTTTCAGCGCTGAGGAGGTCGTCGACGTTGTTTTCGACGTTAACATCAGCGACTGCTTCCTGGGGACAGGAAGGTCCTTGTCAGACACGGTAGGCTTGCCCTCTGAAGACTTTCTGGCCTTCTTAGGAGGGGTGTCTGAGGGGCCAGGAGAGGAAATCCTAGGCCTCTTCAAGGAAAACTGCGAGGCGCCAGACGTGCTCTCACCTTCAGAAACCAAGTCGTCTTCTGGCCTGTTTTTCAGCCTGTTCAGCCATATCAGAAGACGTCCTTCCCGATCCTTCTGGGTTTTATGGGAGAAGGTACGACATATCCTGCAGTCCTTGGCCTGGTGGTGAGGGTAGAGACAGTATAGACAGGTCTCGTGTTCATCATCCACGTGAAGCCGTTTTTTGCCACAAGAAGCACAGGCTCGAAAGAGTCCTCTCTTTTTGCTATCAGCCATAGCAAAGAAGTCGAAAAAACTATCGAATTTAGATGAAAAGTAAGTTTCCTGAGGAGAACTCAGGTGGAGACTCCCTAGCACAACGTGCGGTAGAAAATCTGAGAGACTGAGGCTCCTGACAGGAAGGTTCTAGAGGGAGGTAGTAGCTGATTGGTTGTTTCTCTTTACTTTGGTCCTTTTTACAAAAGGACACAGATAGGATACCAAGGTGGGACCCTTGGGCCTACCCTGTTTGGTCCTTCCTACATAAGGACCTAGATAGGACACTAAGGCGAGACCCTTAGGCCCATTCTTTTATATGTATGTCTTAGGACATTACTTTTTTATATACCGGAGGCTCCCGTCTCGACGACGGGGAATGATTCAGGCATGTGAATCTATGAAAGACACCCAAATACTGGATAATGAGGGACAAGAGAGTGTTACGAGCTTTTCTGCCGGATTTGGGTGCGCGAACGCGCACGTTCCGTCCCGTGCCGCGCCGTGCACATCCCTCCGATGTCTTGAAGTTGGCACACATGCGCGCGCATATACACACCACACAGACACTCGCTCACACACACCCCCTCCTTCCCCCCCCACAGTCATCGGCCTCTTGTAAACACACACACACACACGCATACACAGACTCCAAGTCACATACACACACGCACGCTCACACACATACACAGCCCCCGCCGCCGCACGCGCACACACACATGCCCCCCGCCCTCGCAGCTCAGCAACAAGGCGAAGCCCCACTCACCGGCTTCCTTGGTGCGGCGGCTCTCCTCATCGGCAGCTGCAGGGCTCCTCTATGCCGGTTACCACAGGCTCTCCCTCACTCCTGGGAGCCTCGTGGAAGGTGCCGGCAGCAGGACTCTTCCTCCCTCCTTCTCAGGGTGAATGCACCGGGGCGCAGGGTAGGCTCCTGCCTGCTCCGGTGCTCAAAACAGCCATGGCTCTTCCGTGGGAGGCGGGGTAGGCCCCCGCCCTCCTACTTCCGGTTTCCGGTTGTCCCGCCCGGCCTGCCTGACTTCCTGGTCGCAGGCCGGCGGCGATGTTCGGTTTGTACCGGGCTACTCCAGTACTGGAGCTATTGGGTTGGGCTTTTCAGTCTAGCGCTGCGGCTATTGTGGTTGAACGCTTTTGTTTTCTTGTGAGCGGCGGGAGGTCACAGGGCATCAAATCTTAGGCTTCAGACTATAGTTGCCCTTCAGTTCCATGGTTCGATGGGCTGCCCTATTGTGGGTAAAGCCCCTCTCCGCTATTTGTTGGAGTCCCTGACCTCCTGCTCAGACATGTGTAGCTACTCTATTATGGTTTGGCCCTCAAAGTCCGAGCTATTTTGATTGAGAACGTTACCGAATCATAGCATCTGTTTTGAGCGCCGAGAAACACGTGGGTTGTATGAAGCGCTGCATGAAATGCATCACTAAAATTATTAGGCTAGAGTCGGCTAACTGTGTTTTGGTTAAAGGGGGAGCTGAGCCCCTACGCCGTTTTTCACCCGCACACTCTCGCAGCCTGTTGTAGTGCACAGCACCTCTGGGCGGTGACCTCCCTGGGTCATGGGTGCGAGTGGAGGGCGTTCTTTGCCCTGTCATGCCAGGCTGCTGGACCACAGTACTATCTTGTTTGGTCCTGCCCGGGATGCCGGGAGCAGCCTGTGACCAGTGTTTGTGATGGTGTGAGCAGTTGGCTTGGCGCCTGCTGCATGTGCCCTCTGGCAGTCTGCCTCTGCAGTCCCCGCTTGTATCTGCGGCACCTATGTCCACAGTGAGAGATTCTGCGTGTTTTCCTTTCGCAGAAGCGTTGCTTTTTCGGCGTGAATGTCCAAATACTGGTTTAACAAATAAAAACCATACGGTACAAGCGCGTTGTATTGAACAAAAAGGTGGACCATAGACTGTCGTAACTAATGTGTGTGTTTCTCCTACATCCAGAAAGTATTCAGAGGCAGCGACTGAAGAGTTGAGCGGGGAGAGAGAGGCATCCCATGATCCAGATAAAAACGATATATATAATCTATACCGTCTCGGGCTGCTCGTTTCACTCGCCGGCTGCGTGTTTTACAGCCATCAGCTTTGCATGTGGGGCCCTGTCTTGGCACCGGACCGTGGGCACTTCCTGGACGCCGTGCTGCAGGGAGTGCGGCCCCCCCCATGCCGCCGAACAGGTTGGCTGGGATATATAAAGAATACTGTCGGGCGGAGTGTGTGTGTGTGTGTGTGTGTGTGTGTGTGTGTGTGTGTGTGTGTGTGTGTGTGCGCGCGCGCGTGTGTGTGGGGTGTCGCCAGGATGCCTTTGCTCCGAATACCTTGGTGCGTGTCTCTAATGTGTGTCTGCTGTGTGTGTGTGTGTGTGTGTGTGTGTGTGTGTGTACACACAGCAGCACTCTTTCAGTGTTGGGGGGGGTCTGATTTCTTCGGTGTGTGGCATGTCTGTTTTGTCTGCTGTTTTGTGTGTGCGGTGTGTTTGTCTGCTGTGTGCGTGCAGCATGTCTGTTTTGGATGCTCTGTGACGTGTATCCTTTGTGTGCGTTGTCTGTCTGCAGTGTCTCTTTTGTCTGCTGTGTCTTGTCTCCTTTCTGCCTGCGGTGTGTGGCTGCTGTGTTTTTGCTGTGTGCCTGGCTGGTCTCTTGTGTGTATCTCTCCTCTGTGTGTCTGTCTGCTGTGGGGTGTGTTTGTCAGTTTACTGTGTAGGGTGTCCATCGGCTGCGTGTGGTGCTATGTGCCGTGTGTGCGTGTCTGTCTGCAGTGTGTGCATGGCGGCACTCTTTCAGTGTTGGGGCTGCCTTTGCTCTTCTCCGGTGTATTTATGGCTGTGTTTAAGGTCCGCAGGGTGAATGGCCGCTCGCCCGCCGCTGTCCAGTTGGCTCTCGATGTATCCCGGCCAGAAGATACTGTTCTTTGCCTCGGAAGACGCTCCCCCGCGGGATCAATGGTGAGCCCAGCCCTTCCTCGGAAGCCTGGGTTCGTGTAAAGTAAATACCAGAGAAGTCACATGACCGGGCCTGAGAACTGAGGCCGTGCAGTGCTCTCTGCCCTGCCTTTGCGAGGGAGCTATACCTCGCCTGTGTGTAGAGTAGGAACCCTGCTCTCGGGCAAGGACCCTCCGGCGCTCCCCACCCCTTCTGTGGGGCACCCTGCAGTGTGAGTGGCAACCTACATCCTCTTTCTATGGACGGCATGACCTAACCAAATCTGTGGACTCAAACGTGCGACAAAATGTAACCCACACTATTTGGTACTTGCGTCCTGTCATGTAGCATGTGTGATGTATGAGCTGGTCTTGCCTGTGCATCCTGCAAGGCCCGCCTGGGGGTGGCAGTGCTGGGTTTCCTTTCCGCAGACGGGTGCAGTTTGTCTGCCTGCAGCAGGACGGGGAGCTCTGGCCTGCCTTCCCTGCAGTATGGTAGAGTTGCTGTGGCGATGGTGTTGGCAGTTGGGATTTTTGGTCCCAAATAGCCCAATCCCCTGTCTGGGTGAAGCAGCGGCTCTCTGCCAGATGCGAACTTGATGTGAACGTCTGCTGTAGACCCCAGCGGCTTTGAGACCACTTTCAATGATGCCAAGTCCCCTGGATTCACCCCGAGAACAACCCCTCGCCTTGTACCAGGTCTCTCTGCTACAGAAAGGGAAGTTATTTCCTACAGAAAGCGATTGAAGAGCTTGTTTTCCCTCTGATGGAGGTAATTCCTGCTCAGTGGCCTCCCAGACTCCACACGGCACGCCTTAAGTGCACTCCCCACCGCTGACACCTCTTATCTAGGGTCAGAAGAAAAAGGATCTCATCACATCCATCCTCTAAACCTATGCACCCAGAATCTTGGCATAACATGGTCCTATCCAGGAGGGCTGCTCCAGTGCGTGCGCCCATGCAGAGAAGTGTTGGAGAGTGCCCCATCACAATGCATTCCAACTGCCTCGACTCTATAATAGTCTGTGACAGTGCACACTGCTCACACAATCGCATTGGAGTAGACCTATTAAGAGGGGCATTAAACTGGCGTGTTTAATCTCTGCTGGACCTAAAGCAATGGCATGTGTGTGCAGGGCGATAAGCTTGCAGTTTTGTCCTATCGCTGAAGGTTGGTAGGTTGGGGAATAAGTGTCTGGGGCGTCCTTTAAACAAGCATTTGCAATGCAATAGGTCTCACTTTTGCGAAAGTTTAAGCTATTAGCATTGTAAATGACAATGCCTTTTATTTATGTTTTAAAAGCAAAAACATAAATAAAAGGCATTGCCATTTACAATGCCAATAGCTCTAACTTTAATAATGCGAGACCTATTGCATTGCAAATGCTTGTTACTCGACTATCCAATTTTATTGAGGAATATATTGAGGTCGATCTAAACAATCTGGATTCAGATCAGGTACAGTCACAGCTTCCGCCTTGGTATACAAATTGGCTGACCCGAAACCCACAATGAACAAGAAAGGGGCTGCAACCTTACTGTTTGTGGATTTATCAGCAGTATTCACCACCATAAACCCATACTAAATCTCAGTATACTTGAAAATATCCGAAAATGGATTGCCTCACAGCTAAAAGACATTGTTTTCATAGCACCTGTCATAGTCGCCTCTCACATGTAACATTGTGGTGTCCCTGAGGGGTCAATCATCTCTGTTCTCCTAACCAATATCTATCCCCTTACCAGAATGGTTAGGATCGATCAACCTTACATATTACAATTTTTCAGATGATACACATATCGTTCTAAAAATGTACCATGTGGATTTCTACTTGTCGGGACTTGGCAATTGCCTCTGTGCCTTAGATACATGGATTGCATGGATGATGTATAAACACCTAATGCTCAATATGACCTGTGGACAATGGCACAAACACCAGCATGAACTCACATCTAGCCCTGATACTGCGTGCCATAGTGCACCTTATACACAATGTATACACTACTACGCATCTTCCTATTCCTCGAACACCAACAAAGCAACAAGATACCCTCACTCATGTGATCTCCAAGTCTGACCACACCATGGCACTCCCGGACTCATAATACGCAAAGGTCAACAAACCTAAAATGCAGCAGCAAGAATCCGCTTCGGTCATAACCCAAGGAAACGCATGACACCAATTGTCTTTACTGGCTGTTGCTAGACATTGAATGTTCAAAGCACCTGTTATCATTCACGGAGCCTCCCAAGGAAAAGGACTAGCATACCTGCAAATTAAATTTAAAAAATATAAACAAAATAGGGGCATGCACTACAGGCTAGCAGTACAGATCATTGTACCATGGAACAAAAATACATAGGAGTCTCTGCATTCTCAGTAGAAGCTTTCAAGTTCTGAAACGCATTGCCCGCCATGATTTGAAGTGAAAACACAGTTGTTACCAAGATAAACAGTTCAGTCCAGCACACCATACAAAACAAGCATTTGCAATGCAATAGGTCTCGCATTAGGAAAGTGTGAGCTATTGGGATTGTAACTGACAATTTTTTTTAAATATGTGTTGACTTTGAAAATATATAAATTAATAGCATTGTTAATAACAAAGCCAATAGCTTACACTTTCCTATGCGAGTCCTATTGGCTATGGCAATGCTTATTAGCCGCAAGCAAGGACAGTGCTGTTGTGGTGCCGAGTGATGATATGGTTGGGCTGAGTGATGTGGTGGAGTCCCCGAGTGATGTGGTGGTGTCCCCGAGTGATGTGGTTGTGTCCCCGAGTGATGTGGTGGTGTCCCCGAGTGATGTGGTGGTGTCCCCGAGTGATGTGGCGGTGTCCCCGAGTGATGTGGCGGTGTCCCCGAGTGATGTGGCGGTGTCCCCGAGTGATGTGGCGGTGTCCCCGAGTGATGTGGTGGTGTCCCAGAGTGATGTGGTGGTGTCCCAGAGTGATGTGGTGGTGTCCCTGAATGATGTAATGGTGTCCCTGAATGATGTAATGGTGTCCCTGAGAGATGTGGTGGTGTCCCTGAGAGATGTGATGGTGTCCCTGAGTGATGTAATGGTGTCCCTGAGAGATGTGGTAGTGTCCCAGAGTGATGTGGTGGTGTCCCAGAGTGATGTGGTGGTGTCCCAGAGTGATGTGGTGGTGTCCCAGAGTGATGTGGTGGTGTCCCAGAGTAATGTGGTGGTGTCCCAGAGTGATGTGGTGGTGTCCCAGAGTGATGTGGTGGTGTCCCAGAGTGATGTGTGGGGTTGTCCCTGAGTGATGTGGGGGTGTCCCTGAGTGATGTGGGGGTGTCCCTGAGAGATGTGGTGGTGTCCCTGAGGGATGTGGTGGTGTCCCTGAGGGATGTGGTGGTGTCCCTGAGGGATGTGGTGGTGTCCCTGAGGGATGTGGTGGTGTCCCTGAGGGATGTGGTGGTGTCCCTGAGGGATGTGGTGGTGTCCCTGAGGGATGTGGTGGTGTCCCTGAGTGGTGTGGTGGTGTCCCTTAGTGATGTGGTGGGTTCCCTTGGGGATGTGTGGTGTCCCTGAGTGATGTGGTGGTGTCCCTGAGTGATGTGGTGGTGTCCCTGAGTGATGTGGTGGTGTCCCTGAGAGATGTGGTGGTGTCCCTGAGAGATGTGGTGGTGTCCTTGAGTGATGTGGTGGTGTCCCTAAGTGATGTGTGGGGTTGTCCCTGAGTGATGTGTGGGGTTGTCCCTGAGTGATGTGGGGGTGTCCCTGAGTGATGTGGGGGTGTCCCTGAGTGATGTGCTGGTGTCCCTGAGTGATGTGCTGGTGTCCCTGAGTGATGTGGTGGTGTCCCAGAGTGATGTGGTGGTGTCCCAGAGTGATGTGGTGGTGTCCCAGAGTGATGTGGTGGTGTCCCAGAGTGATGTGGTGGTGTCCCAGAGTGATGTGGTGGTGTCCCAGAGTGATGTGGTGGTGTCCCAGAGTGATGTGGTGGTGTCCCAGAGTGATGTGGTGGTGTCCCAGAGTGATGTGGTGGTGTCCGAGAGTGATGTGGTGGTGTCCCAGAGTGATGTGGTGGTGTCCCAGAGTGATGTGGTGGTGTCCTAGAGTGATGTGGTGGTGTCCCTGAGTTATGCGGTGGTGTCTCTGAGTGACGTCCTGGTGTCCCTGAGAGATGTTGTGGTGTCCCTAAGAGATGTGGTGGTGTCCCTGAGTGGTGTGGTGATGTCCCTGAGTGGTGTAGTGGTGTCCCTGAGTGATGTGGTGGAGTCCATGAGTGATGTCTTGGTGTCCCCGAGTCATGTGGTGGTGTCCCTGAGAGATGTGGTCGTGTCCCTGAGTGATGTGGTGGTGGCAGCCCTAAGTGATGTGTGGTGGTGCCCCTGAGTGATGTGGTGGTGTCCATGAGAGATGTGGTGGTGTCCATGAGAGATGTGGTGGTGTCCATGAGAGATGTGGTGGTGTCCATGAGAGATGTGGTGGTGTCCCTGAGTGTTGCCCCAGAGTGATGTGCTAGTGAATAAATTACAACCAGAGTGATGTGCTAGTGATTTAAATTAAAAAAAATGCTGTTTATGGAAAGATTTTTTTTTTGTTTGACTGAGAATGTAAGCAGGAAAAAAAAAGTAAGGTTTGCATACAAAAGAAAGCTATTTTGGGCGCGTACAGTAAAATACTAATAAGTAAATAAATATAATACGTGTGCAAAATGTTTGCATAGCAAACAATGTACGAGTTTGGGAACGTGAACCAGACGGGACGGAAATACATGGAAGGAGAGATGCGTGGGCAGAAAGGAGACTGTTAGAACGCGTAACGGAGATCAAAGAAAACTCTAACGCCCATATGGAGAGGAAGGGGGTGGTGTGCCTTGTGAGTTCAATGCGTGTGGCAACCGAGGGAGAGCGCGGCGCGCGCTGGAGGGGGAGGGGGTGGGAAGCCTGGTGAGGGATGAGCGCGCGCACACGAAGTGTCTGGGAGCAAATGGAAGCACTTAAAAACAAGGGCCGAGGCCTCCTGGAAGATGACGGTGGCCCAGGCCAGGGCTAGCAGGGCAGTGATCATGACGAGGGGTTGGCGAGGCTCGTCGGGGGCCTCTTCGGGCCCTGCAGCCGCCTCCGGGCCCAGAATTGTTTGTAGAAAGTCAGGAGCGCAGAAGTGCAGCGTCCGAGCAGCTCGAGGACAGGCAGAAAAAGCTGATCAATAACAGACACGCGCTGGGCACGCGGGAGGTCTGGCTACGGACCCACTTGCACAATGTTCGTGTTTGTGTAAGAATCGTGCCCTGGTGTCTGCGCAGTTGGGCTTTGGCCGTACAATTATCCCTGTTTCGAAATGAAACTCCCTGCCTTCTACTAAAACTCTGGGTGTCTTTTATTTTTATTTAGCTCATGCCGGGCAGAGGCACTGTTGCTGTGCGCAGGCGCAGCGAGCGCGCGGAGCTGTTAGTGTGCGCAGGCGCCGTGAGCCTGTGCCGGAGCTCGCAGCCCTCTGATTCCTTTCACCCGTGTCCGGCCGTAGCAGCCTTCGGGGAGGACTGAGCCGAGCGTCCGCCGAGGGCACCGAGGTGAGTTTGGGGGCCGGGACGGAAGTGGGGACAATCGGTCAGGTCCTGGAGCTGGGCTCGGAGGGAGGCATGGGGCTCTTTGGTAATTTCCAGGATGCGGGGGTGGAGGGTCCTCCTGTCAGCCCCTTCGGGGTGCTCGTGGGTAGGCCCGTAGCAGGCAAGGCTGTTGTGACGGGTCTGTTTACCGGTAGGGATTTTAAGTGGCAGCGCCTCTCTGCCTCGGTGAAGGTGCCCCTTGACGGGGCTCCGCTGCTGCCGCGCCCCGCTTTGTTATGGGTGCGTGGATGAGACCGACTCCTCCTTGTAGCCAGATGGCCGCGAGAAACTTGGCGCTTCCTGAGCCTGGCACTATGTGTTGTGTTGCCGGTGATGGAGGAGGGAGCGGGTACACAAGAAGGGGGCCAGCGCCGATCACTGTGCTAGGATAGGTGGAGGGGCTCGTGTCCTCACACAGGCACAAGATGGGACAGGCTGGTGGGAGGAGGGGCGAAAGTGTCAGTCCTCTGCCCGCGAAGTGATTGCTGGTGCGGCACCAATCCGCACGCATAAGGAGAGAATTGTAGGAGTCGCTGGTGTTTTTTTTTGGATAGCGGTTCATAAGCGGGGGTCAAGCGCTGTATGAGGAGGGGTGAAAGGGTGTCATTAAAGAGAACAAGCTCAACAGCGAAAAGCTCCACAGCGAAAGCGAAAGTGACACAGCAAGCAGCCAGCAGCAAAGGCGCGCTCACGAGGGGGAATCTGGGTTCTCTGTATGTATGGGTGCGTGCATGCTTGTGTGTGTGTCTCTGTGTATGTGTGTGTGTATGCAGTGTGTGTGTGTGTGTGTGTATGCGACGGCGGGGATGTGTTCTCTGTATGTATGGGTGCGTGCATGGGCGCTTGTGTGTCTCTGAATGCGCATGCGTTTGTGGTGCTTCCGAGGCAGGAGATGGGCACAGCGCCGCGCGCGCCCTCGAGGAGGAATCTGAGACAGCGAGGCGCGTGGGCGATCGCTGTCTCACATTCCTCCAGACACGCCAGCAAAAGATGTCTTCGCAGACGAAGCAAGCTTCGCTTGCTTTTTAGGTCTGCTCGACCTAAAAAGGACAGACACAGGCACTCCCACTCAACCCCTGGATACAGACCATAAAATGTTGAAAGAGGGTGGAAAACAATGAAACTAACCTAGCTAATGATAAAGCCAACACTCAAGGATACTGAAACCCATCTTAATGTGCTCCAGGATGAAAAGCGACCCTGAAAATCAAGGTAAGCGACGCAGAGGGATGGTCACACCGCAATGACATCAGTATAGTGGTCTGCCGGAGTGAATCAAGGGCCCAAGCATGGAAATATTTCTTGAAGAACGGCTGGTGAATACAATAGAGGGGGAAACAATCCACTTTTGTTTCTCTGGAATGCATAGATAGTGTAACAAACAGGGTGGCCCCCCCTGGTGCTTCTCCTAGACCGGAGGTGGCGAGACAGTTTTATTTTCACAAAACAGACTCCATACTTCATGCTTCGAGAACAAAGGGTCCCTGGCTAGTGGACAATAGTAAAGTCACTATGTTTCCGGACTAAAAGACAGAGGTCCAGAGGAAGAGGGAATCATTTCTTGTAGTGAAAGCACAACGTATACAATATGCTCTGATGTTGCCGGCCAAGCACACTGTTCTAGATGGTAACAAAACATTGTTCTTTCTAACGTCAGATGAGATCTGGGTGTGGCTGTAGTCGAAGAGTGAGCCTGTACTTTGAAGACGGGTAGACAATATACAGGGACAGACAGCTCTCTCACAGGAGGCTGAGGAGCAGACCCACCAGAGAACAGGGGGTCAAGAATGAGCTCTAGTAGTAGCAGAATTCAAACACCAAAATTGCTCTAGACCGGGATCCTCAAAAACATACTTTGAAGCAGTGAAGGGTTCAGAAAACTACACCAAAAGGATGCTGAACTGAAACTGATAGAGAGGCTGAACACCAATGACTGCTGAACTTATAATATAACTTTCAAAATGTATAGCCTTTTTGGTGGTAGTGAGATGCTTATAAGACCACATGAGACTTGTTTGGGGGGAGGGGTGGCGGGCTTAGCTTTCTGTGCATCAGGGTTCAAAATAGTATTTTGTTTGTCAAATCTGTTTATTGGCATTTCAAACAAAGGTTCACAGCACATTTGACATTGCAACAGTGTCATCTCAGTAACTGGGCATGTTAGATACACAGTCAGCGACATCATAGCATATAGGCAGAGAAGTCTATGTCGCGAGAGCGGTAGGTGAAAAGGATAATCGCCCATTACTGGCACAGGCGCATAGTACCGGGGCAGCCGCCCCAGTTCAGGTCCATGGCTATCTGTGCACTAAGCTTGTTGGCAGTAGCAATGTTTGGGGTGGATCCACCCATCACCCTACTTGTGCATAAACATGACTCCACTACAACAATAGTGGGTAAGCAAGGAACAGAAAAAAGAGAAGAAAAAAATGGTGGCATAGTCAACAACCCTGGCACATGACTATTCTCTATCCTCCCTCCTCTACCCCCCGCCGACCTCCCCCGGCTCACACACACACTCCAGCCACACTTGGGCCTACACCTAAGATCAGCATGACCCCCAAAGGATAAAAACATCAGTATCCGCCCACTAGACCTGGAAAAGAACCCATGGTGCACCACAATCTCTGTGGGCGCCTTTTAGCTCCCCATGGCGCCCGCGTCTCCAGCCTCACCAGGCGATTGCAAGGTCTTTAACATGCACTCCATTGGTTCTTTACGGAGCCCCACCGTCTCCTCCCTTCGTATGGCCGTCCATTCCGCTTGAGCCCATGCCTGCAAGGAGGAGGTCCACGCTTGTACACTCGGGGGGTCGCTCGTCTTCCAACGCCTCGTAAGGAGGCGCGTAGCCACCACCATCCCCAGGTCCAAAAAGCGGGAAGACGCCCTGTCTTTGGGCGGCCTCTTGAATAGGTGTAAGATGTATTCTGGCCAGTCAAAGGGTATAGTGCGCCCAGTGCATCTGCGGAGCAACTCGCCTATCCCGCTCCAGTAGGAGCCCAACCTGGGGCAGTGCCATAGAAGATGAAGAATTTCTGCATCTAGCTCCCCACACCTGGGACATGACACGTCTGCCCGGCGGAAGGATCTGTTAATGAGCGCAGGCGTGAGGTAGGCCCTATGAACTACATACAGTTGTAGCTGACAGAAGCGTAGATTTCTGATGATGCGAGCCGGGCTTCTAAGGAGCCTCTCCACTCCTTATCAGAGAGTTGCCGACCCAAATCTCTCTCCCATTTGCCCCTGACCGGAACCAGGCTAACCCCTGTGTGTGTCCTTAACGACCCGGCATCCTCCCAGCCGTTTTCGCGCCGTTTCCCTGCGGCCTGAGCGCCGCCCCCCACCGGCAGCTTCAGCTCCCGTGGACCTCGCCGTAGCTCCGAGGAAGGGGCTCGCCTCGCTCCAGCAGCACCCCGCAGCGCCTCTGCACTGGCCCCTCATAAATCCGGCCGTCTAAGCGTCCCCACAAGATAGGTGTTCAGGATAATGAGGGATATGCAGCGGAGCTTCACGGAGATGCGTCCGCCATGTTGGCTGGCTAGCCACGCCCCCCGTTCAACATAGGATTTAAGAGTGTTTGCTGTAGGTTAAGTGTTTAGATTTAGTTTAGCACTGCGCATTGCACTTCTCTATTATCCAGAAGGGATTGGTTGGTTGCATAGGTTCATAGTGCTGTGTTGGCTGAGCATTTTGTGAAAACTCTGCAAAGGAGTGTGACGTCTCTGAATGCGTAATTCAAGATATTTTCTCTAAGCTATATTACCTGAATGGATGACGAGGCCATGAAATGGTAGCTAAAGGACACCTCCCAGATGAGGGTTATTTTTTATTTACCATAATGGAAGGGCCTCGAACAGGTACAATCTCTTGACCTGGGATGTGAGAGTCATAGCAACCCACATGTGATCAGACGATCATGAAGGCTACTGGAACTGACCCAGGTGAGGACCCCCACGGGGCATGAGGAGAACACAGGGAAGCGTTCTAGTTGTTTTCCAGGACACGCCCCTAGAGCGCTCCCAGGTAGTTACTAGGCTGATTGAGAGAGCGTACTGAGTGCACGACCAGGAGAGGGTGGAGGAAGCAGCGTCTGGTGAGGAGGCCAAGAGACAGCAAGAAGACGTTGAACAAGGAGAACACAAGGAAAGCATTGCGTTTGGGATGGATCCAGCAGCAGAGGAGTCGGGAGCAACATTGGAGCCATTTCCGACGGCAGAGGAGGAGAAGACAATAGCACAGCAGCAGGTTTTTGTGAAGCTGACCTAGGACGATGACCAGCAAACCCCAGGGAGAGAAAACATGTACGAGGCTGCTTTGGGCTCATAGCCAGAGTCACGGCATCAGGCGAGTAACGTAAAGGGGCGCACAACATGTTGTGGGCAGAAGCACAAGGGCACTATTTGGGGTTTTAAAAGAGATCCATGGCTACATTTGGAGAACTTACCAAAGCAAGGGTAGCACTCTCGAGCACAGGAAGGTGGGGAGCACTCTGGCTTATGAGGTATCCAAAGTACTTGGATCCTAAGCATGTCCACAACAGTCTGATTTAGGAAAGACCTGTTAGTACGCACTGAAGGGGTTATAGTGATGGCTCGTTCTGGCTCAGTGACCGACGGGTCAGAGACAAGAGGTTTACACTACCTTGTGGTGTTGGGTACCTGTGTTGTGTTATATCATAGACTGATTACTAAGGCCTCTCTTAGTTTTCTATTTTCCCAGAGGATGATTCCTGGAACCACATGGAAACATTGCGATAAAAGGAGAAGACCTGGTGAAAAAATGTGAAACGCAGGAAAGCCACCCAATAGATCCTAATAGCGCCCTTGCGCTCAATAACCCTGCATACTTCTCTAATAAACCCTTTATACCCATCTAATCTGGTCCGAGTCATATCTTTTCGGGTCTCAGCCCCACCATTCATATCTAAATCCCACCACATCGGTCAGGGGGTCCCGCAGGGCTCTGCACTTAGTCCATCACTTTTCAATCTTTATGTGCAACCCCTGGCCGATGTAGCAAAAAAGTGGGGCCTTACGCTGGTATCGTATGCAGACGATACCCAGCTGGTCATCACTTTATCCGAAGGACCATTTGACTCGGCCACCAGGTTCAGAGATGGAATGACAGCTGTTGCCCAATGGATGACAGATAACTACTTGCAGCTGAATGCCAGTAAAACGGAGGTCTTACTGGCAGGGAAGAACACTGCCCTCTGGAATGAGCACTGGTGGCCGGCATCGTTGGGTGAAATGCCAATACCAACGACCCTTGTTAAGAATCTGGGAGTCTGGATGGACTCTTCACTTACCTTCCAGATCCATACTAAGAGAGTGGCAGCTACTTGTGTGGGTTTGTTGAGAGGCCTCAAGCCCATCCTTAAATATTTTGAACCGACCGTACGGCAAATCATCATACAAGCCTTGATATCCTCACGCTTGGACTGCCAGCATGTTGCTTTTGGGTGCTAATAAATCCGAGATCCTACGACTACAAAGAGTTCAAAATATGGCCGCGAGAACACTGATAGGGCTTCCTCTTTGGTGCTCAGTGAGAGCCACATTGAATAAACTTCACTGGCTACCGATTTCATCTCGGATCCAGTTTAAAGCCCTGGTGATGGCCTTCAAGATTCATAAAACTGAGAGCCCGACCTTACTACGCCCTTTGCTGACCAGGTATGTCCCGCAACGCAGTTTGCGCTCGCTGGGGCAACATCTGGCGAAGGTGCCGCGTTTTAAACTATGCCGCATGGGTGGCCGCTTCCTCCGGGTGCTGGCAGCTAAACTATGGAACTCTCTGCCAGATTACCTCCGTGGCATTGAGAATATGCTGCAATTCCGGAAGGCCATTAAAACCTTTCTATTTCCATCACTATAGTCTCCTTCCTTAAATTCTCTGGATGGCCTCCTTGTCTGTTTCATGATTTGGCAGCGCCGGGACGCCCCTTTGCTGGGGCAGCTGTTGAGCTTAATAAATATAGTAACATAACATAACATATTTGCCTCCCAGTTACATCACACACAAAGGTTCGTAATACATGCAAACCTAAAATCCAAGCATAAGTTATAGAAATTCAATAAAAGATGGTGTGATGTTCTAATAGGGATTACATATTTGGGGTTTGCTATAGGAGTGTTAATTTGGGTCGCCCCATAAGTTTCATTTACATTACATCATTCTAGAATAGATACGAATAGTAGATACATGGGATTGGAGAGAATGTTGGCCAGGAAAATGTGACCCTGATAGCCGTACATGCTCCGAATTTGAATCATTCTTCCTTTCTAGACACACTTACAGCATCCCTTCTTAGAAACACTCCAGCAGAGTATTTAGGGTTAACATTTCAATTGAGTTCCGGATGTAGATCAGGACAAATCCACACTGCCCATCCCAGGCGCCCAATTGCAGACACTAGGCACCTAAACCACAAACGCTTAATAATCTGGTGACAGATATCTTTTACATCAATGCATCCTGGGACTAGAGTATATATGTGGTATTCTAGACGGTTTGTTTTTACTGCAGTGTTAAGGCAGGCACAAGGGTGGCTGACAGAGTTCTTATGCCATACATTGTCTGATCACAATCCCCCTAGGATATTACTTACCTGGGGGTGAGGGTGGAATTGGGTAGGGGGTGGCATTGACGCCCAAAGATACTGGTGTGACATCTTCCTATAGATGTAAATGTAAATGTAAATTGATACTTGTATAGCGCACTACTCACCCGCAAGGGTCTCAAGGCGCTTGTACGAATACCGCTGTGGAACCCATCCTGGCTTTCCCTGTGAGGCGTCCACTCCTGGGCACCCCCAAGGTGGAGGCCAGGCATCCTTAGCGTTGTGGGGGCCGTTGTGGAGATTAAGCAAGCTATTGCCCAGAGTTGCAGAGTGGGTCTCCATGATTGGAATAGGCACCGAGGCGAGAATTATCAGGTCCGTGGAATTTTGAGCCAAAAACCCGCTGAGGTGGGGAATTGAACCCTGGACCCGGGCTAGACCTCTGCATCAGGGTCTGCCGCTCTAACCATTGAGCCACACTTCTCCACTATGCGAGACCTATTGCATTGCAAATGCTTGTTCTAAATCTGAGCTGTTTGCCAGGGACTTGTAGCCAGACAGAAATAAATGCTTTTTCCAAAGTTGTCTTTTTAGAAATAAGAATTACAATACCCCAATGTTGGCCGGTAGTGAAATCTTTGTGCCCATCAATGTCAGGCCAAGAACCGGCTCAGCTAATGCGTACAAATATTGCTAATACAGTCGAGGCTGTATCTGCACTGACTGTTCCATAGGATGACTGCTCTAATAGTAAGCAGGTAGATTTTCTGTGATGGTGTTTCAGCGTACTTACTGTACGTCTTTGAATGTACTACAGGTCTCCTCATTCTCAACTATCATATAGGAAGTATAGACGAGAGGCTCTCAACCTTTGGTCCAAACATCCCTGAGAGTCCATGAGGCCTGCTTAGGGGGTCAGCAACTGATAAACGAAATTAATTATTAAGTACAATTGTGGAGCAGCTCGAATGGAGCACGTATGAGAGATGTAAGGACAAGTTTGAGGTTCCATTGGGGCATCACAAATGGAGACAAGGGAAACATGTTGCAGCACCTTCAAAAAGTGCATCATAACAGGTGATTTAAATAAAGAGGACTTATCAGGCAAACATAAGAAGTCCGAGAGGGGGAAAAGAAACTCTTTGGTCCAGGACAAAGTCTTTCGCCCTGGTCAAACAAATGTATTCTCCACTGCAGACTCTTAGGACCAAATGGTGAGATCCAAGGGTTTCGCCGTTCAGGACCCCATTCGGGATGATTGCTGGGCGAGGCACCGACCGGTCAGACAGACGGGGCAGCTGCGAGTTCAAGACTTTATCTGGCAGGGATCCCTGGTTTGCCTGTCCGACTCCACGATAGCCCCAACCTCCTCACCCGTCCGCGGGCGAGGATGGGTCACCCAATGGAGACCCTGTATGGCCGCCAACTGAAGGCTTCTCACCATCAAGACTCTGTTCTTCATTGCTTTCACCTCAGCATTGTTTATCAGTGAACTTCAGGATTTTTGTGTTCATCAACCATACACCACCTTTATTCCTGACGAGCTGTTTATGCGTACTAGGGCATCCTTTCTCCAAAATGTTGGGACACAGTTCCACATCCACCAAAATGTCAGTCTGTTGGCGTTCTATTCTTCACCTCACCTTTCTAAAAATGAGGAGAGAGGCTCCATTGCTTGGACTCTAAGAGAGCGCTCAGCTTCTACACCAATCGCACCAAAGACCACCAGGGGGCCGAACAGTTATTTGTGGGTCTCACCAGAGTGAAAATGGCAGTTGTGTGCAGAATTGTACCAGAGCACGCTGGATGGTGCTCTGCATTAAGATCTGCTACTTATGACAAAGAAGCAGCCTCTAGAAGTACTGTGTGCCCATTCCACCAGGGCGAAAGCTACTGCATTTACACACAGTGTGTCCTTGTCCTAGACAACTGCCAGGATTGTACGTGGGCATCTGTCCATATGTTCATGAAACACTATTGTCTGGACAGCCAAACCTGCGGAGGAAAGCGTTTTGCCTGCTTGGTCCTGCAGGACTTTGTGGTTTAAGTCCATCCATAGCCCACCTCTCCCTTAGGTACTGCTTTGGCATTTATAAAAAAGGTGAGGAATCTGTGGCTAGAAGTCTCTATCAGAAGAATAAGTTACTTGCATTTGGTAACGCTCTTTCAAGTGAGACACGATCTAACCCTCCCGTCAACCCCGTTCTTTGAATGAACTCTATCTCTTAATTAGATTTGAGTTTGCTTTGGTTCTTTGTGGATATAGCACCATTTTGGTTTGTATCTGACACCGTCTGAGGGCCATCTTTGGACAAGCGCTTGAATTTATTTGAGTTCTTTATAAACGTGGTACAACTTTGATTTGTATTTGATGAGGTCTGAGGACCGACTTTGGTAAAGATATTTGCAAATATCTGTTAGGCATAAGTAGTGAACTTGTTTTCGTTTGAAAATGCCTTGTTTTAGTAAGATGTTTTGTTTGGGTTGTCATTTTTGTTCTGCTGATGCTCGATTGGATGAAAGTCAGCCAGTGCCTCCAGAAGGCACTCCTAATTTCGACATGTACCTAAAACATGGCCTTTGCCCTATTATGTTTAGTACGTTACGGCACAAATATACAAGGAACAATGCAGAGTTGCAGTGGCCGCTGACGGGCACTTTGGATGAACAGAAAATACATTTTCTACAGGAGAAATTGTTTGCGAAAAGGAGTAGGCAGAATGTTTGATTCCCTCAGAACATGACAAAAGGAAGCTAAACAGACAAATGAAAGCAGAGAAAAAGGACCGGGAATGGGAGGGTGCAAACAGTGACTCGGAAAGCTATAGCGCATGATAGAGAAAAGATAGAAAAGGGAATAGAGTGTGCAGAAAGGAGATTTCGATTACAATGTGAAAAATCTTATGTTGCCTGAGAAAGGAACAACACCTTTGTGGAGGAATTGTTAGATACTCAACCTCCATCTCCATATACCCGCAGAGAATTTACTCGGCCAGGTCACAGCCTCAGTCATCCGTTCCTTAGGTCTCTGCTGCTTCTGTTTCTTTTGCTATAGATCACGCTGTTTCGGCCACAGCTCCTCCTGTCCTTTCTTTGACTTCGCCTTCTGTGGCTGCGATGACTGTCAGTCTTCCTGATACGCTTATTGTGGCAGCATCCCCCTCGCCAGCCCTTACACCTACGACGCAGGCAGCAGGGACGTTTGTGCTGGTTACTTCTGTTGCTACTCCCACCGTGTTCTTCCATCACCGAACGCCGGTACATGGACTAGGGGACAGAGACTGAGTAACAGCCAAGGTGCAACTGGGGCAGACATTGATACGATCTGATGTGGCAGATGAAGAGAAAAAGGTGGTAGCCAATCAGGCCGCCGAGTGGGTTTGCAACCCCATTTACAGTGTGGAAGATGTGTGGAGTGTGATGAAAGATTATGGGCCTTTTGTGCAGCAGCATGCCCTTAAGCACATTTGAGATACTTTGATTGGACTGTGGGAGTAGTGCTTCAATGATGCAGCACCACAGATTATTTATGAAATTAGGGATCATGTATATGCTGCTGATATGGCACCTGGTTGAGTTTTTGGTAATGTCGTGATGTTGGTCGCTTATCAGGGTAGGCTGCTTGAGAAGAGCTCAAAGACAGTATCCCAGTTTCCGATGAGGGAGGCCCACTCCATATATCACCAAGAAATACCTGAGCTGCGGAATCAGCATGATAATGTGACTAGACCACGGGTAGAGGCCCGGTTTCAAGAACAGTGGGTTTACACTCCATGGAAAAGGAATGAAGTTTTATCCCTTAGGACTCAGTTGCCTGACCCTAGGAAAAACCAAACAGCATATAATAAACAATTGATAGAGGCTGCTGAGGCTGCACCCTCGACGGTTATGCCTCTTATGGATATTGAAATGTTCTTTGGTTTGTTGGTTCCGGTTGATATTTGAATGAAATTATTTGTAGAGCGCGCGATGGCCAAACGGCTTCCTGGCGCTGAGAGCTCTAAAGAACAGAACAGACCGGGCCAGGAGGGTTAGCGGGGGAAGGCCAGGGCAAACAGAAAAGTTTTAAGCGCCTTACGGAAGTGTGAAAGGATAGGGATCGAGCGCATAGATAGAGGAAGAGAATTCCAGAACCGGGGAACCTTGCATGCACAAGATCATGTTGCGGAATTGGGAGGTACGTGGGATCAAATAAAGGCATGGGATCAGGAGAGGAAGCCTGGTGAGAAGCCTAGAGCTGAGATACTTGCCTTGCCAGGTCGTATTAGCACGTATATGCATTCTCTCATCCCGTCGAAAAAGGTAGATTCGGACAAGCTCTCAGCTTGTCGTCAGAAGAAAGACGAGAGTGTATCAGACTTTTTCACTCTGTTTGAAGGTATATTTCTAGATTACAGTGGGCAGGACTGGTCTGTCGACGGAGATGTCAGATTGTTTGTTATTAGGTTTGTATCGGATTTACTTCTGGAGATCATGACTCGGTTGCAGGCTTCTGAAAGTACTTGGTCCACTTCTTCCCCTTCAGTTATTTTGAACATGGCACAGTATTATGAGCATAGGGAGAATGAAGACAAGGAGAAGACGGAGAAAAAGCATGAAGACTTGAAGATGAAGGTGTTGTTGCAGCAGGCTTCTAGGGTGAATGGCATAGGACGGGGTGGTTCAGACCAGGGGCTTCCACATACTAGCCAGAATAATACGCCTGTAGTGCCGAATCAGAGTGCGTATTGTAAGGAGGAGGGATATTGGCGTAAGGTTTCGTGGACGTGGTCTTGGAGCTGGTGGACAGGACATGGCTCATAATGCCATAGCCTCATTGGATTTTTCAGATACTACCTACTTCGATGACAATAGGGGCGGATGGTATTATCACGATGACTATGATCTGGACAAGGTGACAGGAATATCTCACAGCTAGGACAGCCAGGGACAGAGTGAGGGACAAGTTCCAATACCTATAGATCAGCGCGGTATGTTACTGCGGATTTGCATGGCTAAGCTAAGGTATGTTTGGTGGATACAGGTGCAAAGAATAACTATTTCTCGTTCATTAGTCCCCGGGTCAGCTCTGGCCATAACAATGTTGGATTTTCTGGTGTACCAGGTGTGAGCCCCATTTCCAAACCTCTTACACTGACTATAGGTCCTGTTACTGTGAATTCGACATTTTTGTTGATGTCCAATTGCGGAGAAAATTTGATGGGTTTGGATTTGTTAAAGAAGTTGCATGCTACCATTTATTGTTCCAGGTGTTTACATGACAATGGGCCAGAATGTGGTCAGCGGTAAACAGTGTCTGTCCAAAGATGCGACCCTCCCTGTTGAATTTAAAGATGTGCTGCCCACTTTGTGGGCAATGGTTGACACAGAAGTAGGACTATGGCAGATATCCCTAGTTTCCATCAAAGTTAAAAACAATGCCATTTTGCATCGCACTCCTCAGTACAAAATACCGCAAGCAGAGGAGCTAGTTTTATTGCAAATTATACAGCACTTGATTAAGTCAAGAGTTGTTGACGAGACAACTGCTAATGTGTGTAATAGCCCTATTTTTTCCATTCTTAAGAGGGCACCTTAGGGTTCCTCTGATGATCATGCAGATGTTTATCGTTTTGTGATTGACTTGCGAAGTTAATAAAATAATAGTTCCCTGTGGTCCCTGACATTTCTGCTCTTTGGACAATGATTCCTTCTACTGCTAAATTATTTTCTGTTATTGACTTAAAAAATGCATTCTTCAGTTTTCCGATCCATCAAGACAACAGGTACTTGTTCGGTTTTACACTAGCTGGCAGAAGCTTCTCAGCGCTATACTAAGAGCCCTAGTTTATATAGTCAAGCTTTAAAAGCCTAATTGGACTCCCTTGCGCTTCCTTCAGGTAATGTATTGCTCCAATATGTAGCGTACCTTCTCATCGCTTCCGACACTGAAAAGGGTTGCAAAGACAGTACGTTTAATTTTTTTAATTGTATTTGGCACACCACGGACATAAAAAATGTCCCTTTCCAAATTTCAATATTGTCACATTGAACAGGAGGTCACCTACTGTCGAAGGAAGGTAGGAGATTGACCCCTGCGCGCAACAGTACCATTGTTAAAATGCCTATCCCTCAAACTCAGAAGGATGTGCAAGCTTTTATTGGCATTACTTCCCATTGTCAATGGATCCTAATTATTCGTTATTAACAAAACCTCTGCTCTCACTAACCACTAAAGATGTGCATGAACCCTTGCCTTGGAAGCCTGAATGTCAGCAGTCTTTTGAGCAATGAAAAGTTGCTCTTTGCTCTGCGCCTGTGCTCGGTACGCCTGATTATGCAAAGCCGTTTGCGCTGTACGTAAACGAGACGGCTGGTTGTGTGCTTTCTGTTTTAACACAGGCCTTCGGAGGTAAGCAACGGCCTTGTGGTTATTTTTCTGCTCTTCTTGACGCTGTCGCAAGAGCCCTCCCGAGCTGTCTAAGAGCGGTCGTGGATGTGGCCGTCTCTATAAGACAATTGGCTGGACTCGTACTGGATACTGACCTCACAGTCATGGTGCCCCATGCTGTGGATACCCTTTTGAGTAAGACCAAGACGCAGCACCTCACCAGTGCACGTCTGACCGGTTATGAGCCAACTCTCTTTGCACAACATGTCACAATTAAAAGATGTGCCACTCTGAACCCAGCCACGTTAATACCCCTCCCTTCTGAGAATGAGGAAATAGACAAACATGATTGTACCTTCCGGAGGGAGGAAGAGACGAAGGGAAGGGTAGACCCGACTGATGTTCCCTTATCTGACCCCAAGGAGAACTATATGTCGATGGCTCTTGTATTAAGCAGTTTGTAAAAAAGGAGAGTGGCCCCACTACTCCAAGAAACAGGGTTCCTTGAACCAATAATATAGTAAATAAAACAATTCTCTTGGAGAATTGTTTTATTTACTATATTCTTGTTTTAAGCTACCAGATGGCAATACAACTGCTGCATACGCAATCACAACACTGCGCACAGTAGTTAAGACGTCATGAGTTCCCTATCAGTCAGCCCAAGCTGCAGAGCTCGTTGCCCTTATTCGAGCCTGCAAATTCAGTGAGGGACTAGCTGTCAATATTTATACTGACAGCCAGTATGCCTGAGGAGTTGCCCATAATTTTGGGCAGCTCTGAGCAGAGAGAGGGTTCCTCAATTCCCATGGGATGAAGATCCAACATGGCCCTTTTATAAATATGCTTTTGTCTGCTTTGACACTCCAAGAAATTGGCAATAGTGAAGTGCAGCGCCCATAAGAAAATTACTGACAATGTGGGTAAGGGGAACGCCTTTGCAGACCAGACAGCCAAGGAGACTGCCTGAACGAATATGAAAAGAATGTTTGTAACAGGTCCCGCTAGGTGGGTGCCCGAGGTCACCATGCTCGAGGATACACTGGAGAATGTTAAGGAAATACAGAGTGAGGCGACGATAGAGGAATTTGCAATATGGCAGAAATGCACGCCATGTTTAGATGAGGAGGGGTGTTGGACTGATAAGTCAAGGAAATAGAGATGGATGTTACCAGATGCATATGTTTGTCCCGTAGTCACCATGTCACAAGGGCCAGCTCACATCAGCACTAAAGGTATTTGCAAGTTGTTAGACCCTGTACGGCAAAATGATAATATCCCAAAGACAGCTGATCATTTAGTAAAATACTGTATGGTGTGCATGATGCCCAATCCTGGAAAAGGTATCTCTACGCCACCTGGTAATTTTGCAACACCCACTAGCCCTTTTGAGGTCCTTCAAATGGACTACATCTAAATGGATCGAGTCAATAATTTGAAATATATGTTGGTGGTTGTGTGTGCATTTAGTAAACGGGTTGAGGCTTATCCCACAAAAGAAAATATAGCCATGGCAACTGCAAAGGTGCTCCTGAAAGAGTTCCTTCCTCGCTTCGGCTTGCCCAGTTTGATCTGGAGTGATAACGTAAGCCATTTCAATGTCAAGGTTATTCAGCAAGTTTGCGAGGGACTACATATCAGACAAAAGTTTCATGCTGCAAGCCACCCCCAGTACGCCGGTTTGGTTGAGAAGTACCATGGTACTCTCAAACTGAAATTGGCAAAGATTCAGGAGACCACAGGGTTGCAGTGGCCAGATGCTTTACCATTAGCCCTTTTGTCCACAAGAACAGCACATTCTAGGACAGGATTGTCACCCTACGAGGTCGTGTTGTGACGCCCGGCAAATGTCTGGGGCGTCCCGTGTCCACATAGATTTTCCAAAATTAAGTACCTTTTGATGACAGACTATCTGTATGAATGAACTAAAAGTCTGTTCTGTTCACCAACAGATCCAAGACTCCTTGCCGCCTTACCCGAGGGGCCAGGACATGATATTCAGCCTGCTGATTTTGTTTGAATAAAGAATTTTCAGCTGAACAAATTTGGAGCCTTGGTGGAAAGTCTCTAACAAAAGAGAGGGACCCAAACAAACCAAAGGGGTAGGGTACCGGAAGACAAATTGTCAATAAAGTTTCCCCTTTGGGTGAACTTAAAAGCTAACCACAGTTTAGAACACGCACATCAACAATCAGTTCAAAAATCACAACTTAGGAGCAGCAAATGATATACCTGATACAGTCATACAAAAAATGTACATAGTATTTTGGTATATTAAAAACAGGGTTAAAAAACAGTACAAAATGATACACAATAAATAATGGGACAATACGGAATGAAAATGATTCCAATTTGAGCGAGGGAAATACAATAGTCCTAACACGTTGTTGAATCACACTCCAGATTATATAGTTAGTTTCTTAATTAAAGGAGTTTCTTTGTTCAATAGCTTAATGTATTTCCACACAGCAATGCATCGACGCGTTTCGGTTATGGCAAATATTGATTGAAAACCAAAAACCTTCCTCAGGATTAAAATAATAGTACCCCACTTTAACCATGTATCTAGAATAAAAAATACACAATATAAGATATACAAAAAATACATTGCATGACTGATCAAAAAAGTAAAGACATCATTCAAAATTCAAAATTCTGCTCCTACACATTACTACACATACACTATACATTTCCTCACATACACCAGACTATTGCAGTTTTTTAACACCAGTTACTGTTGAAATAACAACATTTGATTGTGCAAAACATTATCACATAGTCGCCAGTGGAATATTAGGGGGCGAAAAGGTCTTACAACCAATTAGGGGAGACATCTAATGGCTAATGTGTTTCTAATTAAAATATTTAGCCAAAAAACTGAACGTTTATAAGGGCCGTTTATAACATCAGCCAATAACAGGGCGAATATCACTCCCAAGTTCATGAGAAAGGTTTTTAAATTTACCTTAGTTAAAATCGACAAATATTCAATGTTGATGGTGCTGCTATATTCAGCTACCTTCAAGTACCTAAAAAGACGAAGCAGAATGAATGCTTAAAGTTTCAAACATTGCGACCTCCATAGTTGTCACACATTTTACGTGGAAAGTGTGAGGCTAATTTCGTAAACTTGCACAGTTCCCATATCGACTATTAGCGCTTATGGCCCGGAGGGGAGAGTATTCTTTTTTTATATAACATAGTGCTCATATTCCCCACTTCAATGACCAACACAGCCCATGTACCCTAAGGTGCAGTTATTGAGCAATGGACCTAATCTATTTAATATTTACCTCTCTGTTTACTAACGGTGCGTGTAAACATACACTGCACTATGTTATCACCAGTGTTGAGATAACGTCGTTTGTTCTGGGACGGATTTGATCCTTTTTGTAGCTAGACCGCCTGCAGTCTAAAGATATTTAAAAAGGACGAAACACGCAGTTAGAAAAGCCGTCCTCTCTGCTCTTTACAATCTCTTGGTAACCCTAATAGCGGCACATACCGGCTAATAATGAATCCAGACGGTACGGTGGGGTTCTGACTCCTCGGTACAGCAATTCCTGTAACCGAGTGCTGACTACGGGGTTTATATACAAGAGATTTCGCGTGCTTATCTTGCACGATGTGTTCTAATTAGGAATGATTACTTCCGGGTCAGACTATCTCTTCCGCACTAGTCTGTAAAGTTCAAAAACGGACTAGGATTGTATATTTCAGAACAAGAGAACGTAAATGTCATGGTTTCGAGAAAGATAATGCGCACATATAAAATACATACTATATTTTACTTGCGTATGTATTAGTGAATTTGGATCACAAATACCGATTAGTTTTTAAGAAAATGAAAATCGGAACATAATGTCGAACTCAAAAATGTATCATCTAGCGCTATTGGAATATATTAAACGGCACTCTTACGACACATTAGACGGCCGATTTTTTTCTATCAGGTATAAAATAGCAAGTTAATTTCCTTAATTTATGGGCATCTAATGTGTCGTAAGAGTGCCGTTTAATATATTCCACTGGCGACTATGTGATAATGTTTTGCACAATCAAATGTTGTTATTTCAACAGTAACTGGTGTTAAAAAACTGCAATAGTCTGGTGTATGTGAGGAAATGTATAGTGTATGTGTAGTAATGTGTAGGAGCAGAATTTTGTAAAATGATGTCTACTTTTTTGATCAGTCATGCAATGTATTTTTGTATATCTTATATTGTGTATTTTTTATTCTAGATACATGGTTAAAGTGGGGTACTATTATTTTAATCCTGAGGAAGGTTTTTGGCTTTCAATCAATATTTGCCATAACCGAAACGCGTCAATGCATTGCTGTGTGGAAATACATTAAGCTATTGAACAAAGAAACTCCTTTAATTAAGAAACTAACTATATAATCTGGAGTGTGATTCAACAACGTGTTAGGACTATTGTATTTCCCTCGCTCAAATTGGAATCATTTTCCTTACGTATTGTCCCATTATTTATTGTTTATCATTTTGTACTGTTTTTTAACCCTGTTTTTAATATACCAAAATAAAATGTACATTTTTTGTATGACTGTATCAGGTATATCATTTGCTGCTCCTAAGTTGTGATTTTTGAACTTATTGTTGATGTGCGTGTTCTAAACTGTGGTTAGCTTATAAGTTCACCCAAAGGGGAAACTTTATTGACAATTTGCCTTGGTGGAAAGGACTGGTCCAGGTCCTCCTTGCCACTCGCACAGCGCTAAAGGTCACCGGCCGAAAGAACTGAATTCATATGCAACACTGCCGCAGAGTGGGAACAAGTCTCACGATTCGTCCCTTTTTCAGATGCCAAGCTCAGGCGGACCCAAATGGAGGCTGAGAATAATGAGGTGCTAAATGCGGCAGTGCCCCAGAGATAAAGGCCATTCAAGAGCCCCTTTCCACTGGCCCTTCTGTGTCTAAGCCCCTTTTTACTGACCCCTCTGTGCCTGGAGTAGCTATGTACAATTTGTGCCCCCCGACGGAGGAACAGTGCACCAAAAAACAATCAGATTAGTACAGATGGACTGCGAGTCAGAGTGTACTTTGCCTAGAGTACCAACAGGAGTTTAGGGAGAGGCGTGGTTGGTGCATTGTTCGGACATTGATCAGGATAGATCAAATGTGCTCCCTTGAAGGGGAGTACATTATCCTGGACGACGTGAGATTCATCTCAAGCTAGGTCTGAGAAGCTCCACCGCTGGTGTGCAAGAGCGTCAACGTTTATGAACAATAGGAGTCTACCAGTGAGGCTCAGACTGACACTGGGAACACTTGCCCCCTTTTTGTCACCAGGTCTATTGCATTCCTTTCCTTTGCTTCACCATGTACCCGTTTGGTCGGCCCATTACTGAGGAAGAACAGCCATTTATTTGCATCTCCGTGCCCAGAGCTGGGTTGGTACACAAAAAGTAAAATTGTTTTTGCATTAATAATTGCAATTGCATTAATATTTGTGTTGGGAATATCTTGGTTCTTGGAGGAAAAGTATCATATACGCTCTTTGGTTGGGACAACACCGGCTCCCCCTGAAAACATGTTTGTTACTTTGGCTCCTCACAAAGGGGAGCACCGAAAGACCTGCACAGATAATGTCTGTATACAAATGTTGCATCAAGATCATGATGTCTCTAACACAACAAATTGTTGGGTCTGTGGATTGCTCCCCTCAGTTACTCACAAAAGTCATAATTTGTTGTCCATGCCTTTGTCATACCTAGGAAGTTGCTAGGGATGGTTTGAATTGTTTGTTACGGTCCACTACTATTTTCACCAGTCCACTCAGGTTATGACATCCGCTGATTCTCACACTGTGGTTGATTATATACGTTTTCAACTTGGGTTTACTCTTATAGGTATGACATGTCAAAATATCTCTGGTACCTTGTCCCCAGACTCTTGTATGAGCAAATATAATAAGGTGAAGAACAATGCATGGCTTCAAATGTAAATGGCTAATTTCGAAAAGTTTAACACCAATGAGTATTTCCAATCTTTCCAAGATCATAATGTCAGTAAAGACAAACCAATACCGGTGTCTGTGGTCAGCTCAACGGCAGCCCTTTGTGTCCAGGGGAAGGGGGAGATAAAGGTGGGGGAAAGTAGATGCAATTACACCTACCCACTCAACACAATCAATAGTCCTTCTTTGATCTTACCCTCAAACGTCTATTTCGTCTGCCGATCCCAAGCTTACGCCTGGCTTCCTAGGGGATAGTCTGGCAGATGTACCCTCTTTTATTCTTCCCCTGGTATATGTTGCTCTGGCCAAATACCATAAAGGTCACCAGTTGCACCCAAGGAGTGTATACTTGCCCAGAGTCAGAAGGGTCATTAACACAAAGGATATAGATCAGACAAATACCACCTTACAACAATTTGAGGATGCTACGAAGGGTATAGTACCCTTTTGGGGCCCCACGTCTAATAGCCTTAAGATTAGTCGGTTAACAAGGGTTGATGAAAGGGTTATTAATACAACGGCTGGTATACTGACAAACATCACCGCTGAGCTCCAGGCCACGAGGCTCGTAACGATACCTTAGAAAACCAGATGGTGTTAGACGTCATCCTTGCTGATCGGGGAGGGGCATGTCACGTTATTGGCAGTAGCTGCTGTGTGTTCATACCTGACCACGCTCTCAATGTATATACTGCCATACAGAAATTGCATAGACTCTCCTCTGACATTCACCAGGAAATTAGAACCTGGACCTTATCTGGGTGGTTTTGGGGTATGTTTACGTCCTGGGGTTGGAAGATCCTGGATTTCCTAGCTGTGGTTGCTGGTATTTTTCTCACATGTTGCCTCTGCATACAATGTCTCCCGGCCTGTTGCTCTTATTGTGTCACCCTTCTCACCCCAAAGCAGAAGACATCCATCCATGATATCAATGCTGTGATTATGACGCAAAAGGAAATAGAGAGCTTTACGCAGTTAGATAAGGGTATATTTGAGGACTCATCTTCCCTTGACGCCGAGTACATGGGTTGTTCTGAATTCTGAAACCCAACTGATATATCCATGCTATGTTACCCTCCCTATTTTCTCAACTTCAAATTGTTAGCCTCTGCTAAAAGGAGGGTCTGTTGAAATGTAAACGTTACACCTTCGTTTTGCTTGCATATTACTTTATGTAAAGTTAGGATTCGCTGCACCATTTTAAGTTGAGCTGCCATTTTGCACTGCGATATAAACTAACCCTAGCTTGCTGAGAAAAGTCTCCTTTCGATTTTTTCCTTTTTCACAAGGTTTAACGCAGTCTTTCACTGAGTACATTTTCCTCGTTAGCACATACCTTTCCCATTCGATCGAGGCCTTCTTCCACCAGCCCAGCTGCAGGCACGGGCAGGACGACCTTCAATTACAGATAGTGTGTACCAAGCCTTAGAGTTGAAACGTATCCTACTGTACCCCTTTGTTTTAGCTGTATGAGCCTGGAATTTTCCATTCTGGGGGGTGCCTTCATTGGTTTGAAGTGTACATAATGTATCTTCATGCTGGCTGAAGTCAGTCCCTCTGCAGCAATCCAAGGAGGCTGGTCAGACCAGACTCCACTCGAGGATACTTTCATAAAATATCTTTGGCTTGTATTCTCTACTGTCTGACCAACTCTTCATTTGTGAGGAAGGCTGAGAGGTGGTCGCGAGTTACAAGGGTGACCCTAATCAGGTCACTTCCTTCACAGGTTGAAGGTAGAAGGTGGAGGTTGCGAAGGGCAGGGTGGAGAACCAGACTGTTCGGCTCCGATAGTAGACTGATTGAAGAGCAGATGCTCAAGCACAGGAGCTCGGGATACCGTGACTTATGTGCCCAGCAGAAAGAAAAATATTTGAGGTTTGTTCTCCAGGCAGCTTACTCACGGTTCATGGCATTTCTAGTACCGAAGGTAAGGCGTTTCTATGCTGTCAGGAATAATTATTAAGAAACAACCTTACTTCATTAAGGGTACATGTCCGCTCTCCCTGTATCCCTACATATTAGTCGGGTATCAGTCAACTTCCTATAATTAAGCAAACGCAGGGAGGCTGTTCTCCTCACGTGATGGTGTGTTACGTGAAGGAGACGCTCGTACTGCTTTGATACTAGAAATTCCATGAACCATGAGTAAGCAGCGTGCACAACACACATAAAATATGACTGCTTTTTCTTTCTTTTTAGTGTTTGACTACAGGGCAGGTCCTCCCCTGAAATGCCCTCTGATGTCTGTTAAAAAAAACTAGACATGCAGGTAGCATGTATTGGCTGTTCTTGTTGGTTAGTGTCCTTTGTGGTCTTTATATGTGGTTATAAAAATATAAAAGGGTACACAGTTTTACTTCTATTACGCATGCAAAACCTTGTATTAAAAGGATCACATGAGGTGTGGTGCTTCAAATATATGAAAGCACCTTTTGACACACACAGAATTGTTTCTTTTCAGCTGTGACCATACCCCGAAACCGTTCCTAGGATCAACTATTGTTTTTGCATTTGTCACCCCAAGTATGCCCAGACGTGGGTCCCGTGATCTCCATGCCACTGGAACTAAGCTATCCTGGCTGAAGAGGGGTGAAACCCCAAAACCGGTCCTAGGATGCTTGTTTCCAAACCTGGGATGACCTGGCTTGGCAGTTCAGGCTGGACTGTTCCCATGAGGCACAGGGTCAAGATTGATTTTCATATGACTGGGCTCAAACTGGAATGGCATGGTGAGCAATCAAACTATGGATTTAGGCCCAGATCTCTGTACTAGGATGAATGTATGACATTGGTCTGCATTCTGTCCATCAACTGTTGTTTTTGCATACCAGGAAAAGGTCCTTCAAGTATTGCCTGTATTGTAGCGTGCATGTTTATCACAATTTGATTGCACAGCAAAATCCAAATACCGATATTACGCAGGGTAAATCAAGGCCCTGAGGAAAGCTGAATGACCCTTTGGGGGCCACACAACAGCTGAAACATGTCGACCTAATAGATGCCTGGGAACATTATATCCTAAGAGCGTCACACTGTTTTTTAACCTAGCCCTAAAACTCATAACATTAACATTGGAAATCTAGGATTCAGAGGCTATTTTAATCCACTTACACCCCCTACCTTCCCTCACTTCTACTATCCAAAGAACTCCACTCACAAACGTGCTGAGTCCACCCATTCATGTCCAGTGTTTGGGTAAGGGTCCGATGATGAAGTGGTACTGTGGGAGCTAAACGGGTGCAGTCTCCCGCCAATTGATCCTGTGAGGAGACTAGGTTGATTATTGGATATAGTAATCCACACAAAAGCATTCACAAAATAATCAAGGACAACTGGTCCCTTATATCCAGTGATCCTGTCATTGGCCCTGCCATGCCCAAATACCCTAGTATAACCTATCGTAAAGCCCGGTCAATGCAAGATAGCTTGGTTTCGAGCAGCCCAGAGGTGATCATGGGATCCTGGTTAGACGATAGCAAGGGCTTCTTGAAATGCTTTACTTGTAAAGCATGTAAACATGGCACCAGCAAGTCTGAGGTAAGCACACCACTTTCCCCGTTTCCCATTAAAATCAAGCAAAAACTAAACTGCAAATCTGAATTTGCAGTTTATGTTTTAGAATGCCCTTGTGGGCTCAGATATGTGGGCAGCACAAGGCCACAAGTCCACAAACGAATCTTACAGCATCTGCGAGCGATCACCAATGCAGATCGGGCATATCCTGTAGCCAGGCATTTTGAGAAGAATCATGGGAAAGATGCTTCCTTGCTGAAATACTTTGTGATAGATTGTGTTCCTCCCCAGAGGAGGGGAGGTGACAGAGAGTCCTTGTTGCGTAAGCTAGAGACCCGTTACATCATATCACTAGATACTAAGACACCGCAAGGGCTCAACATTGGGGAGGACTGCCACACCTATCTATAGTATTCTGCTTATCCTGTGATATGCACATTGCACTTTCTCTTCAGTACTGTGATTGTCCTGCAACCTTTAATTTAGGCTAGGGAAATGATATTCCAACATGCATCCTGGACCCCTCCTGACCTTTTTTGTAACTGATTTTTTAACATTTATTGATTTAACAAATTTGCACTTTATTGACATCATGACATGTTTGCACTAATTATGCGTATTTGCACATATCCAATTTTATCTTTTACCTCAGTGCCAGTGTATAGCCCACACGGGCATTATTTCTTCTGAACAGACATGAATGTATGATAATTGGGATTTTCTGTTATCCTCTTGCATTTTTCCATTGTTGCCTCTTTTAATGTACGTACGGCATTGTGTTGTGATGGATTTTAATGGCAATAATTATATATAAATATTTATAAGGTTTTTAACTTTTATATCTATTTTAGAGGTTTTAACTGTATTTTGATATAGTCATTGCCATTAATTCACACATTGACATTTGGTCACTGAGGTTTTACATTTGGGTTTGTAATATGTATTTTACAGATAATTTTAAATATTCATTACCGATTTGTAAATTGTGTGTGCAATACTGGCCTTTATGCAGTAACTTAATTATGTGACAATATGGAAATAGTAGTATTTTTTCCTTTTCCATGACATGGCACTCTTGCACTTTAAATGGGTGGTCAGCCCCCATGACGTTGTCATGTGATCAAGGCTCTCTCTAGCCGAAACGAGTCATGGCGGACTGGTGCTGGGTTGAAATCTAAATAAAGAAAACATTTTGCACCATCCAGGGTCTTGCTGGTTCCTGTCTGTTCGTGTGGCTGTACTTGCGGTCCTTGGAGCGTATATATATATATATATATATATATATATATATATATATATATATATATATATATATATATATATATATATATATATATATATATATATTTGCTTTCCCAAGTCGTCCTTTGCACGCCAGCCGGCAATGCTGTGGAGAAATGGAAAGGGACACCTATTTGCGTGTTTGGCAGTGATCAAGGGTACACCGTTATCCGAAACGCGTCTGACGAGGCTTTCAATAAATCAAGACCTGCCAAACACGCAAATTGGTGTCCGTTTCCATTTCTCCACAGCATTACCGGCTGGCGTGCAAGGGACGACTTGGGAAAGCAACGCTTTGGACATTATTCGGCGGAAGTTGGTTGATTCCGCTAACGGACCCCCTCCCCCGGAAGAGGCAGCCACCTGCAACCTGTTTTTTTTGGATTTGTGTCTTTCTCCAGGTAAGGACAAAAGAACGAGACATCTCCGGGATAAACTGCAGCTGACTTTTATTAGGTACCAGCGCTCTGTGTACAGCAACCTTGAAACGCAAGGCAGACGCGTTTCGCATAAATAGCTTCCTCAGTGCCCGTTTCAAAGTTAAAACAATGTCCTGGGGGTCTGCTGATGTTTAAGCTGATATTGTGGCCACGCCCAGTCAGGTGGTTACTTGCCCCTCCTCCACCTACGGGGCTGCAGGACATCTCGCGCTCCATCCCCCGGCTGCTGCATCTTGGGAGTTGGAGTCCTCCATGAGTGCCCATACAGTGATAGGGACTCTCAGGCAACAGGTGATGCCCCAAACCAGGTTGGACGGTGGGCCCCACTCCTTCGCAGTTCCTTTGAGGGGTGTAAGTCCGTTCCAGTCTCCCTTTTCAGGCAAAAGCTTTGCATATATATATATATATACACACACATACATACTGGTAAACAGGTACATGCTATCAAGCATATACCTCAGGTCTGTGAGGCGAGCACAGATTTACCTGGGTGCCTTTCACTCAATTATCTCTGATACACTTAAACACTCACACCATGATAACCATTTTTCCCCTCTCTTTGTTCATTGACTAATTAGAATCTAGGAAGCTGAGGGTACACCCACTGTAAAGACTTCAATCCTCCCTAGTTATTTGAAGCCATTTATGAGGGACGAGGTGGCTGTGTTCGTCCGCTCAAATTCACTAGTCCTGCCAGGTACTTCACTAATAGGAAACTTTCTTGGCGGTCCAGCCATTTACAAAGGCACATGGCCTTTTGGCACAGGGTCTGTGCCCCCCCACCACCTCTCCCAGTTTGTAGCAATACTACATGGCGGTGGTGTTGTCCGTGAGTACCTGTACCAGCCTCCCTTTGATGGATGAGTGGAAAGCTTTCAACACCAAACGGATTGTCCTCCGCTCCCGAAGGATGATGTGGAGCCGGGACTATGCCAGAGATCAGAAGCCTACAATTACCACCTCCCATAGATTGCCATCACTGTCCGCTCAGGGTGGGGAAGGGAGAAGGGTCTGCCGCTGAGCCAATCATAGTCCAGTAGCTGCCTCTGCAGATCCTTTTGCAGTCTCCTCAGACATCTGGATGAGGTCTAAGAGGTCCCCTTGATGTTGGGTCCATTGTCACTTCACATCCCACTGCAGAGCCCACATATGCCACCTGGCATGCTCGACCAGCAGGATGCAGGAGACCATCAGTCCCAGCAGCCTTAGTGAAAAATCGGAATCATAGCCTGGACTCTATTTCCCGGGGAAAATGCAAAACCAAACCAAGCCCAGAATGGCTCAGATGAAAGGGAGTTTCTGGGAAGGAGTCAAGTGAGACTTTGGCACATTGACAGTGAACCCCACTGACAGGAGGTTCGCCTTCATTTGAAGGTGGTTCATTGCCTGGGGCAAGCCTGCGTTCAACAACCAGTCATCAAGATGGAGGGAAGACTGGTACCCTCAACCTAGGAGATGTGCTACCACAATCGTCATCATTTTCGTGAACACCTGAGGGGAGCTGGTGAGATCTAAGGAGAGCACAGAGAACTGAAAATGCTTCTCTCCCATCATAAACCGCTATGTGCTGGCAGGAAAGGAATATAGAAACAGACGTGCTGCAGATTCAATGCCCCCATCCTGTCTCAAGGGTCGAGGAAGGAGTGATCAGCATGCTGACCTTGGCCACAGGAGCATTTGGCCTCTCCTGTGAAACTGCTGGGCTCACTTTTGGGGCAGGATAGGCAGGCGGTAGGGAATGTTTTGGTCGAAGTCACTAACGGAAGTGTTGCTGGAGAGGCTGAGTAGAAAGGCCCAGGGAGTGAGCTGCAGCCCTACTAACTTGAAGCATTCAATGGCAGAACCAGTCTTGTCCCCAAAAAAGGCGAGTCTTTTCTAATGGCATGCCCAGACATGGGTCCCTTGCTCACTGTGCCACTGGATTCAAGCTAGCCTGGCGGATGAAGGGTAATACCCAGAAACCAGTCCCAGTATGTTTGTTTACGGTCCAGGGAGGACCTGGCTTGGCAGTTCGGTCTGGACTGTTCCCACAAGGCACAGGGTCAAGACTGATTTGCATATGGCTGGGTCTAAACTGGGGTGGCATGGTGAGCAAAAGGACGATGGATTTAACCCAGATCTCTTGACTGTGGGTGAATGTATGATTTATTCAGCATTCCATCCATCATTTGTTTGTATAGCATCATGGAAGACAGGGCATCACCTGAGCAGCCAGTTGAACATATCCATGCATGGCGACGAATGGCAGAACTGGTGCTCATAGTCCATCCAACAGACTCATAGCTTCCAAGCTACAACAAATTCTGAACTTGGCAGCATCACAACCATCCTGAATGGCATATGATAATAGGGTGACAATCTTTAAGAGCACTGAAAGGACTTACGACACAGAGTCTCAGAGGGCATGAGTGTAGCGTCAAGTAAGCATTAATTAACCATAGGGCCAAAATGGCAGATGAGAAGAGGCATTTACCATATGTATGCACTTGCTTCGATTCCCTGTTGGGGGAGTGGTAGGAAATTGTTGGGTTTGGTCCGGCTTGGTGGAGGCCTGCACCATGGGGCTCTCAATAGCAGGGAGCTGTGACAAAAAAGGCCTGGTTGTCTGCAGCAGGACAAAAGCTTCTGGCAATTTGCTAGTTAACTCAAAGGCTGGTACAAGGCTTAGCCTAAGCCCCAAGTAAGGTATCTGTCAAGACCTCATTAAAAGGTAGGAGAAGCAGTCTGACCAGGCTGAAGGACTTAAGTCAGGACGTTGGTTTTCACCTCCATAGCGGGAAGCGAGGGGTCAAGGACTTAAGTTACCCTATGCTTAACCATGTCGTGGGCCACAGATTCTTCCATGACGAGGCCAGGAGGCGTGGGAGGTTTCTGGCCTGCTAGCATCTTTCAGGTCCTCATACCAATTGCTATCGGCATAGGGCGGAGTGACAACAGTCCTGATCAGGTTGATGAGTTCCGAGTCTGGCCAAAAAGAGAATTTAAGGAGTGTTACCCGATTGGTGGTAAGGTGAGAGCAGAAACCTCCGTAGGATTCGGTTGGGACCTCAGTTGAAATCAGACCAGTGTAGAGTCAGCATCAGAAAGTGCAGTCAGGGCTACCTCTCCCTGTGAAGAAGTTGGTGTCAACGTTCCTGGATTGGGTATGGGCACCGGGAGGCAGCGTCTGTACCAGAGTTGAGAGTGGAAGTGGTACAGAAGGTCCAGCTGGCAACTAGGGTGAATCCGCTAGCAGCAATCCAGGTGGAAGGCCTTTTGGCTCTGTATGGCCCACAGGTGTGCCAGCGGAATACAGCAGAGATCCGAAGAGCGTTGTGCTGGAACCAGTTACGGAATTGGGTCCAAAGTAGGACGACTTAGGAAACAAAACCGCTGGCTCTGTACCCGTGCTCCATCAGGGGAGTGAGAATGGGCGAGGGAGCAGAACTCTGCTTCAACTTCTTATGTTACTTGCGCTCATCTGAAAATTTGAATTGTGACTAAGACTGGACTCGACAGTGTCTGCGTCAACAAAGGAAACGTGCTTTCAACTTGGAGCACTCCCTGTGCTGCGTCTTCTTATGCTTGGCCACAAAGTTTCACATTGCATTCCCTGATGGCCTTTAGGTTCATCGGCGCACAGTCCTCACAGTTCATGGTGCTGTGGCTCGTACTCAGACACCACATGCAAACCTGGTGGGGATCTGTCACAAACATCTGTTTACGACAGTCCTCACCGGGCTTAAAACCGGTCATCTTAGGGGGTAACATCCCTTGCACACAGTTCAAAATTTGAGAAAATATCGGACAAAAAGCAGTTTCCGGGAGTAGCTTCGGATCCAGGTCTAGAGGCATGGAAAGAAAAATTATAGATATGAGTGCGCTGGAGTGGTGCCTTTATAGGCCGTGCACATCACTTCAGAGGGAAATGGCTTTAGTGCGGAGTTGCACAGCGCCACCTTCCAGTGCACAGAGGAACTACGAAAAACGTTTCCCTATCCAGTCTGATTACTGGGTAATACTCAAAAGGTGATGAAACTGTGGCCAGAAGTCTCTATCAGAATAATGGGAATACATCTCTCATCAATCGAAAAGGGGATAAGGCAGGGCATGGCTCTTAAACTAGGACATACCAAGAATGCCAATAAGCACTATTTAAACTCCACAGGCATGCACTGTGAATATCTAAGGTGCGATTAATCGGGTATTTGAAGATTATTATTATTATGGAGGCTTGTATACAGCACCCCTGGGAGTAGATGAATATTCCATAAGCAATTACTTACGGAAGATACCAATACAATCCATTAATATGAAGCAATGCTCGAAAAGGAGGAGCCGATTACATTAAATGAGATACAAATGGTGCTTAAACAGATAGCAAGAGGCAAGCACAGAAGGCTTGCCTATTGAGTTCTACACCACATTTGCCTCACCGCTAGCGCACGCCTGTTGCAAGTATGTGAAGCAGTCAGGAAGAAAGGTACATTACCGGAATCAATGAAAGAGGCGTTGGTGGTGGTTCTCCCGAAAGGGACAGTCACCCTTTAAACCTAGGTTTTATTCACCCATTACCCTTATTAAATCTGGACTATAAGATGTTGGAGAAAATGTTAGCAAGCTGATTGGTGTCCTTTCCTCAAACAACTGGTCATAGGGCTGCAGTAAAAAATCAACACTTTCAGATACCTCAGAGTGAATGTTTATTGTCTTGAGAATTACATAACCGAGGAGAACCTGGGCAGTGACAACGTTGCAGTAGTCATTCCCATTCTGGTGCGCACTCCCATTATGACTCATCGCGCAGGATAGCGGTATCAAAAATGATTTTTCTGCCTCCATTTCAATATCTCTTTGTGGCAATTCCAATGGTACACAAGGAGATATTTTCAAGGAATCGCAAATGCTACTCACCTCATTTCACTGCATTAATATGGGGCAGAGGGAGGTACAGATTTGCACTAACAAAATTATACGCTTACTTATCAGAGGGAAGGCTTGGCACTCCCACCCAATTATGATCTATACTGTGCCGCTGCGCAGCTGCAGTGGCCAAAACTGGTTGAGCAGTAGTTCTAGCGGGAGTATGTTAAATGTTAAATGTTAAATGTTACAGGATGTCTAAAGCGCATGGCTGCCCGTGAGCGTCCCAGCGCTGAATGAGTACAGGCGGATTCGTAAGGGGAGGCTCACGGGAACAGCCAGGTTTTCAGAGATTTTCGGAAGGCCAGAAGATTAGGCTGTGCACGAATGTCAGGAGGGAGGGAGTTCCATAGTTTGGAAGCGTTGTAGGAGAAACGCCGACCTCCTGATCGCGCTCTCTTGATCTTGGGTGGCAGAGTTAGATGGGCGTTAGAAGATCGAAGAGGTCTGGAGGTGGTGTAAGGAGTCACCAGGTCTCTGAAGATGGGAGGGGCTTTACCGTTAAGGATTTTGTGCGTTAGACAGAGCGCCTTAAATTGCACTCTTTCCACCACGGGCAGCCAGTGAAGCGCTTTTATGGCTGGCTTGGCCGAGCACCGGCTTTTGGTGTTGGTGAGGTTCCGTACGGCCGCGTTCTGCACCACCTGAAGTTTGGTAGTAACTTTCCGCGGGGCACCCAGAAACAGTGCGTTGCTATAATCCAGACGTGACAGGATGAGGCCTTGGATGAGGAGTTTCCTTGATGGAAAAGGGAGCAATGGTAGAATTTTCCAGGCGGATCGCAGAAGCCCATAGCAGACCCCGGCCGTTTTCCTAGCTTGGGTGTGCATGGTGAGATTTTGGTCTAGCCATAGTCCGAGGCTTTTGATCTCGGATTTAGGGGTTGGGGGCTTGCCCATGCATGGGGGCCATAGAGATTCTGGACGGAAATGAGCCTGATTCCCCATTACCAGTATCTCAGTCTTGTCGCTGTTGAGCTTCAAGTGAGAACTGTCCATCCAGCTGACTATGTCTCTCAGACAGGAGTAAAGATTGGTGGTGGGTTTCCTGCTGAGAGAGGGAGACAACCAGCTGGGTATCGTCAGCGTACGTTAGGAGTTTGATCCCGTGAAGGGTGACTATTTTTTCCAGCGGGGACATATATACGTTGAAGAGCGTGGGGCTCAAGGAGGAGCCCTGTGGCACTCCGCAACGTATAGGGGTCTCTTTGGATGTATAACTACTCTCGATCACCTGGAATGAACGGTCATAGAGAAAGGATTTTATCCAGGTCAGGGCAACATCTGTAATCCCAAGATCACTAAGTCGCTGGACCAGGATTTGGTGGTTGACCGTGTCGAAGGCCGCGCTCAGATCCAGGAGGATCACTGCCACTGATCCTCCTGCATCCATGATCTTCCTGGCCTCCTTGACCACCGTCACCATTGCTGTTTCCGTGCCCTGGCCGGGGCGAAAACCTGTCTGTGATGGTTTAAGTAGTTCATTCGATTCGAGGTAGTGTGATAGCTGGGCATTTATAGGTTTATTTTACTGATGCAGGGGAGGAGCGATATAGGTCTGAAGTTGGCTAGGTTGAGGGGGTCTAGATAAGTTTTTTTTAGTAAGGCTCTAACCTTCGCCTTTTTCCAGCTGAGGATGGTGGGTGTTACCTGCTTTAGGATTTTAACTGGGGCATGGTCAGAAGGTGAGCCACTTTCAAGAGATTGGAGGATGGGGGCCAAGGTTTCCTTATTTATGGGAGTGAACGTCTCAAGTCTCGTATTAAGGTTCTGGGCCTGTATTAGGGAAGTAGGTGGTGGGTCCAAAGGGATAGGCGGGAGTTGCTGCAGGATATTTTGGATTTTTTGATTGAAGTACGTGGCGAACTTATCACAGTGGTTGTCTGCGAGGACAGATGGACAAGTGGGCTCTGGGGTTTTCAAGAGTAGTTTTACAATACGGAAGGTCTCCCTCGACGAGCAAGATGCAGCATTAATTTTCTCTTGAAAAAAGGATGTTTGTGCATTTTTCAAGGCTTTTTTATAATTGAGGATGGCCAGCCTGTATTACTTCTTGCTATTGGGGTCGAAGTCTTTCCGCCAAGTTCTTTCAGCCCTTTTGCATAGCTTCTTCAGAAGGCGGGTTTCCTGGGTGAACCATGGGGAGGAGGTTTTTTTGCGGGATGTCCGATATGGTTTGTTAGGGAGGATGGTATTGAGGGAGTTTTCGATCCAAGATGAGAACTCCGCGTCCGCTGTTACGGGGTCGGTGGCAAGACTGGGCTTAGAGAGGTCCAGGATCTGTTCCCATTTTTTGGGGTCTAATTGTGCCCAGGGACGAGCCGGTCTACCGGGAGGTTGAATGGGAGGAGCGTTGGTCGGAATCTCCCAACTGAAGGGGATGAGCCTGTGGTCTGACCAGAATCCAATAGTGGGGAACGCTGCATTTACGTTCCACACCCTGGTGCACAGCATTTTATTTAAAGGATACTAGATCCCCCTTAAGTTCATCAGTTTTTTTCTCTAGTACCGATTTGTCCAACTTTTCTTTGACATATTCTTTACAATGTTTCCATCCGTTCCACATATCCATCAAATAACGTGTTTCTTTGAAACTTTCAGTATTTACAGGTGCCCATCCAAGCTTCCTTGTAAATATGATTAATACACGAAAAAGTAGTTCTCAGCAGCATTTTTTATTTCGTACCCAATGCATTTCGAGCAATTCCTTGCTCTTCGTCAGGGGTGGCTGTAAAACAACATCATGAAATTCACATTAATAATAAAGACACCTCGTCAATCTCTTCACTAAATTTCATACAAACATGGTGATCAGAACAGTTTCGTTGCATGCTTAGATTACATCCAGATACATTAACTTTCTATTACTCTCACAGTGTTTTACCGCGGCTATGCAGCTATTCAAACGCCTTTAGATACTATTGCTTTTCTTATTTCCGGCGTATGCCTTGTTTCTACGTTCACATATGTCAATGGCTTTGTCAGTTTAAATTTTTAAACTGAAGCTATATTTTACGTTACTAGGGTTTCTCTATGCGCCATGCGTACCTGCTTGCGTATCCTCCTCATTTAAAATCCGGGTTTCTCTCTAACTCTCAGGTGTTTTACACTGTCGCCACTCGCTTTATCAAATACTTAAACTCCTCCCTCATTCGTGCAGTCAATTAACCACCTGTGATATACCATGGTGTACCTTCCCAACTCACAATCCCATAATGCATCTAGATTGCAATACTAACTTTATGCGCACGAACCGTACATCGATCGTTTATCATATATGCGTGAAGTGGCTCAAACTTTAAATATTAAAATAGCTGTCTCGATACTTTCAAGTCCCCTTTTAAAAGTGCTTCCGGGAACTCGCTGTTCCGATAGTGTGGCATTTTTCAGACGGCATTTCCTTACATATTCAATTCATCCTCGGGTGCATCACCAATGTGGCAGTTCAATGTAATAATGGATGTGGTGGTGTGCACTCCTCACTTTTCAAAATAATCCGTAGTCCATGTGTTTAAACATCCTTGACCTTTTGCGTGCAACCTGGGTTTCGCCTTGCCATTGCGCAAATCTGACCAGGGCAGAGGGATAGGGGCGTTGGTTTTCAGGTTATCGATGTTACAAAAAATAGGGTCAAGTAAATGCCTATGACTGTGCGTGGGTTGGTCGTTCTGAAGATGGAGATGATGGGTGGCAAGGTCTAGGAGCAACTCTGATGCGGTGTTGTCCTCCCTATTATCGAAGTGGATATTAAGATCCCCTCGGATTAGTAGGTTAGACAAGGTGCTTGTCATGGCTGTGGAGAATTCCATGAGGGAGCTGCAGAATTGACCCAGGGCTCCTGGAGGGCGGTAGATGAGGACTCCTGAGAGTGAGTTACAAGGGGACAGTTGAATGCTAAAATGTACATTTTCACAGTTCAGTAAAGGGCTGTCCTGGAATCTGCATGAGAGTTGTTCCTTGTGGATAATAGCTATCCCTCCTCCCTTTCCCTTCGCTCGATCCAAGTGTTGTATAAGGTAACCCTGTGGTAACGCCTGCACCACATCAAAGTCTGAGTCTGGAATGAGCCATGTCTCAGTGAGAAATAGGATCTCAAGTTGCTCTTCTTCTAGAAGCATAAGAATTTCATGACTATGTTTGGGCAGGGATCTGCAATTTAGCAGGGCCATCTTAATGATGGTCCGGGGTGCTTGATTTTTCATCACAGGGGTAAGTTTGAATGAGCAGTGAGGGCAGTGGGTAAGAGAACTCTCACCGTTAAAAATAGTCGTGCAGGGAGGCTGGAGGGGCCGATCCAGTTGAAGCAGGGAGTCTCTGGAGTATGATATCGTAGGCTGGGTGGAAGAGTCCAGGGTGGCTGGCCCTAGGCCCGTCCTGGCGCGGACGGGCGCAGACGGGCTTGCCTTAGGCGCGCCTTCGGCGCGCTGACCGCGCGCCCGCCCGCTGCGCTTCCTCCAAAGGCACATATTTAGCATTGAAGGAGGGGTTAAAGGGGGGGGGGGGGCCTCAAAGGGGGCGTGGCCTCGGTGCACGCCGGCAATGGCGTCCACAAGTGGTTGTTGTTTGGGTCCACGACAGCGTTACGATCCGCTGCGCGGGTACCAGGAATTGCTTTCAATGCCAGGAATGTTGCCAAGGTAAGATAGTTTTAAAAATACAATGAAACAGAAGTGACACTCGAATTTTAAAAAAACACGTGTGATGCTCCCGGCTTCCGCCTCAGGAATACTGATTCTGCTGAAGCGCTCGTTCACAGCGCTTTTTAAGCTGGGCGGGGGGTGCGTGGCCTCAAAGGGGGCGTGGCCTCGGTGCACGCCGGCAATGGCGTCCACAAGTGGTTGTTGTTTGGGTCTGCGACAGCGTTAAGATCCGCTGCACGGGGACCAGGAATTGCTTTCAATGCCAGGAATGTTGCCAAGGTAAGATAGTTTTAAAAATACAATGAAACAGAAGTGACACAATGATATAATTTCAGGATTGAGAGTGCACACTCCATTGGAATGGCTCCTAAGATCAGAAGAGGGCAATCTTACAGAAAACTTGCTTATGAAAGTGTCTATTTAGGGTTGAAAGATCTACGCACAGGTGAAAGTCAAACAGATACCATACACACCTGCTGAGTATGGTTACTAATTGTGTACAGTTAAAAAAAGGTGCACAATGTGCTCTTCTGACGGAAGCAGGCCTAGCCCTATGTGATATGTTTGATATTGGGATTTTCTGATCTTTTGACAATCTGATGGAGTTGTAAGATTTGGGTCCTGGTCATTTCCTTATTTATACAGCGTTGATACATCAGTTGGCCCATATTTGCTTGTACATGAGATGCTTGAGTTAAAGATTCGTTGAACACACTTGCATAATTGGAAGACAGTTACTTGTTTGTATAGTGCGCCACAATACCATCATGGGGCTTGACTGGACTTACTTAAAGAATGGTGGAGGGCTTGTATGAATCATAAGTTGTCTTATAAAAATTGCGTTCAGTGTTTGTACAGTGTGAAAGGGATTTCAAGAAATGCTGGACTAAACTACACTTGGTTTTTTTGCATCACAACTACTTGACTCCCAAATGAATAGGGCAACTTTACCCAGAGAATCAAGTCAAGTGCATGCTAAAAATGCGAAGATGTGCCAATTTGTGTCATATGTTATGACAATGCCATGAGGCAGTTCGATACCGGGAAGAGGCTTTGACATGTGTTTCTGAAATGACTGGTAGATTGATACTGAAGGAGGCGTCTTAATGCATACTAGCACTAATGATACACACAAAGAAGACAAAACATGTTTGTAGATTTTCTGAACTGGCCTTGGTGCTTGCTGAGAGATATATTGCATTGACATGGAAGTCTTCTTCTGCCCACTCAATGCTGGAGTGAGTACAAGATTTTTAAAATACGGGTGCACAACACAGAAGTTGCCATGCTGTCTAAATTCCAGGGTATGATTGAATGAGGTACACAATTTTTCAGGGGTCTCCAACCGCTGCTATATTGAGAGTTACTTCTACTAAAGGAAAAGGGTAGTGGCATAGAGGGGGGAGTGGCATAGGGGGGGGTGGCATAGAGGGGGGAAATGGCATAGAGGGGGGAAATGGCATAGAGGGGGGAAATGGCATAGAGGGGGGGGAAGTGGCATAGAGGGGTGGAGCGGCATAGAGTGGGTGGAGCGGCATAGAGTGGGTGGAGCGGCATAGAGTGGGTGGAGCGGCATAGAGTGGGTGGAGCGGCATAGAGTGGGTGGAGCGGCATAGAGTGGGTGGAGCGGCATAGAGTGGGTGGAGTGGAGTAGAGCAGAGGAGTAGGGTTTCATGAAGTGGCATAGAATGTCGTAGAGTGCAGTTGCATATAGTCATGGAGTGGCGTAGAGTACAGTTTTGTAAAGTAGAGGGGAGTGCTGTAGATTAGAATACAGTGGCGCAGAGGGAGGTGAGTGGAGTAGTGTTGTAGTCTGGAGTGGTTTAGATTGGAGAAAAGCGGCATAGAGGGATATGCATTGAGTGGAGTAGAGTATGCATTGAGTGGAGTAGAGTAGAGTGTTGTGGCGTATTGTGTGGTAGATTGGCATAGAGTGGCGTGGCATAGAGTGTTGTGGAGTAGAAGGAAGTGGAATAGAGTGTTGTGATGTGGCATTGAGTCGAGTAGTGTGTTGTGGAGAAGAATGGATTGGCAGCGAGTCGTGGAGTGTCACGTCACAGAGCAGAGTGGAACAGAGTGGTGTGGCACAGAGTAGAATGTGTGGCACAGAGTAGGGTTGCTTGGCACAGAGTAGGGTGGCGTGACGCAGAGTAAGGTGGCGTGGCGCAGAGTAGAGTGGCGTGGCATGGCACAGAGTGGCATACAGTGGAGTAGTGTGTAAGAGGAGAGTGGAGCAAAGTGGCGTGGAGTGGGGCAGAGTGGAGGGGTTGCAGAGTGGAGGGGTCGCAGAGTGGAGGAGTGTGTCAAAGATTGAAGTGACATGTCAGAGTGGAGTGGCGTGTCTTCCGAGTGGAGGGTAACAGAGTGGAGTGGAGTGGAGTGTTGTAGAGTGGAGTGTTGTAGAGTGGAGTGTTGTAGAGTGGAGTGTTGTGAGAGTGGAGTGTTGTGAGAGTGGAGTGTTGAGTGGAGTGTTGTGAGAGTGGAGTGTTGTGAGAGTGGAGTGTTGTGAGAGTGGAGTGTTGTGAGAGTGGAGTGTTGTGAGAGTGGAGTGTTGTGAGAGTGGAGTGTTGTGAGAGTGGAGTGTTGTGAGAGTGGAGTGTTGTGAGAGTGGAGTGTTGTGAGAGTGGAGTGTTGTGAGAGTGGAGTGTTGTAGAGTGGAGTGTTGTAGAGTGGAGTGTTGTAGAGTGGAGTGTTGTAGAGTGGAGTGTTGTAGAGTGGAGTGTTGTAGAGTGGAGTGTTGTAGAGTGGAGTGTTGTAGAGTGGAGTGTTGTAGAGTGGAGTGGAGTGGAGTGTTGTGGAGTGGAGTGTTGTGGAGTGGAGTGTTGTGGAGTGGGGTATTGTGGAGTGGAGTGTTGTGGAGTGGAGTGTTGTGGAGTGGAGTAGAGTGGAGTGGAGTGTTGTAGAGTGGAGTGTTGTAGAGTGGAGTGTTGTAGAGTGGAGTGTTGTAGAGTGGAGTGTTGTAGAATGGAGTGGTGCAGTATAGAGTGTGTATGGTGTGGTTGCCCACTGCCATTACAGATAACACATTTTCAGTTGAAATGACCATTACATTTACGGAGACATACAGTTTTACTGAAAAAAGTATACAGCGCAAAACGATAATGTGTGGAAATGTTATCACCTAGTGTATTGATTTGTTTTGATCCCATTAAAATATTTGTCTCCAGAATTTCAAAAAAGCTGCTTCATTTTTACAATTCTGATATATTCTGAAATATCAGTACTGTTCATTTAAAGACATTTCTTCTGCCATGGCTGTACCACAGGGGGCTGAAGTGGATCAGGAGGCCATGTCTCCTGTCCTCGGTGCTGAAGGAAACCTCAGCCATAGCTGCAAAGTTTCAGATTGTTTATTTATGACATTTCCATGCTTTCAGTAAGTAAGAGTGACATTTTTGCGAAACGGGGTTTTTGGTTGAGGGGGCTGTGAGCCCCAATCAACCAGTAACCATAGTCCTTGCAGGGTGAACCACAAAGACTTAAAAAAAGATATACATACGCCTATTATTAAAGAAAACACACCTGGACCCTGAAGACCCAAACAACTACAGACCTATTGCACAATGAACATTCCTCAGCAAACTAATAGGAGGAGCAGCATTCACCCGAAGGCCTCTGTTTATTGAAGATAACTTAACACTTTCCAATTTGCAAACAGGTGTTTGTCCAGGAAGAATTTGCCTAAATCACCATCTGGTTTGACCTTAAATACACAGTAAGCCACAATCGGACCAATGCACTACTACTCTTGGACCTTTCAGCTGCCTTCGACACAGTTGGTCATGACACTCTAATCCAAAGAACCTGCAAAGCCGGATTAGAGGAAACTGCTCTCGAATGGATCACATCCTACCTTCAGAACAGATGTCATCTTTACTCCTCCTTTCTCCTCCAAACTGTACATCATAATAGGGTCCCTCAAGGGTCTACCATCTCGCCCATGCTTTTCATTACCGGCAATAATCAATGAATTTCAACTCACCTCATATAGGCTGATAACGCACAAATACTAGTTCGAGAACGCCAAAAACATTGCAAACTCTACAATCTTCAGTTGTCTCAGAGCCGTTGATCAGTGGAGTGGAGGACATGGAGACCACTGTGGGATTGGAAAAATTATGAGCCACTCTCTGCCTACCCTGATGATTTGGGTCTGCACCCAAAAGTATTCAAGGAAGTAAGAAACCTTGAAATTACCATGGACTCTAATCTATGAATGAATGCCCAAGTGGACAAATTAGCAAGATCGAGATTCATTACAATGAAAAGTTCTGCAACAAATATTTCCCCCAACTAGGATTTCCACACAAGATCCAAGCCACTATCTCTCTTACAGTGTCTAAACTTGACACCAACACCCTCCACCATGTATCACCTTGATCAACTATGAAAAGACTACAACAAATTCAAAATTCTACTGTCAGGCTACTCCCACATATAAAGCCACAACCCCACATCTCCTTTGCCTTAAGGGCCCTATATTGGTTACCAGTAGCCAGAAGATCCACTTTCATGCTGCTTTGTATCACCCACATGGAACAGAACCACTTTCCATCGGAAAGCACATCACAAAATACATAAAACAAAGAAAACGCTATTCCAGATTTTATATATATATATATATATATATATATATATATATATATATATATATATATATGTATATATATATATATATATATATATATATACACACACACACACACACACACACACATATATACACATACATGCACACACAGGAATGAAAAAATCTTTACAAAATCTAAATTATATATATATATATATATATATACAGTTACTCATATAGCTACTGATCAACACATGCAGCAGTTTGTAGACCAACAAATATAATGATGCACAAATTAAGACAGTTTAGTCACTAACCCATGCACTCAGTAAGACACATTTAATCATTCTCTCATACAGTCAGTCATTCACCTACTAAATCCTTCTTCCAGACACTTATACATCCACTCATTCTTCAATATGTAACACATATTTTAACTTTACAGAAACATACTGTCACTGGATGTTGTCATCAGTGATGTCATCAGTGATGTCATTTGAGATGTCATCAGTGATGTCATCAGTGATGTCACTAACCATGTCATGAATGATGTAATATGTGACATCATCAGCAGTGGATTGCGGGTGCGCGATATATAGTTAGTGCAACTAACTATATATGGAATTTCAATGGTTTTGTGTGAGTAAAATAAGGTTTTGAAAAGGCTAATCCCTAACTATATATGGTCTATAACCAATGTTTTTTTCAGTGAATTTTCAAGGTTTTGTAAATGCAAATTCCTAACTATATATGGTCTATAACCTATGGTTTTTTCTGTGAATTTCAATGGTTTTTTAATAGCAAATATCAAAAGCTATCAAATGTCAAGTACGTGATAGGTAAAAACTTTTTCGTGTTTATGCACGCTGATGTGCTTTGAACGCTGCCCCCCCTCCCCTCTTTTCTCTTAGTAGTACTCTCTCTTTGCAGATCGTGAAGGGTAGTTAACGCAGGCCTTTACCCCCGTTGTAATCCGTCGTGCCTGCTTGTCTCTCCATTTGATTGATTGTTATCCAAGCATTTACTGTTTTACAATTGATTCTCTTTGGTTCATTCTCTATTTACAAACAAGCACAAAGTCGCAATACTCTGTTTAGTCTTTGCAGATAGTGAAAAATCGTGAAAAATCGTGTAAAGAAATAAAAGTAATCGAGCAAAATCAGTAGGCCACTAATTGGATCTCTTTTTGACCTCGCTAAAATAGAAACATTAGGAACAACCCTTCATGAGAAATACGAAAATAGTGAGATGAACTGAGCTCCACACCATGAGGGCTGCAAGACAGCTCGGCTCCGTCACCCACCCCGCCCAAAATAACGACAAACTCTATGCAAATATTAAAAATATATACAACACACCAGCAAAGTAACAGGGTAAAACATTTTATTAAATAACTATTTACATAACTATTTTATACTTTTTGTTGCCCGATCCGGCTAGCTCAATCGATCGAGCATGAAACTCATGCACTCTGATAGCAAGCGTTGTTGCTGATGCTATGCAGACCAAAACTGGTTTTCAGTTTGTACATTCTTCTAGTTTTTTTCATCCAAGGTTGGTTGAGTTTGTAGAACGATGGCTTCAGATTTAAAAACATACGGTGTGGTGGCGCGGACTGGGAGGGGGCGCTTGGCTCCTGCCCCCTCCCCAAGTAAGATTTTCATACGTGAAAGTACGTTCATGATTTTGGACTCTGAGTTGCTTCGATGTCACTGCCATTCTCAAATGGCATAAGTTCTGGATGTTGGGTGCCATAGTTCAGAGTTCTGAGCAGCGCTTATAACACTGTCTGAAGCTTATTTGCACGTACTGCAGCTTCAGTATTCTCAAAGTAAGTGGGGGCCGTTTGTGGACCTGACTGCATTTGAAAACAATGTGATATGGTACCTCCCTAAACCGCTTGACGGAGGCCCCCGAGGGGCGGTGTGATGGCACGGACTCGGAGAAGACGCTTGGCTCCGACCCCCTCCCCAAGTCTTATAGCACTGGTGTAGCCTGAGATCGGCCCCGACATAGGCGGCCGGCTCCCGGGGTTCGGCGGAACTTTTTGCCTTTTGATGACTCTTCTATTCTGGACCTTGTCCCACAATCCGTTTGACCTGAAGACACGCTGTAGTGGGGCGACCCTTTACCGTTTTAGTTGCCATTCCGCCCGCTTTTGCTACACTGTGCCTCTTCCGCCATTCAGCTGTTTACCGCCCGCTCTTGCGACTACAGCGTCTTGCTCACCATGTAGTTGAGTTGCTCCCGCTCTTGCGATGCAACGATAGGCGGCTACCACAGGACTCTCAAAATGGCGGCCGGCTCTTCAGATTTGGGCGTGGTCCACTAAAATGGCCCTGGAACACCTTGGAACTCGGACGCTTGCCTGATAGGGCTTGGGTCCCATTCTCGAAAGCGTCCCCTCAGCCGTGAAGATTCTACAAAAGTCTTGGGGGCCCCCGACTCCCGCAGGCTTCTGGTGGGGAGCGGCTGCCATGATTGCTCGTGGAATGGCCACGACGGAGCTACGAGATGGTGGTGCTCTCATGCTGACGCCAGCTTCAGTCTGAAACATCCACAAACACTGTAGACTACCACTTCGATCAGTTCCGGTAGCGCCCCAACATGACCCGGTAGAGAAGAACTTGCCCTCCCCTCTTTGACTGATGGTTCTTGTTGCCTGTCCCCTCTGTTGTCATTTAACAGAACTTTTTGGACTGCTGAAAGGGGTTGTGTTCCGAACGCTGGTTGGTGGAGACATTTTGACTATATTCTTGACCTACGTTGTCGCGTAATGCGTTATATGACACGCCGCGTTAGCGCACCCGGAAGTGCTCCGATGCGCGAAGCGGAGCTTCCCGGAAGCGATCCGGGGCGCGGCGCGCAGCGCGTAACGTAAGCATAACAGGTCATGTGACTTGTTAATAAAACTTTTCATTGGTTCATTTTACTTTTGTTATTTTAATGATGAAAAGCTTGGTCATATGACCTAAAAATTACGCTTTTTATTGGTTTCGAACATTATTTTTTTTTAAACATATATGTTATAATGTTCCAGGTTAATGTACTTTCCCGGAAAATTTACAACTGTCCTGCAAGTAAAATATATTCCTTTTTCGAGAAAAAGGGCGTTTCTTCGTCCCATGACGGAGCCGTTGAGTAAAAGAGGCTCGGCCTGCTGTCTTAGTCGCCGATACGCCTGATTATCAGATTCTTATTGATCACTTTATGTTGCAGGAGTGGAAAACACAACTGCCCTTGACCATTTATCTTTACTGCGTTCCTACGTATTATACCTTTTATCCGTCATGTAATTGGACTGCTTTATTTCACTTGCCTTTTACTGATTCGAAAACAGTGACTAAAAGTAAAAACTTTACCAATGTAAATACTACTACCATGTTTTGTTTTAAAAACATTTATTGTGAAAATGTCAGTATACAAATACGGGCCTATAACCACGTGGGCCGGCCACGGAGCAAACTGGAATCGTATATGATGAGGAGACATTTACATTGTAGAGGAACGTAACGAGCGGGCCATTAGGTTGCAAGAACTAAGGTGTCTAACAGTTGCGGAATCGGTGGACATACATTTTGTAATTAAAATACGATAGGGCCACTTACAAAAAAATTATCTAGATATACATTTGCGGGCAAGTACCATGGGTGACGTTAATTCGAACTTTCAATAGTACAGTAATCAATAACACATCAGAACTTAATATCAATAGGGATGTCGAAATATTCAATCAATTCTCGTCCCCGCCCGCCATGAGCATCAAAACTACATTCATATCTCGTGATATCAAGGTTGTTCAACCAGTACACAACAAGGAGTTACGAGTCCCATTTATACCGGCGCCATTTTGGGCGAGGCCGGGCAGGTCCAAGATATAGTCAAAATGTCTCCACCAACCATCGGCCAGACCAGAACCCCTTTCGGCCCTTTATGCTACAAGATGGTGTCTTCCATTCAGAAAATATTGTTGGCAGCATTTTGAAAGGAAAGATAAACAGCCGTTCTCCTAGTGAGTCTCACATTGTTACATTTAGGAAGAATGTTGAAGAGTAGTATGTTGAAAATCTGAAGCCATTGTTCTACAAACTCTCAATCAGCCTTGGATGGAAAAAAAAATCCTGAAGAATGTACAAACTGAAAACCAATTTTTGTCTGTATAGCATCAACAGCAACGCTTGAGTCAGCTTTGTGTGAAGCCGCCATTTTGATTCAATCAATAACGTCCCCCTGCACACATTCAGGGACCTGGTCGTGTCTTCAGGTCAAACGGATTGTGGGACAAGATGCAGAAAGGAAAAGGAAAAATGTTCCGCCGGACCTCGGGAGCCGGCCGCCTATGTCATGGGCGATCTTTGGCCACACCAGGACAATAGTGAAGCTGCAGCAGGTGCAAATAAGCTTCAGACAGTGTTACAAACACTGCTCAGAACTCTCAACTATGGCACTCAACATCCAGGACTTGCCATCCGGATCTTGGCGCCTTGTGCTGGTTCCGACCTATTCACACATCGGTCCACTACTGACATCACCTCATAAGCCAACAGGGCACCCCACGCCGACTTTCGGCGCAGCATTGTAGGATGGCCACACTAGTGCGGCAACTTGCTGGACACAACCTCGGTGCCATCCGGATCTCGGCGCGTTCGAGTCACTGTACCGCAAGAGTGACCGGAACTCAGCTGGACACGCCGTCTTTCGGCGCAGCATTGTAGGATGGCCACACCAGTGCAGCAACTTGCTGGACACCACCTCGGTGCCATCCGGATCTCGGCGCGCTGTGCTGCCTTCGGCCTACTGTAACCGCAAGTGCGGACGCAACTCAGTTGGACGGCGAGTGAAACGCTAAGGGGCGCCCCACTGCAGCCGAGGAGCCTCCATCTTGGGGGAGACGCACAGCCCCCACTGACTGACGCGACCTCACAGGCCAACGGGGCGCCCCACGCCGACTTTCGGCGCAGCATTGCAGGATAGCCACACCAGTGCAGCAACTCGCTGGACACCAACTCGGTGCCATCCGGATCTCGGCGCATTGTGCTGCCTTCGGCCTATTCGCACATCGGTCCGCTACTTACGCCACCTCACGTGCCAACGGATTTTCTACGCTTTTTGTAGCCCTATGCCGCATAACAGGCCATGTGACTTGTTTATAAAACTTTTCATTGGTTCATTTTACTTTTGGTTTCCTAAAGATGGAAGGCTTGGTCATATGACCTAAAAATAACACTTTTCATTGGTTTAGAACATTTTTTTTTCCCAAACGATGAAAGCCCCACCTTGTTTCTGGATGTTTCAGACTGAAGCTGGCGTCAGCATGAAAGCACCACCATCTCGTGGCTCCGTCGTGGTCATTCCGCGAGCAATCATGGCAGCCGCTCCCCACCAGAAGCCTGCGGGAGTCGGGGGCCCCCAAGACGTTTGTAAAATCTTCACGGCTGAGGGGACGCTTTCGAGAATGGAGCCCAAGCCCTAGCAGGCAAGCGTCCGAGTTCCAAGGTGTCCCAGGGCCATTTTAGTGGACCAGGCCCAAATCCGAAGAGCCGTCCGCCATTTTAAGAGTCCTGTGGCAGCCGCCTATCGCTGCACTGCAAGAGTGGGCGCAACTCAACTACATGGTGAGCGAGACGCTGTAGCCGCAAGAGCGGGCGCAACTCAGCTGGATGGCCCCCCCGCACCCCCCCGGGGCGCCCCACGCCGTTTTTCGGAGCAGCATTGTAGGATACCAAAACCAGTGCGGCAGTTTACTGGACATCACCTGGGTGCCATCCACATCTCAGCGCGTTCTGCTGCCTTGGAACTATTCGCACAACAGACCGCTACTGACGAGGCCTCCCCGCGCACCCCCCGGGGCACCCCACGCTGTTTTTCTGAGCTGCATTGTAGGATACCAAAAACCAGTGCGGCACCCAGGTGACATCACCTGGGTGACGTCCAGAACTCAGCACGTTGTGCTGCCTTGGGACTATTCGCACAAAAGACAGCTACTAACCATTGTTGCTTCTTTTTTCCAAAAAATGTTTAAATGTATTTACAGTTTTTGTTGCGTTCTATATATTTATAAGTTAATAAAGTTTTATAATCCTACTACTATGTTGGAGTACTATATATTTTTAAAAAATCGGGTGAATGGGGCCTTGAATCGGGTTATTGTCATGTGTGGGCTTTGGAAGTGTGCTGCTACAGGATCGGACATTTCAAACTCAAATGCACGTTCTTTTTCTTACCTTTCCGAAGCATGGAGCGCAATAGCAGGCAGAGAAAGGGTGATGCAAGTGTTGAACACTGCCTGGCCTGGCAAGTTGCTGGCAGTGCCCCCCCCCCCCCCCCCCCCCGCTCCTGAAAGAGGGCACACACACACCGCCGCCCCGAGTACTTCACAGATCTTTAAAAGACCATGCGCTTGTTAATGAGGCTTAAATGGTTTATCACCCCTTCTAGAGCCCCGGCATCGGCCCTCTGACGTTTCCTGGAAGAATTAGCACGTAACACAATACCAAGCCTTGTCAGCTGAAACCCCAGAGGAATCGGGTTTTTGCTTGCAGGAATCGGGAGGCGGGAGACTAGCACTGAAATCGGTAGTCTCACGCCTGAATCGGGAGGGTTGGCATGTCTGGATTCTCTACAGCTGGGGCCATAAACTACATCCGCAGGGCTAGGTGATAGCCTGGGACCGGCCTGGACAATCGGACACAGAGGAAGAGGAGTGTCAGAGGGTGCGGTAGTGAATAGGGTGAAAGGGAGGTGTCGGGCGGGCACAGGGTGTGATTCTCAGGGAAGAGCAGCGCAGATGGGGGGAAGTTTATGGCCCATGCATGAGAGAGAGAGCGGGGGTGACCAGTGCGTGGGGGAGATGCTTGCGAGGGTGGGGAGCCGTGCTGAGAATCGACGGCGTGCAGAGAGTGGGTCTGGTCAAGGCATCTAAAATGGCTGCCGTGCACGACAAAATTGTGGCATTGGAAAAAAGGCAAGATGGCGCAGACAATATTTATCAATAAGGATTCATTTATAACAAAATATTTTATCGCAGTGACATATTGGCGGTCAACACTTCCTGATTTCCATCGAATCGAACGTTAACAGACGTCACGCAGCAAAAAAAAAAAAACCGCTCACGCACTGCCGCTGGAAGACATGTATCAACATATATGAGCCTCCTCAGCCACCCTCAGAAAACATAAGGGATCAGGATACGTCTCCCGCACCCCCTTATACCTAGTAATTTAATTAAAACGAAACACAAAATGGCGAATTCCCGTTTCGCTACCAGTTCGCGGCCCGGGAAGCGCTTCTACCGTGAAAAATCAATTTTTTTTTATTTTCCCCACGGGACCCTTTAATAACCCCAACATCATTCCTAGGGGGTCAAGAGGGGTCTACCTTGCCCCCTTTCATTAAATTCCCCCTTCGTTTTTCACCTCTTCTTCTCTCTCGATCTTACCGAGAGATAAGATGGCGGCCGCTCCGGACTGTTTAGAATGTTGACAGACACCGGAGAGCCAATCAGCTTCGCATCGCAAAGTTCCGTTTCGCGAAAAGTACGCGAACCGGAGCGCAGCCCGGAGCGCTGTTACAGATATATATCTTTTTTTGAACGTTAATTTCTCAAAATCCACTGAAGCACATATATTGAGACCTAGCAAAGGCACATCGGGCTAACAGTCACTACAATTTTGCCAAGTTTCGTGCAAATCCATTCAGCCGTTCGAGCTAAAAGTGAGGCCAACCGCCCTATGGAAATTAACATGGGAAAAAAGCGTTTTGGGACCCCCCTTTTTTCTCGGCCCCCCTTGACGAAACCCCCCCAAATTTTCAAGGGCTGCTCAGAAACAAAATGTGCCATTTTCCTGAAAATTTCAGCCGATTCCGTCCACAAACGCCAAAGTTATTAAACATAGAATTTTCAAAAATCCCATAGGGAAAAAATCCTAACTATATATACCTACTGGCGACAGCCAGTAGGTAATATATATATATATATATATATATATATATATATATATATATATATATATATATATATATATATATATAAATAATTTTTAACACCCGTTGCTTGAGACCCCCCACGTAGACATTGGGACACAGACACCAAAATTGTGTGCAAATCTTTATTTTCCACTGTTCGCCATGTTATATATATATATATATATATATATATATATATATATATATATATATATATATATATATATATATATATATACACATATACACACACATTCATATTTATTTATTTCGTGTTTTATTGAGCGCGTACCAGACCCGTGCGGTGATCAGAGCGCTTTACAATAATATTGGGTGGGATAACAGGACAAAAAAAAAAGGGGGGGGGGGGGAGTAGAAGGCATAGGGAACACATAGTAGGATACTGTACATGGCAAGAAAAACAATTATAATATGCGACTGCCTATTGGGATAGGAACAGAATGATACAATAAGCTAGAAAAGCAGTCTCAACAGCCTGAAAGATTGTTCGGCAGAACAGGGTAGGTAACAAAAGGAGAGGGGGCAAGGGATAGTGCCATAACGGTAGGTAAAGTCAGGTTACGGAGGAGAGTGTAACGTGAGCATTAGGAGAGGAATTTGCTCATTAGGAAAGTTTTGGTTTCCTTTTTGAAGTGAGCTAGAGACTGTATTTTCCTGATGGCGGGTGGGAGTGAGTTCCATATTCTTGGTGCGACTCCGGAGAAAGCCCGATTGTATGTTCTTTTTTTCTTGAAGCGTGCAGGTTGGAGCAAAAGTGCTCTGGCGGACCAGGAGTTTCTGGCTCTGCCAGATAAAACAAGTTTCTGTGCAAGAAAGGAAGGGGACTTGGAGTAGAGAGCCTTGTGTGATGCACGTCAGTTTAAATTGGATTCTGGCCTCAAGCGGAAGCCAGTTCAGAGCTTTAAGGTGGGGTGAGATATGGTTGAACTTCTTAGAGCCAGTTAAAAGTCTTTCAGCGGCGTTGAGGCAGGCTTTCAAGGGTGCCAAAGGGGTCTTAGGTATGCCAGCGAGGGTGAAGCAACCATATTCTAGCCTGGAGATGACTAGAGCCTGAATTGCCGATTTAAGATCTGGGGGGGGGGGCTCGAGGAAAGGTTTCAGGTTTCTTAGGTAGTTCAAATGAAATCTGGCAGTTTTGGCCATTGTGTTGATATGGCCCCGCATGTTCAGGTTGCCGTCTAAAGTAATTCCTAGGGATTTAGCAGAGTCCACAACGGTAGGAGAGCAGTTGAGCGCTGTGATAGCCTTGATCCAAACTGGAATGTCTGTATTGTCATTAGGTGGTGAGATTAAGAGGAACTCAGTTTTTTTGGCATTGAGTTTAAGCTGGTTTGATGTGAGCCAGTGAATCATCAGCTTAAGGGCCTCGTTCAGGGAGCGGATGTCCTCTGAGGAGATTTTGATGTAGAGCTGTGTGTCATCGGCATACATGTGGTAGGAGATGTTGGCAGTAGGCAGCACCTCGGCGAGCGGTTCGAGGTAGAGATTGAAGAGAGTAGGGGACAGGGTTGAGCCTTGAGGGACTCCCACTGTGATAGGAGAGGAAGCAGATAGGTTGCCGTTGATCAGGACTCTCTGAGAGCGGTTCTGGAGGAAGGACCTAAACCATGCCAGAACGGTGCCATCCAGGCCCATCCTAAGTTTGAGGCGATTCAGGAGAATTTCATGGTTGACCGTGTCAAAAGCCGAGGATAGGTCAAGGAGGATCAGGAGGCAGGTTTTTGCCTTGGTCAAGGGCTTGAAGGGCATCATCCACAATGTGGAGGAGAGTGGTTTCCGTGCTGTGTCCAGGTCTGAAACCAGATTGCAAGTTGTCTAGAAGGTGGAAGTTGCTGATGTGTTGGCTCAGCTGTTGTTGTACACATTTTTCCAGCACTTAAGCTAGGAAAGGGATGTTTGAGATAGGTCTGTAGTTGTCGAGAGAAACCGGATCAAGTGTAGGTTTTTTTTAAGATGGGGACAACCTGGCCGGCTTTGAGGGAGCCCGGAATCGATCCCTTAAGGAGGGAGGAGTTGATAATTGTCATCCAAGAGGGAATGATAGCCTGAGAGGCAGTGGCAAGGAAGTTTGACGGGAGAGGGTCGTGGAAGTGGCTGTTTGGGCTTAACGAGGAAAGGATTTTTGCGACTGATTGTTCATCATAGGCTTTGAAGTTGGACCATAACGCTTGGTTTTTGAGGGAAGTCTGGGAGGGCATCGCGGAGTGAGGAGGAAGAACCGGAGGGATTTGGGAATAGGTAACAGACATGAGTTCCTTTCCTAGGGCAGAGATTGTATCACAAAAGAAGGAGGAAAATTGCTTGCATGAGTTGGAGATATAGGAGTTTCTTTGGAAGATTTAGCTAGTTTGTTAGATTGGTGTTTGACCAACTTGAATAATTTGTGAGGTCTATTTAGCGTTCAGTTCAGTCCTGAAGAATTCTTTTTTTTGAGTTGATGATATTTTTGTTATAGGGATTTCTGGCTTTCTGGAGAAGTTTAAGATGGCCTGCGGAAGGGTGCTTTTTCCAGTTCCATTCATTTTAACGGAGAGATCTCCTCTCATTGTTAAGGGATCCGTTGAACAACGGGTTCCTGTCCTTGATCTGTGTTCTTTACAGTTTTAGCGGAGCAAGGTCATCAATTATATTGGAGATCGTTGTGGAATAGTGTTCAGTGAGGTTGTCAACCGTGGTGATATGGGGGGAAAGGGGGGAGGTCGGATGCACAGCGGGCAGCCAGTTTCTTGGGGTCAAGGTTCTTAGTGTCACGGTTCCATCTTTTGGGGATCACCGGTTGCTGTGTCCATGTCTTGTGAGTGCCTGGCAGACGGAAGGTGATTGAGTGGTGATCAGACCAGCCGCGAGGGTCTATGGAGGTAAGTTTGACCGCAGATTCCCTAGAGAGGATCCAGTCCAGAATGGCACCTTTCCAGTGAGTAGGGAGGGAGCAGGCTTGGGTAAGGGATTGGTCGGCCAAGAAGTCTCTGATGGCATTGACCTGTGAGTCCTTGGGGTAGTCCCAGTGCAAGTTGAAGTCACCAAGAAAAATGCCATTGGTGTTATGGGAGGCTTTGGCTGTGATTTCCATGAGCTAGTCTGTGAAGGTATCATTCTTGCCTGGAGGGTGGTAAAAGATGTGCAGTCTGCGCTGAAGAGTGGTGCTGTTGCAGACGGAGAGGGCAAGATATTTGCAGGAGTCCGTAGGTTCGGCTAGAAGTTCACTGATAAGGAGTTTGGAGTGTTAGATGCAGGCTATGCCAACCCTCTTTTTTTGTGATTGCCTGTCCAGCCTTATGATGTGATAGTTGGGCGGGACTAGAAGGTCTAGGCAGGACGAAGAGGATTCGTTAAGCCAGGTTTCCGTCAGGATTGCTAAGTCCGGTTTAGATTGAGGATGAGATTGGCTACATCAGCGGCGTGCTTTACCGCAGAGCGGCAGTTGATGAGGAGACCAGATAAAGAGGGGGCGGTATGCGTGTTGTGACTAGGGGCGGAGGTTGGGACTAGAGCGAGGTTACTGTTGACTATCCCTCTGTAGCGGAGAGTGGCTGGTCTAAATTGATTAATTGCAACCGTGCGTATAGGCTGTTCTGTCTTCAGGACAGAGGAGCGTGCGGATTCATAGAAAACGAGGAGGTCTGCTATTTCGTCCTTCAAGAGTTCCAGAGGGCTGGTCATAGCAGGGGTAAGAATGTATGTTAGAAGGAGGGCCTGTACTTCATCCTCTGTGAGGTAGCATTGCTGCCTTTGAGGGTGTTGGTGTCTCAGGGATAGCGGGAGTGGGTGAAGAGGGGGCTCGGGTTGGAAATGGGGTGGGGGGGGAGAGGGTACGGTGATAGCCGGATATTCGAGAGAGTGAGCTCAGTTTGGTGCAGTAGGTTTTTTAGGTCCATGAAGAACTTGTGGAAGCTCAAGGTTAATTCAGTAGCTCTGCGGTGGAGAGTATCCAAATACCTAAGAGAGGGGCGCTCTTGAGGGCAGGGGGCCAACGATGTGAGGACGGATCTTGTGGGAAGAGCAGGAGGCTTAGTGGAGTGGTTAAGACGATCAGAAGCATGAGTTTCCGTATCCCCACGGCAGGGAGGATTAGAGTTGGTGGGTTTAGGGAGGCTACTGGTGGCTTGTGATGGTGAAAAGGTAGACAGGCTAGGGCTTCCAGCGGGTTGGGTTAAGGGGGTGGGGGGGGGGGGTGTTAGGATCCGAAAGGGAGGGATGGGAATGTGGGTTGGGAGGATTTGAGGTAGCGGATTTAGGGAGGCTACTGATGGCTTGCGTTGGTGACCTGGTAGATGGGCTAGGACGTCTAGAGGGTTGGGCTAAGGGGGGTTGTCAGGATTCATAGGAGAGGGATGGGAATGTAGGATGAGGTCGTGGGTGAGGGCTCGTCAAAATTGGTAGGCTCTGGATGCATAGTTGGGGGGCTATGGCGGCCAGTGTTGGGAGCACTGTCTTGAGAGGCTGGTAGGAGGGCAAGTTCTCTTGGAGGTTTTGGTGGGGGAAGGTGCAGGGGGAGCGTGGATGAAAGGGGGTCGTGCACATGTTTTTTAAGGAGAGGGAAGATGTCCGCAAATTTGTTAAGGTCTTTAGGAGGAGCTTGGATCAGGATGATGCCGCTTTTATATAAGGTAATGGTGAGGTCGGCACATAGGTTAGCGGAAGGTGCGATCGTGAGCTTGCTGCCGGGAGGAATGTTCCTAGTATTCAGAAAGTTGAGGAGGATCGAGAATACGCTGCACCAGATTGACGATCTCCTAGAGTAGAAGATAAGGTCATTGATGATTGAGCTCTTGTCCGAGCTGGACAAGGGCTCAGGGTGCCTTTTCAGGATGGAGTGTTTAAAGGATTTCGTGGCGGTTTTAGAGAGTTTGGAAAAATAGATAACAGTGTATGCATTGCCGCCAGAGGGGTTCAGAACAGGTCCGGCCATGTTCAGGAGGGTGTGAGAACTCTCGTCCCGGAAGACAGTTGAGAGTAGTGCAGAAAGTGGTGAGTCAGGGTCCACAAAAGGTCTGTCCTGGGAGGAATGCTTGACTATTGCACCATAATTACAGGACCTGTCAGTGAGGTTAGGGAGATCAGATATCCATGGGAGTGATAAGAGCTGGAAAAAAAATCCAAGATGGCAGCTACAAAAGCTCCAAAAGTCTTCTTTCATAGATCCAGGTACAATTAGAGCAGTCCTCTTTCGCTTTCCATGAGGGTGGATATGAAAGGATGGAGAGATAGGTCAGTCCTCTATCTAGTTCCATGAGTGCTTAGGAGCAGTCTGCTTTCAGTTTCCATGGGGAGGGTCAAGCAAAACCATTAACAGGCTCTCAGAAGAACAACAAAGTTGCCCTATTCCATAAAATGGCTGACCCGGACTGGTTCAGAGGCCGCCATGATGGGGCCAGGCAGCATGCTGCTAAAAGGGGATAGAATTATGTGATAGTAAACTGGCCCAACTGGTGTTAACCAAAAGGAAAACCAGAGAGCGAGTTGTTGGCATAGATCAGATCAGGGACATGAAGAATGGCGGTGATCAGGATGCCAGCCCGCACCCGGGGGTCGAGGACCACAGCGTGATGAAGTAGCGCCAGAGGAGAGTGGCACTTGGTCGTGTTTGGAAGCGCTGGAGAGTGAGCGGCATCAAGTCTGGGCCAGAGAGGGGCTTGTGCGCGCATCGAGGGCGAGGATAGCTCAGTCACTGGCGGGCTCGTCGGGTCAGGGGAGCACCCTCCTTGTCAGCCCTGCGGCCACAGAGTCACTTTGACCGGCGCCATATTTACGTGTATATATATATACATATTACTCTCAAACGATTATATATATATATATATATATATATATATATATATATATATATATATATATATATATACATATACATATACATATATATATAACAGCACAAAGTTCCCCCTCTTCCAGATCTGCGTTCGTGGTCAAAGCCTCCACGGCATCCACAAAAGGAAATACGGACCACCAAGTCAGCAAAGTTCTTGTTTATTTAATCCACAGAAGCCAAACCAGCGACGCGTTTCGAGCACATGTGCCCTTGTTCACGCTGCAGTAAAAATGAAACAATCACAAGCCTTTTTTAAATGATATGCTAATATTATGTTACCACCCCCTAGTGGTAACCTCCCGTGTCACGTGGGTAACAACAGTGAAAAAAGACTTTTGCTGCAAGAATTACATGTAAACAGCACATTTTGAATAACAGTCACAGGTTAAATCCAAAAGTCACAGAGTGATGGCATTTAAGCACACATAGAATTGCAAATGACTGGTTAAATCCAGAATGACTCTATAAAGTGCAGCTATTCCTAATAACATGAAGACATGAAAATCTTCTTAACCAATATCGTAAATTGCCATCAACAATATATCGAAGTTAGATATTACCTAACTTTTTTAAGTTAAAAAATCTGAAATTTTATAAAATGTAAACGACTGACTGTCATGTGCAAAATAGCAAGATCAAATAGCAGCAAAAGGACATTATAAAGTGCATAAGTAGATAAAGTGCAAAAGAAGTGATTGTGGCGAAAAAAGTGTCACAGTGCAATATAGGCCGCATCATTACCAGACCAGAAATGCCATATATGATGTAAATGAACACAGAAATTAAGAATCCTGAATATAAATGGTCAATAAATATAATAAACAATGGCAATCGGAGTCAAAAAATGGTAAAAGATAATATCAAAAAATAGAGTATCAAAAATGTTAAAAACGGGTATATATATAAAAAAACACTATATCCCATATATTTACAAGTTAGATAGACAAGTCACAAACTCAACACTTATTTCATAGAAAACAAGCACAGATGTGCAATATTAGATGATTAAAGTGCAATGAAGTGCAAAGACAATGTAATCAATCTACATAGTGAATAGTACTCCATGAGGCACTACATAAATGTAAACGAGATGGCAAATAAACATGTATATCACAAATAGGGAACCTAACTTGTGATATGCATACTCCTGCTGCGATAGGCGCCAAAGGAACGGGAAACAAGAGCAAATTAGTAAATGAACACATCAACAGAAAGAGGAAAATTATTCTAGAAAATGGTGCATTTCTTCGATGTTGTTGAGCCCGTTGGGCCAACGACTATCGAGCTCTAGGATGAATCGGGATTCCAACTTTCTCAATAAGAGTTCTCTGTTACCACCCTTCCTTGGCAAAGGAACAGATCCGATCACAAAGTAAGTGAGGCAAGACAGATCCCTATTATGGATCTGATTAAAATGCCTAGCGACCGGATATGCAGGGTCATTGTGTAGTATTGCTCGTAAGTGCTGCAATATCCGCATATGTACCTGGAGCTTGGTACTGCCAACGTACCTAAGTCCACAGGTACATGCAAGAACAAACAGCGTGATCGGTTTTGCAGGAGTAATTGCCCAGAATAGATTTGGCTACAGTGCTGAAGGGAGTCATATAACGTGCAGTGGTAATGCCAAATTTGCATGCCCGGCAGCTAGAGCATTTGAAGAAACCCCTAGTTGGTCGTAACCAGGCTGCTTTAGTTTTCAATTCAGGAGCAGCGGTATCCAAATGGTTACCCATAGTCTTAGCTCTTCTGAAGGTGACAAGAGGAGCTGAAGGTAATAAGGTGTTGAGGACATGATCACTGAGTACTATCGGCCAATTCTTATTGAGAATGGCCTTGATTTTCCTTTCTTCTCTACTGAAGGTTGTGATCATGCGAGGACCAGAAACTGGGGATTCACTAGCTGCAGGGATTTCTGTTTCAGAGATGCTAACCGGAAACAGGCTCTCTCTCGTCCGAGATAGAGATTTGTCATAGGCATTTTTCAATATTGACTCAGAGTACCCTCTGGCTCTTAAACGAGTTGTTAAATCTTTAAGGCATAGCTCATAATCAGATGGAGAACTGCAAATTCTTTTGAGCCTTAACATTTCGCCATAGGGGATACCAGTAATTGTATGCCTAGGGTGCATGCTAGTGGCATGCAATGTGGCATTTCCAGCAGTCTTTTTCCTGTGTAAAGTAGTATTGACTCTATTGTCTTTTATATATACTTCCACATCGAGAAATTGGATTCTCTCTTTCTCGATGTGAGCAGTGAAGTTGAGGTTGAGGTCGTTGTTATTAATATCATCAATGAATTCAAATGCCTCTGCCCTGGTGCCACGCCAGGCTATAAAAATGTCATCAATATATAGCAAAAAACTAATAACATGGTTGTCAAGCCATGCTTTGTGGCGTCTCATGAGGACCTGCTCCTCCCACCAGCCAACGTGTAAACACGCGTAGCTGGGAGAGAAGCAGGCCCCCCATTGCCACACCCCTGAGCTGTCGAAAAATCTCTTTGCCAAATGAAAAGAAATTATTGTGGAGACACCACTCCATAAGGCTGATAATGACCTTGTTGTGTTCATAAAATGTGATGGAGCGCTTGGATAGAAAATGCTTAACTGCAAAAAGTCCTTGTTCATGATCTATACTGGTGTAAAGCGCTTCGACATCAAGAGAAATAAGCCACATATCAGAATTCCATGTAATGTTTTCAATGTTGCTGATAAAATCACTAGTGTCTCTCACAAAACTGGGCAATTCTTTGACAAAATCTTGGAGAAAAAAGTCGATGTATTCTCCTACTTTTTCTCCCACACTTTCGATGGCAGATACGATAGGCCTGCCGGGTATGGGTACAACAGCTTTATGAATTTTTGGTATTAAATACAAAGAAGGTAACACAGGGAAATTAATGCACATAAATTTGAATTCTTCAAAAGAAATGAGGCCCTCCCGCTTCCATTGGCCTAACATTTTGTGCAATTTGTTTTTGGCAATTTCATAGTCTTTATGCGAGCTTTTCATGTAACAACTAGGGTCGTCGAGTTGTCGCTTGGCCTCAGTGATGTAATCCGCTTTTGGCCAAATTACCAAGTTACCCCCTTTGTCCGATTTTTTTATGACAATTTCATGATTGTTACTCAACTTCTTCATTAGCTCATCAAAGGCGCATTTTCTATGTATTTCTTTTTTACGGAATTGTTTATTTGATTTTGTATATAGTTTTTTTATATCATTGACTACGCAATCATGGAACACATCCACAGTATCCCTAGGCATTAGGGGAACAAATTTAGATTTGCTGCGGAATGGGCTTAGACCAGCTCCTGTTTGTTGGATGGATATTTTGCGCAAACGATTTTGCGTGGCTTCATCAGGATCTACTTCTGTTGCATCGGTGCCATCCAGTAAATCGTTGGCGTCCAAGAAAGTGTGGGTGTCTGCTGCACTTAAGAGGGCTACATCACTTGTAGTGGTCGCAGGATTAGAGATATTAGAATCGCGTGTGGCCTTGGTGGATTTGGAAGCAAAATGTTTTTTCAACTTCAGTTTCCTGATAAAACAGAATAGGTCCACCCTGGTCATCGCGTAGTTGAAACTTTGTACGGGTGAGTAATTTAAGCCAAGAGATAGTAATTGCTCCTCCGCTTTATTGAGTGTTATATTAGACAAGTTGATGATGGTATTGTCCATTATCTGCGTTTCACCCATGGTTTCTTTTTCTGATGTTGCCCTCCGGCGTGGTTTCCACTTGCGCTTCCTTGCTTTCCGGCGCTGGTTCCGCTTTGGTCTGTTTGCGGATTTGGCTGCCATGATCGCAGAGTCTGCAACCTCTCCTCCACCACAAAATCCATTTCTTGCTGCAGATTTAATTTGGCAAGTCCTATTGAGTTTAAATCCGACATGGAGGAGCACGAGGATAGAGCATCGCTGCTGTAGTCACTCTGCAACGGTGTAGAATTATTTCTGTTGTTGTCGGTTGCAGAGGTTGTAGTGCTGTCAGAGCCTGTGTGTGGGTTGGGAGCAGGTAAGGCACTGCTGTTTGGATTTTCCATGATATTTTTGTTAGAGTATGCCTGCCGTTTGGCATTGTTGTACTTCCTGGAAAATGTGAAAATTCGGCTTTGGCTATAATCCTCCGCATCGCGTGCAAATTTAGAGGCCTTGCGTTCTTTTATTTTCTGTTCATGTTTGCGCAGGTGCTCGGTCATGTTGTCTGTAAGCTTTTTAACTTCTTGTTGATCAGGGTGAGCGTTGATTTCTAATTCCAATACTTTTATTTGATCTACGTACATATATACGTACATATACACACACACATATATATATATATATACATATATATATATATATATATATATATATATATATATCAAACAGCACTCCTGACCGCTTTCGAAGCGGCAACTCAGCAGGCGCAGACCTCTTCTCAGTTGAATTAATTAGGCTCAAAAGTAAAACTATATATATATATACGCACATATACACATATATATACGTACATATACACATATATATACAAGTACATATACACATATATGTACTCCAGACTGCCGTCACGTTCCACTTGAATAATTGTGCCAACGTGTTTCAAGGGGTGACCCTCTTCTTCCTGGGCTGCTTAAATGACACTCAAATCTCGCATTCCTTATTTCAGGCTCCTTTTATTGTTACAAGCCCCCCAGTGAACGTAGCTGAGTGTAGTGTCATTCTGGTGATATATATATATATATATATATATATCCTACTGGCGGTCGCCAGTAGGTAGTTCTAGTTAGGACCTAGTTTCCATAGGAAATCCGCTACATTCTATTGGGAATAACTTTGGCGCCGGTTGATGAATCTCCGCGAATTTCTCAAAAAAAGATGGCCCGCAACGCTCCGCTCCTTCCCTGAAAGTCTCGGGAAGATTTGTCAAGCGGGGGCCGAGAAAAAAGGGGGGTCCCAAAATTTGTTTTCCCCATGTTAATTTCCATAGGACGTTTAGACACGGCTACAGCCCGAACCGCTGAACGGAATTACACCAAATTTGGGAAAATGGTAGGGTCTGGTACGCAGATCACGCTTTTGTTTAAATGGTGTAAATCTCTCCAGTAGTTGCTGAGAAAATTAAAGTTGAAATCAATTATATATCTATAAGCGAGCACCTTGCCGTGCACGAGCTTCAAGCTGATTGGCTGCCACTGTCTGTCAACACTCTAAAACAGAAAGTGTTGGCAGCCATCTAGTGCCTCGGTAGACTGAGGCACAGGAAAGCAGAAAAACCAAGGTGTAGAACTCAAAAGGGGGCAGGGTAGAAGCACCCTGACCCCCTAGGCCTGCTCAGGGGGTCTCACAGCAACCCCCAAGGCAAAAAAAAAAAAGTTGGGGGGAGGGAATCGCGGGGTGCGCGCCCTTACCTCCCTTTCATCATCTTCAAATCCCCTTCCCTCACCATCTTTCCATTTCTTTTACCTTCACTCTTCTTACCCTACTCTATGTATCTCTCTTTGTCCCTTACTCTCCTTACATATGTCCATCCTCACTCCCCTTTTGTCACTCCTCCTCCTTTACTTTCTTTTCCATACTGCTCTTCCCATAATTTTTTATTTCCCTTAACTCACTACCCTACCTTTAGACACCTTGGGGCAGATTTACAAGCCCCTTACACCTGTTTTGCGCCGCCGTTGCGTCACTTTTGTGACGCAGCACCGGTGCAAAAGATGCGCCATGGTGCGGGCTATTTACAACGTGACGCATCTGGTTCCGTCATGGCCCCGCCCGTTCTTCAGAACGTCAGCGCAGGCACGAAATTTCCTTAAGAAATTGGCCTGCTCGGTTCCGCTCCTTCCCTGAAAGTTTGGGGGTGATTCGTCAAGTGGGGGCCGAGAAAAAAGGGGGGTCCCAAAACGTGTTTTTTCCATGCAATTTTCCATAGGGACCTTTAGCCAGGGCTACAGCCCGAACGGCTTAACAGAATTACACGAAATTTGGCAGATTGTGCTTTTTGTTAAATAGTGTAAATCCGTTCAGTAGTTTCTGAGAAAATTGCAAGTAAAATCATAGTGATATCTAGAGACAGAGTTCAGCACGCGTACGGAAATCCGTTCAATTACGAGCGCGAGCTGCATGCTGATTGGCTGTCAACTGTCTGTCAACACTCGAAACCAGGAAGTGTTGGCGCCCATCTTGTGGCTCGGTAGAACCGAATCACAAGAAAACAGTAAAACGAAGTTGAGAAGTAAGGGAAGGGGGCAGGCTATAAACATTCTGACCCTCTAGGCTTGTTCAGGGGGTCGTATATGGATGTTTAGGCTCTATTTATTTTTAAAGAAAAATCTCGGCGTACACATATGGAAAACTGTACAATTACGAGCACGAGCTGCATGCTGATTGGCTGTCAACACTCCAAACCAGGAAGTGTTGGCAGCCATCTTGTTCGTCGCTAGAACCGAGTCACAAGAAAACAGTAAAACAAAGTTGAGAAATAAGGAATGGGGGCAGGGTAGAAACATTCTGACCCCATAGGCTTGCTCAGGGGGTCGTACATGGATGTTTAGGATATATATATATATATATATATATATATATATATATATATATATATATATATATATATATATATATATATATATATATATATATATATATATATATATCTTTCAGCAAAACGTTTCAGTAAAGAAACACGCAGCACACTACTCCATTAGTTAAATGCTTGGGTTTATTTTCTGTAGGATCCCCACCTACGCGTTTCGGACAACAAACTGTCCCTGGTCACGGTACAAACATTAGTCCATCATTACTTTCCACATTAAATACCTGTAGTCACCACATGGCCATTATGATGCATTGTGGGCACAGTAGTCTTATGGATCAGTATAATTCCAAACCATGCAAGATGAAATACCGGATCCAAGCATTGTCACGACATAATTTATACTCTATTCATTGTACTTGATGGTGAATACCAAAGCGCAAAGTGTGGTCCATGGACCGTTAGTGATGTGGCTAAGTTTGCTCACATCATTTTGCGCGAATTATCACCTCCGAAAATTTAAATTTAACTTTGAAGTAGTGGACTGAGTGTCCATATTCAAAGTAATGGCTAAGTGCCTGAGCGTATTGATTATGTCGCTACCTGCTATAGATCAACAGCAATCACAGTGCATGGATAGTTAAAATCATATCATTTTCTACATGTCACATACATTGAATTCATGTTGCTTCAGTTGTAGAAACAGAAATTTCGGCCGGCACCAGCTACAGAAGCTCCTCTCACCCTTGGGACATTTGTGTGTGTGTGTGTGTATATATATATATTACGCATATTACGAGCACGAGCTGCATGCAGATTGGTTTATTTATTTATTTCAAAGGTTTTATATAGCGCTGCTGGACCCTGGAGTATCAGAGCGCTTTACAACAGAGTTAGACACAATAAGATAAAATAGCAATATATGCAGAATTAGCAACGGGATACAGTATTGCAATAAGTATATGATAAGGGGGGAGTGAGAGACAGGTAAAAATTAAAAATAGGCGAAACAATTAACAGGGGAGATAATGTTGGATTCAGACAAGGTGGGGGTACAAGAGTAGAAAGAGTGGATGCTAGGTACCCCAATATTTGTTGTGGAGAAGTAGTTTGAGTTCTTTTTTGAAAAGAGAGTAAGAGGGGTTGCAGCGAAGGTCTTTGGGGAGTGAGTTCCAAATGGTAGGAGCATTACCAGAGAATGCACGGGATTGAGTTTTTTGACATTTAAGTCTGGGTGGGATCAGGAGAAGGGAGTCAGTGCTTCTCAGGGACCTGGTGTAGCCTGCTTTATCTAGTTTTGTTGCAAGATAGACAGGGGTGTTTTGGTGAAGAGCTTTGTGGGTGATACAGGCAATCTTGTAAGAGGATCTTCCTTCAATTGGGAGCCAATTAAGATTTTTGAGGACGGGCTATATGTGGTCAAATCTTTTACAGTCAGAGATAAGTCGGGCAGCTAGATTGAGGACAGATTTAATTGGTGCAAGATGGGTATTAGGGGTGCCGGCAAAGGTGGCGTTACCATAGTCAATCCTGGAGAGGACTAGCGATTGGACAACGATTTTGAAATCATCAGCTGGAATGAAAGGTTTGATTTTCTTGAGGTGGAGAAGGGTGAAAAGAGCACTTTTGGCGGCATTTTTAATGTGGGGGATGAGGTTGAGATTCTGGTCGATGCTAATGCCAAGGGATTTAACAGAGTTAGAGGTGGAGAGAGAGCAATTGAGAGCTTTGATATCATCAATCCAGTTTTGGATGGGAAGGGTATTGTTTTTGGGGGTGAAAAGAATGATTTCTGTTTTTTTGGGGTTTAGTTTGAGATGGTTGAGATGGAACCAGGCTTGTACTTTAGTCAGGGTGTCGTTTAGGTGAAGGATGTCGTTGTGGGATTTGATTTTGTAGTATAATTGGGTATCGTCGGCGTAGAGATGGTAACTTATTTTAGCTTGTTTGAGAATGAGGGTGAGTGGTTCCATGAAAGGGTTGGGGAAGGGATGGATCTTTGAGGGACCCCAAGTGAGACAGGTTGAGGATTAGAAAGGAAGTGGCTAAGCTTGATTTGCTGTGATCTGTTTTGAAGGAATGAGCAGAACCATTTGTGTACAGTGCCTTCCAAGCCAAATCGAACTTTGAGGGTGTTTAGAAGGGTGGGATGATGGACAGTATCAAATGCCGCCGAGAGGTCAAGGAGGATCAGTAGTGAGGATTCACCTTTGTCAAGGGAGCGATGAATGTCATCTGTGATATTTAACATTGCAGTTTCTGTACTACAACCTTTTCTGAATCCTGATTGAAAAACATCAAGGAGATTGAAGTCAAGGATATGGTTCTCAAGTTGTGATAGGACACATTTTTCTAGGGCTTTAGAGAGGACAGGAAGGTTAGAGATAGGGCGTAAGTTGTTAAGGTCGTTTGGGTCTGCAGAGGGGTTTTTCAGGATGGGAGAGATTTGACCAAGCTAAAGGGAGGCTGGGACGCAACCAGTGGCAAGGGAGGAGTTGATGATGTTGGTCCAAATAGGGGGCAATGGTAGATTTGAGGTCTTGGACCAAATGGGCGGGAAGAGGATCTTTGGAATGAAAGGAAGGTTTGAGTTTAGTCATGATGTTAATGATCGAAGACACTGAAACTGGACTAAATTCACTCCAAGAAGCATTGTTTTTAGTTATGAGTCCATTAGGAGAGAGGTCTAGATGCGCGAGAGCCGGAAGGGTTAGAGATGCGTCGAGGAGAGTGGGAAGAGTTGACTTAAGAGACATACGGGTGTTGGAGAGGGTGTGTTGTATGTGGGAGGGTTGGAGAGAGGGGGGGAGGGAGGAGAAGGATAGTTCTATCTTATTGACTTTGTTACTAAAAAAGCTGGCGATTTCTTCGCATTTGTCAATAGAGGCTGAGATTTTAGGAGGGCCAGTGGAGGTTTGTTTTTTAACGATGCTAATGAGTTCCCTAGGTCGGTTTTTAGCTTGGTCAAGTTGTGACCGGAGAAAGGAGGCTTTTTTATTGTAGATGTGTTTTTTGTATTGGGCTTTGGCAGTTCTGAGGAGGGTAAGATTGTCATCGGTGGGATAATAAACATGTTCAGATTGTCTTAGGGATCTTCTTTCATTATTAAGTTCAGAGTTGAAACAGGATTTGGGAGGGTTGTTTTTTTGTTGTTTGAGTTTAATTGGGGCAATTCCGTCAAGGGCTTGGAGAATAGAGTTATTATAATGGTTGGTTAGGTCATTAGTACTGTCAGAGAGAGGAGGGGGAAGTAAGCAGGTTTTAATTGTGGATTCCAGTTCATCAAGAGGGATAAGGTGAAGGTTGCGTGTAGGTTTCTTAGGTAGGGTGTTGATGGGGGTGGGGTGATTCGTGGGTCTGTTCACGTTGAAGAGGACGAGGTAATGGTCAGACCAGTCGATAGGAAGTATACTAGAGAGGGAGGCTAGATCATTGCTAGTTATGATAGCATCTAGGGTGGAACCTTTGTTGTGAGTGGGGAAATGGCAGAGTTGGGTCATGTTGGTGATGTCCATGGTATTCTTAAAAGTGATGATAGCAGGGTCATCAATTTTATTCCAGTGGACGTTGTAGTCACCAAGGAAGATATTATTAGAGTGTGATAGAGATGATTGGATAATGAGGTCAGACATCTCTTCAGTAAAAGAGATACTATTTCCAGGGGGGTGGTAGATGGTGTGTAGCCGAGTGGTGGGGGAGTCGTGAATAAAGAGATCTGTGCAAAGGTATTCAAAGGATGAAGGGTCTTGTGACTCGTCAAGCGTGATGTTATGTTCAGTTTTAAAAATTTGTGCAAGTTCTCCTCCTGTTTGCTTGATTCGATCTTTCTTGATGATTGAGTAACCTGGGGGAATAAGCAAGTCGAGGATCGGAGTGGAGTGGGCGGTAAGCCAGGTTTCAGTTAGGAATGCTATGTCGATGTTTTCGCTGAGAATCGTTTCTGCAATCTCAGTGGCGTGGCAGGAGGCGGATCGGCAGTTGATCAACATGCAATGTAGGGGAGAGGGGTCAGGTTGTTGTGTTGAGGGACAGGGGGGGGGTAGGTCTCAAGTGCTGGGTAGGTCTAGGGGATTTCGTGAGAAGGGGGAGTCTGCTTGTACCTAGGAGAACTGGGGTAGTAGATTGATGAGAGGGGATAGGTCTCAGAAGTTGGGAAGGTCTAGGGGATTTCGTAAGATGGGGGAGTCTGCTTGTACCTAGGAGAACTGGGATAGTAGATTGATGAGTGGGGTGCAGAGTGGAAGTAGATTGAAGAAGAAGTGGCTTAGTGGAAGAGGGTGAACAGGGAGCGGAAGGTAAGTTCGTGGAAGTTATAAATTCTGAAGTTGTTAGGCACATATCCAGTTGAGGATAGTGGGGCATGATGGCATTATGGATTGGAATGATTGAGGAAGGTTGATCAGGTGTGGAACTGGTGGAGGAGCGGTTAGTGAGTGGAGGAGTGTTGATGTTAGTAATCACGTTAGGGGGGTAGAGGGTTGAAGAGTTGGGATTGGGATTGGTGTAAATGAGTGGGGATAGGGTGTATTGTGAGGGAGTCGGAGAAAAGGTATGAGTAGAGGCGATAACTTTAATTAGAAGATAGATAGCGCTTCTGAGTGAGGAAAGTTCTGCAACGAGGGATGAAAGGAGAGGTTCGCTGTAAGGGGGTGTTGAGGTGTGGATTGGATTAGGTTGAGGGGGAGGATCTTTATTGGAGAGTGGGAGTGTATAGGAGGTGGATGTGAGAGAGGTATTACTATTGGGCGAGCAGTTTAGTGGAAGTGGCGTGGGGGCAGTAGGAATTGGCGTAGATGGAAGATTGTGTGTACTTGAGGATAGTAAGGGGGTGAGAGAGAGGGGTAATGTTTGAGGAGGTGTGGGAGCAGTTAGAGAAGTATGGAGTTTGCATTAGAGTGGGGTGAGGGGACGAGGAGAGATCGGAGATGAGTTGGTATTGGAGTCATAGGAAGGGAGGTGCGTAGCAGAGAGTGTAACATTGGAAAGGGGGGTTTCCGGGGGGTGAGTGACAGAGGGCGAAGGGAGGGAGGGGGTAATGAGGTTGGAGGGAGAAGAGGAGGATGGTAAGTCTGGAAGGGGTGAACGGAGGGAAGGGGGAATGAGGGAAGAAGGTGGTAAAATTTGGGGTGAATCAGGGAGACGGGAAGAGGGAGCAGGGGAGAAGATGGAGTTATAGGAAGGGAGGTGCGTAGCAGAGAGTGTGATATTGGAAAGGCGGGTTAACGGGGGGTGAGTGGTAAAGGGCGAAGGGAGGGAGGGGGTAATGAGGTAGGAGGGAGGAGAGGAGGAGGGTAAATCTGGAAGAAGTGAAAGGAGGGTTGGGGGAATGAGGGGAGAAGAAGGTGGTAAAATTTGGGGTGAATCAGGGAGATGGGAAGAGGGAGCAGAGGAGATGTTGGGGGGTGATGAGCCGTGTGAATGAGGCGGTGAAGGGGTAGGATTCAATGATTGTGTGAGGGATAGGGAGATAGCGCTAAAGTGTTCAAAGATATCGAGGTTATTTTCTTATGCTTGAATGAGAATGTTTCCGGATTTGAAGATGGAGATATCTATTTCACTCGGAAAGGAGGGAGATGGCGTGGTGGAGAGTTTCAGGCCGGATGGGAAGTCAGTATCTTCTACAGTTATTTATTCATTTCCTACATACACATTTTTGCAATATTATTTTTTTTATAGCAGATTGTCAGAAGGCTCCAACTCTTCGCAGGGGCAGTTGTGACGAATGTCCCCATCACCTCTCTACCGGTACTCCCGCTACTAAGAGCAAGACCACCAGCAGGGCGGGGAAAGGGGAATTGGACAGAGAAGAGAAACCTTGGCTCCACTGTCACCTGCACCTTCTAGGGACTGCGTATAAACTTCCTGCTGTCTTCCTTTGGAGGTGCCTAATACACAGAGTAGGGAAAGAAAGAGAATATACCACAAACCTTCTTACACTAAGCAGTCTTTCCTAAAAGGTAAAGCAAAACTTGTCCTACCAGTTCTAGCCAAGGTATTTGCCCCTCTTCTATTAATGTGGTAAGTTTCTGGCAAGGCTTCTAGCTGTGAAAGAATGCACAAACATTAGTCTCGATTCCTCAATGTTTCTCCTTCTATCTTCCTCAGTTCTAAACTATTACCTGTAAGCCTTCCGCCAGATATGGTCTTGGGGGTTCAGTAAAGAAGGTCTTACATTCTCTGGTGCGAAGCGAAAAACTGTTCTCCAATTGTTTCCTCAGTCGCGCGCAAAAGGGGACTAGGTAGGAAGGTAAGGGAAGGAAAAGAATAGGGAAAGCGCAAGTAGGAAATGTCCAGGGGAAATACTCTAGTTCTACGCTGTAGTTCCTGCGCACTGTAGCAATTATTTACATTGAGAGTAACTGCCTTACTTGTCAATACTGCAAAATCTCTTCAGAAAAGAAGCCTTATCTTCTCTGTGGTAGAATTTCACAGGATACTGGATATTCTCTGGAACCTGTTAGTCAATGACTTGCTGAACCAACTCTACGACCCTTCAGTTTATAGGACAGTCGTAAACGCTGCTGCTCTATGACTCCTTCCTTATGCTGACACCTCTTCGAACTATGAGAGCGCTCAGCGGGAAATGAAATTCTCGAATAATTAATTTCTAAGACAACTCTGATAGAGTCTTCTAACTCTCTTCAGTTCCTAACTCCGACAACTCCAGTCATGAATTTCTGATGCGGAGCGGCGGCAAGGAACAGCTGCTGGTACGAAAATCTGCGTTGAAGTGCGCAGTTAGAAGCGCGCGACTTCCTGACAATCACTAGAGGGCGCACCACCCGACTTGGTCTAAAGGAACCTAACGCTGCCATCTTATGGGAAGTGAACTATTTACAAACGTTAGGCATTTTCTGTAATCCCTCAAGATTTCCCTAGAAATACTGAAGCTTCTCAGAGGAACAGGGAAACCAGACATTAGCCCGAGTAAAACGGGACATTGCCAGAGAACTGAATTGTCGTCGTGAAGAGCTAACAGTGGCGACTCGGTGAATCCTGACAGTACCCCCTCTCAAGGACCGATTCATCGGTCCTGGTTTGAGTGGAAATCTAGAATGAAAACGTTTTAGCAGTTGAGGGGCATGGATAATAGCAACATGTTCCCAGGACCTCTCCTCTGGTACTTGGAGTCTAAAATGTCTTTTACCTCATATTCAGCATGTCCTTGAATGTTAAGTGGGTCTGGAGGTTTACTTAGCCGCATGGGTGATTTGATCTTTTTCAGTAAGGACACATGGAACACAGGATGAATACCTATCTTAGCTGGTAGTTTCAAGCGCACTGTAACTGGTCCTAACACCTTGTCTACTTGATAAGGACCCACAAATCTCGGTTGGAACTTCCTGTTACCCTTCAAATGGAGATTCTTAGTGGACAACCACACCTGATCTCCTACCTGATATTGTGGGGAAATTTGTCTATGTGTATCTGCAAATCTTTTGTAGGAGGATTTAGCTTTGACCAAATTTTGCTCCGCAGATTTATGTAAGGAGCTCAGATCTGAAAGTACTCTCTTAGCTGCAGGAACCCCTAACTCCTCCTGTGTGACTAAGAAATTTGGATGCCGACCGAAGTTTAAATAAAACGGAGAGTACCCTGTAGAAGCACTCTTCGCATTATTGCAAGCAAACTCAGCCATCCACAATTTATCTGACCACTTCCCGCCTTGATCCATCAAAAACAGCCTCAGGTACTGTTCTAATTCTGGATTGATTCTTTCCATCTGCCCATCTGATTCGGGGTGGTAGCTAGTGGACAACCTACTCTCAATTCCCAACCCTTTCAGATACGCCCGCCAGAAGTGAGAAATAAATTGGGGGCCACAATCAGAAACCACAATCTTGGGGACACCATGAATTTTCACAATATTTTCACTGAAGGCTCGAGCCAACTCAGCTGCCGTTGGAGTGCCTGACATTGGGATGAAATGACTCATTTTAGTGAAGGTATCTACAATCACCAATATCGTGTCAAATCCCTTACTTAACGGCAGATCTACTATGAGGTCCAAGGAAATAGTATGCCATGGTTAAGTTGGGGTGGGCAGGGGCTGCAATAAGCCCTGTGCAGCCTGTCTACTAGATTTACTTCGAGCACATGACTCACAAGACTGTACATATCTTTTGATGTGAGCGGACATCCCAAGCCACCAGAAATAACGCTGCACCAACTCCTGGGTTTTCGCAATACCTTTGTGACCAGCCAGCGGATGATCATGGCAGCTCTGTAACGCCTTTTCCTGTAAGATGGTCGTAGGAAGATATAAGGCTTCTTTAAAATAGGGTAGCTGTTGCCGACAATGTCTTTCTTCTCCCTGCTGGACCCACTGCTGGATGTCCTCCGCAGATAAGCTCTTACAAACCTCTTCCTGGAAGTTATCTAAGGAAAGAGCACACACTATCTTGGCTTCAGGGATTATTGGTCTCGCTTCCACAGTATGTTCAGATTCTTCAGTATGCAATCGGGACAATGCATCCGCTTTCCCATTCTTAGGACCTGGTCGATAGGTAATCACGAAATCAAAATCCGCAAAATAAAGAGACCAACGAAGCTGTCGTGGCGTTAAGGTCTTGGTGGTTTTAAGGAACTGTAAATTCTTGTGATCCGAAAAGACTAACTGTATGCCGTGCTCCTAACAAATAATGTCTTTAGTCGTCGAAGGCGTCTTTCACTGCTAATAACTCTTTCTCAGTGATGGTGTAGTTCAACTCAGCGGAATTCAGTTTTCTCGAACGGTAAGCTACCGGATGAAGTTGTCCAGTGGCTGAGTGGCGCTGAGAAAGAACTCCCCCAATCGCTTGATCCGAAGCATCGGCTTCCAAGTAAAAAGGTTCGGCAGGATCAGCATGCAAGAGAATGGGGGCCGAAACAAATTTTTTCTTCAAAACTAGAAAGGATGTATTGGTCTCGGTAGTCCACTCAAATTTGACTCCTTTCTTCAGAAGACCGGTGATGGGGGCAATCAGCTGAGAGAATCCCTGAATAAATCGTCGGTAAAAATTGGCAAAGCCCAAAAACCTTTGAATTTCTTTAACATTTTTCAGAGCTGGCCAATCCTCCACTGCTTTCACCTTTCCTGGATCCATCGTAACCCCCTGAGGGGAGATAACAAATCCCAGGAACTCCACATTTTTCTAGTTTGACAAACAGATGATTAGACTGTAATCGCTCCAGGACCATCCGCACATGCCGAGAATGTTCCTGGGTGTTCTGGGAATAAATTAAAATGTCATCCAGATAGATGATCGCAATCTTATCAATCAAATCACTCATGATGTCATGATGAAATGCTGGAACACCGCGGGGGCATTGAAAAGGCCAAATGGCATAACACAGCTTTCGAAAAGACCAAACTTGGTTCGAAAAGCGGTCTTCCATTCATGCCCTTGCTTCATACGGACCAAATGATAAGCTCCTCGCAAATCAAGTTTAGTGAAAATTTGAGCTTCTTTTATTTGATCCAACAGGACGGAAATCAGTGGTAACGGATATCTATTCTTGATGGTGATTTGATTTAGAGCGCGATAATCTATGCAAGTTCTCAAACTTCCTTCTTGCTTCTTCGGAATAAAGAACAGTGGCGATGATACTGGTGACTGGGAAGGTCTAATAAATCCATTTGCCAGATATCTATCCAAGTATTCTTTAAGATGTTCGTTTTCCGCTTTCGTAAGAGCATAAATCCGGCTACAAGGGAGAACTGGTTCCAAATCAATGGTGCAATCATAAGCACGATGAGGTGGCAACTGGTCTGCTTCCTCTTCACTAAATACTGTCTCCAAATCACGATACTCTAAAGGAATTTCTTCAGTAGTAACCGCTCCAATAGATTAACCTCCAAAAGACAACATCATAGATTGTGTGGGTTCTTCCGCCAGTGACTTAGGACCATAACAGTGAGATAAACAAAATTTTGATTGCAAACTGACTGTTCGATTTTCCCAGTCTATGGTTGGGTTATGAAGAGCTAACCAAGGCAATCCAAGGATCAGTTGGAATTGTGGGGCGTTGATTAAATTAAATTGTAACACCTCACGATGACCATCCGCTTGAGTTAACTCCAATTCTTCTGTATGACTGGTGATGGGTCCAGAAGTCAGGTTGGTACCATCTACTGCTTGTACGGTATCCGGTCGATCTTTCCTGATTGCTCGAATTCCCATCTGACTAGCATATCCTATATCACAAAAGTTTCCAGTGGCACCTGAATCCAGCATAATGGCCACTCCCGAGATCTGATGTTCACGAAATTGCAAAGTCACATGAAGAATCACATGAGGTGTCATAGTTTGGAGAGTATTTAAAATCAGGTGAGGTTCTGGAGTCGGCTTGTCTTCCTTCACCACCAGAGCGACTCCGCCTACTGATGGTTCACCTTGTTTCCCTTAAACGGAGTCTTGGGCCGTTTGATGCATTCCTTGACAAAATGGCCTGAAGCTCCACAATATAAACATAACTTTTTCAACCTCCTTTGTTCCTTTTCTTCTTTACTAAGTGGACCACGGACTGTTCCAATCTGCATAGGCTCCGATTCATTACTTCCCCCCGATCCTTTCTCAGTCTTCGCTCTGTTAAAGCGAGGGAAATTCACCTTCCAATCCCTCTTTTTTTCACCTTTTCGTTCTGAATTGCGAAAATCCAATTCCAACACCAAATCCACCAGAGCGGACAATTCTGTGGGTCGAATGGGAACTTGAGCCAACGTATCCTTGATTTCGTCCCTTAATCCACGGTAAAATAGAGCTGCTCTTTTTTCCTCTGGCCAGCTGGTCTCCAGGATCAATTTGTTAAACTGCGTAAGGTAAGTAATTAGATCTTTAGACCCCTGCCGCAGTTCCAACAACTCGTTATCGGTGGCCTGAGAAATCCTTCTCCGATCAAAAATCCTAAGAAACTCGGCCTTAAATTTAGTGAAGTCACAAAGCAGGGGTTCATCTTCACTAACCAAAGGCATAGCCCAATTAGCGGCATCCCCACTTAAATATGATAAAATAAACGCTACCCTAGATTGAGCATCAGGGAACAGGGTAGGACGGCACATGAAATGGAGGGAACACCGAGTCAAAAAATATTGTGCCTTCTGAGGATCCCCTGAAAACCGCTCGGAGCTGCCAAAGGAATCAAAGGGGATACCGAATGGATTACCTGTGCAACGGCCTTAGCGTCTGTATTTAAACCACTTGTACTAGAAACTGAGCGACTCTGTACTGGATTTCCCATGGCTAACCCGTCTACCTTCTGTGCCAATAGTCTTCTCTCCTGACGAGAAGCCACTAACTCTAATTTTAAGCTCTGATTTTCCTCCCGAACTGCTCCTAAGTCTCTCTGTATTCCTACTAATATCTCCCCTAAATCTGTTAAATTCATTCCTTCAGCCATACTGCTCGGGCGAAGGAAGTACGTGGGCACTTCAATCTGTCAGAAGGCTCCAACTCTTAACAGGGGCAGTTGTGATGAATGTCCCAATCACCTCTCTACCGGTACTCCCGCTACTAAGAGCAAGACCACCAGCAGGGCGGGGAAAGGGGAATTGGACAGAGAAGAGAAACCTTGGCTCCACTGTCACCTGCACCTTCTAGGGACTGCGTATAAACTTCCTGCTGTCTTCCTTTGGAGGTGCCTAATACACAGAGTAGGGAAAGAAAGAGAATACACCACAAACCTTCTTACACTAAGCAGTCTTTCTTAAAAGGTAAAGCAAAACTTGTCCTACCAGTTCTAGCCAAGGTATTTGCCCCTCTTCTATTAATGTGGTAAGTTTCTGGCAAGGCTTCTAGCTGTGAAAGAATGCACAAACAGTCTCGATTCCTCAATGTTTCTCCTTCTATCTCCCTCAGTTCTAAACTATTACCTGTAAAGCCTTCCGCCAGATATGGTCTTGGGGGTTCAGTAAAGAAGGTCTTACATTCTCTGGTGCGAAGCGAAAAACTGTTCTCCAATTGTTTCCTCAGTTGCGCGCAAAAGGGGACTAGGTAGGAAGGTAAGGGAAGGAAAAGAATAGGGAAAGCGCAAGTGGGAAATGTCATGGGGAAATACTCGGCTGAATAGTTCTACGCTGTAGTTCCTGCGCACTGTAGCAATTATTTACATTGAGAGTAACTGCCTTACTTGTCAATACTGCAAAATCTCTTCAGAAAAGAAGCCTTATCTTCTCTGTGGTAGAATTTTACAGGATACTGGATATTCTCTGGAACCTGTTAGTCAATGACTTGCTGAACCAACTCTACGACCCTTCAGTTTATAGGACGGTCGTAAACGCTGCTGCTCTATGACTCCTTCCTTATGCGGACACCTCTCCGAACTATGAGAGAGCTCAGCGGGAAATTAAATTCTTGAATAATTAATCTCGAAGACAACTCTGATAGAGTCTTCTAACTCTCTTCAGTTCCTAACTCCGACAACTCCAGTCATGAATTTCTGACGCGGAGCGGCAGCAAGGAACAGCTGCTGGTACGAAAATCTGCATTGAAGTGCGCAGTTAGAAGCGCGCAACTTCCTGACAATCACTAGAGGGCGCACCACCCGACTTGGTCTAAAGGAACCTAACGCCGCCATCTTATGGGAAGTGAACTATTTACAAACGTTAGGCATTTTCTGTAATCCCTCAAGATTTCCCTAGAAATACTGAAGCTTCTCAGAGGAACAGGGAAACCAGACATTAGCCCGAGTAAAACGGGACATTGCCAGAGAACTGAATTGTCGTTGTGAAGAGCTAACAGTGGCGACTCGGTGAATCCTGACACAGATAGAACGTTGGCTTTCTCACTTTAAGAAAATCTGGCAGGAATTAGTGGATATTAGAACTCTTAATAGGAACGCCATTGACAAGAATACCTAAATGTTAATCCTGTACATTTTCTACACCAATTGTCTGTGTTTTAAGTAAATCAAGATTGTATTGAATGTTTTCTGTAGTGCTAGCGCTCTTGGTATCTAGTTGTGAACTGTACTGAGCGGAGAATTGATTGAAAGCACTTCTAAGCACACATAGTGAAGAGAAATTTACATTGAAAGTTGAATTAAAGTTGTGAACCCTGCTGTCTGTAATGTAGATCAAAGGTACTAATCAATACAAATATTGATGAATGCTATTTTGTACAGTTAACGGAATCTGAGGACAGAGTACAATTGTCTTTACGTTAAGGAAAGCAAGGGTAGATCCAATGGTGTCCTTAATGTAGAAGGAAAGCTGAATTGAAGTTATGAATCAGGGTGTCCGCAGTGTACATTTAATGGTGGACTGTATCATCTGTAATTACGATTGAAATGAAAGATAGAACATGTATGGGATGCATTGTCAAAATATGTATGTTTCAGGGACATAATAGTTCAAATTGTGACCTGTGTTGTCTGTAGTGTAGACTGTCATTCAGTGTTCTTTTGGACTTGCAAGACGAATTTTGTTATTGTACGAAACCTATAACTGATATAAAAGAAGTTCATGAAATTCAAGAATAATTGATAACCCAAGCCAAGTAAGGTAGCAAGTGTGCAAATTTTCAACTGCGTTTGGGTGGGGTAGTAGCTACATCAAAAAGGCTCGATAAAGAGCCTTGAGTGAGCAGAGAATTGATTGAAAGCACTTCTCAGGACACATAGTGAAGAGAAATTTACATTGAAAGCTGAATTGAAGTTGTGAACCCCGCTGTCTGTAATGTAGATCGAAGGTACAAATTGATACAAATATTGATGAATGCTATTTTGTACTGTTAACAGAATCCGAGGACAGAGTACAATTGTCTCTACGTTAAGGAAAGCAAGGGTAGATCCAATAGTGTCTTTAATGTAGAAGGAAAGGTGAATTAAAGTTGTGAATCCGGCTGTCCGCAGTGTACATTTAGTGATGGACTGCATCATCTGTAATCACGATTGAAATGAAAGATAGAACATGTATGGAATGCATTGTCAAAATATGTATGTTTCAGGGACATAATAGTTCAAATTGTGACTTGTGTTGTCTGTAGTGTAGACTGTCATTCAGTTTTCTTTTGGACTTGTAAGACGAATTTTGTTATTGTATTAAACCTATAACTGATATAAAACAAGTTCATGAAATTCAAGAATAATTGATAACCCTAGCCAAGTAAGGTAGTAAGTGTGCAAATTTTTAACTGCGTTTGGGCGGGGTAGTAGCTACATCAAAAAAGCTCGATAAAGGGCCTAGAGTTTGAATGAGAATATGAAATTGAAGAATAGTTGATAACCACAGCGAAGAAAGGCAGCAAGTAGGTTTGTGTATGTGTGGATGATATGTTGATTGAGTGGAAGATGAATAAGGTGAAAAATTAGAAATGCTGAAGATGTGCAAGCTACCCATTTCCTTGTAAGGGAAGTGGGTGTTTGGTTTTCCAGTCCATTACACCGACAGGGTGCCGGATTCTGCAGTGGGAGCCTGAGAAATGGGTACCACATATAAGGAGGCAAGCTAGTGCACAAAGTACACACACTGTACGGTAGAAAGAATGCAAGAAAGGATGTAAGTGTGCAAATTACCCACTGCTATTCATAGGTAGTAGTTACCAAGACGGGTCAAAGAAGGGCCTGCAGTTTGAATTTCAATTTCAAGAAGAATAATTGATAACCCTAGCGAAGAAAGGCTGCAAATGTGGAAACTTCTACAACAAAAAGGCTTAATAAAGGGCCTTGACTTTGAATCAGAATATTAAATTAAAGAATAATTGATAACTCTAGCCAAGAAAGGCACCAAGTGTGAACATTTCCTACTGCCTTTGGATGGGGTAGTTCTCCCAACAAAAAAGATTGATAAATGTGTAGTGAGTGATGTTGAGGAGAGTGATGCTCCTTTTTTTAAATTTTTGATGAGGTTGATAGACTATTTGACGCAACAGAAAAGTTCATTGCAATAAATGCATAGAAATTTAAGTTTACCAAAATCAAGATCAATATGCGAGTATGGACTGCTTGCCGAAGATGCTGTTGCAGCAGTTGATGTGGTTGGTGCAGCAGCAAGTGGGTTGTCCTGCAATCTGTGTGTTGCAGCTCAAGTGAAGTTGTTGGGGTGCAAGTTTTTACATGTCCCACCATAGTTGGTGTGCCAAAGGAGTATTTTCTGGATGGATCATCCCTTGAAAGAGTTGTTTGCTAAATTTTACAGATTAGTTTTGGAGTATTAACCTTCCTCTGGGGTAGTAGAAATTAGAAAAAGGTTCGATAAAGGGCCTTGAGGTTCAATCAGAATATGAAATTGAGGAATAATTGATAATCCCAGCCAAGAAAGGAAGCAAGTGTGCATCTAAAGCAACTAAGTTCTGTGGAGTGTGTGATGATGTGTGGTGCAAGCAGCACGGATTGGTAGCAAAATCTTTAAAATCAAGTTTTCAAATAAATATTGGTTGTCCATTCACAGAAGTAAGTTGAAGTATAGTTTCAAAAAGCATGATGTATTTTTTTCTAAATAAGCCATCTCATTCAATACGGTTACATGGTGATGATATGTGGTGCACTGAGTTAGTAATACCTTTGACGCTGAGCTTGAATGTACCCTGTGATGATGTGTGGTTGGGGTGAGGTACAGTAATTGAAGTAATGTCTTTTGTTGATTGAATTCTGCATCAATTCCATTTAAAAGGGACAGTATGTCTCACTGTGACATAAAATTGTTCACTCTTGTTTGTGATTATTTATGGTGAGCTGAGTAAGTAGTACCTTTGGCGGTGAGCTTGTATGTTCCCTGTGCAGTGTGGATTGAAGGCAGTTGTTAACAGACATAAATGAATATTTTTTGTCACTTATTTAAACAAAATGTGAAACCATCATCATAAAATCTTTATTTCAGTAAAAAATACCATAAAAGCAGATTTTAAAAAGCTTACAGTACAGGTATAATTGAATAATTAACATTATTAAAACATGCCAATTGATTATTATAATCGCATCAGAATTGCGTTAAAATAAGGGCACATTGTAGAATATGGTAAGGCACACCTCAGTAACAGAATAAATCATTTGTCTGCTAAGGCACGCTTAGCCCTGAGTAATTATAAGCCTCCTTATACGCCACATAGCAGCTAAAAAATGCCAAACTGCGAAGACAATGAGTCCTGAAGTGTCATTTTGCATAACTCTTAACGCTCTCTTGCACTGCCGAAAGCCAAGATTTTTACATAGTGGGACGAGCCAGTATTTCCTTAGTTTAATGTCTGCGGGGCAAAAGAAAAAAACATGTTGCTCTGATTCACTGTCACAATCACAGAAAGGGCAATTTTTCGGGGCGGACTGTATGGGTAGTACACCGTGCCGCCATTGCACGTATAATTTTCTTGCTATGACAGGATAGAAGACATCTAGAAAGCCTTCAAAATGATATCTGTCTTTTGCCATAAGAAAGGAAACAGTTCTGGAGCCGTGTTTGGGGTCGCGCATAGCCGTGTTCAGACTCTTAGCATGATATTTGTTCTTAAGTGTAGTAGCCGAGATCTGGTTACATCCCCACTCGGGGTCAGTCCATGGGACCGATAGTCCCAGTCTAGCAAATTCCTTCCTAATGAAGGTGAGCCATGGTATTTTGCATATGCTGATACAGCTAAGTATTTCTCTGAGCTCTTGCCTATAGTTACCCAGCTCAGGTGTAACCCAGAGCCGACGGCAATACCTTAATAGTCTTAACGCTAACGCCTCCTCAATTGGTGTGATCCCCAAGTTAAGTCTCAGTGGGAGGAGCGGGGTACTGGACGGATGAGCTAACAGGTTCCTTAAGAACTTGTTCTCAAGCCTAGTGATTTTGGATTTATTGCAGTGACCCCATAGTTCGCCGCCATACATACTTGCACCCCTAACTTGTGACTTGTAGACCTCCAATGGTGGGCCAAGAGGCTTTATCGTTGAAGCATTAGCTAGTCTCAGGATCCCACCCGATAATTGGGCAAGTTTTAACTGAGATTTAATTTCCTGGGGACCCCACGTCAAACTCTCATTAAACGTGACCCCAAGATAAACAAAAGGTGCTTACCCTTTCCAGTATTATTTTGCCCAACGTGGGTTTGGGTCTTGTGGTTCTGGGTGGGTTGAAGATCATGAATTTTGTTTTCATTATTCGACACTCCATTCAGATGCATGATTACCCCGTTGACAGAGGCAAAACAGGGTAGGTGCAAGCACACAACCCTGCCTTACTCCCCGGCCAACGGGGAATCTGGATGTCCAGGTACCACTCTTCCCACATCAAACTTGAGCAAAATTTGCCTCATGTAGCCTAATCAGGACTGAGAGGAGATGAATGGGGATGCCCAGCTCTAAGAGGACTTTCCGCAATTTGCCCCTAGGTACAAGATCGAAGGCGGAGCGAAGGTCCACGAACACCAAAAAGACTGCCACCCTCTATATGCACCACATTCCAGTGCAATAGCACTAATCAGAAGATTTGGTCTACGGTGGAGGTGGAGGTGTTCTTCCTGAACCCGGCCTGATAGGGGCTGAGTATTTCGAACTCATCCATCCAGTCCTGTAGTTGATCTAGAATAAGTCTCGCGAACATCTTCTGCAGAACATCGATGAGACTTTTAGGTCTGTAGTTGGATTGGAGCAGAGGCGAACCCTTTTTAAAGATAGGGACTATCTCTGCTCCCAGTCAAGTACTGGGGAGCGCCATACCTCTCAAGATTGCATTATAAACAAAACAGAGATAGGGGCCCCAGACTTTAGGCTGATGCTTGAAGAGATCGCCCGGATGTTTGTCAAGTGCTTTGTGAAGTGCAAGTTTGTCAATGGCAGTGCACACTTCAGCCACTGTGACCGTGCACTCCTGTGGGCAAATGATGCGCGAGCCATAAGCAGTTAGATTTACAGACGCATCATCAGGAATAGCCTCGCAAGAGTTCAAAGCCCGGAAATGGTCTTCCCATACTTCAGGCGCTAGGTTGGGTTCTAACGCTTGTTTTGCGTGATCTGAGCCTGCACTTATTATCGACCAAAATGTTTTAAAATCTTTAGAATTTAAGGCAAAGGATAAGCTGGACCACTTTTCATGGTCCCATTCTTCCTTTGCACACTTGATTAATTTTTTATAGTGAGCCCTCTTGTCCTTTATTAAACCTCTGTTGTCTTTAACAGCTGCCACTAGCTCAGACTTTGCTTTCCTGCATGCCGTGTTATACCAGGAGGGACAAGAGGCCCTAGTTCCTTTCTTGGACACCCTGGGATTCAGTACTTCAGCCAAACGGCATTCTAGCCCCCATGTAAAGCCTCTATCCGTGCGAGAGAGTCAGGGGATGATGGTAGGTTATTCGGAACAGAAGCTTCTGCCAGCAGAGGAACTGCCAGATTATACAGTTTCGCTATCTCTTCTGGTTTTTCCCTTAATCTTGACCATCTTATTCTGCGCCTATTGCTTGTCAGGGTCAGGTTGTTAATGCCTTCGCCAGTCGATGGATCCCCATTCCTGCCTGTCTCTCTTTAGCAGGGCCATTTCTAAAATTAGGGCGTTGTGGTCACTATCCTCTCTTATCGTCACAGTGAGATCGATAAAATTCGGCCAAAGCCTAGTTTCCACCAGGATGTAGTCAATAAGTGACATTTGTCCTGGTTTATTATATGTGCATTTGGCTGGGATATCCGAGGGGGTACGGCCATTGCATGCTCGCAGGCAATGGGTAATGGTTAGTGCAGTGACTTGAACATCTAGGGGGGACCACGACCTAGCAAATGGGGCCTGGGTCATTGAAATTGACCAGTGGTCTTCCTCTGCTGTAAGGGTACCTTCATTGAGACCCTCTAGGGGCTCAAAGTGGCAGTTTAGATCACCCCATACCACTATATGGCAATCATTAGAGATAGTTGAGATAAAGGAGGAGAGATCATCCATAGTGCTGGACTCTCTGCCTATTCTAACCGGGCGTGAATAGACATTAATCAATGCTAGTTTAAAAAGATTTGGCCATGCAAGGACCACGCATTGAATATCTCTGGAGTGAGTAATAAGTATACTAGCCTTGCAGCCCAGGTGAGTTGCCTCCCAGATTGTGAGGCCTCCAGAGGGACGCCCTCTCCAGCCCCATAATGCCGGGACGTGGAAGGAGGCGAAGCCAACTCTAAATTCCTCAGTGCGCGCCCACGTCTCTTGAAAGAGGCACACAGCATTTTCATCCACGAATGATCCCTATTCTGGGCATGTAATTTTATTAGATAGTCCTGCCAGGTTCCACGACACCTCGTTCCCCTCCATTGGAGGGCCGGCTCCTCCACCAGGACTAGGCGTTAGCTTGCCCCCACCCCCCTACTGGTGTCCAGTACAGGGCCTCCAGATGGTTGGGGACTAGTTGCATAAACTAAGCTCAGTAAGACTGCCCCACCGCATAAGCAATTCCCAACCACCTTTTGTTCCTGTATACGTCCTCCCAGTTCAAGCCCCTCAATGTCACTGCCTGCCCCCTGTGTGCCCCCGAAGTTATTATCCAGTTCACCAGGAATTAGTCAATCCACCATGTCTAAACAGCTGAATCTATTATATAGCTGTGTGTCCTCAGGTATCAGGGATTCTCTACACCTTCCCTGTCTTGATCCTATTCTTGTTGTGGAGCCTACCAAGTTCCATCCTGCATCTCCCTCACTGATGGAATGCGGTGGAACTGGTGGATAAAAATACAAGAGGGGAAGCGACTGAATGGCTGACGCTGGTGTGGAATACAGCCACTGACATACGTGAGACACTGTCCATGTATCCCTAAAATTGATTAGGACACAGTCTCCCATGAGATCCTTGGTTCTATAGCCCACCCATGCCACTCTTGGGACCAACAGGATTTCGCTTGTAACATCTTGAGGTAGTGGTCTATTTTTGTTTAGCAAATCAGTGACTCTGTTCTTAAGGGAGGTATGCGTTTCTTCTTGCCCATTTGTCAGTGGAGGCATCCCTGCAAGAACTACAACAAGGGGACTGCATTCTGGGGGTAGGTCGATTCGTGTATTTGCTGGTTTGATCTTAGTACAGAGTTTTGGGACAGCATTTGGATGTATCCTTGATGTATCCTTACTTTGGGGGAGCCTATCCAACCCATTGGCAACTAGCACTGGTTTGACTGGTTGTAAACTCCCACCCACTAGGTCCTGTCTTTCCGACCTAATCGCACCTAGCCCTGATTTGTCCGATGGTGGGCTCCCAACTCTCTGTACCCTTTGATGGTCTGGCGGTAACCTAACTCTGCATGTGTCGTTAACTCCAGAGGGGATTAAGGGGGTGGTTGCTCAGTAGTAGGGGTGCTAGGATTCATTTGTGCGCCAGAAGTCTGATTTAGTGCATTAGTGACGAATTTCGTTACCCGCGCTTCATCGCCAAATGTGATGCAGCGCGGGCAACAACATTTTTTTTTCCGGTACTTACCTGACATCGTCCATATCCCGCATTTCACAACCCCCCTCCCTGCCCCTCCTCTGCCTGACGTCACCGCCCAGCGTAACGCCCTGCACAAGCCATGGCTGCTGACGTCACCGCCCGGCGTAACGCCCTGCACGAGCCGTGGCTGGCAATTACATTCATTTAGACTTGAAGTATTCGAAAACGAATACAGGCTTGGGAGTGTCACGCGACACAGTAATAAATATTAAAACTAATGGGAGAATTAGGAGGGAGCAAATACGATGAACCAGTAAGCATATATTCCAGTAAAAATAAAGCAAAGCAGAGCTGGGAGGGCCACTTGATGGATTAAAAAAAATAATAGTATTATGAACGCACAATGTATAAGAATACAGGCTAAAGCACTTGACAATTAAAAAATACGAAACCGAAATTTATGTACGCAGAATTTATAAAAATACAGGTCTGGTGGACTTTGTGACACAGAAAGAAATATTTATACTATGTACATACAAAATTATTGAGGGGTAGGAGGGGCACGTGGTGCAGAAAAGAATACCATCATGAACATATAATAAAAAGAACACATTGTAAAGCACGTGACACATTTCAATAATAGGATACAGAAATTCATGGAAGCTCAATTTATAAAATAAGGCGTGGGAGTGCTCCGTAAGACAGAAGGAAATATTAGGATCAACAAAGGAAGATCAATAAGAATGGAGGCCTGGGACCAGGGCCGGACTGAGAACCAAAACCGGCTGTGGCAAAGTGCTCGGCCACCCCTCCCCCCCCCTCCCCACTTCCTCCCCCGGGAAGGGGAGAGGGTTAGGGGGGGTGAGTTGGGGGTGCAACCGAGCTCTTTGCCGGGCCGGTTTTCGGCCGATTTTGTTACAGGGACGATTTTGCAGCTATGCTGCAAAAACGGCTCTGTAACAAAATTGGCCCCTAGGGGCCCAAAACCGTCCCCCACCCTTGCGGCGCACCGGGGGGTTGCCTGTGCCTGCAATGGCCAGTCCGAGCCTGCCTGGGACGGCCTCGTGACCCAGAAAAAAAAATCCTCATGGACGCACAATTATTAACGATAGAGGCCTAAGCACGTGGCGTAGTACAGAAATAAGACACAGAAATTTATGGACACATAATTTATAAAATTAGAGGTGTATAGGACCTCGTGACGCAGATAGAAACTTTTATACTATGTGCATACAATTTAAAACCATTGAGGGATAGGAGAGCCATATGATGGAGAAAAAAATAGCATCATGCATATACAATTTACAGCGGAATCTGATGTTGTGACTGCTTCTCTTACCTTTGCTTCTGTCGTCTTTTGTCATGCCTTCAAAGGCTGTGGTTTCGCTGGGTCTGGGGTGTTTTGGATGCGGGCGCCGCCACCTCCGCGCCTATGGTATTGTGGCTGGGCGGCACCAGTAGTGATACCACGTCGAGTGTCAGGAGTCCTCCTCCGCTCGAGCTGTGAGTATGTAGTAAAATCGATGACGACACTCTTTTCTGTCACCGCAGCATAAGCAGGCAAAAGAGATCGTGCTCACGTCAGTGTTCGGATTATATGGGAACCGTGGGGCTGAGCAAACCAAGCCCAGGACCATCATTGGTAGCGTTTTCGCTGTCTATAAGAATGATGGCCTTGGAGGACATCCCATTGCCTAATGTATTGGTTTCCAGGCTTAGTGATAGCAAGCACGCTAGGTGGTGGCATGTGGGGAGTGTGGGCGGGCATGCACCGAGCATGTGCAAGTGTGAGTGTGTGCACCAACAATTAACAACAGAGAGAGATGGGGCGGTGTTATCATGTGCGCAGAGGCAGGCCCAGAATCGGATCTCCAGTGAGTGACCACTTCTAATCATTCTCATTAGCGCGCCCTGAGCTCTGATTTGTCAGTGAGACGGGGATTGCAATATACTTTGTACTGTTAATCATACTCAGCGTGTACCCGCGCATACAGTAGGAATATGGTTTGACCTTACGCGTCACATCAAAACCTCCGTGTGACGTCATGTACGGCGCCCTGTACGCGAAAGGCGCCAATGTTTCAACATGGTTAAAACATGTATTTATGTATTTAATGTACATACTAAGGGAAGATATTATTTGGGATAACTATGAACATTTTTTTTTTACAGTTTTACCAATCATATTACTTTTAAAAACAATTACACAAATCGCGGTCGAACATCATGCGTACTGGTATCGAAACAGCTGCGTAAACGCATCATAAGCGTACGCAAAGTCATGTGACTTTAAAAGGAGAGATTTGATTGGTTCATAACTTTTCCTATTGCAACTGTTGAAAGTTCTGTCCCACTATAATCATTCGACTTTGCCTTTCTAAGAAGAAGCATTTCTTCTGAGAATTTTTCAAACAGAAGGAAGATCATCATAATAAGAGTAATAGACTCCTCTTCCAGCAGTTCTTCAGAGGGCGGTTTCATTCCTGAAGAACCTCCAAAGAAGAGGAAAGAAGCTCTAATTTGGCAATGTTTTACTTTTGCAGAAGGGCAAAAAAAGGTTAATGCTCCAAAAGTAACCTGTAAAATTTGCCAAACAACTCTTTCAAGGGTTGATCCATCTAAAAAATACTCCTTTGGCACAGCAAATATGGTGCGACATGTGAAGAACTTGCACCCCAATAACTTTGCTCGAGCTGCAACACGGAGGTTGCAGGAGAACCCACCTGCTTCTGCACCAAGCACATCAACTACTGCAGCAGAATTTTCAGCAAGCAGTCCACATCCACAAATTGATCCTGATTTTGCTGACTTTAAAATTGTATGCATTCATTGCGATAGACTTTTGTGTTATAGGGAACAGTCTATTGATCTGATGAAACGCAGGATGCAGGAGCATCGCTGTCCTCGACATTAGTTTTTTTTTCTCATTCTTTTGTTCCTGTTTGATACTTTTTGGGTTCCAGTTCAATTGTTTTGGTTAAAAAAAACTTGTTGACAAAACACAAAATAAATTGAAAAGTAAAAACAGAAAAAAAAGTTCTTTTTAGAACAAGCTTCACTGGTCAAAGAAAGAACTATATTTCTATGTTAGTGTGTACAAGTTTGTCAGAACGAATGTGTAGTTCATAAATGAATGAATGAATGAATATATTACTAGTAAATGGAGAATGTGAAAGTGCAGAACTAAAAGGAATTGCTACAGCATAAATCTATAAGGTATTTACCTATAGTATACTGTAGTATGTTCGAAGCACTTGAATGTAACATATGTTCATAAATATGTTACAAGTCTATGCTACAATTTGCGCTGCTGGTGAAACTGCCTGGGTGAATTTGTATGTATTAGGGGCGGATTTACAATCCCCTTGTGCCTCTTTTACACAGCAGTTGCATCACTTTTGTGACACAGCAGTGGTGCAAAAGATGTTCCATTGTGTGTGCTATTAAAATTAAAATTGTCTTTACTTAGCCTGCTGAAATTAAAAGCTGAATTTTGCACAAATTGATTGAATAATTTGAACCACCACTTACTTGACACCCTAACCCTGTCCCGCCGCGGGAAGTCCCGTTTGTAGCGGAGGGAAAACCGGGCTGTCCAAAGTCGAGCAGTCCACATAGCCGCCATCTTAGGAGTTGTGGGACTGCAGGCACGCGCTCTAGCAGTCGCGACTTCCGGGATACGAGCATATTTAGACAAGACTCGACCTGAGGCTCAGCATTAGACAGAAGTCAGCAGAGCGGGTAGCGCTTTCTTACATACTTGCTGCCAGAATCAGCCAAATTTCTTAAATCGTGATTGCTACGTTTTAAATTGTTTGTTTTTTAACATCTGAACCTATTAGCACAATTGATTTAAAAATTGTCTTTACTTTTACAATTGCCACAGTTTAGGTAGGGTTTGGTTCCCGAATATTCAATGTTTGGTGCAGGTTTATTTTGAAGGATTTCTCCCAATTTCCGGGCTCTTGTAAATGCGAATATTGGTTGAAGTTTAAAGATTTGCTTGAAGTCCGGTACCATGTTTAGTAGTGTCCAATGTTTCATGATTATTGTTTTATATTTTTTACTGGAGGTTGGCAATTGTAACTGTGTGATCAAAGGAAACAAGATAAATCACCCAATGAAGGGCAATGAAATCAAGCTCAAAGTGAACGCTAAATGCGATTCGAGCAATCTGATATACGCAATAAAATGTCCATGTGGAAAACTTTATGTGGGAAAAACGGAACGACGCATGAAAGTGCGATTGACGGAACACAAATCGAACATCCGTTTAAAAAACATCAAATCATCACTATCGGCCCACTTCGTGGAAGAATTCCACAACATTTCCCCAACTCAAATTCATCATTCTAGAAAAGGCACAGAAGATAGAAGGAAGAGACAATACAAAACATCTACTGAGAAGAGAAAACTTTTGGATTCAAAAACTTTCCACACAAAAGCCTTTTGGCTTAAATGATAGGATTGAACTGTCATGTTACCTATGAGATTGCTCCAATGACATAACTGTAATTCCTGTGACTGCATAAACGGAAATACCAGATTGTTATATTGCCGATATACCACCAACCCAAGTTGATACACACCCACAACATCTCATATAGAATCATTCCCTGTAGCACCCAGACCTATAGCACACCAGATTAGCACAGGCGCAATACAAACTATGACTTGCGGGTTCTTACCCCCACAGGGCATGTTTTCATTTTTAGGAAAAAAGTTCTCTTAGCGTAATACACTTTTCAGTTACACTTAATTTAACCCAATAACTATCAGGCACTTAATTATTTATTTTTGGTAAACAGCACCCCATTGAACTCGCCATCAGAGATACAGCGAGATAGATACTAGCGCACCTAGCCCCACACAACCACTCACGGCAACAAGTCTGTTGTCTATATCCATTATCACGTGACCGCAACTTGTTTAAACACGAATACGCGGTTAGATTAGTTCTATGCTGCCGGAAGGAAGCAAGTCGGAACATCAGTAAAACGCTATCAACCGAGCATTAAGGTTAGTGAAACAATCCCGCTCCTTTACCCCCCATCAGCATTTTTGTTTTAAATCGCATCAGGCAAACACGCTTACACCGAGCTCCTTCTTATTATTATTTTTTCACAGACTTATACCTACTTCAAAACGAAAGACCCGTAAGTGAAACAACGTTTCCACACATTACTGTTTATATATTCAGGAACAGCATGATCCTGGTATGCCAATAACAATGATGACACTATAACGAATACATAGGAGATGTTACATAGACATGCAATTATTGGTTTGTACATGGTATTTATGTTGAATGCTTATTGTTTGAAATACTACGAGAAAACAGCACCCTAACATTACGTTCATATACATTTTTGCAGTGTCTATTCCCTGATGAAGGGCATACACCAAATGCCCGAAATGCATTGGATTTGGTCATAAGACATGGTCTGAAGTTAAGATGTGTTGAAAATCCAAAATCATGATTGAAAATCAATATAAGGAAATCTAAAGAACAAATAAAATTTCTATGAATTAAATGAAAAAATTGTGGAAGCCTTTTTCAATGTAAAAGGACGAGGAAGATGTGTGCCTAAAGGGATGCCGCTATTGGTTCACTAGCGTCACTTTTCAAAACAGGCAGGGTTCAACAGGGGGTGGAATCACGATAATTCACAGGTCTTATTTCAAAGTATTCCCTCTCCCTCAATTGGACCAGGAGGCTGAAGCAATGAGCTTTAATATTAAAGACAGAAACCAAACGTTGTTCTCTGGCCTACTGGTATACAGGCCCCCAGGACCCAGAGCCCTTTTCACCGAAGCACTTCATACGTTCTTGGAATCCACTTCAGACTCAATCACCTACACAATCCTGGGCGATTTTAATTTTCACCTTCAGGAAAACAAGGACTCCGAAGCAGCTACGCTAATCGATAATCTTCTTAGCTTTGGGATGAACCAAATAATCTCAAAGCCTACACATATAACTGGCCACACCCTTGACAGGATATCACTATTAAAGATCACATAAAAGTAACATCGGTCCTACCCGTTCCCTGGTCCGACCATGCAGCCATCCTTTTCAACTTGCAAACAAATCTCTCTACCAGTTGGCGTAGAGATCTTTCACTACCTGAAAAAATACGCCCCTGGAAGAAACTTGACCCCCATCAATTAGTCAAAACGCTTTCTAGGGACCCCCCACTACCCGAAACCTATAACAGCGAAACGGAGGCGACCCATTTCCACAATTGGATAAGCCGTGCTATGGATGAGCTGGCCCCAGTGGAATCAAAAAAACCTAGAAGACGATCAGCCACTGCCCAGTGGTACACCGCGGACGTAAAATTAATAAAACTCAAATGTCGACGCTATGAGCGAATCTGGCGCATGGACTATAGTCATAACAACAGAATAGAATACACCAAAGTCCTGTACGAGTATAAGACGATGATAGCTCAGGCAAAATCGACCTACTTCACACAAAAAATTCAAGAAGCATCCAACTCCCCATGGGAATTATTCAAAACGGTCGCTTGCCTGGCAAAGAATCCCTGTGATACCATCTTTGTACCTGACCAAAACTTTGTTGAGAATATCGCAAACTTTTCCAACAAAAGGTGCAGGCGGTCTATGACGACCTTCACGCCTTAGCTGTAGGCACATCTGTCACCTATCAGGAACATACGGCACCTGGTGATACCAACTACTCTCATTTTCCACTCTTAGAAGAGACACAGGTCTACAATCTACTTACCCAGATGAAATCAGGATCACCTCTGGATCCTTGTCCTCCTTATATACTGCACATGATCCCAGAGACAGTAACTGCGGCTCTGACTCCTTTGCTAAATGAGGTCATTACTTCGGGTAAATTTCCTCGCAGTTGGAAGAAAGCTTGCATTAGGCCTATCCTAAAAAAAGATACATTGGACCCCACGGAACCAAAACACTATCAGCCGATATCCTGCCTACCTCTACCAGCTAAGATTCTGGAAAAAGCTATGAATCAAGAGCTAATGAGGTACATAGACTGCAACAACCTACTACAACACGGGTTTCGGCCTTGCCACTCAACAGAATCTGCCTTAACCCCTTTCGATGCTCATGACGGAATGGTTCCATCATGAGCGTCGGTTGGCCTGTGCTCATGACGGAACCGTTCAGTCATGAGCCCGTTGGCTCATTAGAACCTTCAGCACGGCGCGAGAATTCGCGCCGCGCTGAAGGTGTTAATCATGGCAACTGAGGATATCCGCAGGACAATGGATGAAGGTGGTAGAACGGTCTTGATTCTACTGGACCTAACAGCGGCTTTTGACACCGTGAACCATGTGGTCCTATTGAACAGACTGAGAGCCTTAGGAATCACAGATACTGCTCTAACTCTTCTGACGTCCTTCCTTGATGCTCAAATCCAACAAGTTCATTGGGGAGGTCTCCAGTCTGATGAATTCTCCCTCCCAGGAGGTGTACCCCAAAGCTCGGCCTTATCGCCGACGCCGTTTAATCTGTATGTTACACCCCTTGCTGCTCTAATAAAATCTCACGGTCTGCACCTAGTATCGTACGCCGACGACACACAAATTGTAGTGTCACTCTCTCAGTCAGGGGAAGCTACAGCGGAACGCTTCAGAAATTGCCTCCTAGATGGTAAACACTGGATGAGCCATAATTTTTTTAAACTTAATACTGAAAAGACGGAGGTAATAGAGTTTGGCCAGAAACCATCTATCTGGAACCACCTCTGGTGGCCCCCGGAGGCGGGCTCTTGTCCTGTTCCAGCGGAGAAGGTCAGAAATCTGGGCTTTATGCTCGATAAAGACCTTTCCTGTACAGCACAAATTAACCAGATAACCTCTGCCTGTTTCTACACCATTAAGGTACTCAGAAAAATCCTACCGTACATCCCGCCTACTCTTAGGAAGACGGTGATGGGAGCCCTTGTAATGTCCCGGGTGGATTATTGTGACTCACTCTATCTTGGCACAGGGGAAAAACAGCTAGCAAAACTACAGGCGAAACAAAACGCGGCAGCCAGAGTCCTAATGAACTTGCCAAAACGCCATCCCACATCCAAAACCATATGCAAACTTTATTGGCTTCCAGTTAGGCGCAGAATTCAATTCAAGGCCCTCTGTCTGGTCCATAAATCCCAATATGGGAAAGGACCAGCCGACCTTGTTAAACTTTTCCCGCGCTACATCCCACAGCACACATTAAGATCAGCCAGCCAAGATCTGGTGTGCTTGCCTAGAATACGGAGAGCCCGTTGGGGCGGGAAATCCTTCTCCCATTAGGCCTCCAAATTATGGAATTCTTTGCCCTCTGCACTGCAGTCTGACAAGGATAAAGTGAATTTCAGGAAGGCGTTAAAAACCTGGCTCTTTGCCATGCCCTAACTCAGCTCTGTATTCTCTTCTGTGCTATAGCGCCAAGACGCCTCAGCATGTGAGCGCTTTAAAAATATTTCAGTCATTCAGTCATCTAGAATGTGACGCATCTGGAGGGTGCATTACATTGTAAAGCCCTGCGCCAGAAGGAGGCTTTCCTGTGCAGGAGGGGGTGCAGCAACGCCTCCTAAAAGTGACTGAGTGAAATGTATAACATTTCATTGAGTCACTTTTGAGCTTTTGCTGTGTCAAAACCTTGCACATGCTTGAAGCAGGTGTAAGGATTGATACAGCATTGTGAGCATAGGGCTGGAGTTGTAATAAGTTTATAATAAGAATATGAAATATAATCTAAAAAATAAAATATAAATATTTATATTAAAAATATAAGAAATTAATATAACAAGAAAGACAATAATTAATACATTTATCAATTATTATTTACAAAACCTTTGAAATTCACTGAAAAAAACCACAGGTTTCGCACACGTTATAGTTAGGAATTAGCATTTAAAAAACCTTGCAAATTCATTGAAAAAAACATAGGTTTCACACATGTTATAGTTAGCTGAACATTTCTCTCATACAAAACCTTTGAAATTCCCCCGTTATAGTTAGTTCAGCTAACTATAACTCGCACGCCCGCAATGTACTTCTGATTACGTCACATATTACATCAATCATGACATGGTCAGTGACATCACTCATGACATCACTGATGACATTGCAATTTGGCAGATCTCTTCTGGGGTTTTAGGGACATGTGATTTAAAATGTTTAACCCGTTGCCCCCTCGGCCGACCCCGGTCGTCCAACGTCACAGTGGGCGTGGGCGGAGGACGGCCGGGGGTCATCCAAAACACGCCCACTCATTAATTCTCCAGCACCATGGTGGAATATGCGCCGCGGTCAAGGGGTTAAACAGTAAATCTCTGGAATTAATTTAACTTTATTTTGTAAGTTATGCACCACCCTCCCATCCTACCTATATCACACTGCTACATTTCTTTTCCATATAGATGTAAACTCTCACATAGTCTACAGTTGTAAGCCCTTTTGTTTTGTTGCTTTAATATACCACTTGTCTCTTTGGTGATTGGCTCCCAGTATAGCTTTTGGTAGTCATTTATCCTGGCCACAAACTGTTGTCCCTTTTTAGCCATCTCTTCTGTAAGTTAGGTCACCTCTTTGTACCTCTTAAAAATGGAGTTTGAAATTACTAGCTGTATTTAGTGTGTAAGTGTAGTTCAGCCTATGGTCATTCTGTTGCTAATATAACTGATTATATGCCAAATATAGATGACATTTGTGCCGTCTCCTTATCTTTTGCAATTTGTGCGTTCTGTTAGATGCGGCACTTGCAGGTCTCACCCAATCTAGTATGTAACCTTTTGTGTTAATCACTTAGGTCTGCTGTAACACAAATGGTTTATCTGAACTTGGCTGGAGTAACAGGGGGCTGGGGAGTTACTTGAAGTGCTGCTGTAAAGCTCTGGGGAAATCAGTCTTGGAATTTTAGTCATGCACTAGTCTGGAAATAATTATTGAAAACTTGGGTAATCATATCAGTTTTGAAGTGACCTAGGTCCAGCCTATTCACCTAGTTTGATTAATATAGAGTATTTCTACTTAATACAGCTTTAAAATGTATGTACTTATTTTAGTAGGATTATTATTGATATTTTAAGCCATTTCAGTGATATCTATACTAGGCAAGTTGATTTTTGCAAGCTGCTTCAACAATGCCAGAAACGTAATGATCAATTAATGTCACTTCCTGTGATGTCACTTCCTGGGCTGTTAGATCTGAAAGGGGCTTCACTAGCTCCTGCTCTGCCCAGGGCCCTACAAAGCGTAGAACCGGACCTGCAATTGTTAATGTGTACCTGTATCTCACAAGTTTGATGCAACTAACGATTTGGAAAACATTCAACGTGCCTCCTAGATTCGGCTAAATCGTCTTAAGGGCCTAAAATTGAACTCTTGACAAGGACACTTAAGGTGCTACAGCAGACAATATCGTATCTTAAGGTGGATGTGCATGCCTGGAAGAACAAATTCTGCCTTACCCACATACAGGCTTCCAGTCGAACCTTCGAGATGATGGTCCAGAGAGTGATAGCCCCTTCCGTCCCTTCAGTCAGCGGGCATATGATTTCATCTGGGTAGGGAGGTTCCGGGAAATTAACAGAGTTACATTCGTAAGCAGCTAGCGTCACAGAGGCAATGTGTGGACCCTGGAATAAAACACAAAATAAATATCAATCATTTAGTTTATTAAGAAGAGGTACGCTTTGACCAAACACAGAACATGCAGGTAAGTGCACAATTCACCCACAAAAATCTTTACTGGGTGTGGGTTTCATACATCACTCCAGCTGGGAAATAACTTGCCCTGAGCTTCGAAAAGCATATATGCAACCTAAATGTATAGATAATACTTGCATTCTGCCCATCCGCAAAGCTTTTTTAATTGTCAGCAAGAAGGAAGAACAGTGCATCACATTGAGAATGAGAAGGTTACAACAGTAGCCAACCTTCAGAAAATAAACAGAGCAAAAGGTCTCAGGTCACAAGAGTGATAGGACTAGAAACTGTCCAAGTGTACATGTAGTCCAAAAATAACCAAAGTTCGACTGCTTGTATTCTAGGGCATTCCATTTGAGTGCCAAGTCCAGGATGAGTCTAATTCAAGCCATCAGAAAGATGCAAAAGAAGTATTCACCTTTGGCCGTAGTCTCCAGATGTACTCAACAATTCCAAATGGAAAGGTGCATTAACACCGCACCATTATAAGTTTGCCTTTAAGAATGGAAAAACCAGTTGTGCCCTTCCTCTTCGCCCTTTCATTGGAGCCTCCCGCGGCCTGGATCCGGCGTGACCCTGTCATATGCGGTGGTCAGCGGAGTGGGAGGATCACATTTCGCATAACGCGGATGATATTCTCCTCCCCTAAAATGTCTCTCAGATGTGCTTTAGACATCTTCACATCCTTCTGCAGATTTTCTGGCTACTCTATCAATTCGAATAAATCTTTCGTCTACACGCTAGGTGGCGATGCTCCGGCTCTCCCCAGAGATTGTCCAATAGAAGTGGTGAAGGATGGGATTCGTTACCAAGGGGTATTTGTCACCACCAATCCCAAGCTCCGCTACGAGAATAATCTGCTCCCGCCCTTAAAACGCCGGCTGCATGATGTTGCTAACTGGAGGGCGCTTCCTCTCTCGCTGCTCGGCCGAGCTGCCCTTTTTAAGATGATGTCCCTACCCCGCTTCCTCCATGCCCTACAAAACTATCCCGCCCCAGTCCCCGTGAGGTATTTTAAAGAAATCGAAGCTTACAGAGGGAGTTGTTATTGGATGGGAGGCCTAGAATAGCACTCAACAAATTAGTTCTCAACTGGTACGATGGTGGTATAAGTCTCCCGGACAAAGAAATGTTATTGGGCAGCCCACCTTGCCGCCATTAATCAAGGTACATTCCGTACACCGGGTGACCCGGGCTTTGCCATGGACATGTGGCTGCTGCCGGATGGGAAATACAACAGAGCCCTGTATGCGAACCCCAGGTAACTTCCCTTCACCGGACCCACCAGGCACTCTGTCCATATTTGACATATGGTAAACAGAAGTCTAGGTTGGGACCGTAGACTGACGCTGGCGACCCCCTTATGGAATTTGGAGCAGCTCAGTAGCTTACATTCCTCTAAGGGTTTTGACAAGTGGGACCTTATCGGTACCTCTCGGATAGGTGACCTCTGGGTACAGGGTGACATGATTCGTTTTGGTAAGCTACAACAGCAGTTCGAGCTCTCGAACACAGAGTTTTTCCACTACCGGCAGGTCCGCCACGCACTGGTCACAACTTTAAAGAAGGGTTCCCTCCTCCCAGAGTTCTCCCCACTAGAAGACAGGTTATTGGATGGGTTGCTTCCACAGAAGGCCATATCACTAACTTACAAAAAGCTGATCAATAGCACACCAGATCCCCTTGATAAGCTGCATGAGCCTTGGGGGAGGGATGGCTTAGTGCTTGATGATGAAGAGTGACGAGAAGCGGTGGCCTCCCCCGTGAGGGCCTTATGTTACAGGGCCTCAGCTGGTCCGCATGGGAAGAGGGGAGGGGGACGCTTGTAGACGACAGTGTGGCCAGGTGTGCACCTTTATGCATAATTTTTGGGAGTATGAACAGATTCAGAGGTATTGGAGGGGATACACGAGGTCATGAGGGACGTTCTACACAAAGATATACATCCAGAGGCCAAGAGTGTTAGTTTAACGTTTGGGAGCCCACTGACTTGATAGGGGCGTAGAAACTGTGGGCCCCCCTGGGAGCTATTGTTGCCAAGAGAGATATAGCTCAGCAATGGTAGGGGGCAATATCCCGACACTTTCCACATGGAAAAGAAATCTTGATTGGTTCATGTTCAGAGAGAAAACAGTTTATGTAGCAAGAGGCTGCCCAAAAAAATGGTCTCTTGTGTGTGTCAAATAGAACGTTACAGGGGAGATATATGTGTCGCACGGACGGCCCCCGTCAAGAATCAGTGTCCCCTTGATGCGATTCCCAACCCAGGTGCTGTTTTATTGTAATTGTCTAGGATTCCCAGATTCATTGCCATGCAAACTAATACTTTTGTTTCCCTACATGTCATATGCCGAATTATTTGTTTATTTTACCAAAATTAATAAAAAGATATTTAAAAAAAAAAAAAGAATGGAAAAACACTGGGGACATTGAATGTTATTTTCAATTAAATGTTAGCTTTTAATTTCAAAGTCCATCACATATACTGAATGTTAGAATTGGGGGTCTCTGGTTGGCACAGTGTAGCACTGGCGACAAGCAGGGACCCTCTCCTCTACGTCAGGGCAAGGGATTTCTCCCAGAAATAACCCCTGCTCACCCTCTAGGTAGTGTGGCGCAAGCAGTCTAGGCTAAACTCTGGAGTGCATAGGGTTAAACATTTGCAGTATCACACACAATCACCAACCCACCACACAATGACACCAAACTGTATTGGTATGAAAATATAACTTTTATATATTTTTAAAGCACGCTTGTAAATACAGTCTTTGTGATTCCAAAAAGCGGTTCTCTCCCCACGCCGCTGCTGCACACGAACGGCGGCGGCTGGGGCTTCAGGGCAACTTCTCCTTTAGGAGCAGTGGGCAAAAGGCAGAGTCCGGTCTTGCGGTGCAGTCCGCAGTTAGGCAGGCGACAGGCACGGTGCTGGGGCCAGCGAGGCTGGTCCTGGCGATGTTATCTGGGGCCTGCCAGGAAGCAGATGCGTTGCTCGGCGGGACGGGGTGCCAAGGGCCTCCCAGAGGGCGCAGTGATTCCTTCAGAGCGCACTCAGCTTTTCCTTAGGAGCGTTTACCAGGCAGATGCAGATCTCACGGCAGCTTCTCTTTCCAGGGGGGGGTAGCGCCCACTGTTCCTGGGGCGCAGTTCAGGGGGCAAGTTCCACAGCAAACCCTTGGAGATCTTTATAAAAGTTTGGCACAAGTTGAAATAAAGCAAAGTCTTTCAGTCTTTCTCTCCTGCTCTCCTTCAGCAGCAAGGCACCCACCACAGGCCAGTCTCTTGGGGTCAGAGTCGGTACTTCTACATGCAGCTTCCAGGGTCCTCCTCTTCAGGCAGAGCTTCTTCTTAGCGCAAACAGGATCTAATTTACAAGGAGCAGGGCTCCTACTTTTATACAGAGTTTTCTTTGTTCTCCCAGGCCAGGGGGGCGTTTGCATAACTTCATTCAGTCTCTGAGCACTTGTTGGGTGTATTCTGGTTGCTGCTTTCAGTCTGAGGGGCAGGCACATCAGACGCTCCACAGGAGGTGGAGCCAGTATTGTGTGGACAGGGGCAGCTAGGAGTACCTTGTTGACAGTGCTTCACCCTTCCAGGGCCAGGTGTCGGGCTGAGTCATCAGTCGCTCCCCAGGAGGTGGAGCCAGCATTGTGGTGGCAGAGCACAGCCCTATTCAGAGTCCAGGGGCACTCCCACCTCCCACTAAGGTGTAATCCTTGCATTCACCACCTGTCATCCCCCAGCCCTGTCACTCACATATCCCAGACAGTCAGATACACATCCTAGCAGAGGCGGGCTGAAATGGTTAGGCAAGCAAATGCTAACTTTCTAAAAGTAGCATTTGCAAACACAGGATATTAAAATAAACTTTACTAAAAGAAGTATTTTATTATTCTGAGTCCAGGCATACTAAACTTTATTTTTTACCATGTTCCCTGAGCCTGCTGGGATTATAGAGTGTACTAATTCCAGCAGCCCATCTGGCCTAAAGGGAACAGGTAGCCTTACAATAGTGAAAAACGAATTTGGCAGTAATTCACTATTAGGACATGCCACACTCACCAGAGCATGTCCTACCTTATACTTACAATGCACCCTGCCCTTGGGCCTACCATAGGGGTAACTAATATGAAGTTAAGGGAAGGTTTAGAGGCTGGCAAGTGTGTGCACTTGCCCAGCCAGCATGACAGTACCAGACTGCACGCAGGTTCTGCAATGGCAGACCCTAGACACATTTTAAAACGCTGCTTCTGTGGGTGGCTCAACCAGCGCTGCAGGTCCACTAACAGTATTGGCATTTACAAGCCCTGGCACTCCTGGTGCACTTGACTAGGGACTGACAGTGAATCCAATAAACCAATCATGGACATCAATTACAGGTACACTTTGTACAGGGAGAGCATATGCACTTTAGCACTGGTCAGCAGTGGTAAAGTGCCCAGAGTCCAAAACCAACAAAAACAGGTCAGAGGAAATATAGGAGGGAAAAGGCAAAAAGTTTAGGGATGACCCAGCAGGAAGGGCCAAGTCCAACACTGAACATTATTTAAATGTTTGCGGACTCCCTAAGTAGGTATCGCGTCCTCAGGGATCCACAGACCCCAGGTTACAAACCACTGTTTTAGATAGTATCACAGGCAAACTGAGAGAAAACGGACCTAAAAATGTGCCTAAGGTGTGAAAGATGCCCCCTTTCCCTCTGAATTCATGCACCTGCTCCTAGTTCCCAGGTCCTGAAAAATGGAATGCAGAATTAAACTTCTTCCCTAATGCAGAAAAAGTAATTAGCAGACTGGGTGCCCTTCACAAAGAACACACCCTGCACAGTCACTAAGAGGGGGATCAACAAATTCTCAGAATGAGAAATACCACTGTTCGTCCTCTTGCTTTATAGGTATTGTGTCTCAAAATGTTTCTTGCAATTCATTGAATGTCCAAATTAGCCCTCAGAATGGTTCCACCGCTAAGCTTCAACCTCCTTCATTGTATCGCTAGACTTTTGTTTCATAATCAAATTTATGCAACTTAGTAGGAATATCTAAAAACTGTAAACTCAGTCTTTTTAACCACATGCGCGCTGCTTTGATTCTGCTGGAATGCTGACTTTTTTAAAAACCCATTGTTCATGACGAGCTGGGCTCGTCATCAGTGTTTGAGGAGGCTACACCATGACGAGCCCAGCTCGTCATCAGCCTCGAAGGGGTTAAGGCATTTTATTAGTTTTCCATGACAATTTAAGTTGTTTATAGTTATACCTTTTTCTTCACAAGAACCAACAGCAGTCCCTTGATATACAGCTGAAAATCCCCACCATATCCTCCCCCCACACCTAACTGCAACCCCATTTACAATAAGCAATATTAAATCATCCACATATACCACACTGCCATGCTATATCTATGACATATGGTCCAACACACCCTCAAACCTGTGTGACCATGGGAGGTGTGGAGTGGAGCCATGTTCTAGCTGGGTCTAGAAGGGTATTAGTGCGACTACAGGGGGAGGAGGGAAGTTGGGGAGGGGGGTTTCCAACAGACTTTTTTTCACATGTATAGCTGTAGCCTCATTTTCCTTTCGAAAAGTCAAAGTCAGGATGCTTTGTATTGATTGTGCAGAGGTCGCTGGGGTACAGTGCCCTGCTCTACACTTGTCATTTGATGAATAAAATGTGTTTAAAAAAAAAAACCTGTGTGACCGTGTTTGGTTCTGTTGTGTAGTTCCTACAAATCTATATAGGATCTGTGGGTTTAGACAACATAAACTAAGGGATTGGTGTCCAGACTTATTCCAGACACCCCCAGAGGATATGTTAGTCTGTAGACCAGCTAGCTCACAGTGCCACTATAAGCCCCACAACCTTACCAAGGAGCAAGTAGGTTCTGGCAACTATCGAACATGTCAATCCTTTTCCCTCTGGGATTGTGGAAACAATACAGTACTTTTTGCTCATTTGGTCTCAAAGAGCTATACAGAATAAACGGTGAGGACGTTTTCAATAAGCATTTATTGATCCAGCATCATTCTAGTGTAGAATATGTGTGCTGCAACAACTATTAGTCAGAAACAAATGAATATGGTTATAGGCACCAACATAGTAAATGAAAGGTAGGATTCCTACCATGGTGCTAAAACAATGAATATATGCAGGCATATAGATACATGGCAGTGATCAGGAGTACTCCTAAGATGCAAACCCTAACAAATGTATTTAAGTGTACCTAGCATGTATGCATGTGTATAACCGAGCATCTCCCTAGGAAGGATCCAACCCCATTACCCGATGGGAGAGAACAAAGGACCGCGTCTAGGTCTCGAGTTGGACACCCACGAGGGATGTCAGACCACTGCGTGCATGAGTGTCTGCGTGCAGGGACTTCATCGTATCGTGTCATCATGGAAGCTTAGCCTCTGGTTTGCCCAGCGAAGATGCAACATTTATATACCCAAAATGTACCCTCTGGGGTTCTTCTAACCAGATGTGGCATGGTCTGTCGGCCAGGGAGGACGATAGTGGTGAGTTTTGTACAGAGTTATAATGCAGAAGATGGTTATCCTGCTGTGATACTATGAATTCTCATGCATAATAAATGAGGCTAGTTCACACATCATTTATTCGGCACCTAACTAGGTAAAAAGTCAGCACAGTCATGTAGAGCAAGGTAGTACAAATGTAGGTAAAAGGTTGTGCAACTACCTAGGCCTATATTGGGGTACATTGGGACTCATAACAGTTAATAATATATAGTCAGCCTCCTGAGAGCTCAGGGTCAAGCCAAATCCTAGGTGTTATTTTGTAGATCGTCAATGAAAGGTTTTCCAAATGGGATTAAAACTGTATAATTTCTCAAATCGTGTGTCAGCAATTCCATCTCTAAGATTGACCATAACTGTCTAGACCAACTGAGAGTATTGGGAGGTCTGGTATTTTTCCATTTAAGCTCTATCCCTGGTTTGGCAGCTCATAACATAGGAGTTTAAGTGTCAGGCACGCCAAAGAATCTGGTCACATTCTCAAGACAGTCACCAAGGACTAGATATCAGGAATCTTATCTTTAATATGGCGTACAACCTCTTCCAAGTAGATTTTCAATTCCCAACAGATCCACTATACATACAATGCTTCTCCCTCCATGTCACATACTCTTTAGCATCTGCGCTCTGTGTGTGGGTACATGTGCTTCAGTTCGGAAGACGTTATATACTAACTTTATTATCTTTAACCAGAGGTCTCAGACTAAATAGAGCTGGTACGTTCCTCCTTACTCTCCAGTGAAAGTGCCTCACGCACAAGTTGAAAATATCTTAGCAATTTTCTTATCTAAACCAAACCCTCCTGTACAGGTTTCAAAAGATTTGCTTTGGGGGGGGGGGGGGGGGGGGGTAGAATAGAAAAGTCCTCTTAGCATATAACAGTTTCCAGTTTCTGTGAGAAAGTGCCATCTTTCTTGCACACTCATCTTTCTTGACTGAGTGTGCCCTGGGCTCCTGCCAATGTAAATGTAAATGTACATGTATTTATATAGCGCAAATCACTGACCGAGGTCGGTATCTAAGCGCTTGCTTAGGGAACCCGTCCTGGTATTCCCCTGTGAGATAACCCCGGCAGGGTATCCACAAGGTGAAAACCAGGCATCCCGCCGCGAGGGGCCGTTGTGGAGATTTAGCAAGCTATTGCCCAGAGTCGCAGAGAGTGAACCAGTGAGTCGAGAAGGCACTGGAGCGAGAATTATCGAGTCTGTGGAATTTTTTAGCCCAAGACCCGCCGAGGCGGGGAATTGAACCCTGGTCCAGGGCCGATCTCAGCTTCCGGGTCTGCCGCCTCTAACCCCTGAGCCACACTTCTCCAATCAGGTGCCCAGAGCCTGTGTTCCTTCCCCAAAACTGTATTGAAGCTGAAACCCCATTGGCATCTCTGGCCACATGTCAGCCCCTGGTAAATGGTACACTAAGTGCCCAGGGCATTGTGACCAGAGAAGACTCCGAAGGGCTGCAGCACGTACTGTGCCACCCTTTGGGGCCCTGCACCCCGACACCCACACCCTGCCTTGGCAGACTGAGTGTCCTGGTGCAGACCTAAACAAAGTCGATATGGCACACATCTCTGTGTGCCATGCCCACAAACCCACTGCCCTGGCATACATCAGTCACCCCTCTAGCTGGGTGTCCTATGCCAATGGTGTGGGCACAGGTGCATGAGCCCTGTGCCCCTACTGTACCCAGGGCCATTCCTGGGCACTGTAAGTGCAGTAATGCCATTAAGAGTATATGGTGCTGGGAGGTTGTCATTACGAACTCCACAGCACCATAATGGCTACACTGAAGACAGACAAGTTTGATATCAAACTTCTGAGCACATTAAACCCACACTGATGCCAGTGTGGGATTTAATGTAAAATGCACTGCAAAGGGCATCTTAGAGATACCCGCTGAAACCTAACCTACAATCCACGTTTGGTCTGAGAGGCTGCCTAGGCTGCCACACAGCAGACATGGGTGGAGAGCCCCCGCTCTGAGGCTTGCAACAATGCACATCCTGGGAGAGGTGCTAGGCCTCCTCCCCCAGGATGGGCAGGGGGAAGCTTCAAAGGCATACCGCCTTTGTGAGCTTTTCGAGACCACCTGCTGTACTCAGCAACTGGCCCCCACCAGTTCTGACCCCCACTCTGGTGGGAAGACTGGCGGGAAACCCTACGTGAGGAAAGGGGGTGTGCCAGCCTGTGCCAACTCCACCCCTCAGGTGGGAGAGGCGAGGTGAAGCACAACTCCGGGCTCCGGCCATCTTGAGGATGGCGAGCCCTGCCCAATCAGAGTTACGCTCCTGCCCCGCTCCATCCAAGATACAAAACAGACGGGGCTTTATAGGAATTAAATAATACATTTATAATCACCTAGTCTACCCAGTGTTATTCCCATTATTAGCACCCCATTATGAATTACAATATGTATCTTGTGTTGGTGTTGACAAGTAGGCGAATGTAACTATTAGTTTGTCCACTTGTTTATCATTATTCAGGACTGTTGACCTCTAAACTAATTCTTTTGAGGCATTGCATAGTTGTCTTTGTGATTTTATGTGACAATCCTTTTGTAAGAAAAAATTGTTTTTGTTTTGACGTGTGTATTTCATTGTATTGAATGTATGTATGTATTTGTTAAATATATTGGTGTGTTTTTTTGATGACATAAGGAAAATATTTTTTCAAAAAAATTGCTTTATAAAACATGAATTAATTCAACGTAATGGTTGTCCAACCTAGTAATTTATTTGACTAGGCGATGCATTATTTGTAAATTCATCCTGCTCGGCCACTTGTTTTTGTTTACCCAATAGTTGCGGTCCAGGCCGGTCAGTGATAGGACCCAAGCCCTTTTTGTTTTCCCACAGGAGAAGAGCAGGATAGAGGGTGTACTCACCCCAGGACAGGGACCTATTGGTCCCTGCCCTTCCCCTACCTGTAAACCCCTAAATATAGTATTTAGGGGCTCCCTGAACCTTCCTTCCTCAGATCCCGATTTCGAAAACAAGAAAGAAGACCAAGAAGAAGAAGAAGAAGAAGAAGAAGCCCTGCCATGCAGCTGCTAACAAGAGGAGGACACCAATTGACCTGGCCCCAGCCCTACAGGTCTGTTGATACTTAAACCTGCTCCTGCTAAATCCCGGCATCTCCTGCGGACAGTAACCCCAAGAACCCCGGAGGACCTGCCACAAGCAGTGGCTATGCTCAAACAGTAATACCCCTGGTGCCAGCCAGGAACCGCGAATTCAGCCCACTCTGCACCCGCTGAGCCAGGCCTGTGCCTAAATGGACAAAGACCCTGAGGATGTCCCCCCGACGATTCTGACCTGGAATCAGTGCCCAATGACCCTCCTTGATGACCCTAACGACGCCCGCAGACTCAGAATCAGGGACCCTTCCTACCACGACAAGCAGAGGGTAAGATTTCCCAATGTCCAAAGACACCCCTGCACCCGGCGCCCCCCGGCCTCCTGTGCCCAACTCCGGGGTGCCTACCTACCCTCCAAGATCCCAACGTACCCCTCGAAGTGTTAGTCACTCCAGAAGATCCAACGCCCCAGGGCCTGCAGCTTTTGTTCAATTTTCAAGACCTCCATTGAATAACATTGAGAGCCCGACGGCTCAAAAGCACCCAGCACCCAGCCGCCCAAGTGCCCTTGGCAGTGCAACTTGTGTCCTATCCAGTTTCCCCATTTGCCCTGAGCAAATGACCAGGAGCCCATCTCTCACAGCCGCGTGGCTTGCTAGCCAGCAGCCACCAACCGAAGGCCCCTTGCCTCTCATTGGTTAACACTGGGCCTAACTACCTCTGCACCCGGCTGCCCCTGTGCCGCTGAGGGTGTACTAACTATACCTACCTGACCCTGGGAGGCCCCTGCGTCTATGCCCAGAGTACTGCCAGTCGAGTACTTACCTAAAAGCTGATTACTCACTTTTCTTCCATGGGCTAACATTGACTGGTTTCACTTAGAAATTCTTCTAAGTGTGGAGTTTAGGAACTTTACAATATTCACCTAAAATCAGCCGAGCAACGAATTCCGATTTACTCACCTGCTATCAGGAGAGACCTCAGTGCTGTATCTTTTAGGCCAGCACAAACCCTGAAAAGTAATTTTACCCGTACTTACCAGTAACCTGAATTTTCTTCTGTAGGAAACCATGGACTGTTTTCTTGTGAAATTTCTTCTAAGTGTCGATTTTTACAAACTACAAATATTCTTTAAAAATCGTAACAGCTACCAAAACGTAATTACTTACCTGTTTTAGATAGAGGTCCAAGTGCTGAACCTAGGAGTCCAGTATTGGATTACAAAAGGGACGTGAACATACTTTACCTGCAAATTGAATTTTCTTCCATAGGAAACCATTGACTGTTTTTCTGTGAAATTACTTGTCGATTTTTGCAAACTACAAATGTTCTTTAAAAATCGTACCAACTACCAAAACGTAATTACTTACCTGTTTTAGATAGAGGTCCCAGTGCTGAACCTAGGAGTCCAGTACTGGATTACAAAAGTAACGAAAACCTACTTTACCTGCAATTTGAATTTCCTTCCATAGGATAACATTGGTAATTGCAACCGAAAGTGTCAACTTTTAAAATACAATAATATTCCTTAAAAATCACTACTGTAACCAAAACGCTTTTGCTTAACTGTTTACAGCTCATGTCCCGGGACTGAATCTAGGATCCAGTCCCGTGGTTAGAAAAGTATTCTACAAAGTAATTAATTGCATTCAACTAAAAATTTCCATTGAGCTCAATGCTGCATTGTGTTTGAAATTGTGTTGCCTATTGCAACAGACTAACTATTGCATTCAAAAAGTCTATTGCCCGTTTGAAAAGTATTTAGCTAAAGTAACTCATCCTGAGAAAGTATATTTGGATACCTTGTTGGTTCTAAAATAAAAACAACTATATCTTTTGATTAAAACAATTGACCTAGAGTTCAGTTCTTGAGTGTGTGACCATTTGCTGAGTGTGTACAACAAATGCTTTACACTGTGCTCTCATACTGCCTTACTGCTCGACCAAGCTACCACTTTAGAGAGTAAGGTTATATCTAACTTTAGCCTCTGCCAAACCTCTGGGGACTCTATATACACACTGTACCTTACTTTGGTCTAGTATATCTAGAGCCACTTTCCTACAGTTTCCCCATTTAGCATCCTGGGAATCCTCTACCACTGGTGTGAATTCTCTGTCCATTCATTTTAGAGCATGTCCCAGGTCTCTATTAGCTGCTGTATATATTCAGAAACATAAGCTACCCCTGGCCTACAATGTTGGAGAATTAAAGCAGGTCCCAGACTGGTCTGCACAATAGGGGCCTCCCCACGTGTGTCCAGTATTCTTCAGTCATTTAGTGACCATTCAAAATTGATTCTCAATTGGGCATAAAAAGATCATATGCCAAAGAGCGATATCATAAAGAAAAAGCAAAGTGGAAACTCTCCTTGAGAAAAAAAATACCGAACTTTACAAAAAGGTCTGAACTAAGAAGCAGATGTTTTAGGACTAGAAGTCAAGGGAAGGAAATACTACTTCAGAAATATTTTTTTAAGAGAAAATTGTTCCTACAAAGGGAAAAGATCTGGTAAAACATCCTTGCTCCATAGAGCAGAAAAGTAAAAATCTGAGACAATGTAGCTACTAGGACACTTACAGCGCTCATATTGTTTTACAGTCTTTCAGTTTTTAATTGAAAGATATGTTGTCCAATTACACTTAATAATGAAATAAGAAACTCCGAAAATGCTGCATATGATCTATTTTTTTTAAGTTATACCTATTTCATTTTAAATATGTTCCAGGATCCCAAGGATAGGGAGAAATTAACATGCATGCATTGCAGATCAGTTTGTCCTTGACGGGGAAACTTCGGTTCAAGGTGAACCTCCAAAGATTTGTGCTACCTCTGTTTAACACAGTCTCACACACACACATTTCTTTAATCTGGGTCCCAAAGTACTTACTGCTTAACATAAAAATAGTAAATCCATTGGAAAGCCTTCTCATCTGAGAGATTGCAATACATGCAAAATGTTGCTAAGTTTGTAATGACATTCAAGTAGGGGACATCAATATTCCCTTTGACGTGAGTTCCTCAATATTTGTGCAAAATAAAAAACTGTTTTGTGGTCGCTGACAAAGGGAATGGAGCCTCCAATAAAAGAATGCTAAATTATATTTAGTAGAAGCACATCCCCTTGAAAAGGTCTCTGACCCATGCCACCCGTGTCAGTAAGCGGAGTAAACAGACAAGCAGTGTTAGGATCGTTTTGGCAAGAAGTTTTTCTGATCTGCTAAAATATTTTCCTGAGGATTTTTAGTACACAAAGGTTTTGTTCCACTGTACTGTAGGTGTGAGCCACAAGCCCCTTTTCCTACAGTGTAAGTGTAAGTCTTTCTTTGTCTCCTTTTTTGTGCTGAAGTGCATGGTGTAAGAAGGAACGTAAATGTGTTTAGTTCTGGAAGATTTTCATGAAGCTGAGGAGGGGCGAGCAGGAACGATGTGCTGCTCACGTTGGGAGTTCCTTTCTTTGTATGTAGCTTAAGCCTATTAAGAAATTATAATCTTTGCACCTACCAAAGTACTACTTTTTCTGTCAGAGAAGACACTTTGAATATTACAATCCCCTCAAGTAACTAAAGATGGGTCAATTCATTTCAGTCTTCTTAACGACCATAATTTCCTGAGTTAGCATGAGCTGTGGCTAGATCATGGTGACTGCAGGCACCACTGGACCTAGACTGAAACCCCAGCAAATGGATTGTGCTTTAGGTACCCTTTAGCCCCATCATCACAGGCCCTCTTGACACAACTTTTAAAAGGTTACCCTAGGAGGATGGGATAAGTGGCAGAGGTGAATTTTGTGGAACAGAGAAGAGAAGGGAGAGTCTAGAACATAAAGTATTGATTATACGTTTCTTCCACTACATATTTCATAAGTAGAGGTCTTGTATAGCTGAAGAAGGCACAACAGCCTCCAAGACGAGCTGTACCTATGGGGCCTTGCAGCTGGCATTTCATTTATGCACTTCTCCCATTCAGGGCAAACAGGTTCAGGATGAAACTAAGGACAAAGAAGTTCAGGTGGAGAAAAGGTGCTGTGTATTTAAATGTCAGTTCTTCCATGGATGAGTTCGCTACTAAATAGCAGAATGTAGAAGCAGTGGGGAGTTTGACCACTATAACCAGTTCCAAGCGCAAAGAAAGGCTCGGTAAGCACCCCGGGACAGCAGTAGTGCTAGGATTGTTATTGCTGTCTCACCTTACGACAGCCCTTTTTTAATTGAGATTGTCTGTGTAGTAAATAAAATAATACACCTTAGTGTCAAGGTGGCTAGAGTAAAGATACATAGTTTCTACAAGTGTTATATAACAGTTTTAACGACACATCACGCTTTACAAAAAAATAAGAAAATAATTCAGTGTTACTTTCCTCTACAATGGGTTATTTTATTGAGCTGTAGAATGGAACATTGACAAAAATGCCATTAAGAGATATTAGGCAGATTGCTGTTGTATTTATCAGTCAAATTGGCTATTTTGGTCTCGACCCGAAAAGAATGGCCGTTTTGCAAACTTTGAACCCTTTTTTAGGTCGAGCCTAGCTATTGCATAAGCAATCGCTATGCGAGATTATAATAAGGGAAAAGAAAAATCTACCAACAAAGACCTCTGGAATGCGGTTTATGGCCAGTGCATGCGAGGCATTCAAGCGCAAAGCTGGCATCTGGACTGCTCTCGCCAGCGCGAGCTCCCTCACTTCCTGCTCCCCCTCTTACAGCAATTAATTTTCGTTATCGATCAAACCCATATGCTCGTTCCCTCCCACCCTTCCTTTGATGTCTACGTGCTGTCTTTGTGCGCCTCTATCTGTCTCTTTCTCGCTCCATTCCACAGCCTCTGAATTATTCACCACTTTCCTTCTTGCTCTCGCAGCCCACTTTCACTTTATCTCTCCTTCTCTCACTGCCCCCCCCTTTCTGTCACTTCTTCACTCAGCCTTAGAATTATTCCATCGTTTTCACTTTTACCCTGTCTCCCTCTCACATTTTCTTTCTCTCATTTCGCTCCTCTCCTCTCTCCCTCTCTAACTCACCTATCTCTCTTTCTCGCTCATTTCTCCATCCCATTCTCCCAAGCTTTCTCTCTCCCTCAGTCTCTCCAGCTTGCTCTCTCGCTCTATTCTCTCCCACTCTCTCAGGGGCACCACCACATTACTCGGGGACACCACCACACCACTCAGGGACACCATCACACCACTCAGGGACACCATCACACCACGTCACTCGGGGACACCACCACGTCACTCGGGGACACTACCACGTCACTCGGGGACACCACCACGTCACTCGGGGGCACCACCACGTCACTCAGGGGCACCACCACGTCACTCAGGGGCACCACCACGTCACTCAGGGGCACCACCACGTCACTCAGGGGCACCACCACATCACTCAGGGGCACCACCACATCACTCAGGGGCACCACCACATCACTCAGGGGCACCACCACATCTCTCAGGGACACCACCACATCTCTCAGGGACACCACCACATCTCTATGGGGCACCACCACATCACTCGGGGACACCACAACATCACTCGGGGACACCACAACATCACTCGGGGACACCACAACATCACTCGGGGACACCACAACATCACTCGGGGACACCACAACATCACTCGGGGACACCACAACGTCACTCGGGACACCGCCACATCACTCAGGGACACCGCCACATCACTCAGGGACACCGCCACATCACTCAGGGACACCGCCACATCACTCAGGGACACCGCCACATCAGTCAGGGACACCACCACATCACTCAGCCCAACCACATCATCACTCAGCACCACAAAAGCATCACTCAGCACCACAACAGCACTGTCCTTCCTTGCTACCAACAAGCATTGCCATAGCCAATAGGACTCGTATTAGGAAAGTGTAAGCTATTGGATTTGTGAATAACAATGCTATTAATTTATATATTTTCAAAGCCAACACATAAAAAAAAATGTGTCATTTACAATACCAATAGCTCACACTTTCCTAATGCGAGACCTATTGCATTGCAAATGCTTGTTTCATGAAAGCAGGCCTACAGCACTGCTTGTCAACCGATCAAATCATCTTTGACAGCTGTTGTACCGCCCCTTCCGACAAGACCAGCATCGACAGCTTCCATCTGCCCAGCCATTAGAATGAGTCATCCAACACTGGCGGCAGACATGTCTTCACTCCAAAATTCAGCCCGAGGCCTGCAATTGAAAATGTCTAACAGATACTGTGAGAGTATCCTCAGGCTGTTGGAGCTAGGGCAGTAAAGCAGATTAGAAACGATTCACATTCAACAAAAGATACAGAACTCTTTGTATTTGTTTCTTTGGTATTAGTGCTGTTGATGGAGTAAAGGTAACCTTGGCTCGGCATACTGTTCCCAACTTTAAGGGCTTACTCATACTATGTACCCAAGAGTACTGTTATCACAAATCCAGATGTAATCAAGAGGCCTGCAATATTATATGCCCAAACAGGACAAACACACACCCATGACCATGAGCAAATGTGACCTAGGATTAGGGTAAACATTAATATCTCAGTCATTTCTGCCATTGAAATCCGCAGGCAAAAATAGGACACGACAGCTCTTCGCATATGTTTCGGAAAATCTTTGCAGTCATGGTCTAAAAAAGTTTATTTCCAGTCGGTCTCAGACTAATGACCTAGGGTCTATAACTGCATATTTTGTAACTGCTGGAAGCGGTGACTCAGAAAACAAGCCCTTGGTCTAGGGATGTGTGATGAGTCTGTTGTGGACTTGTACGACATCACCAGCCTCTGAGCTGTCACATTTCTGATCTTAGTCTACACGTAGGCCAGTAGTGGTTGACACTGCCTGAGTGCTTAGACAGTCTGGAAAACCATGCTCTCTCTGGGGGATTCCATCAAAAGGAATATTCCAGGCATCAACTCCTACACTTCCCTCTGAAATCGAAGTACAATAGGCTGGCTGACCCCAAGGGATTAGTGTTCCGGGAACACAAACCAAGATCAATAACATTCACAAATTCGTAGGTACTTCTTGGGCTTTTGCTCCTGCCCTTAAGTGCTTTACATGTAGGAAACAGTACTCCTTCTGTTAAGGGAAACGTCTTATGTTCCCATAGAGTTTTTTTCTAAATAAGTCATGGTCTGAGGAGCTGTAACTAACCAGGCATTCTCTCCCTATTGTCTAAGCCAATAGATGACCAGTACTGGGTGAGTGCTGTTTAGAAGTCCTGATTCCTGAAATCAGCCAAATGTAGAAACCTCCAACTCTCACACATCCAATCTCACGGCACCTCCAACAAGCGATCAAGAACTATAGTCTGCCCAAATGTCCATGGACTATCTCCACTGCAATTATATAAAAGCCCATTCTCAGCCAAACTTCACAATTGCCTCATGTAACATTCTGCTTCTATCAGCCTATATTGTTGTATTCCATCTCTTTGTCCTCCTACCTAGAAGTAGTTTCAAACCACCTTTACCTCCAAAATACCAGAAACCGCACCATAACACCGACCAGCTACTCAAACAATGGTATTCGTAGCAACTTCAAACTCTCAGGTGACACCTACAAGGACCATGAAGGAAGCCTCCCTCTTACTGCTGCACAATAGGACATTAAATACCTCATCACATCACCAATTCTCAGCAAAGGCAACTTCCTGAACCTGATCTGCTCAGCCAGCACACACATCAGCTTTTGCGCCACACCACATCTGGAATAAACCAGCTCTGCAGTTCTCAGTTTCAACCCACTACGTTCTAGTTCTGTCCATCAAGGTCAACCAAAAGTAACCAAGCAATAGTTTTACTACTTGTAGATCAAGAACTTCTCCACCAATCGACTCTATGACCAACATTCAACACTGTCATCAAAGAAAATTTCAAACAAATTTAACACCGACAGAGTGTGCATCTCACCCATACAACTTTGCAACATACCAAAATAGACCTACTCTGACACATTCTAAATTAGTGCCCTTTCAAGACTCTTCAACTTACTGAAGTTCCTTCCCTACACGGACATTCTTCCAGCTTCTGTACTGAAGGTCACCAACAGCGAGGCTCTCAGGCTACTTCTATATGGTTCTAGTGCCCCTCACCCAAGGCGTCTTCCTCAACTTCAAGTCACAACAAATTTGGCCACTGCTAAAAAATTCCAACATACATTAAGAACTTGCAAACACCCTATCACCCTGCTCAAGATAACTGTAAAAATTACTGTCATTGGGTTACATAAAAAGATAAAGCACAGCACCACATCCTTGCGATTCCACAGACACACAAGCCTCAGGTTACAAATAGCACACACTATAAGATAGGTTGCTTGGCATCATCTTTGAAACGTCCCTGCACTATGAAGTGAGGCAATGTGAATCAGACTTCAGAATCGCTAAACAAGCCATGGCCCAAACATTGGCAAAGTTGTGCTTAGCAAAGTTCAGGAAATTCTTCCGACCTTGTTAAAAAGTCTTTGTATGGACTCCTTTACTCAGAAAAAAACCAATAAATGAACATGCTTAAAAAAAGAGCAGCCTCCATGCTGGAGGTAAAAGAAAAATGTAGGCATCGGACAGGATCTCCCTCACTCTCAGAGTAACTGGTTCCCTAGGCCTGCCAATATCACCCTCAAAGTATGCTACATCATCTTCGAAGCACAAACTCAGCAGCCTATTATATTTGGCATGATCAAAATATCTGGTATTATTGTTTACCTCGAGACCAGAAAGAGCAGGAAGAAGACCTTCTGCTATGCGCTAAGTAACTCCATTCCAACTCAGATCCATGCTTCTTTTCTTGCAGAAGGAACTTATGACAGACCTTCAAGCAACTCATCTGTACGCTACCCTGACGTGGATACTTACTGGACCACCTCTATTAAAATAAAGGTCAACCATACCAGCAGGTTGACACATCTGTACACCACCTATTCATCCTCTTCCTACAAACCTAATCAATATTCTTGTCTGTGTAGCTCAAACTCTGTAGGGCACTCTGTTCCTTTGTATCTAGGTTTATCTTCTCCAAATATCTGTACACACATACAAAATAAAATAACATACGTTATGTTTAAGAACGTGGTGCCAGAGGCTACTCTGAGATATCAGATTCACAATGGCAAACAGGAAAGGACTTACAAAGGAACACACAGAGGGGGTGGGAGGCTGAGAATGAGGGTAATGGCTTTCAAGTCTATTTAATTTATTTTAACAAAGTGCCCCTATGAGCCAATAGTATTACTGTCACTTACACAACAAGAAGGTACAGAAACGAGGAAGACAGCAAACCCTTCATCAGTTTCAATGTTTGAGGTACAAAGTCCAGCATCATAACTTGTGCAAGTAATGGAGGCGCAGAAAATATGTTAAGATGATTTAGTACTGGAGGATTAAACAGAGCCTTGTGTAGATATTGACAATTGTGTCTTCTAGCCATAAACGAATCTTATCAATGAAATTGGAGAGAGCCTCGTGTACACGGTGACGGGAGGAATATATCATTTGGACTAAAGAGTGATGACATCCAAAACACCCTATATTAATCAGAAGCAAAGCTTGAGTCATTCAGTACCTACAAACTGTGCGATTTAAGACTGCAGACCTTCCAGGTCACACAGAGCATACCCAATGTTGCTGGCACATCTTGGGAGCTCAACAATCCGAAGCCACTTGTAAACAACTATGACAGAAGGGGAAAAGGGAATATAAAAATTTAACCAACCAGATCCTTACAAGAACCCTGCTCTTTGCTCATTTCACAGACTTATCAGTGCATATTCAGGCATTGGGTGATTCAGTGCTGTCCAGGGACACAGTAGTACACGTTACCTTAAGGACCCTTGTGTTCCAGGGGAGGTGTGAAACTTGCTACACTGAGAAAGCACATGGCAAAGTCTGAACACACACAACTCAGAATATTTTTGAAGGCAACATGGAGAGAGAGAATTACTCACAATAGAACATATTAGATATTTAATAATGCATTATGAACTCGGTCTCCTCAGCAGATGGCTAGCATACTTTGTTCCTATATAAAGCGACCTTGATATAACTGTGAGGGCTTAATCTTCATGCACATCATGAGCGCTGACTGTGGTAGCTTCACTTTAAGTATCAAGAATAGTATTTAAGTTTGGTATTAAAGTCTCAATTTCAGCAGTCTCAGTCTGATGGTGGAGCCTTAGTTTGAGTGTCATTGTTTGGATAGAGAAGTCCCTTGCATGGTCCCCCGCACCAGAAAGACCAGATCGGGAGGCCGCTCCTTCTCCTTCCTCGCAGCCAAAGCATGGAACGCCCTTCCGCTCCACCTCAGACAGACAACATCGCTCCCCATCTTTGCAAGAAACCTCAAAACCTGGCTCTTCGACAGACACACTCCTTGATGGAATGGAACCTGCACCCACCCCCCCCACTCCCCCACCCCTAGCGCCTTGAGACCCTTACGGGTGAGTAGTCGCGCTTTAACAAACTCCTGATTGATTGATTAATGGACTTGAGTGTCCAGACGCAATGGTATCTGGATCCTTGGTGTAAATTTTTGCTGTCATGGGCGAAAACGGATCATACTGGTCCACCATGACAAGGCCTGTCACACAGACTGCGGTCAGGAGGGGTGCCCAAAGTGCTATCCTCATAGCGGTAAGCAGCACAGACGCAGTGGTGGCAGCATACCGTGTAGTGATCAGTAGAAGTGAACAGGCCTTTTTACCTACCGCGCTGGAGTGAGACCTACAGGCTCAGTCACAAAGTTCTGCTGCTGTGTGCTTAACTCACTCTTGGCCTACATCAAGTCAATATGTAGCGCTGTCAAGTCAAGTCAGAAAATTTATATAGCGCACTACATACCCAGAGGGTTTCAAGGCGCTTAAGGAGGGGTGGGGAATTACTTGTCAAATATCCACGTTTTAAGTTGCTTTCTGAATGATAGGTGGTTCTGGGTAAGGCGGAGGTAAATGGGAAGTGAGTTCCAGGTTTTAGCTGCCAGGTAGGAGAAGGATCTACCTCCCATGGTGGTCTTGTTGATGCGAGGTACAGTGGCAAGGGCTTGGTTGGAGGATCGAAGCTGGCGGGAGGGGGTGTAGAAGGACATTCGTGTGTTGAGGCATTCTGGTCCGATTTCGTAGAGTGCTTTGTGTGCGTGGGTTAGGAGCCGGAAAGTGATCCTCTTATTGACGGGAAGCCAGTGGAGGTTTTTCAGGTGACCAGAGATATGTTCTTTACGTGAGATGTCTAATATGAGCCTGGCTGAGGCGTTTTGGATTCGTTGGAGTTTTTTCTGGATTTTAGTGGTAGTCCCGGCGTAGAGGGTGTTTCCGTAGTTCAGTCGGCTCGTGACCAGAGCGTGGGTGACCGTTTTCCTAGTTTCGGTGGGGATCCAACGAAATGTTTTTTTGAGCATGCGGAGAATGTTGAAGCAGGATGAGGAGACGGCGTTGACTTGTCTGTTCATTGAAAGTGAGGAATCCAGGATGACGCCCAGGTTCCGTGCGTGGTCTGTCGGGATGGGTGCTTTTCCAAGGGCTTCTGGCCACCAAGAGTCGTCCCATGCGGAGGGGGAGGTACCTAAGATGAGGACTTCTGTTTTATCTGAGTTCAATTTCAGACGGCTGTGTTTCATCCATTCGGCTACTTCTTTCATTCCTTCGTGTAGGTTCGTTTTGGCGGTGCTAGGGTCTTTGGTGAGTGATAGGATCAGTTGAGTGTCATCCGCGTAGGAGATAATGTTGAGGTTGTGTTGGCGGGCGATGGCCGCGAGGGGGCTCATGTATACGTTGAAAAGGGTGGGGCTGAGTGAAGATCCTTGTGGTACGCCGCAGATGACTTCAGTGGCCTTTGACTTGAATGGTGGAAGGCGGACTCTCTGGGTTCTTCCGGTGAGGAACGAGGTGATCCATTCCAGTGCTTTACCTTGGATTCCGATGTTTCTGAGGCGCTGTAGAAGGGTGCTATGGCAGACTGTGTCGAAGGCAGCGGAGAGGTCGAGGAGGATGAGGGCGACTGTGTCTCCATTGTCCAGTAGAGTTCGAATGTCGTCTGTTGCTGCGATGAGGGCGGTCTCAGTGCTGTGTTTTGCTCGGAAGCCGGATTGTGAGGGGTCGAGGGATTTGTTGGCTTCGAGGAAGGCGGCGAGTTGGTTGTTGACAGCTTTCTCGATGACTTTGGCCGGGAATGGAAGGAGCGAGATGGGGCGGTAATTTTTGAGTTCGGTGGGGTCCGCTGTGGGTTTTTTGGCAGAAGGGCGCTGAGTTCAGCGTGTTTCCAGCTTTCCGGGAAGGTGGCGGATTTGAAGGAGCAGTTGATGACGTCTCGGAGGTGCGGTGCTATGATGGAGTCTGCTTTGTTGAAGATGTGGTGAGGGCAAGGGTCTGTGGGGGATCCTGAGTGGATGGAGTTCATCAGGCGGATGGTGTCCTCAGTGGAGATAGGGTTCCAGTCATTAAGGGTGTTCGAGGGGGGTGAAGGTCCAGCAGGTGGTTGGGAGGGTTGGTCTCCGGGTTGGTTGTCGAAGCTGTTGTGGATGTCTGCAATTTTGTTGTGGAAGAATGAGGCTAGGGAGTCGCAGAGTGCTTGAGAGGGGGTGATGTCGTTAGAGTTGGCCGCGGGATTAGTAAATTCCTTGACTATGTTGAAAAGTTCCTTGCTGTTGTGGGCGTTGTTATCTAGTCGTTCCTTGAAGGCGGTTTTCTTGGCCTTTCGGATCAGTTGGTGGTGTATGCGGGTGGCGTTTTTGAAGGCGTCCTTGGTGCTGGTGGTTGGGTCTTTTTTCCAGGCCTTCTCAAGGGAGCGGCAGAGTTTCTTGGATTTCTTAAGATCATCGTTGAACCATGAGGCCTTCTTGCTGCCAAGTTTGCTTTGTCGTTTTTTCAGTGGTGCTAGGATGTCGGCGCTGTTGGATAGCCATAGGGAGAGGTTGGTGGCGGCTTGGTCGGGGTTTGAGGAGTGGGCTGGGGGGTTTAGAAGAAGCGATGAGGAGATCTGGTCGATGGTGATTTTGTTCCAGTTTCTTTGCAGAGTTGGTTTGGGGTCGTTGTTGGGTTTGGGCTTGTTGTAGGTAAAGTGAACGCAGCTGTGGTCAGTCCAGAGGAGAGCCGTAGTGTGGCTGAAGGAGACATGATTGCTGGAGGTGAAGATAGGGTCGAGAGTGTGACCTGCGATGTGGGTGGGGGAAGTGACCAGTTGTTTAAGTCCGAGGTTGGCGAGGTTGTCCAGAAGGGTGGTGGAGTTGCGGTCGTTGTTCTTCTCAAGGTGAAAGTTGAGGTCTCCCAGAAGGATGTAATCTTTGGAGGGGAGTGCGTGTGGAGTGATGAAGTCCGTGATGTCCTCACTAAATTGTGCGCGGGGTCCTGGTGGTCTGTAAAGGAGGGTGCCTCTGAGTGTGGTCTTGGGGTCGATGTGGATCTGGAAGTGAAGGTGTTCAGAGTTGGAGAGATTGATGTCAGAGCTGGTTGAGATGTGGATGGATTTCTTATGGACGATAGCGATTCCTCCTCCTGTGTGGCCGGTACGGTCCTTGCGTATGATCTTATAGTCTTCTGGGATGGCCATGGTGATGTCTGGGGCGGAGGAGGCGTTCATCCATGTTTCTGTAAGGAAGGCGACGTCCGGAGAGATGGTGTCTAGTAGATTCCATAGGTTAATGGCGTGCCTGTGGACCGATCGGGTGTTGAGCAAGATGCATTGTAGGTGGTTGGGGTCGGGAATCTGAGGTGTGGTCGTGGCGGAGTTGTTGACTGTGCCGATGAATTTGCAGGAGTAGCATGAGAAAGGTCCATGGGTGTGTCCAGGAGCGGCTTGGACGCAGTTGGGGGAACGGTCGGGGTTAAGGGCTAGGAGGGAGGTGGCATCGTAAGTAATGCGGGAGGGCTGGGCAATGCGAGGGCCAGGGGCTCTGACGCTGGGCGCGGTCCAGGCGCGGACGGGCGTAGACGGGCTTACCTTTGGCGCACCTTCGGCGCGAATGGGGCGCGATCGCTGCGCGTGAACGCTGCACGCGGGAGCAATTGTCATATATGGATAGTGGAGGGGGAGGGGCGAGGTCGGCTCAGCTGGGAGGCGGGGCGGGCACACGAGGGCGACAACAACTAACAAAATGGAGGCGGAGGAGGGAGCACAGCGGAGCGCTAGAGGCAAACGCGCTACCAAAGTAAAAATCACAGAATTAAATCGTCAAAGTTCAAATGAGGCAAAGCGGCAATCAGGCAGATAGCAGGCAATACGATTTGGCAATATTACAAGCAAAGCAGAATAACGATACCAAATGTCTCCAAGGGACACTGGGAGCGACCACTCAGCTCGAGGGAGAGGAGCGAGTCACGGCGTCCTCAGGTAGGGGAGCGCTGTTTCTGGTCAGTGGGAGGTCGGCTCAGCTGGGAGGCGGGGCGGGCACACGAGGGCGACAACAACAAACAAAATGGAGGCGGAGGGGGGAGCACAGTGGAGCGCTAGAGGCAAACGCGCTACCAAAGTAAAAATCACAGAATTAAATCGTCAAAGTTCAAATGAGGCAAAGCGGCAATCAGGCAGATAGCAGGCAATACGATTTGGCAATATTACAAGCAAAGCAGAATAACAATACCAAATGTCTCCAAGGGACACTGGGAGCGACCACTCAGCTCGAGGGAGAGGAGCGAGTGTGTATGCATGTGTGTCTATGAATGGTAAGATACATGAAGACTCTAGTTTCCATTTTGGGAGATCAATGGCCGACTGGAGGAGCCTGCAGAAGCCGAGGGATCCCTCTAGATGGACTTGAGGATTGCTGCATTCCTGTGAGTTTGGTGGAACACACACACTGGATGAAGAAGAGCTAGGCTCTTCAGTACACTTCAAAGGGTGCTCTTTGATCCAGAAAGGGGTCACTGGAAAGGGGCCTGGGCACGTCTTCGTAAGGAAATGGTGCTGATAAGGGACTCATAAATAGAGTAGAGCCGAGGTCCTTGAATAATCTTTTGACACACATTCACTGTGGCTGACATCCAGGTGTGACCCTCTAGTCACTCCCATGACCTGTGTTGTGGAGCTAACACATGTGAAGTAGCTTCTGCTCTGACAGATTGCTTTCTGGATGAAGGACGTAGAAGAGGGAACTTCAATTTGAAGCAGGCCCCCATCACAAACCTAAAAGACTCAAATTCCAAATAACATTTTGTATCTGGAAATAGACTAAACTTATGGGAGCTCCAGGTCCCCGAAATAGTCAAAGTCAAGGAGCTAGTTGGGCTGTGTGAGGAGGAGTAGCTCTGTAAGACTTCTGCTTTTGACCAGGGCTGGAGGCTAAAGCCTGCCAATCTCCCAGCTGGGCCAATCGGACATCACCCAGGGACACCTGCCCCTGGACCACCAGTACCTGCATGTTTGCCAGTACCAGTGCGCCCTGTGAAGAGGAGAGGACTAGAGAGATCCTGGCGAGTGGATCACTGAAGCACAGTGTAAGAATACAGCTGATGCAACAATCAGATCATTGCCTGTAAGTGGGTACAAGTCGGAGACCCCTGTATGCCAGAGGGGGCCACCGTGAAGATAACCATAGTCTGTATCACTATCTTGCCGCTTGGGCCATGGTCTATGTGCAGAGTTTAGTCTGCTACCCCCATAGTCCAGGTGGGGCTGCTGTGAAGATTACTGTCATCCCAATCAGCCCCCGGATATCAGGAGTCAAAGGCTTTAACTTAAACGGTTGAGTCCAGTAGCTCCTGCTTGCCCCCATAGCCTTCTAAAAGGGGTTCTGACATGGGTGCACAGCATGAGAGCTAGCTGGGAAATGTCAAAATCAAATCAAATGTATTTATTTGGTTTAGTTCTCTACTGAGAACAACAAATAGAATGATAAAAAAATAGGATTACATTTTATAGACAGCAAAAATTATAAACACTTCTAATACAATATTAAAAAAGTTTTAAAAAATGTAAACAGATTATAGAATACAAATTCATTGGGAGGGGATTTAAAAATGGAAATCAAACTGTACATTTGTAAAGTTAAACTTTGAACTGGTTTTAATAATCGCTTTCTAGCAGCAACTACAGTAGGGTTAGGACCACTGTTCCCTCTAGGGCGCGCGCGCGCACCGCTCCTGACCTCCGCGCGCACCACCTTGCGTGGAGCGCGCACACGGTCAGGACGTCGCGCCGCCGGCCGCTTTGAAAGAAACGAGCGGCGCGAATGAAGCGGAGCATGTAGGCATGTAAGTAAGGAGGCGGGGGGAGGGCTTGTGGTGCTATGAGGGAGTGCGGGGCAGACTCTAGCCTTTTGTTTAAGTATTGATGTTAATCAGAGCCCCTTCACGGGCTCCGATTAACAGCAATACTTAAACAAAAGGCCAGAGTCTGCCCGCGCTTTCCTAACAAAAGCGTAGACAGTTTCCAAACACAGCGTGTGTTTGGAAACGGTCTACGCTTTTGTTAGGAAAACGCGGGGCAGACTCTGGCCTTTTGTTTAAGTATTGCTGTTAATCGGAGCCCGTGAAGGGGCTCTAATTAACATCAATACTTAAACTAAAAGCCAGAGTTGCTGGGGAAACAAGCGGAACAGGAGGCAAAAGGGGCACAAAAACAGGGAAAAACAAAGTGGGACAGACGGCAGAAGGGCACCAAAAACAAGAGAAAAACGAGTGGAACACAGGACAGAAAGGGACAAAACGAGTGGGACAGAGGGCAGAAGGGCACCAAAAACAAGAGAAAAACGAGTGGGGCAGAGGGCAGAAGGGCACCAAAAGCGAGTGGGAGAGAGGGCAGAAAGGCACAAAAAACGAATGGGACAGAGGGCAGGAGGGCACCAAAAACGAGTGTGGCAGAGGGCAGAAGGGCACAAAAAACGAGTGGGACAGAGGGCAGGAGGGCACCAAAAACGAGTGGGGCAGAGGGCAGAAGGGCACCAAAAACGAGTGGGGCAGAGGGCAGAACGGCACCAAAAGCGAGTGGGACAGAGGGCAGAAGGGCACCAAAAACGAGTGGGGCAGAGGGGCACCAAAAACGAGTGGGACAGATGGCAGGAGGGCACCAAAAACGAGTGGGACAGATGGCAGGAGGGCACCAAAAACAAGTGGGACAGAGGGCAGGAGGGCACCAAAAACAAGTGGGGCAGAGAGCAGAAGGGCACCAAAAGTGAGTGGGACAGAGGGCAGAAAGGCACAAAAAACGAGTGGGGCAGAGGAGTGAAGGGCACCAAAAACGAGTGGGACAGAGAGCAGGAGGGCACCAAAAACGAGTGGGGCAGAGGGGTGAAGGGCACCAAAAACGAGTGGGACAGAGGGCAGGAGGGCAGGAGGGCACCCGAAACGAGTGGCATTTGGCGCCGCAGACACGCGAGGTTCAATTCCTGGCGCACATAGCCATGGTTGCAGCGCACAGAGACCCTCCACTACCGCACAGAGAGGAAAAAAATTAGAGGGAACATTGGTTAGGACAAACAAAATATGGATCAGATCTTGGATTCCTCCTTAACAGAGGTCACATAAGCTATTGTCATTATTGTTGTTTGTCCATTTACAGGTAAAAGATTTGAGAGGGAGGATCCCAAACCAAAGTAAAATCATACAACGCCGACCGCGCCATGTGTGTAAGAAAGATATTGTTGCCTTTGTTTGAATTCAATTGACTCAGCATATAACTTATAAGATTGTAGTTTTGTGCAGTGCTGGAAATCAAGATCGTAACTGATCCTTGGAGTCATGTGTTTCAAAAAAAGTTTTAAATGTGCCGGGGTCCAAGTTTTCAGTAGATCAGCTGTACATTCTGACAACTTCAGTGCAAATATAAAATTTCGGTAGAAATCTTATTTAGAAGTTCCTTCCTCAAAAATTTCCAGTTTTAGTAGAGCTCTTAAGGAGCCTTGTTCAGCATGTAAAATGTTATCTGCCCATCGAATGATACTAGTGATTCCTCTGGCGAATATACTAGTAAAACAAAACTCAAGGCACAGGGCTTGCATGAGACATTTTGGTTTGTTTTCGAAGAATCTTGCTATCTTTGACTTGTATTGGATACCATTGATTTATAGGTATATGCTCGAGAGCGTATGAAAGAACTGGAGGGATCGTAATGCTAAAAACCTGTAAAAGGGTTGAGAAATGCCTATACCCGGTAGAAGAGTATAATCTCTGCAGCACCCTAGCATGAACATCAGCTTTGTAAGCCAGGTGCTGGAGGTGGTAGTGATTTTTTAGGGTTGGAGTAAAAATACGACTTAAATAAATATATTCTTTCACTATTTCTAACGATTGTCCTCCCAAGGTCCAGTTATAGTTTACGTATCTCTTATTTCCTCGAAAAGGACCAATTTTTGTTTTTGTTGTATTAGGAACCAAAAAATGTTGTTCTGCATATGACTCAAGTGCGTGCAAGTTCCTTTGAAGGCCAAACGGAGTAGGGTCGAGAATAATCACGTCATCCGCATACATCAGAATATGAATTTTATGTTGTGATATTTTCGGAGGGAAATTAGTTATCTGCTTAAAACAATCTGGAAGATCACTAAGGTAGAGGGAAAATATTAGAGGAGCTAAAAGACACCCTTGTCTTAGGCCATTCGATGTTTTAATTGGGGATGTGAGGCCCTTCTCTTTCCCCAATAATACTGGGCACCAAGTTCCGGAGTGGAGTGAGACAATTATATGTAATAAGTTATCTGGGATTTTTTAGCTTAAACCACAATGTTGGTCTGTCCACTCTGTCGATTGCTGTTGAAAAATCAACAAAGACAGAATAGACCACCTGTGATTTCGAGACCACATATTTATCATTTATTAGTTGTAACATCGCAATGTTTCAGTTACAAAATGATTTTTGCGAAACCCAGCTTGATTAAATGGATTTGATCCAGTTGAGATGGCCCACTCCTTTAGGTGTTCCAATGCACTAGCTGCGAAGATCTTTCCTGTCGCATCGAGGAGGGCGATCTGACGGTAGTTGCCAGGGGATAGTCGGGAGGCCCTTCTTGTAGATAGGAATAATTATACTTCCTTTCCATGATTTCTGAATTTCGCCGGTGGCGAAGCTATAGGAAAAGAGGGCAGCTAAAAACAAACTCCACTCCTTGGGGTTCTTTTGAAGCACCTTTATTGGGATGTGATCTGGTCCCATTGCTGCGGATGTCAACTTTACAGAAATGTTTGAATTCTTTTAAAGCATGCTTGGAGAGAGTATGTCTGAAGTAGTAGGCTTTCAACATTATCTTAATATTATATTCAATGGCTTGGGCAAATGATGAAATTGAGAATCACAGACCTGCAGTGGCGTCTGAGGCATATTTTGGATCATTTGTATCATGGTTGTTCTGTTTAATATATAAAATCTATTTTGCAATTTATTGATTACCTATGAATTAATCTAAGCACAGAAGTCTCCTACCCTCCCAGAGGTTGCAGTTCAATCACCTTAAAAAGAGCAAGACTGCTGTGGTGTCCTCTGCTTTCCATCTGGTCAGCCACAGATTCCAGGTTCTGGAATGTGGTGAAGGTTGCCTGGGCAATGTTTGAACTGAAAGACAGTTATCATTGTCTTACTGCTGGATGGGGTTTCAATGTTTGCTTCTACCTAATAAAGTCTCTCCATCAAACTTCATCTGGCTACAGAAGTTACTTCCAGAGAGACTAACTTTCACATTTTGGCGACTATGACCCACACTTCGAACTGAGACCCCAACAGTCACAATTTTTTAAGAGAAGTGTCATCTCTACTTGACGAAACGTTTTATTCTTACCTGCATTTGCAACTTCTGCCTCTCGTCACTTTCATGATCTGTGGTGCCTCCGGAGCTGCTCAGCATTCTGCCGATTTCCCCAGTTTTCAAGGAGGAAGATTTTGAAGTGTTTGGCAAGTTTCTCACGTCGAGAGACGTTAGTCGCTTCCTGAGCCTGCAGTGCTGATTCCTGTTCATCTACAGTGAGGTACACCTGCTGCAAGGTACATCCGCTGCGCGTTAGTGACTCCAATTCTTTATGACTTCTTCGGACGTCGCTTCTTGCCCGCTTGCCTCCGCCTGACCTACGCATCCTTGCCTGACTCTTTGGACCTACTCGTAGAGGTCAATCCATCATTACGTGCGTGCAGAGTGGCAATTTTCTTGTTTCCATTGACGCTCGTCTGTTACGTGAGTGGAGCGTGCTGCGTATGTGTTGCTGCTTTGTCAGTTTCCTTGGTGACAAGGATATTTACATCAACGCCAATTAAGTGCTTAAAGACTCGCTCACTTTCAACGCTGAGCATCTATTTGAAACACCACGCTGACACGTCAGCATTTTCAGCATGTCAGTGGATTTTAAGCGCCTGGCCAAGTTACTTGTTTGTGATTAATCATTCACAAACTCGCAGCCATCTTATTAAAAATGACACTGGCACGCACATTATTCTCAGCGTGCCAGTGGATCCTCGCTTCTCAGCTTTCACAGCATTCAGCTGTTTAAAATTACTGTGTGTCAGTGGATTCTCACCACTTTGTCAATAAACATTTTAGAACGCTGATACACACAGCATTCTCAGTGTGTCAGTGGATCCTCGACGCTTAATAAAAAACGCTGACAAGCACAGCTTTAACAGCATCCAGCTATTTTGCAAATGCTACTTACCAGTATGCATCTGTTCTTGGCATGTAGGGCTGCTGACATTCATATCTGTGCATAGATCGCCGCCTAGTGTTGGGTCCGGATGATTGCACATTGTTGTCCTGGAAGAGTCTTCGAAGTATCACGAGATAGGTGGCTCCTCCCCTGGACTACAGTGCGCATGGGCATCGCCTCCATCCCCAGATTGTTTTTAGCCATTGGCAGAGATGGAGTGAACTATGTGAGTGATGACCATGCTATGCGTGTATATAAGAAATACTGCAGCTGCTACAGGCGCCGGGGAGGAGGGCGGGCGATATGAATGTCAGCAGCCCTACATGCCAAGAACAGATGCATACTGGTAAGTAGCATTTGCAGTTCGAGGCATGTGGGCTGCTGAATTCATATCTGTGCATAGAATACATAGCAGTGCTCCCCTCATTGGCGGCCACCCGTGCCAGCTGCAGCAGTTTGAAAAAGTGTCTTGAGAACAGCCTGTCCAACAGCTGCCTGCTGTTTGGAGTGTACGTCTACGCAGTAATGTTTAGTAAAAGTATGTGTGGTAGACCATGTGGCTGCCCTACAAATATCTTCCAAAGGAATGTTCCCAAGGAAGGCCATAGAGGCGCCCAACTTTCTGGTGGAGTGGGCTCTCGGTGGAATTGTGAGAGTGCGTTTAGCTTTAGCATAACAGATCTGAATGCATTTCACAATCCACCTAGCAATACCAGCTTTGGAAATAGCGTTACCCTTGTGGTGTGAGGCAAAAGCAACGAAAAGTTGCTTGGTCTTTCGAAAATCCTTTGTCCTGTCAACGTAGTACATTAAGGCTCTTTTAACGTCAAGAGTGTGGAGCATCCGCTCCGCCAGTGACTCGGGGTTTTGAAAAAACACTGGCAACTCGATTGTCTGGTTTAAGTGGAATTGAGATACCACCTTAGGCAAAAATTTAGGGTTAGTGCGGAGCACCACCCTGTTGGCATGGACTTGGAAAAAGGGCTCTTGGATGGTGAGTGCCTGCAACTCACTAACCCTCCGTAGCGATGTAATTGCTACCAAGAAAGCCACCTTCCAAGTTAGAAACTGAAGCTCACAAGAGTGCAGTGGCTCAAAAGGAGGACCCATCAGCCTTGTAAGAACCACATTGAGGTTCCATTCTGGAGCTGGTGGCGTCCGTGGTGGAATGACCCTTTTGAGCCCTTCCAGAAAAGCCTTAATAGCAGGAACCTTGAAAAGTGATAGGTGCCGCCTATTCTGGAGGTATGCGGCCATTGCAGACAGGTGAATGCGGATAGAAGAATACGCTAAATTGCATTGGTATAGATGGAACAGGTAACAAATGATGTTCTGAATGGAAGCATCCAGCGGGTCAATGTTGTGGTTCGCACAATAAATGACGAACCGCTTCCATTTAGCCGCATAACATGCTCTAGTAGTGGGCTTCCTTGCCTCCCGAATGATGTCCATGCAATCGGGGGGAAGATTGAGGTAGCCAAACTCTAGGACTTCAGGAGCCAGATCGCCAGGTTGAGCTGTTGCGGATCTGGGTGCTGAATGTCGCCATGGCTCTGCGTCAGAAGGCTGGGAGTGAGGTGAAGCCTTTGATGCGGTACCACGGAAAGTTCCAGAAACGTGGTGTACCATGGTTGGCGAGCCCACGTTGGAGCAACCAGGATGAGAGTGATCGAGTGTTGCCTGAGCTTGCGTGCCACCAGCGGAATCAGAGGTGCTGGGGGAAAAGCGTACGCAAATCTGCCTGACCAGTTCATCCACATCGCATTGCCCTGCGATTGCGGGTGTGGGAACCTGGCGGCGAAGCTTTGGCATTTTGCGTTCTCCCTTGTGGCGAACAGGTCTATCTCTGGATGACCCCACTTTTGGAAGTACGGTTGGAGTACTGATGGATGTATCTCCCACTCGTGCATTTGATGGCTGTGCCTGCTGAGCAGGTCCGCCATCTGATTGTCCTTGCCTGGGAGGTGCTCCGCCATGAGGAAGATGTTCCTCTGAATGGCCCACTTCCACATGCTCTGAGCTAGATGAGACAGCTGCGGAGAGTGTGTTCCTCCCTGCTTCTGAACGTAGTACATGGCCGTCATGTTGTCCGTCCGGATCAACACGACCTTGTTGCACAGGTGTACTTTGAACGCCTTCAGGGCCATGAAGATTGCCATCAGTTCCAACACATTGATGTGCATCTTCTTCTGCTGTGATGTCCATAGTCCCTGCACTGTGTAGTGGAGTACATGCGCTCCCCAACCCTGGAGAGAGGCGTCCGTTGTCAGGATAATCTGTGGCACTGGCTCTTGAAACGGTCGGCCCTTGCAAAGGTTTTGTGGATTCCACCAATGCAGAGAGTTGTATGCCCGACCGCTCACCAACACTAGGTCTGTTAGTTGCCCATGAGCCTGAGTCCACTGACGTGCTAGGCACTCCTGGAGCGGACGCATATGTAACCTCGCGTGCGGGACGATGGAGATGCAGGAGGCCATCATGCCTATCAACTGCATGAACACCCTCGCTGGGAGCGAGTGCTGTGGTCTGAATCGTTGGATCAGTGTCTGGATACTGGCGATTCTCACTGAGTTTGGCTGCGCAGTGGCTGCCAGAGTGTCTATTGTCGCGCCCAGATACTGCCGAACATGGGCGGGTTGGAGATGTGATTTTGGGTAATTCAGTGAGAATCCCAGATCGTGCAGGAGATGAATGGTGCGGGGCACGTGGTTTGCGCACTGCTGTTCCGAACGTGCCTGAATGAGCCAGTCGTCCAGATACGGATAGACGTGGACGTTCTGGCGTCGTAGGTGCGCCGCCACAGTCGCCAGGCACTTTGTAAAAACTCTTGGCGCTGTGGTGACTCCGAAAGGCAGAACCCTGAACTGATAGTGCTGGTCTTGGATTGTGAACCTGAGGTACTTCCTGTGTGAAGGATGCAGGGGAATGTGAAAGTATGCATCCTTGAGATCCAGCGTTGCCAGGAAGTCCCCCTGCTGAAGCAGAGGGAGAACCTGCTGCAACGTGAGCATATGGAAATGCTCCGACAGAATGTACCGGTTGAGGGGCCTGAGGTCCAGGATGGGCCTGAGGGATCCGTCCTTTTTGGGGATTAGAAAGTACAGAGAGTAAACTCCTGTTCCCCTTTCTTGCAGTGGCATGAGCTCTATCGCTCCTTTTTGCAGCATGACTTTGACCTCCTGCTGCAACAAGAGCAAGTGCTCGCCGGACATAGGATGGCTTCCTGGAGGTATGTTTGGTGGTGTGGATGTGAGTTCCAGACAGTAACCGTACTGAATAAGAGATTTGACCCACCTGTCCGTGGTGATGGATTTCCACACGGGCAGGAACTGCTGGAGTCTCCCCCCGACCGGTGTTGTGTGGTCGGGGGGCAGTGACAAGGCGTCACTGTTTGTTGGTGGTGGAGGACCTGGAGCTGTTGTTTCCACGTCCCCTGCCTTTGACGTTGTTGCCCCTGTAACCGCCTCTACCCTTGTTGGTGTATGAGGTCTGGGTGTTGCTTTTGTAATACTGCGTGGATTGCGATGCCTGACCCCTTGAGGTGCCTCTGTTACTGGAGCGGCGAAAAGAACCACCCCGAAACTGCTGTGACTGGAGGGCTCCCATAGACTTAGCAGTGTCCGTATCTTTCTTCATTTTCTCAAGGGTTGCGTCCACTTCATGGCCAAACAGGTGGTCTGGATTAACTGTTTGATTTAAGATGGTTGTCTGTATGTCTGGTTTGAAGCCTGATGTTCTAAGCCAGGCATGCCTACGCAGTAACACGCTAGTGTTTACAGCCCTGGAGGCGGTATCAGCCACATCCAATGCACATTTAATGGAAGCATTGGTGATGAGCTTCCCCTCCTGAATCAACATTTCAGCTGCCTCTTTGTACTGATCAGGTAAGTGTTGCAGAAGTGTTTCAAGGGTGTCATAGTGCGCCCTATCGTAGCGTGCAAGTAGGGCCTGCGTGTTTGAAATGCGCCAAATATTAGCTGCCTGCGCAGCAATACGTTTGCCCGAGGCTTCAAAGATCTTGGATTCTTTGTCTGGGGGAGGAGCATCACCCGTGGTCTGCGAGTTCACCCGTTTGCGTGCGTTGGATACCACCAACGAATCCAGTGGCAAGTGCCCCTTGATGTATGTTGGATCAGTGGGCGCTGCCTTGTATTTTTTGTCAATACGAGGATTGATGACTCGCGCCCGAGTGGGCTCCTTGAAGACCTCTGGCGCGTGCTTCAGCACCCCCTTGCAAAAACAACAAGTGATGGACCGAATGTGGATCAATCTCACACATTCCCGGACTGGACTGTTCCCATGGGGCACAGGGTCAGAGCTGATTTGCATATCGCCATTGTCTAACCCAGGGTGGTGTGGAGTGCAAAAAAACGATGGATTAGGACCCAGATCTTTTGACTGGGTTGAATGTGTGACATTGATCCTCATTCGGTCCATCACCTGTTGTTTTTGCAAACTCGCTCTAAGTGTACTGGGGATGCCCAGACGTGGGTCCCAGGCACTCCACACCACTGGAGTCAAGCTAGCCGGGCTGATGAGAGGTGTTACCTCGAAACCGGTCCGGTCCTCGGATGCTTGATTCCGTTCTGGGAAGGACATGGCTTTTGTTATTCGGACTGGACTGTTCCCATGGGGCACAGGGTCAGAGCTGATTTGCATATCGCCATTGTCTAACCCAGGGTGGTGTGGAGTGCAAAAAAACGATGGATTAGGACCCAGATCTTTTGACTGGGTTGAATGTGTGACATTGATCCTCATTCGGTCCATCACCTGTTGTTTTTGCAAACTCGCTCTAAGTGTACTGGGGATGCCCAGACGTGGGTCCCAGGCACTCCACACCACTGGAGTCAAGCTAGCCGGGCTGATGAGAGGTGTTACCTCGAAACCGGTCCGGTCCTCGGATGCTTGATTCCGTTCTGGGAAGGACATGGCTTTTGTAGTTCGGACTGGACTGTTCCCATGGGGCACAGGGTCAGAGCTGATTTGCATATCGCCATTGTCTAACCCAGGGTGGTGTGGAGTGCAAAAAAACGATGGATTAGGACCCAGATCTTTTGACTGGGTTGAATGTGTGACATTGATCCTCATTCGGTCCATCACCTGTTGTTTTTGCAAACTCGCTCTAAGTGTACTGGGGATGCCCAGACGTGGGTCCCAGGCACTCCACACCACTGGAGTCAAGCTAGCCGGGCTGATGAGAGGTGTTACCTCGAAACCGGTCCGGTCCTCGGATGCTGGATTCCGTTCTGGGAAGGACATGGCTTTTGTAGTTCGGACTGGACTGTTCCCATGGGGCACAGGGTCAGAGCTGATTTGCATATCGCCATTGTCTAACCCAGGGTGGTGTGGAGTGCAAAAAAACGATGGATTAGGACCCAGATCTTTTGACTGGGTTGAATGTGTGACATTGATCCTCATTCGGTCCATCACCTGTTGTTTTTGCAAACTCAGCACCCCCTTGAGCATAGGCAATGTTTTGACCGACTTTTCAGCCACTGAGAAAGTGTCAAACAGAAAATCTTCATCCACAGGGTCCGCATGGAGTTCGACATCATGGTTTGCTGCAGCCCTCTCAATCAGAGCATTGAAGGCTGCAGAGTCCTCTGTTGGAGAAGTTTTTGCTGCAAAAAGCTGCGGTTCGTGACCCGACTGAGGGTCCACCGGGTCGCCTCCAGCAGACCAAGGTTCGTTGACCTCCTCCGGATCCGAGTACGCTGGATAATTGTACTCGTCCTCCTCATCTCCGTCACCTTCCCCAGTGTTAGAATGGGTTGGTGAGAGTTCTAGATTTTGTGGAGATGCAGGCTCCCTAGGGGCAGAAGTACCCGCAGAGTCCAACTTCTTTTTGAGTGGAATACGAAAGTGTTCCAACACCGGCTCCGTGGTGATTTTCCTCTTAAGGACAGAGAGTTTGCCTGTGTCGGCGTCGATGACAACCTCTCGACGCTCCTCTTCTGCGAGTGGCTGTAGCCGAAGCTTCGACACTACCAATGACGCTTTGGGCGTCGACACCGGCTTCAAAGGCACCTCGTCCCCATGCTTTGGAACGAATGCCTTCGGCGTCTTCTTCGGCGGCAGCATGAAGCGGATCGGCGTCTGCGCCTTGGTCGTCTGCTGTGCAGGCTTCGGCACCACACTCTTCGGTTCCGGGGCCGCTGCATCCTTCCGAATTCGTTGAAGGGACTCCGTGACCTTCTTCGTCAAGGACGGTGAGGGCTGGACCGGCTCGAGCGATTCCTCCGAGGCCCGAGTCGGGTCGGCGAGTGAAGGCACGGTCTTCGGAGCCGACACGTCACCACCCTTTCCCTTGACGGCCGGAACGGCGCAGCCAGAGCCCTGGGGTCGTCTTGACGCTTCTTCGAGGGTCTTTTCGGGTCGTCGACCTCGACCATCTTCGGCGCCGACGCGGCCGCGTCGGTCGTCTTTGCCTTCGGCTTCGACACCAGGGTCTTTGGGTCGGCCATCTTGGCTTGGCTTTTGATGTTGGCGGCCATTTTGGGCTTTTTTGGAGCCTCAAGTCCCGACAGTGAGACTTTCACTTTCGGTTTCGATACCGTTGGCGTGGTCCCCGGTGGTTTCACTTTCAGTTTCTTTACCGGGAGTGGCGCCTCACCAATGTCCGTGGCCGGGCCCGTAGGCGGAGCCGTGGGACGAGTAGTAAGGTCTTGGGTAAGGCCCGAAGGCGATCCCTCGACCTGGGCCGTATCATGGGGATTGACCCCGGAGTCAGTCTGAGGGTGCTCCTCCTCTGAGCTATCCCCCACGGTGGCAATGGCCCCGTCGTCGTCCCCTACCTCTCCGATGCCTTCATCAAACTCCTCGTCCCCCGCGTCGTAGTTTTCATCATCCGACGCTGGGCTGGAGTCCGAAACTTGTAGGAAGGTGTCGTCACCAACGTCTTCCTCGAAGATGTCGTCCGGCGGGGGCGCTGATAAGTGGGCCTGGAGTCTAGCGGCCCGACGAAGCTTGAGAGTTTTCTTGCACCGGAACTTTGAGCAGGCCATACACCTGGCCTCGTCATGGTCCGGCGACAGACATTTGTTGCACACTGGGTGCACGTCGAGGTGTGAATACTTTGAGGTGCACACCGGGCACCTCTTAAACGGAGTTCGTTCCATGGTAGTAGTCTGGAGCGTCGTGTAGGCCCGTCCGCGCCGACAGCACGCGGAGGGGCAGCAAGAGTTCGGAGCTGATGAAATAACAAACCCGAACGATGGACAATACCGACGCAAGTCCTAAAGACCTTTTGGTCTCAAGTTAGGAAAGTTAAACAACTATCGATTCCGACAGAGGGAACCGAAACACATCCGAACCCAATGGCGGAAAAAAACAATCTGGGGATGGAGGCGATGCCCATGCGCACTGTAGTCCAGGGGAGGAGCCACCTATCTCGTGATACTTCGAAGACTCTTCCAGGACAACAATGTGCAATCATCCGGACCCAACACTAGGCGGCGATCTATGCACAGATATGAATTCAGCAGCCCACATGCCTCGAACAAAATATTACCGCGTGTCAGTGGATTCTCACCATTTGATCGAGACACATAGTATAACGCTGATACATGCAGCTTATATTACCATATTCTTTCGCACATAGTAATTTTTTACACTGGTTAACTCATCTTTGAGTATATTATACAGTGTGTTTCATCTTTGTTATAATACTAGTTTGCTTTATATTTTTCTCTTGCATATATATATATATTGTGTGTGCTTTACATTATGCAAAACGTCACAGCTCCGCTGTAGGAAGGTGGATATCTGACTATGGTTACCCCCAAACTTTTTGCCTGGTGTTTAGCTGGTTTTTGACTTAGTTGGCCTGGGATCCTGCTATTCAGGGCCCCAGGCTGATTGCTCTCTCCTTAAAATGGACTCCATGTACCTTAGGTGCATAACACAATTGGAATTGGTTCACCTTATAGGCCCCTGTAACAGTGTACCATAGGTACCCAGGGCATAGGTGTAGCCAAGGCCTACCAGGGGCTGCAGCATGTATTGTGCCACCCCTGGCCTGGCCTCCATATTTGACACAACTGGCTGATCACTCAGCTGGGGTAAGTTGGTGTAATCACCTCTTACTTAGGTACAGTATGCCTGTGCCTAACCCTAAACTGGACACATATGTTCCTATCAGCCACTCCTATGGAAGGCCTCATCAATCCTGGAGGCAGAGTGCTTGGAAATATGTGAGATGGTGCTCTAGCATGAGCTGAGCCTGTCTGCAGCTGTCGGGAACCACTCCCTAAGCTGTTCCGGGATATTGCCATACCATATACTCTTAAGTGCATTATAATCCTCGCGGTTAAATGCTATCTTTGGTTTGGCTTTATCAAAACATGTCGAGTAAGGTGTCATACGAATTGGAATACTATCCCCTCGCCAGTTCTGGCGACGGGGATAGCATTCCACCCTTCTAGAGGGACACGACATGTGTGTAGCCTTAACCCCGGTTAAAGTTAAACAGAGCCTCAGCATCACAAAATGGATGCTGCCACCACAGACACATGTCTGACCTCCTGCTGCTGGGAGTCCTTCCAGCGAGGAGGGCCTGGACAAAGGGTTTCCTGCCTGGGGAGGTGCGAGCACCACCCCAGACAGGGTTTTGTGTATTGGGTAGGACAGGGCTGAATAGAATCAGACATGCCCGGGGCACACAAGGTGTCCCCGTGCATAGGCCAGCCCAAACCGGTTCTGGGGCCTTCCAGCCCCAGTCCTGGCGCGGAGCTGGACAAAGGAAAGGGGGTGTAACCGCCCCCCTTCCCGGTTCCACCCAGAGGAGGGACCTAGTAGGTGATCCACCCCCTAGATTGGAATAAGAGGGGGAGCAGTGCCATTGCACAGCAGATCATCCCGAAATCAACTTAAAACTAAGAAGAAGACTGGACTTCGACATTCTGCTGCACAGAAGACTGAAGAAGAATCTCCCTTGTGGCCAAGGAGTGACCACCCTGTGAACACAGGTACCAACCAGCAACTCGACGTCTGCTTTGCCGCCGCCTCCCGCCGGAGCCCGAGCCCAGAGCCCGACAAGAACCAGATTCCCAGACCTCTCAGAGCCCGATCCACAGTCCCTGCAAAGAAGGGACCCGTGGAGGCACCGAGTGACGTGGGACCGGACCTCTTGAAAGACACCCGAAAAGCTGACTGCGCAGCTTCTGAGGCATCCTCGACGTTGTGCTTTGGGGATTGAGAACCCCCACCACCGAGCAGCCCTTGCACCGAAGATCAGCCCTCCAGCATCTCCACGATCTGCGTGGGGCCCTTTTGCATTGTGCCACTCGACGCGCCATCCCGGCCACTAGCCACGCGGCCAGCGGCCATCTTGGCGACGAACCCGAAGATTTAAACAGCAGGTCTGGTTGCTCCAGACCTACCCAAGCTCCTGTGAAATGGAGCACCCGCTCTGACCTTGCTGGTCCGAGTGAACAGCATCTTTCAACTTCTGCGTGGCTTGCATTTGCCAAGGCCTGTTTGCTCCGATCAGGTCGCCGACACCGCCAACAGCGAGAAGCCTCCGTGGGACAGCTCGTGACCGACTCCTGGACGTCCTCGACCCCGGGTATCCACGTGGCTGCAGAAAGAAGCTACCTGACAACGCCTGTTTGCACCCGACATCACCTGGTTCCACTCTGGTTCCACGGCAGTCACTGGCTAGTGACTTTGAACACTGTCCCCTCTGCTTTCAGGTCTTCACATCTACAGATCCACCCTTGGATCCACCGGAACTCTTCTCATCGAGCCGCCTGCAGCATCTCCTGCTCCAAGCACCATCGACCAGCGTGACGAAACCCGACACATCTTCGACCCTGTGCACCCGCTTCCTGTGGGTGAGGTAACTCAGCTCCGCCGGTGCTCCTGCACTGGTACACATCCCAAGGGCCTGTGTTTTAAGTTTCAGCTCCGTAGGTCACTCGGAAGGTTCCTAACTTTCTAACTTTGTGCTTTTTACGCACCATAGACTTTGTATTGAGAAGTGCGTGCACTTTGGACACTGCACCCGAGTCCCGTGGGCCTTTCCCGACTTAGTTAACTCCAGTCTCGAATAGTTCCAGCGATTCCCAAGGCCCTAGGCCTCTTCACTTTCCTCCTGGTATCCCTTATACCACTTATTTAGTATATGGTTTAGGTGGCCCCTAGGGCTCATCCATATTGTGCAACTTTTGTGTATTTTAAACTGTCTTGTGATTTAACGCTTGTGCTTCTGTGCTCATAAAGAGTCCAGGGGATTTTAATAGTTAATAAATCAATATATATTTTCAATATATATCTGTGTGGTGTCCCTTTCATTTGGTATTCAAGGGGGTTGTGTATGGTATAACAGCTGGCTTCACATGCCTTTCAGAGTTTAGCCTAAGACTGCTTTGTCCACGTTACCACTAGGATAACTGGTCTACAAGGTTGAATTACAACCATCATCATAAGGGTTGCTTGGCATGGTACAAAGTGATCACTAGAACTAGTGAGCATTATATACCAGGCCAACTTCTCACATTGGTGAGCAGCGGATTGGGATCTGAGCTTGCTGTTGTTTTACCATTACAATCTTTGAGATTATCATTTGAAAGATCATACAGGTACCTGCTAGGTACATATAAAACAAGACTAGTATACTTAAGTTCTACTGAACTTAGTTGTTGTAGAGCAAAGGGAGTAGCACACCCTAGCTACAACTACTAGATAGGTTTAGTAGGTAAACACCAGTGTAGGTAGATTGCAACACATCCACCCACACTAGAGCAATGTCTGGAGCAGAGGGTTCCACTGGGAATGTCTCTGTTGAGAGTGACCCTCCAAGGGCACCATCCAAATTTGCTATTTTTTCCTTTAAGGAATTAAGACAGCTTTGTGTCTTAAGGGGTCTGAAGACAGGGCCTTCCCCTACTACCGACCACCTAAGAGAGCTCTTAGACCAGTCTGAGACTCTAAAGCCCTCTAAAGCAAACCCCACAGGGGATGCTGAAGGAGGCCATCCTTCAGAGGATGACACTGTAGACCCCCCTGCCCCTATCATCCTGGTAGATGAGGAAGCCTCCACCACTGGAGCTCCTCAGGTAGATGTAGAGGAAGAAGAAGAGGAGGAGGAGGTGGAAAGCAGTGAGTCAGAAGATGACAGAGACAGTCAGGTGCTGGTCAGTAGACTGAACCAGGCTAACTTAAGCTTACTTGGGAATGAATCAGGTAACAACCCATTCAGACCCCCAGGTGGACTTAACCAGAAGCCTAGGAGGAGAAGGACTCACTCAGGTGACTCTAACAACTCCCATGCTTCTAGAGGTTCTCATGGTCACTCCAGGAAGGAGATGACTAGCCCTCAGAGAAGGGAACATGAGGCCAAGATGAGAGAGGCTGAGCTTAGGATCCAGAGGCAAGAGTTAGAGGTTGCCCTGGCTAAGGAGAAACTTGCTAGAGCAAGACAGCCTAGAGAGAGTGGATTAGGATCCACTGGTGGCAGCACTATCCAGAAGGATAAAGACGGGTCTTTTGATACAAGAAACCTGAGTAAGATTGTGCCCCCCTACAAAGCTGGGGATGATATCCACAAATGGATGACTGCACTTGAGAGAGCCTGCATGGTACAGCAGATCCCTCAGGAGCAGTGGGCAGCAATCTTGTGGCTCTCCTTTGAAGGTAGAGGCAGAGACAGACTCCTCACAGTTAGTGATGAGGATTCTAGAAACTACATGGTCCTGAAGAGTGCTCTGATTGATGGGTTAGGCTTAACCACTGAACAGTACAGGTTAATGTTCAGAGATACCCAGAAGACACAGACTCAGGACTGGTCTGAATTTGTTGAGTGTGCCACTAAGGCTCTGGAGGGCTGGTTGCTGGGAAGTAAGGTTACTGACTATACAGGATTGTATAATTTAATTATGAGGGAGCAAATCTTAAGTAATTGTCAAAATCAGCTTCTACATCAGCACCTGGTTGACTCTGATCTGACCTCCCCACAAGAATTGGGTAGGAGGGCAGACAAATGGGTCAGAACCAGGATCAGGCCTAAGAACCAGGGTGGTGACCAAAAGAAAGAGACTACCAAGCCTCAAGAGAAGGGTGGGGATAAAAGTAAGGAAAAGACTTCCCCAGGGCCCCAAAACTCCAAGAATGGGGGTGGGTCCCAAGACACTTCTACATCCCAGAAAAAGCCTTATTGTCATACCTGTAAACAGGTGGGGCATTACAAAACAGATAGCTGTTGTCCCAAGAATGGCAATAAGGAGAATATACCTCCAAGTAAGGCTCCAACACCTCCTGTCACTGTTAGCAGTGGTCCCCCAGGTGGTGGTAGCACCCCCAAGAATTTGGGTGGGTTTACTTTTGGAGGACAGGTGGACTCTGGCCTATCCAAGTCCCCTAACTCAGATACTCTTGTCTATGAGACTGGCATGGGGTTTGCCAATTTCACAGCTTGCCCAAACACTTTGAGCAAGTATAGACAGGAGCCCCTCATCAATGGCTTGAAAGTAGAGGCCTTCAGAGACACAGGGGCTAGCATCACCATGGTGGCTGAATGTCTAGTCCCCTCAAGGCAACTTTTACCTGATGCCAGATATCAGGTGACAAACATTGATGGCATAGAAACCAATCATCCCATGGCAGTAGTCAATCTTAGCTGGGGAGGTGTCACTGGCCCAAAGAGAGTGGCAGTGTCAGCAAACTTGCCTGTAGATTGCCTACTGGGTAATGATTTGGAAATCTCAGCCTGGGCTGAGGTTGAACAGCAAACCCATTCTAGAATGGTAAATCTCCATGGAAAGGTTAGTGGGGCTGTGATGGCTACAGCCCCAATCCAAGATGTCCTTCCTGAAAAGGTTGGGAGGGCTGAGCAAACCTCAGCCCTATCTTTAGATAACCTCCCTCCTGAAAAGAGTAGCAGGGCTGTACTAGTAACAGCCCATACCCAAACTGAGTCTCCTCCTGAAAAGGTTGGTGGGGCTGTGATGGCCACAGCCCAAACTCAAACTGATACATGGGTAGTGAAGCCTGAAATGATGGATCACTCCACCCAAACAGAGAGCATTGAGGAGGAAGAGAAATCTCCCTCCCACCAGACTTTAGGAAAACATCAGCCTCCTCAGGGAACTGATCTTACCCCTGATGAAGGAACTGACCCAGAGGTTGTTAGGCCTGGCCTGACAGAGCCTCTGATGGCAGTGGACCCTTCTCAGAAGGGACCCAGTCTGGAGCAGGTAACCTGCCCCTCTCTACCTTGCCTTACTCAGCCCAGGGCTGCAGAGGACAAGAAGGACAGTGAGACCCAAAAGGCCCCCTGTCAAATAAAGCACCCCCATCAACAGATTAGGGGCACCGAAACTAGTAGCCCTAGTGAGGTGAAAACTTTAAAAACTCCTGAGGGATCCCCCTTAAAAGTAGTTAGGGACCTCCCCCAGATGGATATTGTTGGGCACAGCCAAACCTGGGACCCTAAGGGCCCAAACCTGAACTGTCCCTCCAGTAAGCCAAACAGAGGGACTCAGCCTCCAGCTTTAGGTAGCCAGAGGTTGACCCTGAGAGCACAGTGCAACTCAGTCAGAGAAAGAAAGGCACACATGGTGGAGAGTGATTGGAGGAAGCTGAGCCCTACAGAGGAAACTCACTTCAGTACTCCATCTCAACACCAGCCTTTGACTTTGCAAAGACACACCACAGGTAGAGATTCCCTATGGTGGAGACCCTCAGATACCCTTAGGGTGAGGGATTGCTTAGTGGACCATGAGACAGGGGGTTACCAAGCCAGAGTTGGTACTTCCTTATATGGCCACTTAGGCAATATAGGCTTACCTGGTCAAGGATAGCCTTATCTCCTTTCGTTTGGGGGGGGGTTATGTAGGAAGGTGGATATCTGACTATGGTTACCCCCAAACTTTTTGCCTGGTGTTTAGCTGGTTTTTGACTTAGTTGGCCTGGGATCCTGCTATTCAGGGCCCCAGGCTGATTGCTCTCTCCTTAAAATGGACTCCATGTACCTTAGGTGCATAACACAATTGGAATTGGTTCACCTTATAGGCCCCTGTAACAGTGTACCATAGGTACCCAGGGCATAGGTGTAGCCAAGGCCTACCAGGGGCTGCAGCATGTATTGTGCCACCCCTGGCCTGGCCTCCATATTTGACACAACTGGCTGATCACTCAGCTGGGGTAAGTTGGTGTAATCACCTCTTACTTAGGTACAGTATGCCTGTGCCTAACCCTAAACTGGACACATATGTTCCTAACAGCCACTCCTATGGAAGGCCTCATCAATCCTGGAGGCAGAGTGCTTGGAAATATGTGAGATGGTGCTCTAGCAGGAGCTGAGCCTGTCTGCAGCTGTCGGGAACCACTCCCTAAGCTGTTCCGGGATATTGCCATACCATATACTCTTAAGTGCATTATAATCCTCGCGGTTAAATGCTATCTTTGGTTTGGCTTTATCAAAACATGTCGAGTAAGGTGTCATACGAATTGGAATACTATCCCCTCGCCAGTTCTGGCGACGGGGATAGCATTCCACCCTTCTAGAGGGACACGACATGTGTGTAGCCTTAACCCCGGTTAAAGTTAAACAGAGCCTCAGCATCACAAAATGGATGCTGCCACCACAGACACATGTCTGACCTCCTGCTGCTGGGAGTCCTTCCAGCGAGGAGGGCCTGGACAAAGGGTTTCCTGCCTGGGGAGGTGCGAGCACCACCCCAGACAGGGTTTTGTGTATTGGGTAGGACAGGGCTGAATAGAATCAGACATGCCCGGGGCACACAAGGTGTCCCCGTGCATAGGCCAGCCCAAACCGGTTCTGGGGCCTTCCAGCCCCAGTCCTGGCGCGGAGCTGGACAAAGGAAAGGGGGTGTAACCGCCCCCCTTCCTGGTTCCACCCAGAGGAGGGACCTAGTAGGTGATCCACCCCCTAGATTGGAATAAGAGGGGGAGCAGTGCCATTGCACAGCAGATCATCCCGAAATCAACTTAAAACTAAGAAGAAGACTGGACTTCGACATTCTGCTGCACAGAAGACTGAAGAAGAATCTCCCTTGTGGCCAAGGAGTGACCACCCTGTGAACACAGGTACCAACCAGCAACTCGACGTCTGCTTTGCCGCCGCCTCCCGCCGGAGCCCGAGCCCAGAGCCCGACAAGAACCAGATTCCCAGACCTCTCAGAGCCCGATCCACAGTCCCTGCAAAGAAGGGACCCGTGGAGGCACCGAGTGACGTGGGACCGGACCTCTTGAAAGACACCCGAAAAGCTGACTGCGCAGCTTCTGAGGCATCCTCGACGTTGTGCTTTGGGGATTGAGAACCCCCACCACCGAGCAGCCCTTGCACCGAAGATCAGCCCTCCAGCATCTCCACGATCTGCGTGGGGCCCTTTTGCATTGTGCCACTCGACGCGCCATCCCGGCCACTAGCCACGCGGCCAGCGGCCATCTTGGCGACGAACCCGAAGATTTAAACAGCAGGTCTGGTTGCTCCAGACCTACCCAAGCTCCTGTGAAAAGGAGCACCCGCTCTGACCTTGCTGGTCTGAGTGAACAGCATCTTTCAACTTCTGCGTGGCTTGCATTTGCCAAGGCCTGTTTGCTCCGATCAGGTCGCCGACACCGCCAACAGCGAGAAGCCTCCGTGGGACAGCTCGTGACCGACTCCTGGACGTCCTCGACCCCGGGTATCCACGTGGCTGCAGAAAGAAGCTACCTGACAACGCCTGTTTGCACCCGACATCACCTGGTTCCACTCTGGTTCCACGGCAGTCACTGGCTAGTGACTTTGAACACTGTCCCCTCTGCTTTCAGGTCTTCACATCTACAGATCCACCCTTGGATCCACCGGAACTCTTCTCATCGAGCCGCCTGCAGCATCTCCTGCTCCAAGCACCATCGACCAGCGTGACGAAACCCGACACATCTTCGACCCTGTGCACCCGCTTCCTGTGGGTGAGGTAACTCAGCTCCGCCGGTGCTCCTGCACTGGTACACATCCCAAGGGCCTGTGTTTTAAGTTTCAGCTCCGTAGGCCACTCGGAAGGTTCCTAACTTTCTAACTTTGTGCTTTTTACGCACCATAGACTTTGTATTGAGAAGTGCGTGCACTTTGGACACTGCACCCGAGTCCCGTGGGCCTTTCCCGACTTAGTTAACTCCAGTCTCGAATAGTTCCAGCGATTCCCAAGGCCCTAGGCCTCTTCACTTTCCTCCTGGTATCCCTTATACCACTTATTTAGTATATGGTTTAGGTGGCCCCTAGGGCTCATCCATATTGTGCAACTTTTGTGTATTTTAAACTGTCTTGTGATTTAACGCTTGTGCTTCTGTGCTCATAAAGAGTCCAGGGGATTTTAATAGTTAATAAATCAATATATATTTTCAATATATATCTGTGTGGTGTCCCTTTCATTTGGTATTCAAGGGGGTTGTGTATGGTATAACAGCTGGCTTCACATGCCTTTCAGAGTTTAGCCTAAGACTGCTTTGTCCACGTTACCACTAGGATAACTGGTCTACAAGGTTGAATTACAACCATCATCATAAGGGTTGCTTGGCATGGTACAAAGTGATCACTAGAACTAGTGAGCATTATATACCAGGCCAACTTCTCACATCCGCCATTTTCTCTCTCTTCTCTTGGTTCTACTCCTACACCTTGGAAAAAGTGGAAAAAGGTTTTCTCTCATTATGCTCGAGTTTGCGGCACATCATTAAGTGCAGAGAGGAAAACTTCACTTCTCATGCACTGTCTAGGTGCTGAGGGTCAGGAAGTTTTTGAACATCTTCCCGAGCTTCCTGACAGTGAATCCGCTTCACTTAATGAATATAAGGTTTGTTTACAAAAATTAGATTTGCATTATCTGCCTAAAATTAGCACAGTACTCGAGCATTATCACTTTGGTAGAAGGATGCAGGGACCAGAGGAATCAGTTGAGGACTATGTCTCAGTTCTACGCAAGTTAGCTTCTAAGGGCAACTTTGGCCCAACATTGGATGAACGCCTTAGAGACCAATTCATGTTGGGATGTGTTCTCGACAAGACCAGAAACGCACTTTGGCAAAAAAGACAATCCCTCGCTGCAAGAAGTGATTACCACTGCTAAGACCTATGAACACTCAAAAGCTTACGTTGAGGTAATAAAAAAGGAAACTATCACTGAATATAAAGACAGTCCTGAAGTTAAAACAGTTGTTGACAGACCTTCGAGGTTGAAAACTGTTCCACTCCGAAAACCTGTCAATCAAAGAGTTTTTCAAGGGAAATCTTATAGATGTGGAGACTCTGGTCATATGGCTGATTTTAAAAGTTGTCCAGGGTGTAAAGGCTTTTGTAAAAAATGTGGGAAAAAAGGGCATGTTACGAAATGCTGTAGATCAGGGTCTAACCAAAAATCGGGGAAAGAAATTGACCTCTTTGATGATGAATGTGAGGAAGTCATAGTTCACCAAATTTTGGCCGATAGACCTGATGGGCCATATGAGGAAGTTATCATCAATGTTATGTTATGTTATGTTATGTTATGTTCTATTAAATTTGTACAGCGCACGGCTACTCAAAGTGTCCCGGCGCTTGCTCCAGAAGGTTAGTCCACACTCCGATCAAAAGCTAAAAAAGCAGCATTTTAAATTTTTTCTTGAAGAGCAAAGGATCATGGATACTCCGAAGAGCCAGCGGTAGCATATTCCAAACCAAGCCTGCTTTACAAACAAAAGAGCTCCCACCCAGCCTATGGCGATTAGACCGAGGGGTCTGAATTAGTAGCTGATCAGACGATCGAAGTTGTCTAGTGGGTTGGAGCTTCGGTCAAAATGTTGTTCGACTCTGGAGCAAAAACGACACTTATCCCTAAAGTATTGTATGACAACAATTTACATGGTAAGGTGTCCCTGTTTAAACCGGATGTTAAACCAAAAGGTTATGGGGGTGTTCCTATTGAATTGAGTGGTTATTTTTGTGGTTCTATCAATTTCAAGGGAAGGATCGTATCTGGGAAGATATATGTTTCGGTGAAGGAACTATGTTTTTCTTGATCCTAATGAAGATCCACAGGTTGGCCTGTACGAATTACCAGTAATTAGTGTAGGTGACGAACCTGCTCACGTTCTTATAAGTGAGTTTACAGGGGTTTTTGCCAAAGAACTCTGTTGTTGCAAAAACTATGTGAATTGTATAAAATTGAAAAACAACTCCATTCCTCGAGTTACCAAAGTTAGGAATGTTCCTCTCTTAGTGAGAGATAGTATGAGGTCGGAATTGGAGAAACTCCAAGAGAAAGGGATATTTCAACAAGTTCAAACTACAGAATGGGTCTCTCACGCCGTTATGGCACGTGAGGCCAACGGAGAGGCCCGGCTCTGTGTTGACTTGAGAGAGCTGAATAAAGCTGTAATTGTCGATCACTATCCACTACCAATTATTACTGAAATGCTGTGCGCTCTGGACGGCGCCAAACACTTTTCCTCCTTAGACTTGACATCGGCCTATCACCAGATTAAGTTACATCTCTCCTCACAGGATTTGACTGCGTTTGTGACGCCCTTTGGCACCTTTAGATTGCCTTTCGGTTTAATCTCCGCTGCCTCTGTCTTTAAGAGAGTGATGGAGGCCATTCTTGGGAATCTGCAGGGAGTAAAAGTATATCAAGACGACGTGCTTATTTTTGCGTCAAATGAACAAGACCATGACATGACACTCAGACAGGTGCTAAGTAAACTTCAAGATGCTGGTCTCACTATTCTAGCTGATAAAGGTAAGTTTCATGTAAAGGAGATTGAGTATTTTGGTCATTTCATTTCAGCAGAAGGTATTAGACCAAAGTCGGGTCTGGTTAACTCTATAATCAAGTTGCGTTCACCTTCTACTAAGGATGAACTCATTAAATTCTTAGGTATGGCTGAGTTTTACCATAAATTTGTTCCAAACTTTGCTGGGAGGACTTTGGCACTTAGATCTTTGTTAAAAAAGGGGTGAGCGTTTGAGTGGTCTGAAGTTTGTGAAAAGGAATTAACAGATATCAAAAATCTGCTCAACAACGCTCCATCTCTGAGTAGCTTTAACCCTTCCAAGCCTTCTTACCTCATGACAGATACCAGCTCCACTGGAGTAGGAGCTGTCTTGTTGCAGAATTTTGATGGACTTGAAAAAACCATCTTGTTTATCACCAGGCCTTTAAGAGGCGCCAAATGTAATTATTCGGTTATAGAAAAGGAAGCTCTTGGTGTGTACTGGGCTGTTCGGAAAAGACAAAATAATTTGTGGGGTAAGAAATTTAAAGTCTTCTCTGACCACAAACCCCCTTAAGGAGATCTTTTAAAAAAAAAGGCATTGATTTTGTCAGTCATCGGATACGTAAGTGGGTAGTAGCCCTTTAAGAATGTGATTTTGATCTCACATAACTTCCTAGAGCTAGAAATGTTTTAGCAGACTCTCTCTAGGCTGGGAACTGAGAATGAGGAAAAGTGTGATGATGTTGAATGGTTTGGTGGTGAAGAACTAGAGGAGGAAGTCAATGTGTGCATTATAACTGAAGGTATAATTACGGAAGATGAATGGAAGAATGATCTTGGGGCTGATACTATTTTACAAAATGTCATTATCATGTTTAAAGGAACATGGTGTGAGAAGAAACATTGTGACGATACCCTCAAAGGTTTCTGGCAAGTCAAAGATGACTTGCAGTTGCAGATGGAGTATTGTTACATGGCAGTAAACTGGTTCCGCCTCCTGTCTTAAGAGAAAAGATAGTTAGGAACGCTCATGCCTCCCACATGGGTATTGCCAAAACCAATGAGAGGATAAGGGCAGTATATTGGTGGCCCGGAATGGACGTCTATGTAGAAAGACTTGTTTGAGAATGTGCGGAATGTATGAATTGTGAGTCATTGAAGTGCAGAACTCCACCCATGGTGATTAGGGATCAAGCTACAGCCCCTTGGTCGGACATTTGTATAAATATTTTGGGACCTGTAAGGTTAAACTCAGAAGATCGTTACGTCATAGTCTGTCTGGATATGTATTCACGATGGCTGGGGATCTAGGTTATTAATTCAGTTGAGTCCTCTGTGGTGGTGAATTTTTTTAGACAAACTCTTTGAACATTAGGGATTTCCTTGCACCATTCTGTCAGATAACAGGGTCCAATTTACATCTCAAGTATTTTGACCTCGAGAGGAATTATTCACAAGAAATATTCTTTATATTATCCACAAAGTAATGGTGTCGTAGAGAGGTTTATAATAGTTCTTAAAGAAACTTTGCAACAAGCTAGGTCTTGTGGTGCTTGTTGGGAAACTGCTTTACGAAAAAAGGTGAGGGAATATCTTTTCACCCCCCATTCTTCAACAGGTGTAGCTCCATTTCGCCTGTTTAAAGGGAGAGTTGCCAATGTTGAGATGACTCCATCCTGGATCTCATCTTAAAGGATTTTGATTGATGAGAAAGTTGATAGCATTGATGTTGGAAAGCTAGGGAAAGAAACAAAATAAATGAGAGGAAAATTCATTATGATGTAAGAAAGGCTGTGAAGGGCACTGTTATCAAGGTTGGTGACTGGATCCAAATTAGATTACCAAGGAAGGGGTCAGGTATATCCAAGTTCAGTCAAACCATTTGTGTGTTTAAACTTTTTAAGAATGCCATGCAGACAAGTGACCACAGGATATGGAATCTGAACAGGGTGGCGAAATGTTCATATCCCCACTCCACATGTGATTCTTCTCGGCTGTTACAGAGACAAAGTACTGAAAATGTTGGAGCTTTTGGGAGCTTTGATAGACCAGAAGGTTTGAAGCGTGCTCCCCTTTACTTATGTGACTTTGTTGCTTAATTTGTAATGTTGTACTCAGCAACATGTTCTTTTTTCTTTCTTTCAAGAGTAAACTGTTTTTTATATTATTCTGTTTGTTCATGGAGGGGAAGGTGGTGTGGTGTCCTCGGTCTTCCTTCTTGTCAGCCACAGATTCCAGGTTCTGGAATGTGGTGAAGGTTGCCTGGGCAATGTTTGAACTGAAAGACAGTTATCCTTGTCGTACTGCTAGATGGGGTCTCAACGTTTTCTTCTACCTAATAAAGTCTCTCAATCAAACTTCATCTGGCTACAGAAGTTACTTCCAGAGAGACTAACTTTCACAACTGCACTGTCATGTGGAAGGTGGTTGTTGAAATAGTAGGTAGCACTGCAATGCTCATTGATGGGCCATGGCCATGAAAAAACCATATTGCTTTAGTCTTCTCTTCTACTTAAAGAAATTACGCAGAACGGCTCGAGAAGGAAAGGTACAATGTAGGTGGTCCAATGTCTTACTATACAATGGCCTTTTTTGCACAATTCTATTCTGTAGTTTGGTCCACCACCACTTCCGCTAACGGACCCTAAAGGGTGTTCTGGGAAATAACTATAAATCTGGTGTCAAAATGTTTTTCGACAAATCCACTTGAGAATTTTCAGTGGGCCTTGGGACGGGTATTTAATTCAGAGCCCACTCTAACAGAAAGTATCTCAGTGAAAATATTCAAGGTTGGAGACAGGCAATATTTGTGTCTGCTTAACGATGTTCGGTACTTGGCCCTGACTGACTGCTCATTTTTGAAAGCTACAGAGAGCTAAGAATAAGAGTCAGAAATCTAGGTTTGTCATTCCCAGTTTCTCACAATACATTTTCTTGAAACACTAAAGTCAATATATTGTAGTAGTCAAAAGACATGTCTTGTTCTAAAAAGGAGACGGGCAAGAAAACATACCTCTTACATGCCGTCTCAACATTCAAGATCCAGCTCCTTAAAATCTATCTGTTATTGTGGGGTAGGGTGGAGACAATACCGCCGTGGGTGATATGCCTAACAAGAAGTACGTTGCAGGTCCTTGCCCCACACTACGCTTTTTTCTCTCCTTCATATTTTCATTGTACTATTTTGAAACAAGCATGACTGCAGTAGTAGCCAAGTATTTAAATATATATAAAAAGGATTATCTACGTGGATGGAAAAGAATCCAATTAATTTAGAGGCTGATAAAAGAAAAATATCCTGCTCTCCCCTGAATTGATTCAGAAAAGGGGGTGGTGATGAACAGAGTGTCTGAATTAAGCAGACCACTCTTACCCAGTCCAAAGATCAGGGCTTGATCCATCACCGTTATTTATCTCACTGCACCATCCCAGTTCAGAACCTGGCTATATGCAAATCAGTCTGTCCCTGGCCCAGTGCATCATGGGAACAGGGCAGACTAAACTACAAAGCCAATACTTCACCAGAAAGGAGACAAGCTACCGGGGACCGGTTTCTGGCATTTCAGCCGTCGTCGGATCGGCTTGCTTGAATCCTGATGGTGCAGTGAGAAAGGGACTCATGTCTGAGTATCCCCTGCCACACCTATAGTGGCCAAAAACGATTCAGAAAAGGGGGTGGTGATGAACAGAGTGTCTGAATTAAGCAGACCACTCTGACCCAGTCCAAAGATCAGGGCTTGATCCATCACCGTTATTTATCACCGTTATTTATCTTACTCTGAATTGAGTACCAACAGTGAGGTGTCCAAACCAACAAATGAAAGCGTTGCCAGGAACCTGAAATCACAGGGAAGTAAGCAGCTAATGCAATACGATGCAATAAGCAGCATGTCACACAACATATAAAGACCTAAGAGGCACACTGTTTTTTTGTGTTCCTGTTTTACTGGAATAAAGATATTAGATACTTACCCGTAACTCCAGTTCTCCGATAGTAGATTCTTTCCTATATTCACATGTTGAATCATTACCCTTCATCAGGCTGGGACTCTCCAGTACATGTTACTAGCAGTACACGGTGTAAAAATGGCTTTTTCATCCAACATCCGTCTATGGCAACGTTATATATATATTTTTTTTTTTTTAGCTGTTTTGTAGCGCGCTCATATACTACCAGAGTGTCCTGGCGCGTAAAAAGAGAAACAAGCAAGTGGCCGGAGGAAAAAAGTAGAGATCTAAATTTTCTTTTTACTATTAGTATTTTAATAAGCCGTTCTGAAAAGATAAGTTTTAAGTGCCTTCTTAAATGTCACAAAATTTTCAGTTAATCTCAGGGAAAGGGGGAGGGTATTCCAAGTCCTAGCCGCGGTGACAGCAAGTGATTGGCCTCCTAAACGAACTCGCTGAAATCGGGGTACTCTTAAAAAGTTACAGTCAGCTGAACGCAAAGCCCGAGTAGGGACATAGCGGGTAAATCTTTCCCTCAAATAAGAAGGGCCAAGGTCATGAACTGCTTTAAAGGCTATGGTAAGAATTTTAAAGGTTATCCTCTGCACTACTGGCAACCAGTGTAATTCCTTCATGTGAGTCCGAGTACTTTCTCTATATGGCACATTGCACAGTAGGCGAACAGTCGCATTTTGAATGATCTGAAGCCTTGCGATTAAAAAAGCCGGAGAGCCACACAGCAGAGAGTTGGCATAATCGAGCCGTGATAAAATAAGGGCCCTCGCAACAGACTCTCTTGCTGAAGACGGCAGATAAGGAAAAATCTTCCTCATGGCTTTTAGGGACCCGAAGCACACCCCAGTGAGTCTTTTTATGTGTGCTTCGAATCGCAGATCCTCTCCAAACCATACTCCCAAGTTTTTAGCAGGAATATTGACGGAGCCTGGCTGGGGAAAATCGGAAGGCCACAGAGTTTCTCTGAAGTTGGGCGCGAACTGGCCATACAGCAAGATTTCTGTTTTATCTTCATTGCACTTCATAGTGACGATGTCCTCATGATATGGAAAGGTGAAGAGGCGACGCTTCTCCCTTTCTTTGACTGGATCAACCACTGCGATCCTCATCTTAAATTTACCCATGAGTATACAAAAGAGAGTATTACGGTCCTTGACGTGACAAACAAGAGAATCTGCTCCAAACTAAAACCTTTTATAAACCGACCTCCAAAAATAATTTGTTGCACTTTCCAAGTTTCCACCCGCGCCCCCCCGAGGGAGAACCTCCCGTTTGGACAATACTTCCGCATCAGGAGGAACTGCAGTAAGAAGGATGATTTTAAGATCCAAGCAGATGAATTGACAAAAAAGTTGGAATTACGTGGATACCCAAAAAAGATTCTTGCTACAAGTAGGAAGAGAGCTACCAACCAGCACTGGGATGCTTTACTGGACTCATACCCGAAAGAAACAACAACGGAGGTACCTTAAACGTGTGCAACCACCTTCAATCCTTTGTCAAATGCCGTGAGTCGCTGTATCCAAAAACACTGGAAAATCATAACAAGCAACCAATTTAACTGGGGCAAACCCCTATTTTCCTACAAGAGAGCCATAAGCCTTAAAGACTCACTAGTTCACACTCGCCCAGTAAAACATCATAGTAGACAGGAAACAACAGTACTTAACGCCTGGGGGCTCCCAGCTGTGATGGGCCATTTCCCATGCGGGAATTGTAGTGTCTGCCACTTAACTGTACATACAAAGTTTCTAAATATCGAACCTGGGAAACAGTGGGTACAACGCAGCCACACAAACTGTAACACATGTAAGGTGGTTTATTTAATAACATGCCCTTGTGACCTCAAGTATGTGGGAATGACAACCAGACGTGTTAAATTGAGGATTTGTGAACATCGGAGTAACGTCCGATGTAAGAGGAATGCTACCAAGCTGACAAATCATTTCATTGAGAGAAATCATACACCAAACGACATGCGATGGACCATAATTGAGCATATGACCGGTGGTAATGAAAGGAGTCTGTTCGAGAAAGTACAGAGATGGATCCATCATCTGTCTAGTCACCGTTCAGGATTGAACAATGACATTTCATGGGGATCAGTGTTGCAACGTTAACAGCATGACCTGCAAAGAATGCAGATGAACAAAACACACCATACTTCTCTCTGAAAAGATCGTTTCTCCACATACTATATACAAGGGAACACTGGATATCCCTCTCTGTGTACAAATACATCCATGCCAGCCAATACAGAGCACCCTATAAGCACCAATACGCAGTAGCTTCTACCAACATGTACTTAAAAATAACATTAAAAAGTTTTGTATTTCCCTCTAATAACATGGAGTGGAGCGGAGTGTTAAGCTCGAAGACTCGGAGAGGAACAATAAAGTTTTAAACTTGGAACAACTTCTGGCCCTTTAAGTGGAAAGGAATAGAAACAAACGTCATGATACGAGAGTCACGTGACCCGCGTTTGACGTTATCTCACACCGCGGCGCCCTGGTCCGATGTTCATTCGGGCCACGGAAGTGCAAACGATAGGTTGCCTGTGGGGAGCCGCCGGCTAAAAAGTAAGTGGGGTAGCAAAGCGGGAGTTTTGAGAGGCAATGAGATTGGGAGTGAGAAAGTCTAAGCAACACGGACGTTGCGGGGAGATATTAACAGCTTTTTCACTAATCCAATTACAGATTGCATGGCGTGAAGGAAACCCCTGCCGTGCATGCCCATGACATGCGGACAAAAAGCGCATTTTGTAAGTCCCAGGAGAGGTTGTTTTTCCTTCCATGATTTTAACTAATAACGAGGCTCTCACGGGTTCTGTTACGGTTAGTCTATGATTTTAAACAGCGTGCACTGCTATTACTAATAATTATCTTTGTAGGACCTGAGGTGTGGTTCTTTTCTACTGAATAGTTTGAATATTTCGCAGCCTCAGACGAATTGCTGCGACAATTACTGTTGCAGTAAATTCACTCTTTAACTCCTCAATAACAGTCGATTTGTTGCAATATGGCAATACCAAGAAGTTAAGAAAAGTCAATTTCTTGGCAACTTAAGCACGATATATGCTTGCATATATAGTGTGCCACCATAATGGGTGTCAGCTGGTGAAGGCAAGGGTTTCGAAACACTGCCCTGTGATTTCTGTTACAAGGTATAAATGTAATCGTGATTAATATGTCTCTTGAATTACTGCTCTACTTCCTCCCTACAGATAGAACGGCCCCAGTAAATTACTGAGCGTGCTCCCACGGGTAAATCCGTGAGTAATTCACTACAATTTTTACTAAAAAAAAAAATTCACATTTATATCCTCACGGTTGGGTGCGCCTTAGCGTGTGCATACCGCCGGAGTATTACATTTACGGTCCTGACGAATGCTAAGCGATTCTGGCTCTTAAGCTGAAACATGTTGACCAATTTTTCAGAGGACTAAGGGTTTTCATTTTAAAAAACCTACCCGTTAGTCCCAAATTCACCGGTTTTTAACTAATGCTGGTTGGACTATTATTAAAGTAGTTGACAGTCACAACTACGCATTTTTTAAGTTTTGCACTCATTTATCACTTTTGGTTTTTCACTGCATCAACACACAAAAGAACCAGCTCTGCTGTAAACAGGCGTAGTAGCACACTGGGAGCACATTCGGTCCTTCCAGTGGGAACCCAATGATGAAGCATGTCACCACCAGGTTGGTGAGTGAGGGTTCTTTTTATAATGAACCTTTGTGTTCCTTCACCAGTTTTAGCTATTTTTGGTTTTCTTGTTGGTTTTCTCATTGAATTGCCACTTGAGGTGTTTTGTATTGCTCACTCTTCCGTTGTTAACAAAAGTTTGATCTTAGGGGTAAAAGAGTGATAGTCTACACCCTGACTCTTCTATTGTTTAAAGTGGTATATTGCAAGGGACCACAAGCATAGAGTGCTGCAGTTAACGTCATGCTTCTGGTGGAATAAGCCCTTACTCTCTGCTGGAGTAGATGCTCGGACTTGGTGTGACAAAAGGCAATCCAAGATGAGTCCCAACGTGCAATTCACTTGACGGACAGAGGCAACCTCCTTCTGGTTCTCGAAACGAGATGAACAAGTGATCTGATGAGGCTATATCTTTTGTACAATCAAACTAAAACCTGAGGCATCTACAATAAGTCCAATTTGGGTAATAATCTTTTTACTGACGATTGTAGGATTTTAAAGCAATATTGTAGAATGACTGGTTCATTCAACTGGAAGTCAGTAGGAACCTTAAGTATTTACCTGGGACTGATTCTCAGAATGACTTTGTCCTTATTGAACCAGAGGAAAGGTTCCTTGATGATGAATGCTTGCATTTTTCCTGCTCTCCTTGCTGATGTTCATGCTATAAGAAAAACCATCTTCCATGAAATAATTTAAAGTGTACCTTGGCTACGGGTTCAAAGGAAGGTTGACCCTCGGGTAGGTCACTTCCCCACCGCTGCAGCTCCGCCCTGCCTGAACCTCTTGCCGCCTGCTCCTCCATCCTGATCGGCGCTCTCCTGCCCCTGCTCGATCACCGCCTGTACTGCGTCAGCCCCTGGTTGTACCCCATGTGCCCGCCCGCCCCCCTTCTCATTTCTGTACCCCGAGTATTCTGTGGCTGGGTGATTGATTGTGACTGATTCTTCCCTTCTGGCTTTTTCTTCTTCTTCATCCAGCTCCTCAGCCCGGTCTTTCCTGTCGCTACCTCCCGTGCGGCCCGCCCCTCTGCGCCCGACATCGCCATCCCGGACGGATACAAGATCACCCGGAGGGACCGCGTCAACCAGACTGGAGGTGGCATCGCCATCGTACACAAGGACACCATCCGCATCACGACCAGCTCCGACGACACCTTCACCGCCGCCGAACACCTCCACTTCCAGATACACACCGACCCCAAGACCACACTCAGAGGCACCCTCATCTACAGACCCCCGGGACCACGCACACAATTCAGCGAAGACATCACAGACTTCATCAGCCCGCACGCCCTCCCCTCTGCTGACTACATCCTCCTGGGGGACCTCAACTTCGACCTGGAGAACAACAAGGACAGCAACACCACCACCCTGCTGGACAACCTCGCTAACCTCGATCTCAAGCAACTGGTGAACACCCCCACCCACTATGCCGGCCACGCGCTTGACCCAGTCTTCTGCTCTAGCAATTACATCTCCTTCAGCCACTCCACCGGACTTCATTGGACTGACCACAGCTGCGTTCACTTCAGCTTCAGAAGAACCACGACCCACCACCACCCGCAACAGGTCCCTCGCAGGAACTGGAACAAGATCACCGCCAACCAGCTCACCACCTACCTCAGCCAGAACCCTCCTGCCAGCACAACGGACCCCAACGAAGCAGCCAGCAACCTCACGCAGTAGATCACCAACTGCGCAGACGACCTTGCATCACTGAAGACCCCTCCCAGCAGACAGGGCAGCAAGAAAGCCTCTTGGTTCACCGACGAACTTAAGAACTCCAAGAAGAACTGTCGCACCATCGAGAAAACCTGGCGCAACGAGCAGACCACAGACAACATGACCGCCCTCAAGCACGCCACCCGCAAACACCACCAGCTGATCCGCACCACCAAGAAGACAGCATTCAAAGAACGTCTGAACAACAACGCCCACAACAGCAAGGAACTCTTCGGCATCGTCAAAGAGCTCTCCAACCCCAGCGCCGGAAACAACGACATCACTCCCTCGGAAGACCTCTGCGACTCACTCGCCTCGTTCTTCCACCGCAAGATCGCCGAAATACACAACAGCTTCGGCGCACCAACCACGCACCCTACCACCGAACCAACGGCCCCCACCACCACCACCCTCTGCGCCTGGACCCCGGTCAGCACCGAAAAACCATCCGCACGATTAACACCATCCACTCCGGATCCCCAACCGACCCATGCCCCCACCACGTCTTCAACAAGGCCGCCTCCATCATCGCACCCCCAACTCCGGGACATCATCAAGGCCTCCTTCAACACCGCCACCTTCCCGGAAAGCTGGAAGCACGCCGAGCTCAGCGCCCTCCTGAAGAAGCCAACAGCGCGACCACAGCGACCTCAAGAACTTCCGCCCCATCTCGCTCCTCCCTTTTCCTGCCAAAGTCATAGAGAAGACCGTCAAGAGACAGCTTGCCGCCTTCCTCGAGACGAACGAATCCCTCGACCACTCGCAGTCCGGCTCGCGAGCCAACCACAGCACCGAGACCACCCTCATCGTAGCCACTGACGACATCAGATCCCTGCTCGACAACGGGGAAACAGCGACTCTCATCCTCCTGGACCTCTTCGCAGCGTTCGACACTGTCTGCCACCGCACCCTAGTGCAGCCCCTCAGCAACATCGGAATCCAAGAGAAGGCACTGGAGTGGATTATCTCGTTCCTCGCCGGAAGAACCTAGAGAGTCCGCCTCCCCACGTACAGATCCTAGGCCACCAAAGTCATCTGCGGCGTACCACAGGGATCATCGCTCAGCCCCACCCTCATCAACGTCTACATGAGCCCCTTCGCAGCCATCGCACGGCAACACAACCTCAAAATCATCTCCGACGCCGACGACACCCAGCTGATCCTCTCCCTCACCAACGACCCAGCCACTGCCAGAACCAGCCTACACGAAGGGATGAAAGACGTCGCTGAGTGGATGAAGAACAGCCGCCTGAAACTGAACTCAGACAAGACGACAGTCCTCATCCTGGGGTCATCGGCCTCCCCCTGGAACGACTCCTGGTGGCCCCCTGCCCTGGGCACCACTCCCAAGCCAACGGACCACGCACGAAACCTGGGCTTCATCCTGGACTCCTCCCTCTCGATGACCAGACAAGTCACCGCCGTCTCATCATCATGCTTCAATACCCTGCACATGCTCCAAAAGATCTCCCGATTGATCCCCACCGAAACCAGGAAGATGGTCACCCAGGTACTCGTCACCAGACGACTGGACTACAGAAACACCCTCTATGCCGGAACCACAGCCAAACTTCAGAAAAGACTCGAACGCATCCAGAACGCCTCCGCACGACTCGTCCTGGACATCCCCCGACACAGCCACATCTCCGGTCACCTGAGAGACCTGCACTGGCTCCCCGTCAACAAGAGGATCACGTTCAGACTCCTCACCCACGCACACAAGGCTCTCCACGACCAAGGCCCCAAGTACCTCAACAACCGCCTGTCCTTCTACACGCCCACCCGCCAGCTACAGTCGACCAGCCTCGCCCTCACCGCCATTCCACGCATCCGCAGAGCCACCGTCGGAGGAAGATCCTTCTCCTACCTGGCAGCCAAGACGTGGAAGTCCCTCCCCATCCACCTTCAGCTAACCCAGGACCATCTCTCCTACAGGAAGCACCTCAAGACCTGGCTTTTCGAGCAGTAACGGACCCCTCTCCCCCCAGCGCCTTGAGACCCATCCGGATGAGTAGAGCGCTATACAAATGTCATGATTGATTGATTGATTACATAAGCTGATGAGGACAGTACTGAGCTCCCAAGGAACCAGAGGGTATCGTAACGGTAGAAATGCTTTGAAAAGTCGATAACAAAAGATCTGTTCTTCTAAATCTTTATATTGCAGCTAGAAGGACTCTAAAAGAAGAATATTTGAGTCCCCTCTTCGCAAGACCCTACACGTACGGTGGTATGAGTTGAATCTGTATTTTAAGTGATTGAAAGCCTTTGCTCTTTCACCAGACACAGAAAAGCTACCACTTGGGAATGTAAATGTAAATGTACAGGAATTTATATAGCGCAAATCACCGAGCGGTTTCTAAGCGCTTGCTTAGGGAACCCGTCCTGGTATTCCCCTGTGAGATAACCCCGGCAGGGTATCCGCAAGGTGAAAGCCAGGCATCCCGCCGCGAGGGGCCGTTGTGGAGATAAAGCAAGCTATTGCCCAGAGTCGCAGAGTGTGAACCCATGAATCGAGTAGGCACCGGAGCGAGAATTGTCGAGTCCATGGACATTTTAGGACTCAAGACCCCGCCGAGCTGGGAATTGAACCCTGGTCCCGGGCTGACCTCTGCTTCCAGGTCTGCCTCCTCTAACCAGTTAGCCACACTTCTCCACTGGGAATGTAAGTCTTTGTAGTTGTCGGAGCATGTGTCTGTGCTAGTCTAGGATGTTTCTGCAATCCTGAGGTATTATCCAAGTGGCTGAACTCTATGTGGTCAGAAACCATGATGTCAGGTTCAGCGACTTGATTACATGGTGTAGTATCGCTCTATGGTACCTGGAGAGGAGTATGGAATAGTTTCAAAGAAAAGACTGGGTGTGTTGACACCCACAGGAGTGATTTGTTCCAATTTTGGCGTGGCTATGCTGGAGCAATAAGGATCATAGAGCAATGATTCATCTTTGCCTTCTTCAAAACCTTGCGGATCAGGCAAAATGGAGGAAATGCATAAGCAAAGATTCTGGACCAAGTGATCTAAAGGCCATTGACTATGGTCTCTAGATGCCAAAATCTACTTCTGAAGTTCTGGCATTTCTTGATGCGGAGTGTGGCAAAGAGATAGGTCATGAGTTGACCCCATTGTCTGCAATAAGTAATTAACTTGATGTAGTGCACACTCATGGAAGTTGATAGTTGTTGACTGAGTGCATCCAACTGATAGTCTTGGCGACATGTCAGGAGTTTACACAGCAATGCTGATCTCGTGAAAGATGGCCCAGAAATAAAGCTGTTGCGCCTAGACCGACGGAGATAGAGACCGCATTCTCCCTTGCATGGCTAAGAACATATACTTCGCATTATCAATTTGGATTGGAACTGCTTGACCTGCTAATCTCAGGAAGAAACGTTTTTTTCATGACTTTTCACAACTTTTCTACAGCATGTGCTTTATTGTGTGCCTGACTCAAGCCTAGCCTGTGCTGAAGCACTTTCTTTTTGTCTGAATCAGTTGTTGACCATGTGTGTGTTCTTCTTGTCAATGTACAAAAAAACACTATGTCTAAAAGTAAAGCTATGGTAACAAAAAATTCATGTTAAGCATTCTTTCACTCTGTTGAAATGATATTTTATATATAATTTTACATATATATACATGCACCCATATATACACACACATTTTAAGCACCATTTTGTACCAACCGCAAAGAGATGAAAAGATAAGTTGCTCTTTCCAGAATTTGTACTTACGACAATGCCATCTCCAGATTAACATTAAATTAATAAAATCCGGATCAAAAAGTACATAAGATCTGAGACTCTACTCTGTATGGCAGTAACAATGTAGCATGACAAATCTTGCCTCAAAGCCCTTACATTTGAAAGAAGTAACATTCAATTAGGATTCTCTTCCTTATAGCAGTGTACACTCATAGTGGGCTTGGACTATAAAACTAGCATCTGTTCTGTCCAGACACAAAAGGTAAAGCCCTCTTGTTCAACATTGGATCTTTCATATAGTCACATGCTTGAATCATTCCCTGTCGTCAAGCTGTGATCTTCGATACATTTAAAAATAGAGCATAAAGAGTTAAAATGGCCTTAGACCAGAACAACAGTGTTTGTTGAGTAGCACATCCACCTCAGTTGAAGCAACCTTAACTTCGGCCAATGAGGTGGAAATGCCAGCTCTCCTACTCCCCCTAAGAGGCTACCACAACTATTTCTACCTCATGTCATGTGTGAGAGAATCCTCAGGCAGAGCTCTGCAATAACCTTTCAGTGACCTTATAACTGCTACTTTCCTAGTCTACCCTGGGAATGCACCAGCCTTATCTTCAGTACTGTGAGTAGTCTTTAGGGAGAATTTCAATTTCCTGGCCCCGGGTGACACTTTACCTTTCATTCTGTCAATTGTCACCAACTGTCTCTATGCATGAAAGAGAGAAGAAATCTCTCTTTAATATCCTGTTCTTTTTCAGGGCTGAACAAAATTTAAGCTGATGATCCTCATTCTCAGTGTATTTATTGTTTTTTCCCTTCTCACAAGGCTTCAACCTGTGACATATGTAAAACCTTTACTTCAAAGCCTTTAAAGGATCGAGAGAGTAGGTTGGCACTACAATTTGCCCGTTCCTCAGGGGAAGATTCAGCCACCAAGAACTTCCATGAAGGCATTACATAAAAATGCAGCCACCTCTTCCCAAATTAAACCTAGAGCTGGAAAACATTCCAGAAAGAAAATTTCGCAGTCTGTGCAGAAAACTGCTCAAAAATGTAATTCACAAGATGACGAACCTTCTAGCAAGAGTAATAAATCATCAGAAAACACTCTGCTGACTGTAATAAAGACTGTGCCAACATCAACAGTTAACGTTGACGCCAGTACCCTCTAGGTCTCCTCTACCACAGCCGAAAACATTGACAAATTTGACGTCGTACGCGTGACCTACAACATTGACGACGACGCTGCTGACGTAGATGACTACACCTATGAGAGATTTTATTGCACTTGTCTTATCACCACTGCGGCTGTCAACAGCTCTACCTTCCTAAGTTCTAGAATCAGAACATGAGGACGCCAGTGATCAAGCATCACAAACTGCGCACAGTTGAAAACAACAGTATGTAAGCTACGTTCCAGACTTTCAGGATGAAATGGAAAAAAAGGAACTTTACCATGAATATGAATCCAAGGAAGAATATGTTCCTCATAGTTCTAAATACTTTGTACCTCCTTGATACAACAGAGAGCCAGAGGTGGCCAGGTGCCTGCAGCTTTTAGATCTACATTGCAGCAAATGATTGAAGAGCTCTAAATAGTGATATCACATCATCAGGCATGTCAGCCACCTCAATCTACAATACCTGCTGTACCCATCCCACTACCTTCTCCACCTGCCCTATTGCCATCTTCACCTCCTCGCTTACCTTCACCTCCTCCTATACCTCCAAGTGAACCATCACCTAGACAGTCAATAGAGTGCTTCTCCCGCCAATTTCTGAGGACATGGAGGATGGCAAAGATCCAGATAAGTATATATATTCGGATATAAATGAGGGGGAAGCGGAACTTCCACAAGGGGATGACAAGGGGAAGAATAAAGGCAATGGATTCATCAATCCAAAAGAAGGAAATAACCTGTTCAATCTAATGGATTTGTTGAATTCATCTCTCTCTCCTTAATCAAAAGGGTTGCCAAGAAGTTCAATGTGTCAATGACATCAGTTGAACAGCAATGTGTTTTATGTATTCAAGGAACAACCATGAAAATCTAGAAGATCCACAATAATCTTGGACTATGTCTGGTCCTAAGGACTAAAAATGATGACACCTGCTAACGTTCCAGTGGTGATACCACGGCTGGAGAAAATGAACTATACCCCAAAATCGGAATCAGTCATCCAAAGCCAGATTCAGTGATAACATCAACTACATCAACTACTCAAAAGAGGTCTAAGAACCCCATCACGCCACCCTCTGGTCCTCCAGGTTTGATTTATGAATTTACAGAAAGCTCGAATGCCCGGAGGCGTGTTGGTGCTGCTTCTGTCCATGATTAACTTAAGAGCTTTAATTACTGAAAAGCCAGGTTTAAAGGGCTTTGTTTCTTTCAGCTACAGCGTGAGAGAATTCCACGGTTTCGAAGTTCCCATAATAGAGATTCTGCCTCCCAGAGAGGCTGGTTTGAACTTGGGAATGGTCACATATTTGGCCATCGAGTATCTGAGCTTTCTGGGGGTGGTAGATACCATGTAAATTTGATCCTCAAATATTCAGGGCCGGAATTGTGTAAGGCCTCGAAGGCAGTGCACAGTGCCTTAAATTCAGTTCCTTTTTTTTTGGGGAGACAGTGAAGTCTGGCCATTGGTGTTTGGGAATTCCTAGTAAGAAGACGTGTTGAGGCATTCTGAAGTAGTTGCAATTTATGAAGAAATCTTTGTTGAGCGTTCAGAAAGAGAGCGTTATAATAGTCCAATTTGAATCAGGGAACTACAGTTACTACAGTTTTCTGAAGGTCCATAGGAATGAAGGGACACACATTACTAATAATTTTCAAGGTAAAGAGTTGTAAATAGATATGTTAAATGACTGAAAACACATTTAAGGAGTGGTTCTGTCTCAAATAAGTAAATCCCCTGAAATTCGATGGTTCTGGTTTACAGAGCACACAAATTCCACACTACAACTAACATCTCCCACCATGTTTTAGTGTTGCTAAACGGGCAGTTTTTCCAGCGCCATTTTTAAATTGTTATTTTTAACATGGCAAGCAACATTAGTTGGGTTGTGTCAAAATGGGGTGGTTTTACGCAATTCAGCGAGGAGAATAACTCACATTTTAACTGTGTTTATTTTTAGTTTTTTTAGTGAATTTCATTTTTTCATGAAGTACTTCGTTTTGGATCACCCATTTAGCATGGCTTTCAGCCATCTGCAGGAGGGGTTGAGAACTGAGCCTGGATTGCCAGTGGGCCTTTTGCCCAACCGCATACCATCAGTCAATATATTCCTAACTGAATTTCTCAACCGGACAATCGCCAAATCAGTCAATCCACTGACTAGTATTTTAATTTCGAGTAGGGTCTAATCTGAATTACTCCTGCTTTGCACCTATAAGGTACTAATATCCACTTAAGAGCTAGAAGATGGATCACTTAAGTTAACATGAATAACCTTCTCCTTTCCTGGTCAGTTTGCTTTCCTGATATTGTGAGATCCAATAGCAATAAGAGGCCAGCACTCCACTTTTGGCGATAGAGCATGGTACACTGGATCACTCCTTTCACTCAGCTTCGCACAAGCAGAGTTCTCTCACGTGCGACAGGTTCAACTAGTATTCTAAATGTCTGCAAGTATCTTATAAAAAGGAACTTAGGAAGTCGCCTACACCAGGTATATTAAAGCAAGACAAAAAAATCAACACTGAAAAAAACACAAAATCTTTTGGAACACATGAAATACGAGTAAAGTCATCGGAAAACCCTACTGACATACGGGCAGCAGCAGTGAGCCTTTGACTAAAGGAGTTAAGTTCAGGTTTAGTAAATCTGCACTCTTCTAGGCTCTATTATCAAGGAGTTTCATCTTGGGAAACTCAATTTTGCTGCTAAATATAAATATATTCAGAGCGCACTACATAAATATATCTAAATGCACCCTACACTCTCCGTTCCCAGACAGTGAGGATAGCAAACATCTGTGAAATCGGTTTCGTTTTAGAAAAGAGCAAGCCTTGTTGCGAGTTGTTCTCCGGGCCACTGGAATTCAGCAGTGAAGGCAAATAAATTAGGTTATATTAGTGCGTTGTAGAGCGCAGTTTATCAACCAGGAGGGTATCCAATCTCTATGCAGGTGAAAACAGAGTCTAGCAGTAGTCAGTGGATGGACTAGAGTGCTAGTCGAACAGCCAAGTCTTCAGCTTCTTTCACAATTCCAGCATCGACGTAGAGGTCCTGATGAGGACAGAGAGGTCATTCCAGGACTTCACTGTGAGGTTGGAGAAGGATTGGCCTCCGGCTTTGCTTCAGCAGGATACTTGGGCGAGAGAGGCAGAGCGAAGGAGTCTGGTAGGTTGATGGAAGTGGAGGCGGTGGTTGAGGTAAGAGGGTCCGGAGTTGTGCAGAGCCTTGAATGCATGTGTAAGGAACTCAAACAGGCCATCTTTGTGGAGCGGGAGCCAGTGCAGGTGCCTAAGGTTGGGCATAATGTGGGTACGTTCAAGGAGGTTCAGGATGAATCTGGCAGCTGAGTTCTGTATGGTTTGGAGCCATCGGAGGAGGCGGGCTGGTATTCCTGCATAGAGTGTTGCTGTATTCTTGTCTGCTTGTGACAAAGGCCTGGGTAATGGTGTGCCTCGAATCCTGGGGGAGCCACTTGAAGATCCTGCGAAGCATGGGCAGGATGAAGAAGCAGGAGAATGTGACAGTGTTGACTTGTGAGGCCATGGTAAACTTGCTGTTGAGGATGACTCAGAGACTTCTGGCAAGCTCAGTCGGGGTTGTTGTGAGGCCGAGTTCTGGGGGCCATCAGCAGTCGCCCAAGAGAAAGTTCTGGTTTCGAAGATCCGCACTTTCGTCTTGTTGGTGTTGAGCTGCAGGCAGTTTTCCCTAATCCAGTCTGCGACGCTGGTCATGCAATTGTGAAAGTTGTTCTGGGTATTGTTGGGATCGTCTGAGAGGGAAGATGAGTTGGGTGTTGCTGGTGTAAAAGAGGATGCGGAGTCTGTGGGATCTCAATATGATGGCCAGTGATGTCATGTAAGTTGTGAAAAGGGTAGGGCTTACACACAAGCCCTGTGGGTCCCTACAGAGGATTTCCATGAGCATGTAGGTGAAGGGTGGGAGGCATCCTCGTTGGGTTCTTCCTGTGAGGAAGGAGGTGATCCACTTGAGTGCTGCTCCCTGGATTCAGATGTGGTGGACTCTGGTAACAAAAGTATGTTCTGAGACTATGCCGAATGCCGCGGAGAGGTAAAGGAGGATGGGAGCAGCTGTCTCACCTCTGTTGAGTATGGTGTGGATGTTGTTCATACTGCGATGAGGGCTGTTTTGGTGCTGTGGTTGCAGAGGAATCCAGTTTGCAAGCTGTCCGTGAGTTGATGGTGTTCCAGGTGTTTGGTGAGTTGCTGGTTGATTGATTTCTTCATGACATTGGCCAGGAAAGGTAGTAGTGAGATGGGAGTGTAGTTTTTGAGTTCACTGGGAACGGCCAACAGTTTCTTTAGGTCACTGTCCTCTGTGTGTTTCCAATTTTCTGGGAAGGTGGTGGCTGCTACTGAGGCATTGAGGATGGTCGTGTGTTCGAGGCTGATGTTAGGTCCACCTAGGTTGATGTGTAGTGGGAGCCCCTGAGTGTACTGTCTTCATGATGGAGGTTGCGCCTTGGTGGGCGAGTAGGCTCCAGTCAGTTAGTTGCCAACTGTGGTGCTGTGGGTGATGGTGGGGTGACTGATGTAGTCGGATGATTTGAGCCAAGGGATGAAGTTTCTGTAGAACGTAGATATCTTGTTGTGGAAAAAGTCAACGCGGGTGTCGCAAAGTTCATATAAAGGGTTGTGGCTGCACTGACTAAATCATGAGGCAGAAAAGGCAAATTTTGTGGGATAATGCGTCACAATTTGTGACAGTATTACTTCATTATTTTGTCAGTTTTAAAGAGGTTACTAATGAGATGAATTCTTTTCCCAGACAGTATTAACAGTTTAACACACAAATATAGCAATAAGCAACAAAAAGGTGATCAGGCAACTTTGCAAAGGACCTTCCACAGCGCAACAACACGGGATGCTGAATGTTTAATAACTTGATACATTTGAGCAAGAAACACATTTTTTGTTAAAATCTGCAGATTATGCTGTACATGAACGATTATGTGGAAAATCCATAATTATGCGGGGGAAATGCTGTGTTCGAAAATAAAATAATTCAAGGGACCCTGGTATCATTTACAATAGAGACGCCACTGACTAGGAAGTTCCACTCATGCTCAATTTCCTGTATTCTGGAACAGGTCAAATGGAGGAGAATATAAAATGGAACAGATACCATAATATAGTCATCGTAATGAATGGTAGGGAAAGTGATCCACCTCAGGCATCTGCTTTTGGCGAAAAATGTTTGCAGAGAACCTCTGTGACCTAAGGTTCAGCCCGTCATTACAGAACAAGTCTAGCCACAGCCTGAGGAAGGCACACGTGTGACAGAAACAGTGGATGCCTGAAGCATATTAGAAAGTAATTTGTTTCCGGTGACCTGTGTTCAGAGCACAAAACACTCTTCAGAGCAGATTTAATTTCATCCTTGAGCTTTAGCCCAAATCATTTGTCAGGTTCATATGACCATTAGACCTGGGAACGTTTTACTCTTAGCTCCATTGTGACTTTTCCATTAACATGGGAATATGTTTGCAATTCCACATACATGTGCAAAGAGAGCATAGGTTGAAATTAATGATGTCATTTGAGGGTCCTGTTGAGCATTTATAGCTTAGAGATCGAGCAGGCATTATAGAGGTTCCCTTCTTAGTATCCACTCTCACCTCTGTAGAAAGTAGGATCTGCTTTTATGGTTACCCCCCACGTTTTGCCTGGTGCTAAGCTGTTATTGACTAGTCTGACTGGGATCCTGGTAATCAGGACCACAGTCTATCTGCTTTCTCCCTTAAATTGTTCTGTTCAGTATTTAGGTACATCCCAGATTGGATACTGGGGTACCCTTATCAATCCATAGTATATGGTACTAAGGTACCCAGGGCCTAGGTACCCCAGAGGTACCCCATGGGCTGAAGCATGCATTATACCACCCATGGGAGACCATTCAAAATGGAACTACAGGTCTGCCATATGAGCAGGACACCCCTACAGCCCAAGGAGCCCATTCTACTGGGTTGTAAGTGAAGCAGCCATATACTACATAGAGGACCTGCAGATATAAATACAAAAACAACAATTGATGACACAATGCATAACAATGTCATACATTCACTCCAGTACAGGGGTCTGGGCTTAGTGGGATGGGTATGCTCAGACATTAGTCCCATGCTCTCCACACCACTGGAGTCAAGCTATCCTGGCTGAAGATGGCTGATAGCCAGAAACCGGTCCTAGGATGCTTGATTCCGGTCCAGGAAAGACATGACTTGGCAGTTCGGGCTGGACTGTTCCCATGAGGCACAGGGTCAAGGCTGATTTGCATATGGCCATGTCTGAACTGGGGTGGTGTGGAGTGCAAAAAACGATGGATTTAGGCCCAGATCTATGTACTGGAGTGAATGTATGACATTGTTCTGCATTCTGTCCATCAATTGTTGTTTTTGCATTTGTCACCCCGACTGGGATGGGTATGCTCAGACGTGAGTCCCATGCTCTCCACACCACTGGAGTCAAGCTATCCTGGCTGCAGACGGCTGATAGCCAGAAACCGGTCCTAGGATGCTTGATTCCGGTCCAGGAAAGACATGGCTTGGCAGTTCGGGCTGGAGTGGTCCCATGAGGCACAGGGTCAGGGCTGATTTGCATATGGCCATGTCTGAACTGTGGTGACAAATGCAAAAACAACAATTGATGGACAGAATCCACAGGGTCAAGGCTGATTTGCATATGGCCATGTCTGAACTGGGGTGGGGTGGGGTGGGGTGCAAAAAAACGATAGATTTAGGCCCAGATCTCTGTACTGGGGTGAATGTATGACATTGTTCTGCATTCTGTCCATCAACTGTTGTTTCTGCAGATATCAATGGCAGATTCCCTCATAACTCATCAGCTGCTGCCTCACATTCGCGGACACTGCTGCGTCCATCAAGAAGTGAAGATTCACTTCTCCAGGTAAACAGGTCAAGTTGTTACTTTACCTGTCTGGGGAGTTTTGTTGTGTAGACATAATCGCAACGCTGCCAGGCCGCAGAGATGACGTACCACCGAAAATTAATGACGGTCCTAGAGAAGTGAATCTTCACTTCTTGATGGACGCAGCAGTGGAATAAATTAAGGCAAGTGAAGTTTCCTCCTGGAGCCCACTGGAGGGCTGAAGAATGATGTTCCAAATTTCGTGCAAGCTGACAACCCCACTGGAGGGTGTAAATGGGCCGAAAAAGACTGCATTTTCCCAGCATACACTATTAATTGACTGCAATCATGGTGGCGCAAAGGAAGCCGTAAGTAAAGGAAGTATGCAGGGGAGGTGTGGAAAGCTGCAACGAATCCGATCATGTTGGTATCAAACATGTTGAAATCATAACCCCACGACGTAAACAGTGTGGGAGGTATGATTCCAAGCGCTGGGGAAGTCCTCTGTTAGGCTCTCAGTGCTCCCGGTACCAGTCTCCTAGACCCGGACAGTACAAAAATGGTTGCTTCCTACCAGAGACACAATTCTGCCCTCCTGCTGCTCAGCCAAGCTCGAGCAGGGGAAGGCAGAACAATAGGTATCCTGTCACAGTGAGGTGTGACCACCTCCCAGACAGAATTTAGTGTGTTGGGCCCGGGTGGGTGCCCTTGCAAGCACCACTCAGTCTGCATGAGGGGCACATTTTGTATCCACATGCATAGTCCTGTTCAAACCAGCACTGGGAGCCGTTGGCTCTCGCTCTGGCATGAAGCTGGAAGAAGGACATGGGAGTAACCTCCCCCCATCCAGACCCTCCCCTGGAAGGGACCCCTGAATCGTCCCAACCCGTTCCCTAGAGTACTTAAGGGCTTACCTGTAAGTGGGTCCCTAGATTCGTCGTGGGACAAGATTCAATTCAGACACCACTTCTACTTCAACCGTCTAGGCACTCAACTCATCAATATGACTACAACTACATCGATGACCCCAACGACTCCATCGCCCTCTTGAAGAGCCTGACCAACATTGGCCTAGCTCAATTGGTCACCAAACCATGCACAAAGCAGGACACAGTCAACCCCTATTTACTTGATTTCTATGCAAAGTATTGTGTGCATTGTGTATATCTCCGGGTAGGAGATTTTTCTACATGTTAGAGAGTATTATATAATAAATACATATCTTTATAAATACCTTATGTGCTTCTTTTTCATTTAATCTATACTATAAGATTGCATTCTGGTAATACAAGCTGATTTACACTCCTCCTGGACTAAGCCTGAAGGCTGCTCTCCACATCTACCATTAGAAAGCGGTCTAAGGTTGTCTAGGACCTCCTAAATCACCATACGGGCCTTCTGGACGGGTGCAGGGTGCCCACTTCCATAAGTGGACATTATATACCAGGCCAGCTTCGCACAATCTCCAACTACAAAAACTGAAAAAAGGTAGATCTAAAAAAAAAATCTACTGTAAAACTCCTTCGAAACCTATGCTGGTAACCTTTGTTGGTAATAAGGAAACTTACCTCCAAGTGATAAGTACATACTTATTTGCTTGGACAAATGGCCACTTAATGGACACAGATTATCTTCAAATAATTTATTCTTGCATGCCTTTGGTTGTCGTTTTGTTGAACAAGTTAGCTTTCTTCGGTAACTCTCTTTCGGATACAGACTTTCTAGCCGCAGATTACTCCTCTTTTGAATATTCCCAATATTCCCAAGGCGTCAAACTGGATCCGTAAACTTTTCAGCAGTACTTCCATGTGCCAGGAGGTTGTGCCGTACCTCTCCGTACTGCCACCATTCCGCTCTGGAAATGACATGCGGCGCCTATTTAGATGGCACTAGAGCGTGTTGGCTTCGGGTTCTTTCGAGACTGTCCGTATCTCCAAACACTGAGCTCCAAAAGCAAATTTTGTGGCCAGTGTGTAGATTTCTATGTTTGGGATCTTATAAAATTGACAGATCACCAATCACAGAACTGGGCGATTTAGAGGGTTAGTGAGGAATCTACAACTGGATAGTGTCCCTACCAGAAACAGCATTAGCGTAGGTAAGTAATTTGCTCTACTGGTACGGTCTTTGCGCTTTCCCTGCGATGTCTTGCAATGCCTGTACCTGCACTGCCTGTTGCCTCTTTCCCAGCACTGCCTGTTGCCCCTGACCACCCATTAGGACTTCTAATGGAGGCCACCACATGGTCACACAGTGGAAGCGGACAGCGAGCTTGCTGCCAATGCACTGGAAGTTGAATAACGCCCACCGCCAGGACGACCGGCCCTCCCGTTGCACGGCCAAGGAATTCCTGGACCCAGGCACCGAAACAGCTCCTTCTCCCCACGATCCACCAAAGGATCCTTCACCTGCTGACACTGCTACTTCCCCTGCGACACACACCTATTGAAGATCCTGCACCACTCCTGCACACATGGCCAAGATTACCCTGCTTCTGCTCCACTGTATCCTGCTCAACGCACACTCCCTCTTCAAACAGACCACGGAAATCTGGGACACTATAACCACCCTCTCCACAGACAGTACTTTCATCACCGAAACGAGAATCAACCCCTACTTGACTCCCAAAATCATCACTCCCAATCTCGAATGCTAGAAGATGATACACTGAGACCATACCAACAAACAAGGCGGAGGCATCGCCATCATCTTCAAGGAAACCATCATATGCACCAACAACGACCATACGCCTCTCATGGACCACCTCATCTTCCTACTGCAAATTAATGCAAAGACCACTATAAGATGAACCCTCACCTACAGACCCCTGAGGACCCTGAGCAACATTCTGCAATGCCATCCCCAGCATCAACTCCGTGGCCAACCACACAAAGGAGCTCTTCAAAATAGTTTAAGTATTCTCCAAACAAACAGTCATAGAGAACACCATCCACCCCTCCCAAGAACTCTGCAACACCCTCGCAGTTAACTTCCACAGCAAGATCACCAACATCTACAACAATTTCACCATCCAACCCAGCACTGTCAACCCCAGCGACCTCAACCAAGCAGCGAACATCAGCCAAACCATTACCACCCGGCCTCGGCTCACCGCCTTGACCACCTCAGCCATCATGTCTTCCATTCACTCTGGGGCACCCACTGACCCCATCATATATACAACCTCACAATAAACCCAATCAGCACACAACTCACAAGCATCCTCAACACCTCCATCTCCATAGTAACCTATCCGGACAGATAGAATCACGCAGATGTCAGACCTCTCCTAAAGAAAGCCTCTTCTGACCCCAAAGATCTCAAAAATGATAGCCCGATCTCCCTGTTCCTCTACCGGGCCAAAGTACTCGCGAAAGCAATCAACCAGCAGCTTACCGAATTCCTAGAAAAAAAACACCTTCTGGACACCTCACAAGCCAACCACAGCACTAAGACCACTCTGATTTGCCACCACACACTAATTCAGAAGACTCCTTTACACTAGAAAACTATAACCCTGGTCCTCATTGACCTCTCAACGGCATTTGACACAGTCTCCCACAACACCCTCATTAACAGACACAGGCATACAGCAAGTGTGTGGCCTCCTTCCTTACAGGATGCCCACAGAGCATCCGACTTCCTCCCTTCAACTCCATTCCCAAAGACATACGCGGCATACCATAAGGATCATCCCTCATCCCCACCCTGTTCAACATCTACATGACACTCCCCCCTTGCAGACCTCGCCAGATGCCATGGATTCAACATAATCTCCTACGCAAATGACGCTCAAAGGATTCTCTTGCTCAATGAAGACCCCTCCAACGCCAAAACCAGCTTTTGCACCGCCATGACCAACGTAGAAAAATGGATGAGAGACAACAGCCCCCAACTCAACTCTGACAAAACTGAAGCACTGATCTTCCGTAAGAAAAACTCTGCATGGGACCACAGCTGGTGGCCTGCAGAACACGGACCGAACATCCACATCAAGCAACTTTGGCATCATCCTCAACAGCCAACTGACTATGAAACGACAGGTCAACGCAGTCGCCTCCTCCTGCATCCACATACTTCATATGCTCTGTAGGATTTTAAATTGGATTCCAACCAACACCAGAAAGATAGTCACTCAGGCCCTCGTCAAAAGCCACGCCGACTGCAGCAAAGCCCTCCATGTCGACATCTAAACCCAGCTCCTCAGAAGATTCCAGAACACACAGAATGCTGCAGCCAGACTCATCCTGGACCTCCCCAAATGAACCCACATAACCCTCGAACCTGAAAGACCTCCACTGGCTCCCCATCCATAGAAGATGCCAGTTATAGATCCTCATACACACCTACAAAGGCCTCTATGACCTAAGACAACAGCCTACATCAACCATCAACTTAACTCCCACCAACCCTCTAGACATCTGCGCTCCTCCTCATTCGCCTTTCCTCACGCTCCCTCCATCCATCCATCGCAACGGAGGCCTTTCCTTGTCCTACATCGCAGCCAAGACCTGGAACAACCTTCTCCTCCAGCTCTGTTCAGCCCCCTTGCTGGAATCCTAAAGAGACTCCAGACCTGGTTCTTCGACGGAGGCACAGTGCCCAGATCCCCGTTGGGGTGACAGTGTTGAGCTTTACAAATGCTGCTCATTGATTGATTGAGACTTCTAGTCGCAAATTACTCACCTTTTGAATAGATGCCAAAGGGATACTTATTTGGAGGTGGGTCTGTGGATGAACTCAAACCAGAAAGTCCTGCAGCACCAAGAGGGCAAAATGCCCTTCCCTGTGAACCTGACTGCTATGTGAGTGTAAGCTTTGTTTTCTGGGCAACCTGGCAAATGTCCAGGAAAGGAACTTTGCATGCCAACTCAGTAGTAGCTTTTGCCCAAGCAGAATGACTATGCATGTCATTATGGAGGCTGCTTTTTAGCCAATGCGTAGCAAATCTTAATGCAGAGCATGATCCAGCGGGAGATGGTACTCCTCTGCGCAGCCCTGCCTTTTTCTCTCTCAAGAGAACCCAAACAACGAGCTGATCGTCCATTCGATGTTCTTTGGTATTATCTATGTAAATTCTTAGAGTTCTCTTGGAATCCAAGCAATTAAGTCTTACCTCCTACTTATAGAGGTGAGGTGGAGAATAGAATACCAGCAAGGTGATGGTTTGACTGGTGTGGAACAGCACACAACTTTTGGTAAAAAGGACTCTTCAGTCGACAGAAGAAGTCTGTCAGGAAAGGTGGTGGTATATGGCGGGCTGACACAGAGAGGCTGAAGATCACTCTCCCGCAGCGCTGATGTAATGGTGATGAGAAACACTGTCTTGAGGGTAAGCTGTGCAGAGGCTCGAATGGAATGCACATCAGTAACGCAAGGACCAAGTTAAGGAAACTTAAACAAAGAACACTGATCCGGCAACCACAAAAAAGCCAAAAAAGATTAAAGGTACCCTTTGATTATACCCAGCGTAATGCCTTAATAGGCCAGTGATAAAAGTAATAACAAAGCATCAGATAACTTTTCCTGGGAGTCGACCTCACTGAAATTAAGGACAGTAGCTGAAAGATCAGGATCACAGCCTGAATGTCCTGGACTATTTCCTTGAGGAAAGGCACAAAACTGAAACATGTCCAGAATTGCTCAATTGAAGGGAAGCATCTGAGATGGATAATCTAATCACAACAATCCTGAGCACCAATGTTCAAATCACAACTTTCCACAATAGGTCGATGTAGATGTGTTTTTTTTATTTTCACTCTTCGCATGCATCAACATCAAAATCCAGTATGTAGCCAACACGCATTTCGTCTTAAGTTATGACTTTGGCACGTTGATAGTAAACACCGAAAATGACAAGAGGTATGTTGTAGTATGGAGGTGGTTGACAAACTGCCTGGAGCGACCCCCTTCCTCAAAAGTTAGTTGTTGCGGTAGCAGAAGATTAGCAGCCCACACCTCCGACACCTCAGACGAAGTGCTGCAACCACTGCCATAACTTTAGTGATGACCGTAGGGGACCTAGTGAGAACAAAAAGAAGCACAGGAAATTATCCTGTCCGAACACAAATTGCAGTTAGTGCTGATGGTTTGGCAGGACAGGTATATGAAATTCTTCGTCATGCAGGTCCAGCGCAACTGTCCAGGCACCAGGGTTGAGGGCAGACCAGACCTGGGCCAGCATAAGCATTTTCCAATTTCTCCTTCCGAAGAAAGACGTTGAGAGGAAGCAGGTCTTAAATAGAACAGAGGGCTCTGACGTTCTTGGGCAGCAGAAAGTTGGGGGGAATAAAAACAATGTCCTACTTCTAGCGAAGCAATCCTCTCAACAGTCCCTTTGGCCAAAAGGGCTTGCCTTACCTGCCACAAAATGGAGAGATGATCTTTCATCAGTTGCGGGGAGGACGGTGAAAGTTGTTGTGGAGAAGAGAGAAAGGGTAAGACATATCCCCTATGAGCGATCTGTAGGACTCATCGATCAGATGTTATAGCTTGCCAACCCTTGGTTCCTGCCTCACTCTGGGTGGCTGTATTCCCCTAAGGGCACAATAAAAGGTGTGGCAGGTGGTGCTATGGGGGGGGGACAAAAGGGGGCAGTGGGCTGCGCAGCTGGGGAGGGGGGGGGGGGGGGGGGAGACACCATATCAACCGCGAAACGGCTGGGTTCGTTGGTGAGGTTGGACAGGCTAGCAAAATGGGACAGCTCAACCAAATCTGCGAAAGTATCTAACAAGGGTGGTGCAGTTGGCAAGGCAGATAAGCATAAAGAGCTTGCAGTCGCTCTGCTCTCCTTTTATCACTCTTAAGCAGAAAAAATCTTGTCCTCAAGTGCAGTCGAAGGGAATTTTCCATGAGGGAGGACAGGGCATCGCCTGAAAACACAGCACAACAGCGAATGGAGACACTGGTGCCAGTGGCTCGCCTGATGGAATGGGTGGTGCCCACGCCACAGTGAGTAGGAAACTAGGCAGCAACATGACCATCTTGGATGGCATGGGCATGGACAGGTCTGAGATGAGATGAGATCTTAAGGGGCACCAGGAAGGACTTGAGCCACCAAGTCCTGGAGGGCATGGGAATAGTGTCCTAGGAGGCAAGAGAAGACCACTTTCAAGAGAGGTACAAAGACTACTAGCCCCTTGGAATTCATCACATCAACTGTCATCTTGATATTGCTGAGCAAACTCATCACCCATTTCTGCTAAACAATTTGTATTGGGTTGATAACTCAGAAAGACATCACATCAGAAAATGAATAGCAGACATAATCATCGGCCGATTACAGGGCAGGCACTTGGTGAAGTACATTGCTCAGCAGGATAATATTTTCACATGTTCATTTAGCTCTTGGCAGTAGTGTCAGTGCAACCAAGTGTGGCTGTTGGAACAAAACCCCTAATCGAACCTCCCCCCCAACCATCTACAAACTACCCCAACTATCCCCCCTACTCCCACATTCAATACATCCCCTCCTCCCCCACCAGGCGTGTCGTAGTACGTCTCCGCTGGAATTGAAATGGGATTACAACTCTGGTCGTACCTAGCAATTGGACCAATGGATACTATGTGGTATGAATCGTCTCACTTCACAGGAAGGGGTAGCAGTTTGTCAACCGGACAAGGCGAAGAGTCTTGCGACCATCTTGATACACTATAGTGGGTGTGTCCCAGGGCTATTCTCTGGGGCCTCCTCATCTTCATCTGCGTGGAGTTTGAGTTCCATGACTAGTCTTTCCCAGGCTCTCGCCCTCTATAATACCTGTTCACTACTCGTTCTATGTGCAATTTGTAGTCGGACCTCCCCCTCATATTGAGCCCACTTACTAAATTTGTTTTCCATTTATCTAAACTGGGTCCTTTGTTCGCTTTCCACTGAGAGGTTATGGTTCTTTTAGCTAAGAGGAACCCCAGGTCAATAAATTTGCTAGTGATTTGGTTCTTTGAAGTGAGGGGAAACCAATGAAGGATACAATGTGCCATGGAGGGCTGTAGGTCCCTTTCAGGGACATCTCTCAACAGCGCCGTCACCCCTTGCCAAAAGGATTCGTGCGACGGGCAAGCCCACAACATATGTTGGAAATCGGTGTCATCCATTGCACATCTTGGACAGGTCGCTGGCTGGGTTGGGAAGTATTTATGTAAATGGACTGGTGTTAGGTATGCCCTATGTAGGATGTGAAAATGCACCAATTGGAACCGCGCATTTCGCGTACTCTTCCAGGCCCTCTCCACTATCCCACTCCACGCCGTGTCTGGTATATCTGTCCCTATATCAGCTTCCCACTTTGTCTTCAAAGCTATCAATGGGGTTAAGGCTTCTTGGGTCATGCGCTTGTATAAGCATGTGACTGCCTTGGTTGTGCCCGCAGCAACCACGACATATTGGCAACCCATAGATGTGGGTGGCTCTGCCATGCCCGTTTTCCAGTGTTTACGAACCGCTGTCGTGAGCGCAGCATGTAATAAAAAGTCACCCCCTGGTAGTTCAAGACGGTCCCGGAGGACATCAAACGGTATGAGGGTACCGTCCTCATATAGGTCACCTATTGTCACTAAACCCTGCTGTTCCCAGGCCTCCAACCTCTGCCAGGATCCTCCGTGCGGCAGTGCCCTGCACATCTTTAATGGAAAATTGGGCACGTAAGGGATCGCTATACCCCCTCTTCGCAGGTACATATTCCAACATTTTCGGGCTGTGCCAAACTCTTGAATAAGATACATGTCTCCGATCGGGAGGCGCAGAACTATGAGAGACAACACCAGCCAAGGAACCAGTCGGCTCACCTGACTCTCCTTCCTCCCTAGTGGCCCTCGCTACCCATTGCGTGAGCCATTGAAGTTGGGCTGCTATGTAGTACGTCTCATAGTCTGGGACCGCTAGTCCCCCCTCCGATCGGGGCCTCATGAGCGTTCCGAGAGCCACCCTGCGCCTGCCCGTTCCCCACAGAAAGGAACCAATCAGCGTCTTAAGCCTCCGAAAATAGCCCACCGGGATCCAGATCGGGGGAGGGTCCTAAAGAAGTAGAGTAACCGCAGAAGGGTCACCATTTTGAGTAGCGCCACCCGTCCCGCTACTGATAAAGGAAGGGTGCTCCAGAACTCAAAATTAGCTTTGGCTCCCCTGATCGCCTTCCCCACGTTCCCTTCAAGTAGATCTCCCCGTTCGTGGTAAATCACCGTGCCCATGTAGGGACGACGTCTCTCCTCCCAGGTCACCCCCTCAGTGTTCCGCGGGCAAGCTCTACCTCCCCGAGTCGGGAATAGGCACGACTTCGTCCAGTTGACTTTTAACCCCGCCACCACACTTAGGGCTCGCAGAAGAGACTTTGCTCCACGCAGGGACTCTCTCTTATCTGCCAAAAACATTAATAGGTCATCCGCATTAAGTGCGATATGGTGGACCTGTCCATACACGTCTAAACCCTGATATGCCCGCCCTAAACGAGCGTGCGCCGCAAGGGGCTCCATCGCCATAGTGAACAGCAAAGGCGAGAAGGGACACCCCTGGCGCGTGCCCCTTCCCACCTTACATGCCTCAGAAATCACCTCCCCCGTTCGAACTCTGGCCGTGGAATCTGCGGATAGCAAAGCCGTCCAGATCACAAAATCCGGCCCCAACCCCATACGACGCATAACATGAAAGAGGTATTCCCACTCTAAACTATCGAATGCTTTTTCGATGTCAACAGCAAACACTGCTGTAGTATCCATCTCATAAGAATCAGCCTCCAAAATGTGTAGGAGCCTTCGTATACTAAGCGCTGTGTTGCGAGCGGGGATGAACCCAGACTGCTCGGCATGGATCAGTGTGGTCATGTGGGGAAGCAGCAGAGTCGCCAGAATTTTGCTCAGGATTTTGTAAAACAAGTTGAGCATAGATAACGGGTGATATGCTGTTCTATCCCAGGGTTGTTTGCCCGGTTTCAATAACGGGATAATGATCGCCTCCCTGGTGGAGTCCGGCAACCGATCTAACTTGTTGGCTTCATTATAGAGCCACGCAAGGTGAGGCGCAAGGAGGTTGATGTTAAGTGAGATAGAATTCTACTGGAAGGCCATCAGAGCCCGGCGTTTTATTCCGTGCCATACTTTTGATGGCTACCCGCACTTCTCTCACCTCGATGTTCCTACCCAACAGTTTCGCATCCTCGTTCCCCAATTCCGGCAAGTTCAGACCCCCCGTTAAATTCTGCAAATCTTCCTCAGATGGAAGCACTCTACTACGATAAAGCTCCGTATAGTAGTCAAAAAACAGCTTATTTATCCCTTGTTGATCAAAGCGGGCCACTCCCATCTGGTCTCTCATCTCCAATATGACTGAGCCGCGACGAGCGGGATTACCTAGCCAGGCCAAAAGGGCTCCCGATTTATCTCGCTCCGAGTGCGCCCGTGTGATATAGGCTTTATAATCAAAACACCGTAGGCGTTCTATATTCGCTGCAATTGCTTCCTTTGCCTCCAATAAGTCATCCTGCTTATCCGGCCGTTCAGGGCGCTCCTTCTCTAAGGCACGCAATCGATCATCATCCCTTTGGATGTCTTGCAGTAGAGCCGTCCGGGTCCCAGACACCGCCGAAATACATCTCCCGCGCATGACCGTTTTATAGGCGTCCCATTCAACAATCACCGACCCCGCAGTCCCCTTATTAAACTGAAAATAGTCTTCAATGGCCGTGGCTATAGTAGCTCGGAAGACCTGATCCTCCAGCACTCCCGGACGCAATTTCCAGGTAGGGATTCTGGGGCGCGGCCACGACCACTGCAACTGCGCCATCAGTGGATTATGGTCAGAAATATTGCGGGTGAGATATTCGCTATTGCAAATCTCTCCGTGCACATCAAGGGAGCATAGAAATGAGTCTAGTCGGACATGTAATTTGTGGAGGGCGGAGAAAAAGGAGTAATCCTTAACCAATGGATGCTGAACCCTCCAAGTGTCTATTAACCCCCATGTCTGCTGCCAGGTAGATCGCGCCACTGCCAGTTTACCCGCTGGTGCATTTGGCGGGGGGTGGGAGGGGAGGGAGTGAGAGCAATCCAGGTCAATATCTGTAGCACAATTAAAGTCGCCCCCAAGTAATAGTGGCCCTACCAGGACTGTCGCCAGTTTGTGGGATTGCAAAGAGAAGAAAGAGGGTTGGCCCACATTAGGTGCATATAGACATCCCGGTGTTAAATCTCTACCGTCTAGTTTCCCCTGGATCACCATATAATTGCCCTCTGGGTCAATCAACTGCGATGTGCACTGAAAGGGAACCCCAGCCCTCATCCAAATTAAGACCCCCCTCGCATACGTCGAGAATGTAGTGTAATAGACTTGACCCCTCCAGCGGCGTTGGAGAGCTTTCCCTTCTTTCGCAATGAGGTGGGTCTCTTGAAGGAAGGCGATGTGTATACCTTTACGTGTCAAGAAGGAGTGTATCTTGTGGCGCCTGTTCATAGTATGCCTACCTCTTACATTCCATGTGAGATATGTGTATCCTAATGAGAGTCCCATTGCTGACACTGATAGAGACAATGTCCCACCCCGTCTATCTCCCCGACACGCCCAGGTCCCCTGAACCAAACCACACAATTAAAACATCCCGAACTCTCCCTCCCAAAGACAGGCATCCAACGCGGCATTTCAATCCAAACAAGAAATGCACTTAGAAAGTCTAGTCAGTTCAGGCTGCTTGGAACGTCGATTCAACAAGTCCAGATATCCCCCCAATCCCCTCCCCTCTACCATAGGTTAACATCTCTGTCCAGGCCCCCCGCAAAGTTCCCACAGTGTGCCCAGACAGCTCACCTCCCCAATAGGCACAAGATTCCAAGGCCCAGTAGGCAACACAGATACCTTTTGTCGTCAGTCACATCGTTCATACTGTTCTCTCAGCCAAATACCCCATCCGCTGTTTGTGGAGTGACCTCTGGCAGATCAGTCTCCGAGAGACCGTGGACGCTGCTGAAACTGGGGCTCTCCTCTCCACTCTTCGTGCGCTCTGAATTGTTGCAGGTTGGACTGAGATCTCCGTGCCTGATGGCCGCTACCGCCAAAACCGCCCTGTCTCGTTCTTGGCGCCAATCCGCGGAAGAGGCTGGACGTTGCATCAGTAGTGTGGTAGGGGAGTGATTTTGAGGCGAGGCCGCAGGTGAGTGCTCGCCGGACTCCCCTCTGGTTTCCAGCCAGTCCCAAGCGGCCTGTCGCGTGAGGAAAAAGTGCGTACCCCCGTCAGCAGTTACTCGTAACCGGGCCGAGAACAGCATTGCGTAAGGAAGGTGTAGTTGCCTCAATTTCCGCTTCACCGCTAAGAAAGAAGCTCTTTGGCGCTGCACGTCCCTGGTGTAATCCGGGAAGATCAGTACTTTACTGTTGCCAATTCGCAAATTTTGCAGCTTTCTGTAGGATATAATCGTGATCGCGGTAGTGTAGAAGTCTCACCACCATCGGGCGCGGTGGGGTCCCAGGCTTTGGTGGTCGTGCCGGAACTCTGTGCGCCCGCTCCAGCGTGTAGAACTGGGAGACCCTCTGGCGCCACCTCCGCTTTTATCCAGGTCTCCAAAAATTGAACAGCGTCGGATCCCTCTTCTCGCTCCGGGATTCCCACTATTCGGAGGCTATTGCGTCTGGAGCGCGCTCCGCTGTCTTCTGCCCGAACCGCCAGCACGCGGGCCTTCTGCACCACCTCATTCAGCGTTTTCCGAAAGGCATCACGCCCTCCTTATTCAATGCCTGAGAGAGATCGGAATAGGAGGCAAAGCCCTTGCCCTTTTGTCTTCATTTCTATCTGATAGAACTCAGTCAGTACATCTGGGAAAATTTCGATCAGCGCCTTTTACTCTCCCATGTGGGGTTCCACAGGGCTCTTCGTTGAGCCCTACGCTTTTTATCATTTATGTAGCGGAGTTGGCTTCTTTGATCAGAAGTTTTAATATTATCCCGACATGCTCATGACACTCAGCTGGTGATTTCTACAGTGAACAAGGACATTGATCAGTCTCTTAATCTTCATAACTGTATGTTGTCTCTCAGTCATTGGATGAGCACTCACTGTTTACAGTTGAATTCCAATAAAGCAGAGGTGATAATGTTTGGAAATCTGTCTCCTGCATGGTCTCCAGCTTGGTGGCCAACAGTTTTGGACTCCCTCCCATACCTGTGGATAATGCTAGGAATCTCTGGTTTATTATAGATGGAAAGCTCAATTTTAGAAAACAAGTGTCTAAGGTAGTCGACCTCATTCTGGATGATAAAAACTATTAGGAAAGTTCTTCCATACATACAGAAATCATGTAGAAAATCTCTAGTAACCTCCTTAGTTTTGAATAAACTTGATTATTGTAACAGCTTGTATGTCAAGGTTCAGTCAACTCTACTGAGGAAGCTACAACAAAATGCAGTTGCAATACTGATTTTGGATATTTCAAAATTCTAGTCAGTCAGAACTGAAATCAGAAAACTTCATTGGTTGCCTGTCTGTCTGAGGATAAAATTTAAGAGCCTTTGTATTGCTCATAAAACACTATACAGACAGGGGCCGACGTTCTTGGAGGACCTGTTCAAAAGGTACTCGCCAAATAGAGTGCTGCATTCCGCTAATGCCTTCCTTAGGCAGCCAACTAGCTATAAAAAGATGAACTGGGGTGGGAGGAGTTTCACCTTTAATACCATCAAAGAATGGAACTCGCTCCTGTTACATCTTAGGAATATTACTCATCATTTAGAATTTAGGAAACAACTGAAGACTTGGCTATTTTAATCAGTAGTTTTGAGCACAGCTATTTGAGTCCGCGAGCGCCAAGACACCTGCAGGTATTCGTGTGCGTTATAATTTCTATTAACAATAACAATAATGCTCGAATACATCTCTCGCACAATTTATAGCTAAGCAAGTAATTTTGCATACTACACCAGTGTTTAGGTCGAGCCTAGAGGCAGCGCGCATGCGCTGCTCTGCGACGCTTGATGTAATCCATCTGTGGGGTTGGGCCACGCTCACCGCTTTCCAATTGGTCTTTCATGTGCAGTTCCGAATTGCTTTCATTTTATTGGTGGAATGCTGCTTTTTGTCCCTCTTTTGGGTGTGTTTCCACTCTTCTGGAGGCTGCTCCATTACATGTGCCTTTATTTTCGATTTATTTATCGCTCCTTCGGCACACTTTTTTTTTATTGAGTTGTCCGGCCCCGTTTTTTGCTTGCCTGCTGCTTCTCTTTCCATCTGCTCCGGTCTCCAAACGCTGCCCATGTTGCCTATACTTCTGCCCCTCCAGTTATTTCAGCTCACAACCAAAATTTTTTTTCTTCCAGCGCTTGGTAATGTGCGCATGCCGGAATGGTGGCTCATTGGACATGCACTGTTTGCATGCGAGCTCTTGACTAGGTTGTTCCATAACCGCTCACGTGTGGTGTGGTGCCTTTGCTCCCGCACCGTCCCGTTGTCTGCGTTTCCTTTGTTGCTAACAGACATGCGGAGGCAGCGGGGAAGAGGAAGGCAGCGGCAGCTCTTCTTCTCTCCTAAGATGGCAGCTTCCACAGTCTCCATGTCCAGCATTTAAATCAGCCCCTCCGGAGATCCCGCGAAGTCCCCCTGCAAAGAGCAGCCCACCACTTTAAACAAGATTCTGTATGTTTTCGGTCACACATTTGTGGTTTATTCTTCGGATCTGCGAAAGCTGCCACTACTTCCCACTGCGGCCCGTCTCCTTCCAAGGCATTCCAGCCTCGCTGGAAGCGGGAGATGGGCTGATCAGGCCGTTGCTCGGCACGGACATTGTGCAGTGGCCATCAAAAAGCTCATCTTGGTTTTTGGAGGCCGCAACGAAGGGTTAGTTGACGAGCTGCTTGTTGTACATCTGTGAAAACCTGGTGGGTTAAAAATACACTGACCAGAATGCAATTTGAGCTAGAGTAGCGGGTCCCTGGCCAGAGTCATGTTGTGTTGTATCTTGCAGGTGGCCCTGTATATTGAAGCCTCGTTTGCTTCATACATGCTTACTCAAGCTCTTTCATTTTCGTAATAACACAGAATGGTATTTAATTAGAGGTGGATTTTTCTTTAGAAGGGCTAGTCGTTTACATTGCTTACTATCCTACCCATTTGTCCTGGATGCATTGCAATGTAGTTTCAACTTATATAGTTCTACTCATGTTATCAACCTTAAAACTATGTAGGGCCGAGCTTGTCTGGAATTATCTGACCGCCAAATTACAAGTTAAACAAATATCTCCAACTATGGCATTACACAACTGAGTTACCCTACATGGACAGCACAGACAAAGCTAATATTAGATGTACAAAAAAAACACTTTAATTAAGTACTTCACAATGCAATCCCATAATATGCCTATTAGTTTCAAAGTGTCCATGCTAAAGAACAGTAGATGTCATAGCACCCAGGATAATGTGTGGCATGGCTAAAAACGTATTAGATCCCTAAGGCGAGACCTATTGGCTATGTGCAAAAGCTTGTTTGTGTTTCACCGCCATGAAATCTTTCTTCAGTGAGAGCTTGCTGAAGTAGTCAACCACACAAAAGGAGTATGTGCTTTACAGCATGTTTTAAGAGTTATTAATGGACTAGAACTTTTCCTACATAGCTGGGTGAGTGAGTGGCAAGCAGACTGCGTGAGGCAAATCCTTAGGCAGCTGGTAGGGTTGATAGAGATTGCTCAGGCAACCTTGGCTGCATGAAAGCAATGCATATGGACAGCGCAGAGTTTTGAAATGCCATGACTGGAAACAGGAGCCCGTGCACGGACTTGATTAAAGGAGTGACGCGGTCACTGCATTTCAGATACATTTTATTATAATTGTACCCGTGGCCTTTTCAAGCCTGTGTTAAGTGTACAGAGGTGCGAGTCCGTCGCGTGGAGACGACAATACAGAAGGGCAGGTGCCAGCAATATGCCTCCAAGCTACTAGCAACAGCTAGTGCGTGCTCATTCAAAGGCGGGGGCATGTAGTAGCACACGGAATGCCAGGGGCATGGTGCAGGATCACGAGTCACGCTGAGTCACCGAGTAGGCATCTGTTTGCCCGCCGTGCCTCCTGTACGGCTGGGCCCAAGCGGAGCCTGCGGTCAGGAAGGAATGCCGCTCCCCGGGAATATCTGGGGCGCTTGGAAAGCATTCAACGGCGAGTCATTGGGATGACACGGCGGGAGTCTGCTAGGCTTCCGATCTATGGACAGGCCCTTCCCAGGGGGCGCGCGCGTTTAGTCTTCCGCAGCAGCGCGCGCGCGCTTCTCAGAGATGACTGAGCGCCTTTTGTTGTGTCTCGTGGGCTGAGAGCATCTGCCGCTGTGAAGGCCTTAGCCTGGCATGCCCTGGCCTCTTCGCATCCACACACACTGCCCAACTGCTTTTATGGGAGTAGTCTTTGTAGGAGACAAAACGGCACAGGAAAACATTGAGAGCCCACGTGTCTACGAAAGGAGACGCAGTAGTAACATGAAACAAGCTGGGGCAGCCTACGATGTGCTAAAATCCAGCGTCAGCCATACATGACAGGAATTAAAGCTCGTGAGTCGTGACCATTTATTAATTTGTGTTCGATGATCGAAGCACCCTACGGGCGACATTACAAGAAGCGCTGCAATGCTATCATTTCTTATGATGAAGTGTTTAGTTCCAGGAGTGTCACCGCAGCGAAGCGTTGACTTGATTAAGAGTGCAGATAGTAATCTAAAGTATTCGCCAAAGTCTTTTTGGCACATGCAGACGGGCCAGTAGTATGTAGTGCTTTCACCTCATGCCCCACCTCTGCTTACGTAAACACGAGGCCGAGTAAAGAGACCCCGGCAAAGTGTATCGCAGGACGTCCTAATAGACACAATCCAGGCAGATTACTGGAAGCGTTCATATTAGAAGCTTCTTGCTCACCACAATCAAGGACAGAGTACTGAAAACCTCCCCACTGTGTTCAAATATGAACAGAGAACTGGGAGCCTTCCCTCTCGCCACAAACACACACCGAGTATTGGAAGCTTTCTCCCTCCTCAAAACCAAACGCAGAGTATTTGGAAGCTTTACTGCTCGCCCAGATCAAGGACAGAGTACTTAAAGTCTTTCACACATTGTCCAAACACGAGCAGTGTACTGCAAGCCTTCCTGCTCACCACAAACACGAACAGGCACGCCTTCTCCCTCCCCCAATCAAAGGCAGAGCATTTTTATTTGGAAGCCTTCCTCCTCTGTCCAATCATTAGAATACTGAAAACCACCACAAACTCTGCAGTCAAGGATAGAGAGTACTTAGAAGCCTTACTGCTCTCCCCAATCAGGGACAGAATACTGGAAGTCTTCCAGCATTCCACAATTAAGAGAAGAGAAGTGGAAGCCTTCCCACTCTCCCCAATCACAGAGACTACTAAACGCTTTCTGGCTTTCCCTAATCAAAGGCGGTGAAATGAAGCCTTCCCTCTCACCTCACATAAGGACAGTTTTGGAAGCCACCACTATCTCCAATCAAGGACAGATTCGAAAACTCCCTGTTGGGACAGAGTTTTGGAATCCTCACCGCTTTCCTCATTCAAGGTCAAAGGATTAGAAGTCTTTCTGCTCTCTGCATCTAAAGACAGGACAACGTAGTAGGAGCTATCTCACTGTCCCATGCACAGTAGAGCTGTAGGGCCCATCCCTCACTACCTTTTTCAAGAAAGTAATGAGTCATATTTCCATATCCTGTTCAGGCAAAAGTATTAGAATTCTTCCTCTCTTCTTTGTGGAGGGAAAGTACTAAAAGATAACCTACTCTTCGAATAGCAGTAAAGAGTATTTGAAGCCAACTCGAATCCTGGCCCTTCCACCCATCTAGGAGTGCAGTGTAAATCGCCATACCTTCTTCCCCCAGGAAAACATACTCTATAGCTTCCTGCTCTATCACTGGCCTATGGATGGGCAAGTAATCTGCCTATGTTCTCTCAAAGGTTAAAGCCAAGCAAGGCACCATGGTCTTTGGATATGTTTGCAATTGCCTTCGTATGCCTCTAGAACTGAACTGAACTGTATAGTATTCCACTGTCACTGTATTTGCTTCTGCCACTTTCTGGTTACCTGATTTGTCCCAAATCTAAGTCCTATTCTTACCCCCTTCTCACATGATAGATGAATGAACCTGGCTTGTATATATATTTTCTCTTTACAAAAAAAGCAGTAATGAGATTGCTGACAAACATATTAGAACGTAAAGTTGCAAATACTTTACAGACTAGTTGCAGTGCTATAAGATACGAAAAAAGGAGTCCTACATATAATTCTAACACCCTACAATATGCATTGTGTGATCAGAGACAGCGGCAACTTCACTGAAATCTGGACCAGGAGAAACTTCTCAATAAGGAATTATTGTACATTTTTCTGTTAGGCTTCTAGTTAGGCTTCTAGTTTTAGTAAGGCACGGACTCGGATCTCGCTGGATCATTACACTGTGTACGAGGCTGGATGCTTGTGCAGCTAGCGACATCGACCTTTGATAAAATACCTGCCACTTTATGTGGGAGATCACCAACTTTAACATACAAGCTAATTAACCCTCAACCTGCATTGCCCAGCCGAAGATAGTCTGCATGCCAAATTCCATTTAATGGATCTCAAAATATTAGCAGATGGAAATTTCACACAATTGCAATAGCCACTTTCTATCCATAACCCTCCATAATAAGAAATACTCCAGAGCAGACTAATGTTGAAATGACTATGAAAATTGAAAAATTCAGCAACAGGAATTGTTGAAAATTTGTTTGAAAAAAAATTAGAGGGGCTGGGGGGGGGGAACGTAAAAACTTTACCTAGGGCCAGAAATACATAGCTGTGTTTGAGATTACCAAAAATGCTGGCTAATGAGAAGGCAGCAACAAGCACTGGCATAGCCAATAGGTTTCGCTTTTGGGACCTTTAAGTGAATAGCCATGCTACACTTGATGTTGTCTAATTTAGGATATTTTTCTGGATAACTAAACATTTATAATGTCTCAAAGGTGAGACCTATTGGCTATGCATTGGGGGGCCTTGTTTAGGTGGAGCTATTGACTATGGCAATGTTTCTAAGCTGTGCTGTAGATAAGTGTGGCTGCTGTGCAGCATGCTGAGAAGTTGTAATTAAAAAGTGTAAGGAGCACTGAGTGATGCTGTGCTGGACCTGAGTGAAGCTGTGGGTGCTGACTGAAGCTGTTGTGGTGCTGAGTGATGTTGTAGTGGCGCTGAGTGTTGTTGTAGTGGCGCTGAGTGATGTTGGGGTGGCGCTGAGTGATGTTGGGGTGGCGCTGAGTGATGTTGGGGTGGCGCTGAGTGATGTGATGCTGTGCTGGCGCTGAGTGATGTGATGTTGTGCTGGCGCTGAGTGATGCTGTGCTGGCCCTAAGTGATGCTGTGCTGGCCCTGAGTGATGCTGTGCTGGCCCCGAGTGATGCTGTGCTGGCCCTGAGTGATGCTGTGCTGGCCCTGAGTGATGCTGTGCTGGCCCCGAGTGATGCTGTGCTGGCCCCGAGTGATGCTGTGCTGGCCCCGAGTGATGCTGTGCTGGCCCCGAGTGATGCTGTGCTGGCCCCGAGTGATGCTGTGCTGGCCCCGAGTGATGCTGTGCTGGCCCCGAGTGATGCTGTGCTGGACCCGAGTGATGCTGTGCTGGACCCGAGTGATGCTGTGCTGGACCCGAGTGATGCTGTGCTGGACCCGAGTGATGCTGTGCTGGACCCGAGTGATGCTGTGCTGGCGCGGAGTGATGCTGTGCTGGCGCGGAGTGATGCTGTGCTGGCGCGGAGTGATGCTGTGCTGGCGCGGAGTGATGCTGTGCTGGCCCTGAGTGATGCTGTGCTGGCCCTGAGTGATGCTGTGCTGGCCCTGAGTGATGCTGTGCTGGGGCCCTGAGTGATGCTGTGCTGGCCCTGAGTGATGCTGTGCTGGCCCTGAGTGATGCTGTGCTGTCTCTGAGTGATGCTGTGCTGGCCCTGAGTGATGCTGTGCTGGCCCTGAGTGATGCTGTGCTGGCCCTGAGTGATGCTGTGCTGGCCCTGAGTGATGCTGTGCTGGCCCTGAGTGATGCTGTGCTGGCCCTGAGTGATGCTGTACTGGCCCTGAGTGATGCTGTACTGGCCCTGAGTGATGCTGTGCTGGCCCTGAGTGATGCTGTGCTGGCCCTTAGAGATGCTGTGCTGTCTCTGAGTGATGCTGTGCTGTCCCTGAGTGATGCTGTGCTGGCCCTGAGTGATGCTGTGCTGGCCCTGAGTGATGCTGTGCTGGCCCTGAGTGATGCTGTGCTGGCCCTGAGTGATGCTGTGCTGGCCCTGAGTGATGCTGTGCTGGCCCTGAGTGATGTTGTGCTGGCCCTGAGTGATGCTGTGCTGGACCTTAGAGATGCTGTGCTGTCTCTGAGTGATGCTGTGCTGGCCCTGAGTGATGCTGTGCTTTCCCTGAGTGATGCTGTGCTGGCCCTGAGTGATGCTGTGCTGGCCCTGAGTGATGCTGTGCTGGCCCTGAGTGATGCTGTGCTGGCCCTGAGTGATGCTGTGCTGGCCCTGAGTGATGCTGTGCTGGCCCTGAGTGATGCTGTGCTGGCCCTGAGTGATGCTGTGCTGGCCCTGAGTGATGCTGTGCTGGCCCTGAGTGATGCTGTGCTGGCCCTGAGTGATGCTAGACTCTTAACATTTATTATAACGCGCCGTGTGCGAAAGGCAGCAGAAAGGAAAAATGGCGTTTAAACTTCTAATAGGCTCATGTCAACTTAACACAGTGTGAATGCAAGGCTCAGCCCCACGACACTATATAAATAGTGCAATAGGACCATCCTAAAAGTGGTTTGGGCTTTCAAAGGGCAAGAAAGAGCTTTACAACTAGCACTACAATACAATCATCCATTGCTGGAGCCAGAGGCTAGTGTGCATATAATGACGTTATGATTTACACTGCTGTGCTTGTTTTCTCATATTTTCATTGTAAGGCCTGCTTGTGTTAAGTGCAGTTGATGGTAGTGAATGAAACAGATACCACTTAATGAAACTGATAGCTGTGGTTGCAGCTAGCAGCACTGGATGCAGCGGATAGGATGGACTGCGTCTGATAGGACTGGATGTAACGTCATTCGTGGCAGCTTAGGTATGCCATTTTAATGAATAAAAGACTGTGCAGTGCAAGACAATAAAAAAGAATTTCTAAAAGCCCACTTAGTGGTGGGGTGTGCCGTCTTTTAGCGGAAGCGATCCTAGTGGTGGAGTGTGCCGTCTTTTAGCGGAAGCGATCCTAGTGGTGGAGTGTGCCGTCTTTTAGCGGAAGCAATCCAGCTCTGTTTGATTTGTAGTAGATGCTGAACCTTAGGCTTGAAGCGGTCAGTCTCTCATCATGTTGGGACTCTAATATGAACTCCGGGGGCTCAGGGACGAAGCGTGGTCAGACTTGCAGTGTTTGACTGTGTTTACAATGTGAAATTAAGAGGGGGGACATCAACCTAAACCCCATAAACCTTGCTGGCTGGCAAACACCTGGTGTGGATGATGTGGAGCAAAATTTTGAAAGGCAAGAAGGGTAGTACCACCTCTTGGATGCAGAGGTCTAGCCCCTGTTGCACTGGTGGGTGGCAGATGCTCAAGCACAGAGGAAGCAAGTGCCTGGCATGGGAGAACGTTAACAGAGGGGCACACTTCAGGGGCCTGCATGACAAAAAAGTGAAAGTTAAAAAAACAAGCCCGGGAGTTGTGCCTGCAGGCCCGGGAGTTGTGTGCGCGCGTACGATAAAAAACATTTTGAAAAAGCATGCGAGTGCTGCGCGAGCGCCCATTGGCATAAGTGAAAGCAGGCTGGCGAGTGGTGTGCGATGTGCGCGCACTATGACGAGAGAGGAAAGCCAGATGGCGCCTCTGCGCGTAACCGCACGCTCTATGCAAGAGAAAAAGCTGTGGTCGGCTTTTTAAAGCCCACACACTGTATGTATTGGCATTTATATAGCGCACTACTTACCCGTAGGGTCCCAAGGCGCTTCGACCGCTGCGAAACCCTTCCTGGCTTCCCTGAGAGATGGTCCCTTAATGGGTATCTCCAGGGTGAGACCAGGCATCCCCGGCGGTCTGGTGGGGCCGTTAGTGAAGATGAGGCAAGCTAATGCCCAGAGTTGCCGAGTGTGATCGCTGATCAGAGTGGGCACCGAGGCGAGAGAATTATCGAGTCCGCTGACCCTGGTCCAGAAACCTGCCGCGCCGGGAATCGAACCCTGGTCCCGGGCCGTCCTCTGCTCTCGGGTCTGCCGCCTCTAACCAGTGAGCCACACTACTTCACACTACACACTAAATGTCTCGCTAGAGCAGCGCATGCGCTGGATCAGGCGAGACCTAAAAAGGAGTGACAGCGAAGCCAATGAATGATAAGTAATGGGCCGGCTGAAAGCCCATTGTTGTATACAACATCTCTTGCAAGTGAGAGCGCATGCAGGTGGGATCTTAAAATGTTCAACACTTCTCCCAAACAATAAAACCCCTCAAAATTCTGCAACCAAATCAGACCTGTTAACATCGCTTCCTTCACCCTGTCCAGGGTCCCCCAATACTTGACACACTGTTCATCAGCATCTCAGCGGGTGGGCTGTAGCAGATTTCTATCCTAGCTTACTGTGAGGGCTCAGAAGAGAGGCAGTGGCACTGGATATGACTCATGCATGCTCTGTGAAGCCTCAGTTTATGGTCCCCTGCGGCAAGGCTGTCCAGATTCAGGCACTGTGGGCCAACCCTCCCCCCCCGACTAGGCCTGCTGCTACCCACCAAGTGAATGCTGACCTCGCACTTGTGTTGTACAGGCAGCAGCAGCATCTTAATCTGGTTCTTGCACGGGTGCAATGTACAATAAATACATAAAAAACAAACTCCTGTCCTGCTGTATCAGCACTGCCGAGGTCTGCATCATTCAAGCCACTGCTTCCCAAATTGTGCCACTATATACAAGTTGCTTGATCTTGCAGTGTCCCGGACTACTAAGTGCATACTGAAACAAGAGTTTCGGGGTAGTTGAGTAATTAGAAGACCGTAAACAAAATGTGATGAAGAAAAAAACCGATGTTGTTATATATTCGGACAGGGCAAAGAAGTTTCACCAAGTGCCATAGAAAAAGCAGGCTTTTTAATGTATGACAAATAGGGAATGATGGTCGATAAAGAAATGGGCTGAGAAATGGTTGGAAGGCAGATGTCATATGGTCATGTTACTTATTAATGACAGCTTTTACGATGACTGATTGTTCCATATCTAATGCCCACTGTCTTCTCACATAATTGAAAAAAGACAAGGGGAACCCAATAAATGGCTCGGGACCATGGGTATCAAGTCATACAAGCCATGTGTATCACAGTCATACAATGTCTACCGAAGAATGTGAGAAGCAATGTGTTCATCTTTGCTAATCAAACGCAATTCAGTGGAACAACAAATAAAAAGCGAGATAATATCAACAAAAATGGAAGTGTTGGCACTGGGAGCGCGACTGGCCAATTGTGAAGGAGGTCAAAAGTCAGGAAGTGTATGGAAACATTAAGGCCACAAGACCTCCAGGACGTGTATACTGTAAAGAGGAAGTACCTAAAAACACACCAAGTGAGGGAATCCCAGGGTGCGATTAAAGTGCATGGTGTCACTTGAAAGGCACCCATGCTTTTTCCTGCAATAAAAAGGGGCAAGTAAAGCATGGCCAGAGAGGTTATCAAGCCACAGTACAAAGCTTTAGTCAGGCCGCTGACCACACTGGGTATAAGTAGAGAAAAAGAACAGTGAAGAGAAAAATATTTGAAGAAGTGTCGCTGAGCTAAGGAAAAAAGCTTAAGGCCTTAACTACAAACGTTGATTGGATAAAGTAAAGGATAAAAAGGGCTTTGAATATCATGTTTAAGCATATTATCGGCCCAATAAAAAGTAGGTAGAGATCATGTTCAGAAGGCGACTCACGGAAGAGGTACGAAACGGACAGCAACAGTGCAAGACAATATCACTCTTAGAAGCCCAAACTGAGTCGCAGCAATAGTGTTGTGATCTGCCCTGGATCTCTATGGCCAGGGCAGCTTCAGCCAGGGCTACCTCAGGTAGCACTGTGAATTATGATTCTGGACTACCTCTCACCTCCCCAAAATCTTCACTGCCTCACTATGACATGGCTATTGGCGTGATCCAAGCCACTGAGACAGCTGAAGTATCCTCCTTTGCAGTCTGTTATAAACTCAATAAATACTGGATACTTGTAAAGGTTTGGTTGAGTTTATTGAAGATATATATATCTACACAGCTTATATCTGCCTGCTATCTCCTTTGTCACAGTTGACTTCTCAGTATTGAAACCATAACATTCCAGATGCAATGACTTCACAAACCCATGACTTCATGAAATATCTAATAGCATAAGCTAGCACACATTGAGCATTTAACATAATATAATACAGTATACTTAGAATATAACATACCTCCTTTTCTAAGCAATAACATAAAACACAACTTTAATCTCTGAAAAACTGAAACAAATAATAAAACAATTGGAAGAAAGAGTTAATCACGAAATCTACGAGGAACGTCATTAACTCTTGAATTTTTCCTTTTCTGTATAAAAGAGGTTGATCGGTCAGTATCATTGCTGTCATTGCTGTCCAGTCTCTCAGAATCATTGCTGGAGGAACACAAACAAGAGCTAGATTTAGCTTCAACAATTTGACACATTCCACCAATTACCTCCTTCTTCTAAAACAAAATTGTTACCAATTTTGACAACTTTGACAGGATCACTAAACTTCCCCTTTCCTTTCTTGATATGCACAGGCTTTCTGATCCTCACAAAATCACCAACACACAATGGTACCCCGGGCCGAACCCCTCGACGACTGAAATGAGCGAATGGATATCAAAGTCTTCGACTGTGGTGAATTAAATGCCTTGCCGTTGAAATTACACTCTTCGTCGACGGAGCCGTCGTCACCAAAGCCATCGTCGACGGAACCGTCGTCGACGGGTTCTCCGTCGAGGGAGTCGTCGAGGACTTAGACACTGATCCTACCGTTGACGATGTCGTAGTCGACGGTTTCTTTGTCAGCTGAATGATCAAACTCGTCGACGTAGTCGTCGTCGACACTGCCTTAGTTCCTGTCGTCGACGCAGCTGCCGTCGTCGAAACAGTCGTCGTCGACGGGGCTGAAGTCTTTTCCACAGATTTTACAGTAGAAACCAGGGAGCTGGTCGACGGAGCAGACCCTGCCCCTTTATGACCTGACGGCTTCTTGAGGGGAGTATGAGGGAGAGATGACACCTCCTTCCCCTTTGATTTAACCTTCTTAGGCTCCACTCTTTTCTTAGAATGTGAGGCCTTTCTCTTTTTAGGTGTTAAGGTAGTAGACTCCTCACCAGAATCTGAGTCTGATGCGGCCTTCTTCTTTTGAAGCCACAACAGCAAGCGAGCCTCTCTGTCCCTCAGAGTTTTAGCAGAGAAGGTTCTACAATATTTACAATCCTTGGCCACATGCTTTGGATGAAGACAATATAGGCAGTCCTTGCGAGGGTCTTCAGAGAAAAGCCTAGCCTTTCCACAGGATCTGCAAGGCCTGAAAAGCCTCTTTTTAGAGCCTTCAGCCATTATAACAGAAATAGGTACTCACAATACCTTAAGCCAGATAAGACAGTAGAAAAAAGGCCAATGGTGCACACAGGAACAGCAAACTGAGCAGAGCTCAGGGAGACTCCTTTCTCACACGAAGGCGGTTGGAAATCTGAGGCAGGAAGGTTCTGCTGGGGAGTGTGAGAGCAGGGCAGCAATGCTGATTGGCTGACTTTTGGACCAAACAAAGAGGAGGTCTGGTTACCAAAAAGTACAGTCCCGAGGGGTTTTTCTATGCAGTTTCCTTCTCTATGATACTGCTTTGGTCATTCTGTTACCGTGAGACTCCCTCCATGACGACGGGGAAGATACAAGCATGTGAATCTATGAAAGATGTAATACTGGAGAACGTAGAGTACGGGCAAATGTACTACAAGTGTTATAACAGTACCGGAAAGTTAAAACATTTTTAAAGTTTTCTAGGATTGAAAGAGACCACGCTGTGCTTGAGAAAAGACAATCTCAACAGCCGTGGTAATAGTCGAAATCCCAAGATGTTAATTTTCCTTATGATGATAAAGTCACTTGTGCAAATTGCTAGTATTATCCAACAACACATGCCATATTTATTTAAAAAATATATATTCTTATGTTCGTCCAAACAGTCTCTCAAGAATGAGGGAGAAAGAGATCATGCGTTATAAACTCAATAAATACTGGATACTTGTAAAGGTTTGGTTGAGTTTATTGAAGATATAGATATCTTCACAGCTTATCATCTGCCTGCCATCTCCTTTGTCACAGTTGACTTCTCAGTATTGGAACCATATCATTCCAGATGCAATGACATCACAAACCCATTAACATCAGCACTTCATGAAATATCTAATAGCATAAGCTAGCACACATTGAGTATTTAACATAATATAATACAGTATACTTAGAATATAACACAGTCCTTGCTACAGAGGGACAATTGGAAAGCTGCTTCAGTTCTTATCTTCAGAAACAACTGCCTCGTATTACAGGATGGTGAAGCATCAATTGAATAAAATAAGATCAGTGTGCTACGGTTACACCTGTGGACTCTATTCCAGGCATACACGGAAATAGAAGCATTCTTGGATATGTCACTCTCCCTTCTACCATAAAAAATCCTCCCACTCTCCAAAATCAATTCAGTAGATTCTATGCAGCAGAGTGGCGCATAAACTAGCTTCTGGTCTGAAATATAAAAATAATACTGACTCGCGACAGATTTCCACAGCTAAATATGCCACCGAGATGACCGGCACTGTGTAAGCACCAAATCTATAAGCATGTTATTTAAGGTTTGGAATGCTGGAATATTACATTTCAGAACATTTAAACCAGCTTGGATTAATTCTTTAAAAACGTAATTTAAAAAAAATATATATATTTTATTGATATCAGACATTTAAACAGTTCCAAATTACAATTTAAACAGCAGAATTGGTTATTCATACAAAATTCATACAAAATGAAATAAACAATAGATTGGCAGATTAGGCAAATAATAACACGAATACATTCCTAACAATGAGGAGTGAGGAAAACACATCAGAAACAAATGAAGAAAATACTAGTATGGGAATGCAGCCTGAACAACGGTATTCTTTTATCCAATCCATTCCGCCACAGGCGCCCAGATTCGAGTCGCGAGTTGCCGCCGTCTCTCCCCTTTACAAGAGAATGCAGAAAATTCTAAACGATGTATAGCTAATAATCTTGCACGCCACTGTACAAATGTAGGGGCTTCCGAAGAGAGCCACTGAGAAGTAATGCATAGGCGAACCTGCGACATAGCAATAAATATAAGGGCCTATTCATTAAAGGTGTTACCACCGGATAGTATATTACCAGCCTCGACCCCGAATATCACAAGTGCCGGAGTCATTATACATCGGATCTTAAGTGTGACATTAATAAAGTGCTCAATATCATCTAGAAAGCCACAGAGGGATAGACAGGAATAAAACATATGTGTTGCGTCGGCTGCGAGCAGCCCGCATCGTGCGCATGTATTTCCCTTTGTGGCCCCCCATTTTGCAATCTTAGCAGGCGTATAGTATAAATCCAACATTGGCATGTAACTGAGTTTTAAGCGAGCCAGATACTATAACCGGACTAGCAAATTCTATCACCGAGGTTAAGTCGATACCTGCCCTACCTAATTTTACTTCCCACTTGGCATTTTGAGCAGACAAATCATCCGGAAGTGTTGAGAGAATATATTGATACAAAATGCCTATTCTACTTCTCTTTTTAATCAATTCAATGACGGGCACTTTCTCCAAGATGCAAGGAATTTTTTTCAAGTATTTTTGGATAAAGCTTTGAATCTGTAAATACTTGAATAAGTCACGTGGAGATAACTGAAATGTATCCCTTATTTTGCTATATGATAGGACAACGCCATCCTCGGCCATATCACCCAACCCATAGACACCTTTGCTTTGCCATCTGTACATAACATGATCCTGAAAGATTCTGGGAAACATTGGAGTAGCTTTAAAAGACGTATATAAGTTCATATTTGGAATAGTCAATTTCCTCCTAATCATTCGCCAGATAGTATATGCAGCAATCAGGACCTTAAAGCGGGTTCTCTTATAGTAGCTGGGTTCAAGGACTTCAAGTAAAATACCTTTTGCAGCGGAGCCCAACCCAATCTCATGAATAGTGGGAGTGTTACATATTGGTATGCTCACTTTGTCTCCACATAGCAGCAGGCCCATTGCTTGCAGCATTGCAGCCCAATAATACATAGCGAGATTTGGAACCGACCAGCCCCCTCGATCTCTGGGAAGACACATCCACTTAGCTGCTCTGCGTGAGCGCCTATACCCTCACAAAAATCTGTAGCAAACTATCTGCCTTTACCAAACTTGTTTGAGAAAACAAAAGAGGAATGGTCCTGAACAAATATAAAAACCTAGGAAGAATTAACATTTTAATAACGCTGCATCGTCCATATAAGGATAGATGTAGGCTATCTAGTCTTTCCAGTTTTTTATTGGCATCATCTATAACCGGTAAGATATTTAAATCAGGTATAGTATCCACTACAGAAGTTATGCGCACCCCTAGATACATGGCATCAGGAACCAATGGGGCATCTGAAATGGCCATACCAGGTGCCTGAACCACCTGCGTCTTTGAGACATTGAGCTTGTAGCCCGACACTGCCCCAAAATGCCCTGCCAAATGCTTAAGTTCACTAAAAGCAGACGAGACTTCAGATGTTATAACAACTATATCATCTGCGTACGCTAGCAGATTATAAGACATATTACTGACTCTTATTAGTTTTATACGCTGATTGGCCATAATCTTAGAAAGAAAGGGGTCGATATACAGGGCAAACAACAGGGGAGAACAGGGACACCCCTATCGTGTGCCCCTAGTGATAGAAAAAGAGCTAGTCTGCGGGCCAGAGATACGAAGTTGTGCTCTTGGGGAAATATACATCGCACAGATCGCCTGTATAAATTCTTTTGGAAATCTCTTCCACTTCAGGACAGCCCACATAAACCCCCAGGAGACCCTGTCGAACGCCTTCTCGGCGTCCAACAGGATCAACCCGAGGGGTGAGTTCGTGACATGAGCCCAGTCTAGTAATGCAATGGAACGTTTAACATGGTCAGCAGTATCCCGGCCAGGTATAAATCCATGCTGGAACACAGAGACCAGAGGGGTAATCACCTGTACAAGTCGACCAGCCATTATTTTTTAGTATATTTTAGAGTCACTATTAATTAGAGAAATAGGCCGAAATTATGACGGTAGCAACTCAGGTTTATCTTTTTTTTTTTTAAACAAGACTATGGTTGTATTTTGCCATGATTCCGGTACTATACCCCTCTGGGCTGCTCTTAATACCTCCAGGAAGACCTGGCCGATTTTAGGTAGGAATACCTTATAAAATTCCAGTGGAACTGCATCTGGTCCACAAGCCTTGCCATTAGCCAAAGATTTTACTGCAGTCTCGACCTCCTCCCATTGAATGGGGGTGGCCAAGTGCTCAGCCTGTTCAGGAGAAATAACGGCAGTCTCAAGATCTGCTAGGAAAGCTTCCACAGCTCTCTCAGAATTAAGCCGAGGGGTATCCTCACTGTATAAACAGGAGTAAAATTTCAAGAAGGCTTCATTGACCTTTTCCTGTGTTTCGTATATTATTCCGTGTTCATCTTGAATTTTCACCACCTGACTCTGAATGCTTCGCTGACGGAGTCTCTTAGCTAGGACCCTGCCCAAATTCTCCCCAAACATTTCTGTATGATATTGTAACAACTTTAACGCAAGGTCCTGTCCAAGAGGCTCCAACAGCCCAGCCCTGAGAATCGCCACCTTTTGTAAACACAGGGCTGTATCATTCCCATCCTTGATATTTAAAGTCAATGCAATTTCTGCCTCCCGAAGTTCTTTAACGCAATTTCGCATCCGTTCCTGTTCTAATTTCCACCTGTAGGAAGAGAAACTTTTAGTCTCGCCCCGTAGTCCAGCTTTCATTGTGTCCCAGACCACTTGATCTGTAGCAGATCCTCTGTTAATATTTAGAAACTGGACAACCCATTTTTTAATATGTGAACGATACCCCTCATCAAATAAGAGTTTCTTATCAAACGTCCAATCTCTAGGTGGTTTTCTAACTCGTGGCCAAGGACATTCGGCGATCATTGGATTATGGTCTGAGAGAAGTCGTGATAAACAAAAAATAGTGCTAACAGCTGCCACCTGTTTAGACAAAAAAACAAAATCTAGCCTAACATTTTTCTTATGAGGTATGGAGTAAAACGTAGAACCATCTTCTGTTCTCTTATGAAGATACCATAAATCTGTAAGACCATGCTCCTGAAGAAGAGCCTGAAGGGCTCTAAAAACTTTTGATTCTCTCCCCACATAATTACGAGCATTCGTGAAATCAACATCGCTTGGCATATTAATGTTCATATCTCCACAAAGGAGTAGTGGACTAGGTCATGCTGCCAGTTCAACATCTAGGTATTTAAACACATCAGGGTCATCTAAATTCGATCCATACACGTTGCAGACTGTTAACAATTTACCACCAATGCACAATGCCACTATAGCCCACCTACCCATTCTATCGGCCAATGCCCTTTTGCATATACCCAGACCACTCTTTGCATATATAGCGACCCCTCTAATCATAGATGTCTGTTTAGAACAGACTAATATCTCAAACCCAGGAAGCTTTAATCATTCCTGCTTCCCCCATGGAATGTGTGTCTCCTGTATACAGAGTATATCTACACGCATGAAATTAACAATTTTAAGAAAAAGATCCCGCTTTTTAGCATCGTTGAGGCCACAGACATTCCAAGTGCCAATAGCTATTTTATCCTGCCCCATCTAAGCACTGAAAGAAAGAAAAACCAGATGAGCTTCCCTCAGCCTATATGATGTACTGTAATGCCTGCCTGCCATTATATAGATAATTTGTACTACCAATTCTGAAAAATAAGTTTCAAGTTTTTTTAATTTTAGGGCTACCCACTCTCCCACCCCCACCACGTACCGCCCCATGCAACTCCCTCCCCCCACCCCCCACAACACCACCACCACCCAAAAAAGAGGCTTAAGGACATTGTCCTCAGTGATGTTGAGATGCAGCAACCGTTCCCCACCCCATCGAATTCCCTACACCACACATATGGTACTCTCTTGCTCTACTTCTCAAACATGATTAACTACTAATTGCAAATATCGGTATTAAGTCATTCATAATCACAGATCCCTAGAACCTATAGGGAATCATAATAACAGAGAAGTTACTCCTATGCATATAAACAGATACAATTAACAACATTGTCTCCCAGGGACCAACTTTTTACCAAGCAAGTGGAATACCCCTTTTTGTCTATGCAATAGATCAACAGATACATATTTACATGAAGAGAGATACACTCATTCACATTCAACCAATAATAAAGCATTGTGATTAACCCTACCCACCACCCCACATTCCAAGTAACTCCAAAACAATAACGAGTTATAAGTTCTCATTATCAAAACTCCAATACTGGATAAATCATCTTTTCCGCTTTATAGTTTAACATTTATCTTCTTTTTCAACCTTCTTTCTTTTTAAGATCAGACAGGTAGTCCTGTGCCACCCGGCTGGATGTAAAGAACCTCGTTTGTCCATTAAAGACAACCTTTAGCTTGGAGGGATTGAGCAAAAAGACCTGGGCACCTACTGCTTGAAAGGGAGTAAATAATTTCTGCATTTGCCATCGTTCATTAACAGTTGTTGGGCAAAAGTCCGGGCGTACGAAAAACTCGCACCCCAAACCAGTGCGTTTTTTCCCAGGACGGGCTAAATCATAGAGGGCTTCTCGCAACAAATAGTTATTCAAACAGATTAATTTCGCCCTTGGGTATAGATTTTGATCACCCTGTCTGTCTCTCCCGCGCTGTCGCACTGCAAACGGGAATCTGTGAGCTCGAATTACCTCCCTTTCCCAGTTCCAAGTAGTCCGTTCTGGGAATGCCTCCTTAAACAACTGGACGATAAACTTGCGAGGATCTGCCCCCTCTCTTGTTTCTGCAATCCCTAAAATACGCAAGTTATTACGGCGTGATCAATTTTCTAAATCCATGAGCTTCCAGTCTACATCAGTTTTTGAGTTCTGTAAAGACTCTACCACAGACTGTTGCTTCACCAGAGTATCTTCTACAGAGGACACTCTCCCCTCTACTTCCACCACACGTGATGTAACTTCCGCGCAAGTTTTTATTAAGCGCTGTACGGTGTTCTGTAATTTCCTTACAGCTCCTTGCGTTCGCAGCTCCTCCATTTTTGTTTCACTGCGATGTGTCATAACAGTCTTATAGATGAGACCAAGTGTAATTGCCTCCTCTTCCAGCTCTTCAACCAAGTTAATCTGAACGAATGGCTATGCTTGATCACACTGTACTACTTCACTGATATCCTTCATCTTCCTCACCGTATCCTGGGTCTGAAGCTGTTCCGGGTCTTCTCCTTCTTCATAATCTGGAAGGTCCCCCCCAGTCCCCCAGATTGCTAGCACTGTCCAATTCTTGTTCCTTGTCAGACAGGGTTGTTAAGTCTGACAGAGTAAAATTTCCCTTCAGCCTCAGATTCGAGCTCTTTATCCACCGCCAATATAGGTAAATCCGCTTTTGAACCGGGCTGGGAAGTCACATCTTCAACCCCGATTGCAAGGGAAATTGCCTCTGTCTGATCCTGCCTCATATTTACCACAGATGAGTCATTTTCGCTACCAGCTCCCACTACATCGTTTCTGCCGATAGGCACATTAGTCAACTCACTGGTCAATTCCAAGTTTTCTTTCAGCCTGGCTCCCCGCCTTTTATCAAAAATTGCTGCAACTGTTTTCTGTTTAGTTGGTGTCTCTTGATACTGGTGGGCTGCTGAGTCTTTATAGTTACTCTGTAAATCTCCCAACACTCCTTGCCCGCCTCGTGCTTGTGACTGTGGAGCGGGCTGCGTTTTAGCAATTAGACCGTTAGTCTTTCCACCTGCGCCGGCATCTGTAACCACCCGGGTCGAGCGGCTATCTACCTTAGGTACATTAGACTTACAAGCGGCCCCTCTCGTTTTATCTTCATTGCCAATTTCCTCAACAGGAATTCTCCTTGTGGGGGTCTCAGCCGGTGTCTCAGTCACTCCCCCACCTTTATTCCTCGCGTTGCTCCTTCCCTTCGGCGCCATTGCAATTGCAATAGAAAGCAGGATCACCACTAAGTATAAATCTCAAGTTTTTTATAGTGGAGCTGTGGTAGCGCCCTACAGAAAAATGTTCCACTCTCACTCGCCACTTTATTTTCGCTTTTACCTTGATTACTGCTGTGCTTCAATGTATCACCTCGAGCACTCCTTTACGTCTCCCGAAATTCTCTTATACAGACAATTGCAACAAAGTAGCAGCAAAGTAGCGACAAAGTAGCAGCAGCGTTTTATTTCCCCAGTTGCGACATCTTCGAATCGCTTCGCTGAGCTCAGCAAACAACCGAGCCGAGCACTGTAGCCGCTTGTCAGTAACAGGGCGGTAAGCAGAATGTCTCAGCCCAGCGTCAGGCGGGATCAGAGCGGGCGTCGTCTCGGAGCGTTGCACACACCTATTCGGCCAGTCCCACACAGCTGAGGCCGCTGAAATCCACCAAAACGCTCAGACCCCGCACAACCATGAGGCTGTGAGCCCGGAGACCGCTCCTTAGATGCAAAAAAAAGACACTGGTGTGGTGCTGCGAGGTGCCGTGACGAGGAAGGAAGGCCAGGCAAATGAAACCATTAATCTCCAATCTGGAAGGTAGGGAAAATCACCATCAGCAGGGAATTTGAACGGGAACACAGCGGAGCACCTCACATGGCCACAGTTGCGGCCGCCACCTTGCCTCCGGCCGCCCTCAAAAACATAATTTTTGATTGTGTATTATTTGTTTTGTTTTTACTTTTAACAAATAGTCCCTACTTCTATATTAGTCCCACAAAACAAATTTCTTTTAAGCAAAAATAAGAAAATTTTCATGAATGATGTGCTTGGTATTTGTGCACTTTCAAAAAAGTTGAAATTTCTAACGTACAAGTTCTAGAAATTCTTTTGGGTTTTCCATGGGTCCGTCCATGAAATAAACATTAAGAGAAAAACAGCCAATATTCCTCTGCATGAATATACCAGTTTTAGAAACACTACCCCATTAACATCTGGCACGAAGAAATGCTAACATTAATTATCAGCCAACGTATACGCACATGCACACAGGATTGATTGTACTTTGCCCTAACCCATTGGGTGAAGTTGACTTGCCGCAATTTGGCATTGCACTATAACAAGACCTTACCGCCGTAACCACAATGAAACCCGTTGGGAAATAAACACAGATGTAAATTTGTAACAACACATTCCATGTGTTTTAACAAAAATGCTATGTTTGTTTTGGAAAACTACAACATGAAATTATTAACACAAAGCATGAATGTGCATGCAAGTCCAGAGGGGTCCTTTAAAATGTAAGATATATATTTTTTAAATTATGCCTTACATCCCTAACAAGTATCTAACTCGCTAGTACTAGTTATGTAGTTAAAACAGCGAAGAGAAAATGAAAGTTCTATCGAGTTAGATTTTCTTCGGTTTGTCAGCATGTAGCATACTCGGTTATCTCCTGGAAATGTAAACAAATCTTTGCAACCTTTGCAATTTTTGTTTAAAAAAGTAAGAGAAGTGCTATTCCTAAATACCATGATCTGAGCAATGCCTTATCACCGGTTTATAATCATTCTGTAGACGCCTTGCCAATGCCTCTTTAAGAACTTCAGTTTGCACGTAGTGGTCGGTCTGTATCACTTCAGTGTGCTCTCGCTGTGTGAGTAGAGCAAGTGCTGAGGAGGCTAGACAGGAACTTGAGGAATGAAAACAACTGTTAAAGAGACATATGAAACACCAGGTGACAAAAGGAGCTGAGCCATATGGTCACTGTACATGCGCAGTTGTCAACCACGATCCCGCCATGCTCTTTTAACAACTCCTGCCTGCACCATGTGCCGCTTAGTTCCCCATACCTTCAATATGCCTCCCTGTTGGAACTCCAATGTAGGTACTAGTCAGCGTCCTTGTTCTTTCCTCCTTACCTGTGTCATCCCTGCTCTTGGCACATAATGGGACACAGGCCTCTTGGCACTCTGGCCTACCCGCTACCCTCACACCCTGCACCTCCCTGGTACTGTCAAGCCCTGGCTTTTCTGACCCCAAGCCTCCTTACATCCCCTGCCACTTGTACCTCTCTGCCCTGTACTCCCCAGACACTTCTATCACGGCTTTGCCCCCTCACCTTTTGTCCCCATACACCTCCTTCACTTTATGTACTATTGTGGGTGTGGATTGCATTGTGGCCATTCATAAGGGATTGGGGGGGCGAAAGGGGGGGTTCTAATGCTGCCCACTAAACACTTTTTTTTCAGAAAAATAACCTGATTAGCTATGCCAATGCTAGTTTTGCGCTCTCTCAGAGTAATGTCTGTAGCAGAGGAATTAGAAATTATCTTCCATCCACTCCTCCGGCTACGGCTCACAAAGTGCTACAACAGCCGATCTGCTATTAATGCAAAACAGACATCTATGTGACAAAATACACCAGTGCACCTTCCACGTCACTAAACACACGGGTTTGCAGATTTTAGACTCTTGCTATTTGGAACCAACAGATGCAGTTAGTTGCCCAATGTCACTATGAGCAGGTCCACTGGAATAATGCGGCAAGGGAGGGCCAAATAATGCAGGATGAAAATGTAAATTTGGTTCCATAATGCAGCACATTTTGTAATAGTATCTGTTCATTAGTTTGTCATTTTTACACATAGCATCATCTAGATACCTTTTTAGTACTAGCTTAACACCCAAATACAGCTCTATGCACCGGAAAAGTGAACCTTAGCAATACTTTGGCAGCACAGCACTACGAGTCGTCACGTTTTACTAACGTCTGAACGGGTTGGGCTACAAAGATTTTTTTTGTTAAAATCTGCAAATTATGCAGTAGATGATTAATTATGAGGTAAATCCATAATTATGCGAAAAACGTAGTAGCCGCATAATCACATAAATCCAGTGGCCCTGCTTAGGAGTGAAGCAGGTAAAGTGACATCAGCACTCCAGATTCCAATCACTAAAGGTCCTATCTAACAAGGGGATACGACACAAAGGATGTAATTTCTCTCGCTGGTTGAAATAAATCTTGCCCAGGATGAAAACCACTAACAGAATAACATTAGTTACAACTCATGAAGGCGGTTCACTCAAATAAAAAAAATAACATTTAACAGACTGGACTGGCCTTTTAAACAGATCAAAAGGTAGGTACACGGTGCAGCACCGAACATCTGCTCTTTCCGCCATTGTACAGCGCGTTTGATGTGGGTGGTAAGGCCCTGCCTGACTCATCCCTCCGTAAGAGGAAATCTGTCGCTGCCAGCAGTGCTCGACAATAGGTAAATTCAGGGGCCAATTTCTTCCCCAGAAGGCGGCGCGCAGTGCTGCTGCTACGCCGTGACTCACCCCTTTATCTTGGCGACCGGGGCACGACCTGGCGACACACCGGACTCCACCCTTCTGATGAGCCATGGGGCCGGAACAGAAGAAACTTTTGAAGAGGTGGGTGAGAAGAAAGTGGATCCTGGGTATCCGGAACCATCGTAATCTCCATGTGCCTCAAGTTATAAACATTTATAAAAGTATAATGCACCCATGTAGAGGAGAAGCGTGGCTCAGTAGTTAGAGGCGGCAGACCCGGAAGCTGAGATCGGCCGTGGACCAGGGTTCGATTCCCCGCCTTGGCGGGTCTCGGGCTCAAAAATTCCACGGAGTCGACAATTCTCATTCCGGTGCCTACTCGATGTAAATGCTGCAATGTAATCCAATTCAATGGACACACCAAAACAAACACATATACGCAGGGCTTTAAGTGGGGGTGGCGGGTGCTCTAGGGAGCTCTATTTTCGGGCCTCAAAGGTCAAAGGTAGGGTGAGCAGACATCCCAGTTTTTGTTTGGTTTTACTAGTGTGGGTAATATGTCTGGATAGTGAAATACTACCAATTTCATCTTTCACTATTGAAAGGCTATCTTGCCCATAGGATAACATGGGGAATGCTGTGTGACATGTTTACCTACAGTTGCTGTAATTGCTGAGGCAGGAACTGTCTGCTGTGTGCTGTGTCCCCCTAACTTGAAGAGGAGCTGTGCTGTGTGCTTTGCCCCTTTGAAGCCTGCCCGTCTCCAAGGGCCTAAGAAGAGCTGGGAAGTCAGGGATACAAAAGTTCTCCAGCACCCACCCTTCCAGCTGCTGTGTGGGTCTCTGCGCTGTGCCTTTGTGAAGCTGCCCCCCTGTTAAATCTGTCTCGGTGTGCTCATGTGCACAGAGCTGGGGCGCAAGGTCCTGAGGCCTGCTTTGTCTCAAACGTGATCTGCCCCAGGATCGAGTCCCTCGCGCTCTGTGTGTGCGGATTAACGCACCGCTGAGGAACTTTGTAGCGCCTGCTTTGCCCCCGAGCGCTGTGTGTGCATTTACTCCACCGCCGCCCCTCGAGCTGTGCTGTGTGCCCGAGGCCGGGTTCGCCGCTCTGAGAAGGAGCCTTGAAAACATCCTGCCAGTATTCACCACCACCGGCCTGGGATCGTCATTTCCAGGCCGCGCTCGGATTGGTCACAGCAATGAGGATTTCCCCAGCAACGCAGAGGTTCGTCAGGCGGAGTTACGTTGCGTCTGGAGAGGCGCGAGGCGTCCCCTAGCAACCGGGGTTCCCTCTCGCTCGTCCTCAAGGAAAGGAGCTGCCTGAACCTGAGGCGGAGGCGCGTCCCATCGGCAAAAGCGGCTTCACCAGAGATCAGCGCGGACCGCAGAGCCCCCTTCACTTCCTAAGGTAACCGGAGTTTGCACAGGGAGGGAGATTATGGTCACACACGCTAGCGGCGGGCCTGCCTTCTCTTTACAGGTCGCCCTGTTGCTACTTACGGGTCAGTGGTGTAACGAAACTTGAGGGGGCCCCCTGCAAAGTACCTGGAGGGGGGCCCCCTCTGACCACACAGGAGCTTGGGGAGCTCCGCATCGTGGGGGCTGCGGGGGGCCTTTATTACGACACTGGCGGGAGATTCATATTCAATACTTCTGGACTTTAGTCCAATAGCTGCCTTCGCTTTCCAGTTTATAATTCAGTTCACATCTGGTTGGCAGCTCTTGCAGTTGCTCATTGTCGCCCTCTCTATTTCTTGGGTCATCGTTAGCACCTCTCCTGCCATGCCCCTTTGAAGTGCTGCTTCTTGCCTACTTTGTTTGACGGGTCTTACAAGTGTGTTTGCAGCAGTGCGCCAGGTACTTCAGTCAGATTCCTGGCAGGCCCCGGGTCACTGTTATACCACTCACTGCTGAAACTAGTACGGCGTGTTTCATAAGGAATCTATTCCTTGTTATATGCCCAGTATTATCTGTACAGCACATGCCCTCAGTCCTACAGCCAGTCAGCTTTCCTCCCCTTGTAACACCAAGACAGGGGATGCTGTCTCTTGAAAAAGAGCTGTGCAAAAGAGGTGGGCTCCAGTTCGCCATTGCTCTTCTGCTCCCATTCCCTGGTTCTCTAAAGACAGAGGGATTCTCTTTCTCACCTGATTTCTGGGCCTGTTGGCACTTTACATCCTGTGCATTAGTGCAGAGATTGAGGGATGGCACAGGCTTTCTGTGGATGAATTAGTCCGAAACTTGACAGCAATTCATGTGTGAATTATTCCCATTACCTTGTTGGTTGTTGCAGCTGACCCCATAAATGCAGCGGCTATGCCCAGTTGTAGGTACCATGCTCAATTGTCTTAGGAACCAAGCTATACCTCTCTGATGAGACCTTGTACGTTCTGCTGACCCCATCTCTAGTTACACATTAGTTGCCCCAACTAATCCATTGTAGTGTAATAAGAAGGTGTTTTACAGTTGTGATATATGGGAAAATGCTACTTTGGGTGATTCTGTGACTGGATGCGACTTCATGAATTTCTTAAGCACACAATGCTAGTTATCTTGATTTCGTTCACGCGCCCTACTCGGACAGGCCACACCCCTTAAAAACATTTGCCACACCCCTTTTAGAGCACCCCAGGTTTTTTTTTCCACTTACAGCCCTGCATATACAGTCTGATTGCAGGATTCCATATCAAAGCAGGTGAAAAGTTTCCTGTCCCATTTTAATTGCTGCATATGACTGAAATCTGGCGTATTAGTCCAATGGGTTCAATTTAAGTGAACCACGACTATAACTCCCAGAAGGCACATAGTACTTTTTATTGTGCAGACGTTATGGAAAGAAAGGTTGAGGAAACTTCCAAGATTCGCCAACAAAAAGATGTCACATAAGGGCCCGGCACATCTCAACATTACCAAGATGGAGTGAGCCTTAAACGTTTACTCCACTCAGGGGAAAACCCGCACTCAAGCTACTGGAGCGGTCCCTCTTCTTGGCTAAGCAAGATATTAAGATACGCCGGAAGTAACCCGCAGGACCCAAGTCAGTGGCCCGGGCACACTCGGTGAGCAACTGGCACCAGCAAGGAGCACGCGGCTGCTTAGGGCCGAGCGCGCGGGCCTGCAGGAGTATTTCTAGCACGGGATAGATACGGATATCAGCTTTGAAACTGCTAGTGCCCTGCTTGTTTCTACCGTTGATCATGACGATTGTTGCAGTTAAGCTGAAGCATGAACATATGTTCCCCATGGAGCTCACCAGTTCACAACCATATACCGCTCTATTAGGACACTGTATATGTAATACCTGCATTTATGACACTAATTACCATGCATGCATATCACCTGTTTTTCCGTGCAAACGCTTACTAAGTGTTTAAAATGGTAATTAGTGTCATAAACGCAGATATGTAATACCTGCATTTATGGCAGTAATTACCATGTATATCACCTGTTTTTCCATGCAAACGCTTACTAAAAGTGTTTTAAAAAAGCACAAGCATAGGATTTGATACTGGAGCTATTCACAACGCGCTGGGGCAAGGCACTGCAGGGCACAGTACTGACTGGTCTCTGGTCAATACTGTAGAAAAGATGTACCTTCATCAGGGCATGAGTCAGGGGTACACGGCGTCCACCCACTTTTCACAGAGTGGACGGTGTCCACCCTGCTAAGAAGATGGGCCCTACAGAATTATGTTGTACTTGTCCCAGTGTAATTTGAATCACCGGGATACGTTCATCAGCTCCTGCACATGGTCTGCTTTTGATTCACAGCAGCAACGTGCAGGCAGGGAGGGGGCTTTTTTTCCCCCTCCAACTGGGCAATGATAAAGACAGAAGTTAAGGGGCCATCAGGCCCCCTTTTGATCGAGTGTGAGACTGGAGGCAAATGCAAATACATTGGGAGTAAACAAAAACACACAGCTGGCTATCTCTTCACAGGTACTTAACGCCTTAACTGCTTCAAACGTTCTGCACCAGTGCGGAACGTTCTAATAGAAGTGCGGGGCTGCGTCGGCCAACGGACGTGCGCAGCACTACCAAGGTAGTGCTCGCGACGGCCGTTGGCCGACACCCGCAGCGAACGGGTTAAGACATGCATGCTTTTTTACTTTGTTGTATACAAGTGCATGCACTGTAAGAATGTCAGATGGGTTGGTCTGCCTCAGTATTTGTAAAAATAATTTAAATAGCACTTTTTATTTCTTTTACAGCACTACTCATCCCAATGCAATGTATTTGAGCACTTTACATAACATACACAATATCCATTCCAAATAAATCATGTGTGTAAATTAACCTGTTCCATGCTCACGTCGGCCAACGGCCATCGTACGCACTACCTCGCTGGTGCTGTGCACGTCCGTTGGCCGACGCAGCCCCGCCCACTCATTAAATCTCCTGCACTGTGGGAGAATTTGTCCCACGGTTAAGCAGCTAATGTACAAGATGTGCTACATGAGACAGTCAGGGTTACAAGTTGTAGGAGTCCAATACACTTCATAGCTCACTGCGGTCTACTAGAAAGATTACTATTTATTAACTGCAAGTAATACAAGGATCTCTGTGTTCATAGCAGTAATCCACTTACCTATCTACATAAAATAATATGTGATCTGCATGTTACATGATATGCTTTGCAGGAGACAACTTTAAAGAAAAACATTTAATTGCATTTTCAGTTGGCATATGTTATAACATACACATATCAAAGCATCACTTCCAGTGAGGTCACTTCCTGTTATGCCATGTGGAATGTCACGCGTCGTGACATCATGTGCTTTGATAACACGCGTCATGACGTCACTTGCATACTGCCGGACTTGGTCAGTCCCCCCACTTCTTTTTTTAGGACTTGTGCCCTGTACATTATATTCTTATATACTGGGATTGAAGGCAACCAGATAGTTACCCCGATAACTTAGACGGGAAGGGATGGGAGGCAGCAAGGTTGTGGTTATCGTAAGTTATAACTTTGTTGCTTTATGAAAAGGAAAATGTACATGGAGACCGTTTAGCTGTGACTCTGTGCCTTCTCTGAAACAAGGGATGGCTCACTGCAACATGTAAACTGCTGTATGCACCCAAACTGCTATCTGTATCCTTGTAATGCAATACAAATAGAATACAATGCTAGGATGGAATCCAGAACCATGCTGTTTTCTGTGCTGGGGTCGGGTCTTTAAAGGGGTCATCGTTTTATGAAAGAAAAAACCGTTCTCTTTACCCACAATAAGCATTGTAGAAAGTTCCTTTGTTTGAGGACACCGCATGGGATTGGAGATCAATTGCGACATTATTCAGAGGATGGTCCCTTAGTAGAATATCTTGCTTCTGTATGTCAGAGATGGGGTCTCCCTCATTCTCTCTGCTATTCATTCTCAAATTCTCATATTCTCCCTCTGTCAATTTCTCTCATTCTCATCTTCCGTCTCCCTCAGCTACAAGATTTGCGCAACCGTTCATAGAGGAAGAAGCAGGCTTAGAGATTGGGGAGTCTCTTTCAGAAAGGCTTCAGGGCTAAAATGAGGAAGTCACACACTGCCAAAGAAGACACCAGACCAGAGGACAGGATAGATTGCTATGGGCAACAGAGCGCACGCACACCTACGCCGCAAGTGAAGTTGGCATCCTTTATCAGTCCTATGGAGGAGGTAGACCCTTTGTTTCACAGAACCATATCGGAAAAACCCAAGACCTACTCGAATATATTATTTCTTGTGGGAGTATCCTTTAAAGAACCATAGCCATGGTCAATGGAAAGAATACATGATGATATTTTAATTGTCAAACACTGAAATTTTGCACTTGTTTTAAAAACCCACTCACCTTCCCTGTTGCACGATTACTGTGTGCAGGCACCCTTTCTCGTTCAAAAACGAGCGCTGGGTAGGGTGAAATCGCCATTTTACCGCCAGCTGTATTCCTCACGACCTGACTGGGACACGCCCACTCGAGGCCACGCCCCCTCTTGCTAAAACCTACAAATACCGCGCTGAACCACAAGCGCTTAGACAGCCAGATATCTCCTGAGGCACAGCCGGGAGCAGCAGCGAAAATTCGTGTATTTTAATTGTCAAAAACTGAAATTTTGCACTTGTTTTAAAAACCCACTCACCTTCCCTGTTGCATGATTACTTTGTGCAGGCACCCTTTCTCGTTCAAAAACGAGCGCTGGGTAGGGCGAAATCGCCGTTTTACCGCCAGCTGTATTCCTCACGACCTGACTGGGACACGCCCACTCGAGGCCACGCCCCCTGCACTGCCCCCTTGCTACAAACATGTGCATATGCCGGAAGCGCAGCGGACGAGCGCAGCGGGCGGGCTGATTGCGCGCCGAAGGCGTGCATAAGGCAAGCTCGTCTGCGCTCGTCCGCGCCGAGTCCGGGCCCTGGGCCACCCCTCCTGCATCCCAGCCATCACTGCGCAGATGCTACACCCCGGCAACCCTCCATAGACTAAGGCCCTCCGCTAACATTTGCACTCGGCATATCCTTCAAGCCGAGGACCTGCCGCTAACCTGCCCCACTTGCTCCGTACCGCTCAAACCTAAACCTTGCCCACACATGAATTTCACATGTTCCTACTAAATTGCCGCTCCCTGCCCAAGCATAGCGCTGAAATGGCCCTGCTGTTAGAGGAACACACCCCAGATATATTGTTCCTGACGGAAACCTGGCTCACTACTGAGCCCGATCCCGCGATAGTAGACGCCCTCCCTGCTGGCTTCCAAATCACCCGGCAAGACCGACCTAAAGATATAGGAGGAGGCCTGGCTATTATCCACAAGGAACAATACCACTGCCGAGTCACCTCTGAGACCATCTCGGACTGCGAGAGTATTGGTTTTAATATCGAACTCTCACCCAATAGCTGTTTTTTGGGCACCCTTATCTACCGCCCGCCCGGCCCCCCGAAGCAGTTCCCTGAAACACTGCCATAGAGCTAGTACCTCCTCTAACTTCACCGTGCTAGGTGACCTGAATTTTCATTTTGACTCCCCCTCTGACCACACAGCCGCCATCTAACTAGAGGATCTAGAAGCTCTACAACTCACCCAACATGTCACTACCCCCACTCATGCCAAAGGCCACTTACAGGACCCAATTTTCACTAACTGTCCTGACATCACAGTGGACCCAGGCATTCCCCTGTCCTGGACAGACCACCTTCTGATCCCCTTCAGTTGGACCTCGCTTAAAACTCCACCACCCGCCCCCACCATAAGGCTCAGGCGAACCTGGTCGCGCCTCGAGGTTGACAACTGGTCCATTAAACTTGCCAGCTCACAACCCGAGAAACAGGAGGATCCTGCCCTAGCAAATCAGGCTTATGTCAACTGGATCACTCACACCCTTGACACCACTCTCCCTATGAGCAAGACTGTACTGAAGCGGCCCCACAAAACTGCCCCTTGGTATACGCAGTCTCTTAGGGACAAGAAGCGTCTCTGTAGAAGGGAGGAAAGACGCTGGCATTTAGATAACTCAGCAGACAACAAAACCCGCTACCGTGAAACTATTAGCGAGTATAAAACCCAAATAAAAGCAGCCCAGTCCACGTACTTCACCGATAAAATTCTGCAGGCCAAATCTAAACCCAGAGAGATCTTCCAGATCATTAAAAAGTTAACAAACCCATCCCCTGCGTTGCATGTCGAGAAATCTGTCACTCAGTGCAATAATATTGCCGAGTTTTTTTATCAGAAAGTAAACAAGATTTATTCAGCATTTCCCTCCCCAAAAATTAACTCATCAAATCAACCCAACATCCCCCAATCCTCTCCCCGCTCGACACAGCCTAACCCATTTTCCCCCACTGAATCTCTCCACCCTTGAATCACTAGCTCTCAGTGTCAAATCAGGTTCGCCGGACGACCCTGCCCATCCTGACATCTTAATGGCAGCATCCCGGATCACCCTGCCCGTCATCAGGGAGGTATTAAACGCATCCATCTCCTCCAGCACTGTACCAACTGTCTGGAAACAAGCCACGGTCAGGTCGCTAATTAAGAAACCCAATTTGGACCCGTCTGACTCGGCCAACTATCGCCCCATCTCTCTGCTCCCATGGGTGAGCAAGGTCCTTGAGAAATATATTAACCAACAGCTAGTGAACTTTCAGGAAGATCATCACATACTAGATCCCACTCAGACGGGCTTCAGACCAAAACACGGGACTGAGATCGCTCTCCTCATGGTTACTGAGGAAACTAGAAAAATCCTGGATCAAGGAGGATCAGTGGCAGTGATCCTCCTTGATCTAAGCGCGGCATTTGACACAGTCAGTCATGACACCCTACTGAACCGCCTGTCCTGTGCGGGGATTAAGGATAAAGCCTGGGCATGGTTTAAATCTTTTTTGGAGAACAGATCCTTTAGAGTTTTTGATGGCGAATCCGTGTCCTCCAGCAGACCTCTAAAGTGCGGTGTTCCTCAGGGCTCCTCTCTAAGCCCCGCACTTTTTCAATCTGTATACGAGACCGCTAGCCGATGTCGTCCGCCCATTTGGAGTTAAGATCGTCTCCTATGCGGACGAGACGCAGCTAGTGGTCTCACTGGCGCAGGAGGCAAACCGAACTGCGCCAGGCGGGCTTAGAGAATGTCTGGAGGAAGTGAGGAACTGGATGTCGTCATCATCCCTGAAGTTGAACGGGGACAAAACAGAGCTGATGCTCCTAGGCCCTTCGGTTCTGACCCTTCCTCCCTCTCTATGGCCCCCCTGTCTAGGCCCTCCCCCAACCCCCAAAAATAACATCAAAAGCCTCGAAGTGTGGCTGGACAGTTCCCTATCCTTCAATGTCCAAGCCACAAAACTTTCAGCCACCTGTTTTGGCATCATGAGGGTGCTAAATAAAATATTTCCCCTCCTTCCCATGGAAGCCAAACAGGTAGCCATTCAAGGTCTCATTCAATCACGTCTTGATTTTAATAATGTACTCTTCCTCGGCGCCCCAGAATACACCCTACGCAGGCTGCAGATTGTACAGAACTGCTCAGCGCACCTTCTGCTCAAAATCCCCCGTAGACACTCAGTGAGGGCCGGACTGACTAGCCTTCATTGGCTACCGGTTCAGCAGAGAGTTTTGTACAAGGCATTATGCATAGCCTATCAAGCCTTCTGGGACATGGGACCCAGCATCACCCGTGACCTGGTTACCCATTACACCCCAAACCGAAGTCTTCGTTCCAGCCAGACTTTCTCGGCAGTGGTGCCAAGAATAAAAAGATCTAGATCTGGCGGAAGGACGTTTGCATACAACGCGTCCAAGACTTGGAACACTCTGCCACTCCATCTCAGAGCTAACCCTAACCTCACTGTGTTCCGCAAGCAATTAAAGACCGTTTTGTTCGCATCCTCCTACTAACTGCCTGTCTCCCCTCCTCTGCTCATCAGTAGGTTCTGGTTATCCTAGCGCTTGGACGCCTCCGGGCAACAATTCGCGCTCTATAAATCTGCAAGTAAAAAAAAAAAGTAAAAAGTATGTTGGCCTCTTGGACAAGTCCAGAGGATCAAGAATGGAGACACGTTCTCCTAGGTAGTTGCTGATGCGTTGATGCTGAATGCACGATTCCTCTGGGTAGAGAGGAAATACATTTCCTACCCCATGGGTTTCACTTCACTGCATGTACATATGTGTTCTTTTTTAGTGCACAAGCCTAGCCAAAAGGCAACGGAGAGCTGTACAAGGTCTCAGCAAATTAAAATTGCAAATTGCTAAATTTAACTGGTGTAATTGCCTCCCCTCTATCAATCACAATGATCCAGACTAAAGAGGAAAGCCATGATAGATTTCAATATCATGCAACTTTACTATTTGTGGTGACAAAAAAAATCACTTTCTCACCCTTGGCTTTCTATGCAGAGAGAAATGGTTTTATTTGCCGTTCTCATGAATTGACGTCAGATGAGGACTTTCAGGTGAGGCGGATGGCGGGGGTGGAGTGCCCAGCCTGCTATTTAACCAAGGTGTGTAAATGCGGTGTCTAAACAGAGAATGGAGTTGGCGTTGGAAGCCACAGCGGTTTCCCCTTTGGCACCTTTCTGCAGGGAGAATACATTTTAGAATTACAACCAATGGTTCCAGACATCAGTTACTCAGAGCTGTACCAGTAAAACCCAGGTTAGAAGAAACATGTGGTTGGTAACTTCAGTCACAAAGATGTGAATGGTTCCACCTGCAGTGAACATCCTACCAGTAACACAATCTTATCCAGTTTAAAATCAAGCTCCCATATTTTATGAGCCAATTCACCCTCTTCTGAATTTATAATGCATTACATTTAATCTTATTTACTTTTCTTATAAACGGCATACTCCTAAGTTCCCTGCTTCGGTCTGTTAGGTAAGGACATAGTGGATGCATTCTTGGATGAGTAGCTAAGGCCTAGCAAAAAATTGGTGTGAATAAAGGTCGAGATTACATACAAGAATAACACAGCCAGCACAATAAAGGCAGCATACATAGTCAGTGTTGTTTCTTTGAAATGGAGCACCACATTATTATAAGCTTAAATACGAAGTAAAACAAACACTGAGAAATCACTAGACACCATGGAAAAAAGGCAACAATAGAAGGAATGTGTGGAGGTGGCCCACCCATTCATCCGGCAGTGCCCCAAACCTAACACGGACCCAACAGTTTTTCGTCTCCCTGCCTCATTGGGGTGAAATGGGGGTGGGTGTGTGCAGATTGTCCACTCGACACCAGTCGAAAAAAACACACAAAAGAGGAGTGTTGCAGTACTCCCAGGCATTGGGCTGAGACCGCAGCCCCAGAATGGGCCCAATTGTCTATGTCCCCCCATACCCAGAGGCAGGTTGGGATAATTGACCACCAATCTGCTCCCTCAGCGTGGGCTAGGAAGAAAGACCACTGGACAGTGGGAAGTAGGGGGGTGGGGGAAGGGGCAGCCCACCCAAGCGTCGGGCAGTGTCCCCACCCCAGGAATGAGCTCAACAGTCTTTGCCTTCACGGGCCTAGTGCATTCCCATGGTAAGCAAGAGGGAAATTGGACTCTTGAGCATAGTTTCAGCATCTGGGACGGCAGAGGGGGACAACACCCAAATTCATCTCAGTTACCTTGCCAAATGGCTGGAGTATTTGGGGCCAGGGTCAGCCAGCAGATAGGAAACTCTACTAAGGGCAGAAAGTTTTGAAAACTAGACACTCGAGTCCAGGGTTATGTGACTTGTATGGATCCCACTACGTTTTCCTACCCTGAATGCCCTGCAAACCTGAAGTTTTGAATAGCATCACATTTTCCTCTCATTTCTGTGACATAAACTTACAGAATCTGCAGAGGCCTGCAAAAAGAAGTTACCAAAAAAAAAAAACCACGCACTATGGTGTAAATGTGCACTTGACAACACAGTTGCCGCAACTAGACATATGCATGCAAAAACACGGATGGGGGGCATACGTCATAAGGCTATTTTATTGCTTTTAATTTACTTTTCCACGCTGGTTGACACCCTTATAATAGTGAATTAAAAAAGAAAGGTACATGAAAGCATATTCTTTGAAAGAAGTGGCCTGGCAGCAAACTGCAGCCTCAGGGAACTACAAAGAGTAATAAAACAAAAACAAAAAAATACAGGGGTGGGGGGCTGGGGTGTTTATGAAAGTATTTATTTAACCCGTTGAGTGCTTCGAACGTCCAACGGTCGTCGCGTGCACTACCTCGCTAGTGCTGCGCACGACCGTTGGACGTCCGAATCCCGTTAGCGCAATCGAACGTCCGCACTGGGGCGGAATGTTTGCGCGCGCTTAACGGGTTAAAAAGCATAGTGGAGAGTGGTGGGGGAAGCAACGGGAGCTGGGATGAGGCAGTAGCACGCGGACTGGGTGTGATGAAGGAAGTAGCATACAGCAGAGAAAGAAAAAACATGCATTCATACGGAGTGCTGAAGGAAAAGAAAACAAACGGTTCCCTGCATGTTAGTAGTGGAAGGACACAATTCATCCAATCGGGTAAAGAAAGAATCCATGTTCCAGAGACAAATAGGACAGAGAGTAAAGGCAACTGATATGAAGTAGAGAAATGATAGAGACTATAAAGCCATCAAATCAAGAGCGCAGTGAATGACCTAAAGCTCAATATATGCACACATTTAAATTTAATACAAACAATGCATCATCGACATTTAAAATGTAATGCCAGAGGTTTTCAAATGTATCAGTTTTCATATTTTAGAAACTGATTAATTTGAAAAGCAAAGTATTTGATTGTAAACATGTTCTATTATCCAGTATTAATTGCAAAAATATTGTGACGGGACCAATTAGAAAGCGATGTATTTTATTTCAAACGTTTTTATTATCCTGTATCAATTGTAAAATATTGTGACCGTTTTTATTAACTTCTGACAATAAACATGAACATAGGTTTTCCACGTTTCTCAGTATAAGGAAAAAGGGCAATTAAAAAAATGGAAATATGGGTGTGAACAACGAACAAAGCCAGACTGCAGGATAAAGACACTGCATAGTGGTCAGGAGACTGATTGCTCCCAATCATCTGTCAACATTCCAGACTTTTAGGAACATTTAAACATCGGTAGGAACTAATCAGTCACTATCAGGTGAAGCTCTGCAAAATCTGTGTTTTTCCAGAAGGGCAGAAAAAACAAAACAGAGGAAAAATCAATGGGTATTTAAAAGGAAACGTACACCACGAATGAAAAGGTCAGCCATTTCCAAGGTGTGGGGTAGGTGCGTAAGTGTGCAAGATTAAATACATTTTAACCTGTACTGGCATTTAAGAAAAACACACTTAAAGCAGAAAAAGCAGACCCCTGCTACTGACAGACACTGCCAAGTCAGTTTGCCAATATGAAATCGGTCGTATTACAAAAAAGCACTTAGGTCATACAAACACCTTTCATTACAAGAGTACAACAGAAGATGTTGTCAAGAAAACAAAAGTTCATTCATTTGCCACACCACATAACTGAGAAAGGATCCCATTATGCCGATCTGGGTGAGGCATCGTTGGTTTCTATTACACAGTTCAGAACATTTAGTCCAATGTTCACATGAGATTAACTGAGAATAATTCTGTGGGGAACTTGGTTGTATTACTTCTTTGTGTGATTAATAAGACACATTGACTTCTCGTGTGCGAATATCAGGCAATGTTATACCTGCTGATGTCATTATTAGAAAACAACGCCTTCTGTGAATTTATGTTCTGCCCTTCAACTACTCTTGTCCAACCATACAAAAGAAAAGCACTAATTTTACCCAAGTATCAATCGACATCAGGGCCTGCCCCAAATAATTATACCAGAAACTAATGCAAAGCTGCCCCTGTCAAGGGGGAAGACTCCTCTGTGCACTGCTTTGAAGACTATGTAGTCTTATTCGCATTTCTGAATTTGATAAAGTTTTCTGTATTCACAAAAATTGTGGGTTCAAAGTTTTTTTATTGTTAATTCAACTCATTATCTTCATGGTTGTAACATTGCATCCTTGTACATTTCCTCAAGATCTCAATGTTGCCGTTTTATCATCCTCCCTTTTCGCTATTCCCAATACATTTCGGGCTTCCTGTCAGCCCTTCGTCAGGGGATTACTCTACAAGTAAAGAAAGTGGGTGCCCGTCAGTGGTGATGTTCTTCAGGGTTACGGGTATGCAATGCGCTGTTAAACGGTTGGTGATACTGGTTACAGTGTGCCTCTGTGACGAACACTGTTCTATGCAATCAGTGTATGGATGTGAAACATGCTTCAGTTTAACGTCTAAACTCAAGTTCATGCATTGCAGTGACTAACAAGCTGAGCAACTGTGATATATGTTAATAATGGTGATGTTAAAAAGTGTATCGTATCCAGTGCCCGATTTTACTTTTGTGCGTGCTAGTGAATGTAAACGCCGCTTTAAATAGGTTAAACAATGCGGTTCACTCACGGAGAGTACGGTATATCCCGGTAAACCTGCAACGATATCAAAGTTTGTGCTCGGTATTAAAAATCGATACTACGGTTGTGAGAGCATAAGCGGGTCCTCATATGAGGTACTTACTAGATTGTAAATAAATTCCGCTGAGTATCCGTGCTTCAGAGTGACTTGTGGCGTGGCGTTTGGTGTGGAAGTGAAACGGGATGTTTAAACTGGCGCGTTGGTTAGTGGACACTAAAAAAGGACTATGATACCAGCGGTGCATGTGGTCGCCATATTAGAATGGTGAAATGAAATAGCGGGGTTAGTCAACTGTGCTTGAAATACTAGCAATGAATGCACCAACATGGTGAAAAAAAGGTCTGATTGCTATATGAATAGAACTGAGATGGGGGGGGCGTGGTTTGGACGCCGATGCCGATGGTCGCCTGAGAGCTCGGCTCCGAGACTGAGCCAGCATTTATCCTGAATTCCGAGGGTTTTGGGGCGCCCCGACCCCCACAAATCGAAGAGCAAATTGAGGCCGACTTGGTGAGGCACCTGGGTGAACCCGAAAATCGACTGTTCTGGTCGAAAAGCGAAGTTGCGGAGGGAGCGGAGCGGAGCTCAAGATGGCGCCCGGACCTTCTCGATAGCCTTGCCGAGACCTTAGGCCCGGAAGAGCCTGCCAGCTCTACGCGTGCCTTCTCCACGTCTCATCGCTCGGAAAGACGACCGTCCACCCGGCGACCTGGGAGCGCCCGGACACCGTAGACATCCCCGGAGGATTGATAGTCGATTTTTCGGCGCCGGATGGTCCCCGGCGACCGGAGGTCTTGGCCAGAAAAGCGGAACCACCCAAGACGGTCAGCTGTACTCCGCTGAGATCCTATAATCACCTGACCCCAAGGCACTTTATAGGCGACACTACGACAAGGCCCTGCGGGAGTCCCGGCTGTATTGGTGACTGCAATCCGAGGCCTCACTTGAACCAACGGACCCACGTCGATTGGCGGTGATCGCCCCCACTTCCCCCTTGGTGGCCTCCGGGGACTTAGCGGTGGTTCATCCCGAGAGATCGAAGCGGTGGCAGACCTCTGCGCCACTGCGGTGGGGACGATCGAAGGCCCACTCCACCGCGGCTGCACACCGGGAGAGCAACAGCCGACGCCCATAATTGGTGGGTCGCCTGCCGAGCTTTATACTGCAGGGCACGTCTGCCATGGGAAAACCAAGAGGACCTAAAGGGACCACTCCGGCCGCCTCGGACACGGAGACGCCGGATAAGGACGATCGAAATGACCCGGAGAGTTCTGGAGGCCCTCACCTACAGCAACAATTCGATAGGATCCTGGAGGCGATCGCAGATACGCGATCGGCCCTACAACAAGACATCGCCCAGGTTGCGACGAGTCTGGGCCTCCTCAGGGCGGACCATGGTAAGCTCTCGGACAGAGTCAAAGAGGTAGAGAGCTCGGTGAAGGTCCTGGAGCCGGCGCAGAAGACTCTGGCTGCTGCGATGAAGGATGCCCTGACCCGGATCCGTGACTTGGAAAGACGGGCGGAGGACGCTGAAGGGCGTAATAGGAGGAACAATATTCGCGTAGTGGGCCTACCGGAAAAAATTGAGAATAGTGACATGGTGGCCTATCTGGAAGCTTGGCTCCGAACTGTGGTGGCGCCGGAGGGTCTGTCCTCCTTCTATACTCTGGAGCGTGCACACAGAGTACCGGCAAGACCTCCTCAACAAGGCCGCTCCCCGTGCCCGGTGGTGGCGCGTTTATTGCATTTCCGAGACAGGGATCTGCTCCTCAATGCCGCCAGACACAATGGCCCATACAAAGTGGAGAACAGCCAAGTGAACATTTTTCCGGACTATACTTAAGAGACCCAACGTAAGCGGACCTCCTTCCTAGCGGTCAAACGTGAACTGCGGAGCGAGGGTATACAATACTCTCTCCTCTTTCCTGCGAGACTCCGCATCATCCTTGATGATACGACCCATTTTTTTGAGACCCCGGAGGACGTCTGCACTTGGCTTGAGCTGTACAGGGCTGGCAAAGATGGCTTCGGATCCTCCTTCCAGACGACGTCGGAACCCGGACAACAACGGCGATCCAAAAGACTTCGGAGCCGCCGCGGTAAACCGGGCAAGCCCTCGACGGTAGAGACTTTGGCTGAACGGCGAGGAGTATTGGAAATGGTTTCCAACTTATCTGGCTCCCAGAGCGGCCCCATCGTCGAAGAATCAGAACCTGGCGGAGAGGGGGCTCACTCGGACACTGAGGACTCGGAGACTGATAGTGTAAATTTACCAGTGGTTACTCCGGACTCGGCCGAGGGCATGCTGGATGGGCAGGGATGAACTCGGGTGAGCTGATTCCATTTGGGCGGGGGACTGTCGCGGGAGGAGTGGTGGTTGTAGAAGTTACTGCTGGTCCATGAATCACCGATGGGGTTGGGGGGCCTTACTCTACTTGGTACCTGTGATTTGGTGCTCGGTCTAGTCTCTGTAGCCCGAGACTCTGTGGCCCATTGCTGGCGCCCGGCCCGCACTCGGCCCTTAAGGCACACCTGCGGTGGCTACCGCAGGAATAGTCGGGGGAAGGGAGTTTACTGAGGGTACAGTTTGGATGGGAACTGGATGGCGCTATTTGGGTCCTATTCTGGGGTGGGTGGGAGGGGGTTTGTTTCAAGGGGAAGTTTTGTTGTTGTTGGGGGGGATGGCCGCCATTGGTGTTGTATTGAATATTGAATGTTCTATGTCTGAGCGTTGTTGGGGGAACCTGGTTGTGGCACTTTGGGACAATGGCTGAGATCACTAATGTAAAATGCGTCACTTGGAATGTGCGGGGCCTTCACACTATGTCCAGACAGCACAAAATTCACGCTTATCTGGTGCGTAGAGGGGTGCAAATAGCGTTGCTGCAAGAGACACATCTTACCAAGGCGGAAGGGGCGGCGCTACAGCGTAGATGGAGAGGGCAGGTTTACTACACTACATACTCAGCTTATGCGAGAGGGGTGCTGATCTGGATAAGAGCTGGGCTACCCCTACAGGTTTCCAAATCTGTGGTGGATCCGGAGGGTCGCTACGTGGCTATCTCTGGCACACTGGGGGGTAGGGCACTGAATATTTGTTGCATTTATGCACCTAACGTGGACCAGCTCGCCTTCCTATCCGGGTTGTCGGGCTCCTTGGCCCACTTCCTGTCGGGGACCCTCCTACTGGGAGGAGATCTTAATTCGGTGGTGGATGTCGACATTGATCGTTCACACCCCCCCCCCCTTCCGGACTCCCCGGTCCGACGAGTAGCTAAAGGCAGGAAGGAATGGGAGGCTCAATGGGGGCTGACAGATATTTGGCGTGCGCAGCACCCCTTTACTAGAGATTATTCATACTTTTCTGGTATGCACAAATTACATGTGAGACTAGATGGGTTTCTGGGGTCGACGGAATTGGTGTCCGCGACTGTGCGATCTGAATATTTGGCCAGGACCATCTCGGATCACAACCCCCTATTAGTGGATTTCAGTTGGTTTCCCGGGGTCCCCAGCGTACCTACTTGGAAACTGCGCCCGAGACATTAGAGGATATAGTCTTCAAGGCGGACCTAGAGGATAAAATGACTGACTATTTTGCGACCAATGGGGGCACTGCTGGGTCGAGGGCCTCGGAGTGGGACGCTTTCAAGGTGGTGATCAGGGGCTACTGTATATCCAAGAAAGTGGGAATGCGTCGTGTCATCCTTGATGACCTGGCCAACGCGGACCGGAAGCTCCGCGAGATGGAGCTTCGACGCCCCGGCCACCCGGAACTTCAGGAACGTACTGCTGCGGCGAGAGAGGCAGTGGCGGCGGAGGTCGAACAATTGCGATGTTTCGATTATAAGGCCTATATCACCAGATCGCTCACAGAAGGGGATAAGTCGGGCGCGCTATTAGCTTGGTTGGCCAATCCCACGCGCCGGACCTCCCCGACGGTGTCCATGCGCACCGCGGAGGGACTTGAGGTGCATACCCAACCGGAGATACTTGATTGCTACTTGCGCTACTATGAACGGCTATACCGTAGTAGACTGACCCGCGATCCTACACTGATCGATGATTATTTACAATCCTTAGAGATTCCCGCACTGGAACCTGACATAGCGAAGGCCCTGGGCACCGATATAGAACTTGGGGAAATCCGTGGTGCCATAAAGGAGATGGCGAGAAACAAGACCCCGGGCCTTGATGGGCTCCCGGTCGACTTCTATTCCACCTACGTAGACCTATTAGCACCCCGACTATTAGTAGTCTACAAGGAAGCGAAACGCTTAGGATGCCTCCCCGGCTCTATGTGTGAAGCCTTGGCAGTCCCCCTCCTCAAACCTGGTAGGGAGTCCGCTGACCCGGCGTCCTATCGACCGTTATCAATGCTAACGGTCGACTATAAGATTCTAAGCAGCATACTGGCATCGAGACTGCTGGGACACATGCGTTCCTTGGTACATGAAGACCAGGCAGGATTTATCCCTAAACGCAATACGACCATGAATATTCGTCGCTTATTTCGTCTGCTAGAGGAACCACACACGGAGGCCCCGTGCCCTTTGGTCCTTTCGGTTGACCTGGAAAAGGCCTTTGACAGCCTGGAATGGGACTATTTGCGCAGAGTACTACTGCGCTTCGGTCTGGGAGAGGGATTTGTCAGATGGACCATGGTGCTCTATGCCTCGGCGTCGGCCAGGGTGAGGGCGGGTCCGCTGGTCTCTCAACAATACCCAGTGGAACGAGGCACGAGGCAGGGATGCTTGTTATCCCCACTGCTCTTCGCGCTCGCGGTGGAAACACTGGCGTTATCGGTCCGGACCGGAGCTTCTTTCGGCGGACTGCGAACCTTATCTGGACAGCAATACATCTCTCTGTATGCCGATGACCTCCTGCTCTACCTTGAGGACTCGGGTAATGCGCTGGGTGGGGCTGAAGAGGCTCTCACAACCTTCGGGGAGATTTCGGGCCTTAAGGTGAATTGGGCCAAGACTTGCCTATTTCCGGTTCGGAAGGGGGAGCCCAGACCTGACACCACTAGAGAGATTAGATGGGAACCTAGCTGCCTCAAATATCTGGGGGTATACGTGTACCATGACCCCGCCGATCTTTTAGACGGCAATATAGCCCGCTGTATTCGCGCGCTGCGAGGCAGCATGGATTTCTGGGCTACCCTTCCGCTTTCGGTGGCTGGGCGTATAGCACTGTTGAAAATGGTGGCACTACCCCGGCTGATATATTTTAGAGCGCTCCCGATTTGGGTTCCGCCGGCCACCTTCCGGCTCTTGAGATCCATGGTGGTGGGGTTCCTCGGGGGGTTGGGCCGCCGAAGGGTGGCACTCAGGACCCTGATGAGACCAAAATCGGAGGGCGGCCTTGCGGTGCCGGATTTTGAAAAATACTATTTAGCAGCTCAGTTGCAGACCTTCACCCAGGAGATAGCAAGAGAGTTCCGAGGCCCGGAAGATGGGAGAGGCAGGGGAATGCCCAGACACGTTATTTCCTACGTTGCACTACGCCAGCGCTTAGCTCTGCAAGACCTTACGCTCGAGGAACGGACTATACGGCTGTGCTGGAATCGCGCCCACGCCCGGGGGGAGCTGGAACTCCCATATGCCCCGGAGATTCCATTGGGGATGTTAACGGCTTTGCCGCACGGTGGAGACTGGTCGCGCTTAAGGCATTGGGAAGATGCAGGGTTGCAGTTAGTGGGAGATCTTTATGAAGATGGGGGGTTACTGCCCTTCCAGGAGATTCCGGACCGTTTTGACGTTCCCCGAGGCGACTTCCTCCTTCATACAGCTATAATTAGGGCAATTCAGACGCACTGGAAGAGAGGTATGGAGGAGCCACCAACATCATCGGTGTGCCAATATGTTATGATGTCCTCGGGGACGGTCAAGGCAGTCACGTGTTTATATAATAGATTAATTAATGAGGGTCTGCCCCCGCTTGCCGCACTGCGGAACCGTTGGGAAGCCGACATAGGGAAAGATATACCGGAAACGACGTGGGCGCAACTAATGCGTCGAGCCTGGAAAGGCAAGCGCCACGCCCGGTTTCAATTGGTTCATTTTTATATACTTCACAGGGCCTACCTGACTCCGGCAGAAATCCAACAATACGTCGCCACAGACACGGCGGCTTGCCCCAGATGCCGAGCGCCCGCAGCAGACCTCATTCACATGCTGTGGTCCTGCCCAGCGCTGTCCTCCTACTGGCTCCTGATAGAGGACACCCTCAATGGGGTCACTGGGAGAACCTTGACGTTCGACGCGGCGGTGGGGATCCTACATTGGTTCCCTCATACCCCTAAAAATAAAATCTCAAGTAAATTTATTGACCTAGGGCTCATTCTCGCTAAAAGGGAGATAACCAGGCATTGGAAGGCAATAGTTGGTCCAACGGGAGCTAAATGGCACAACGAACTCCTGAAGTGGGCCACAGGGGAGAGCACCTTGCGATACCAGCTGGCGAGGCGACAGCAGAATGAGAGGGCGCTGGAAGCAGCATTAGAATGGGAGACGATAGTGCAGGCCCTGCGAGATTACAGCGCTTACAGCGATTCCGAGAGTGATGACGCAGCACAACCTGAGTCCCGTTAGATGTCCATAACACTGATCTCTACGCAGTTACCTAAGGCTTCTTCCCACAAGCTCTTTTTACACATACCACACACTGATGGCGGGGCTGGGCGGGGTGATATTGTGGCAGTTACTGCAATTGTGGCAAGGCATGAGACCTTTATATGTCTCTGGTTCTTGTTGATCACTTGGTCTCGTTAAAATTTCTTTGACGTTGTGTCCTCTGGTATATGCAAATATGGGTGATTGTGCAAATGTTCCTTGAAAGTCTGGTTCTGTACTCAATAGTGGCCAATGTTTGGTTACGATTCTCTTGAATTGGTTGCTAATGACGGTATATTTGGATACCACCACCATGCGTGTATTCTCTGTTTTTGGTTTGACTTGAAGTAAGTCTTTGCGAGTGATCTTCTGGCAGCGGGAGGCCGCTTTATCTAATATCTCTTGGGGATATCCTCGTGTCTTAAATCGATCTAGCATGTTGTTGAGCTCTTTTTCACTTTCGTTGTCTGAAGACACAATGCGTTTAATCCTCAATAATTGTGGGAACAGTAAGTTGTGTTTGAGTCCTGGTCGGTGGAAACTGTTAAAATGTAAGATCGAATTGCGATCTGTAGGTTTTCGAAAGATGGTGGTGTTTATTTTGCCTCCTTGTCTCTGTATTTCCACGTCCAAAAAGTGAATGCAATCCTTGTCATAACTCCAAGTGAATTGAAACATCCTACCCGACCTCCGCTACGACCTATAGTGTCGACCAAAGGGAGCATACATGAAGCCATCGGCAAATTCATTGATAAATATTTGCAACCGTTTGTTCTAACCACAGGATCATACATCAGGGACACTACCGATTTTTTAGTAAAACTCGACGCATGCATCAACCAGTTTGAAGATCAAGAACTACGGTTATGTACAGTGGGCGTGTGCTCCTTATACACGTCGATACCCCACGATTTGGGCATCGAAGCCGTAGAACAGGTACTTTCAGGATCCACACTGGACACGGATTTAAAAGTTCTACTTATGGAGTTAATGATATTCACACTGTATCACAGTTACTTCACAGTCAATGGCAACTGGTTTCACCAACTATGTGGAACTTCCATGGGAAAATGCTCAGCTCCTTCCTATGCGAACATTTTCATGAAGTTATTTGAGGAGACACACATTCTGAATGACCCAAGTTGGCCGACACATGGTAAACTTACCTAAGATTCATAGACAATATATTCATCTTATGGTCAGGCACTACCACTACTCTCATTGAGTTTTTGGATAACTGGAACAAGATCAATGAACGGATCCAATTCACTTGGAGTTATGACAAGGATTGCATTCACTTTTTGGACGTGGAAATACAGAGACAAGGAGGCAAAATAAACACCACCATCTTTCGAAAACCTACAGATCAAAATTCGATCTTACATTTTTAGACAGTTTCCACCGACCAGGTCTCAAACACAACTTACCGTTCTCATAATTATTGAGGATTAAACGCATCGTGTCTTCAGACAACGAAAGTGAAAAAGAGCTCAACAACACGCTAGATCGATTTAAGACACGAGGATATCCCCAAGAGATATTAGATAAAGCGGCCTCCCTCTGCCAGAAGATCACTCGCAAAGACTTACTTCAAGTCAAACCAAAAACAGAGAATACACGCATGGTGATGGTATCCAAATATACAGTCATTAGCAACCAATTCAAGAGAATCATAACCAAACATTGGCGACTATTGAGTACAGAACCAGACTTTCAAGGAGCATTTGCACAATCACCCATCTTTGCATATACCAGAGGATGCAACATCAAAGAAATTTTAACGAGACCAAGTGATCAACAACAACCAGAGACATATAAAGGTCTCCTGCCTTGCCACAATTGCAGTAACTGCCACATATCATACCGGGGAACTACACCAACCATCCCATGAAAGGCCATAAAGTCAGACTCAAAGTCAATGCCACTTGCAATTCAGCTAATGTCATTTACATGCTAAAATGTCCATGTAGTTCATGCTACATAGGACATACTGAAAGACAAATAGGAGTATGTATACTCGAACACAAGAGCAATATTCGGACTAAAAACATGAAGTCTTCAGTCGCAGAACATTTTCTTGAGAATCAGCACACAGTGGCACCGCTGAAATACCTTGTTTTGGAACAGATCAAACCGACCAGAAACAACAAAAATACACTTCTGAAACGTGAGAACTATTGGATCCGATACATGGCCACGGTGCAACCGAACGGGTTGAATGATAGGATGGAATTCCTAGGTTATCTTTAAAATGTATTATTTGTATTTTTTGGCTGCAATGTTGTTGAATCAGTCACTGTTTTATACATCATGATGTTGTCTATCTCAGTTCTATTCATATAGCAATCAGAACTTTTTTTCACCATGTTGGTCCATTTATTGCTGAGTAGTTTCTAGTATTTCAAGCACAGTTGACTAACCCCACTATTTCATTTCACCATTCTAATATGGCGACCACATGCACCGCTGGTATCATAGTCCTTTTTTAGTGTCCACTAACCAACGCGCCGGTTTAAACATCCCGTTTCACTTCCACACCAAACGCCACGCCACGAGTCACTCTGAAGCACGGATACTCAGCGGAATTTATTTACAATCCAGTAAGTACCTCATATGAGGACCCGCTTATGCTCTCACAACCGTAGTATCGATTTTTAATACCGAGCACAAACTTTGATATTGTTGCAGGTTTACCGGGATATACCGTACTCTCCGTGAGTGAACCAAATTGTTTAACCTATTTAAAGCGGCGTTTACATTCACTAACACGCACGAAAGTAAAATCGGGCACTGAATACGATACACTTTTTAACATCACCATTATTAACATATATCACAGTCGCTCAGCTTGTTAGTCACTGCAATGCATGAACTTGAGTTTAGCCGTTAAACTGAAGCATGTTTCACATCCATACACTGATTGCATAGAACAGTGTTCGTCACAGAGGCACACTGTAACCAGTATCACCAACCGTTTAACAGCGCATTGCGTACCCGTAACCCTGAAGAACCTCACCACTGACGGGCACCCACTTTCTTTACTTGTAGAGTAATCCCCGGACGAAGGGCTGACAGGAAGCTCGAAATGCATTGGGAATAGCGAACAGAGAGGATGATATAACGGCAACATTGAGATCTTGAGGAAATGTACAAGGATGCAATGTTACAACCATGAAGATAATGAGTTGAATTAACAATGAAAAAACTTTGAACCAACACTTTTTGTGAACACAGAAAACTTTATCAAATTCAGAAAAGCGAATAAGACTACATAGTCTTCAAAGCAGTGCACAGAGGAGTCTTCCCCTTGACAGGGGCAGCTTTGCATTAGTTTCTGTTATATTCAACGCTGTGTGGATCAGACAGCGATTCCACTGTAGCACGCCAAAGACGATAAATTATAGAACACATGAGAACAATCTGAGCGGTGCAAGTCCCACCCACTATTTTTGCCAAATAATTATACCACATTCTTAGTCAGTTACTAGACACATGACCAACAGGTTAAAGTGAGCTCACATTACCTGGGCAATGGAATGAAATGCTTCTACGTCACACAATGTAACATAAGCATGCCATACCCTTAAAAAAACAAGTGGACTGCATGGGTATTTGAGGACGAAGCAGCACCCGAGGGAGAGAGAAAGAATAAACACTCAGGAAATTGTTGAATTAAACAGAAACTAGCTTTGGCAAAACCAATAGCTCAAGCATTTGGACCTACTGGCTTCGACAGTGTTGTAAAATAAAAAAACAAACGCGGAACTGCGTGGCCTTTGTTTCTGGTTGCGTCATTCTGGTTTTTTCTGTACATGCATCACCAAGCTTGCGCATACCTATCTGCTGACACCTGCAACATTTTCTATTCCTTTAATTGACCAATATAAGATAGCAGACACAACTTCAGTAAAGTGAGAGAAAAAAACAGAAAATAAATATTAGGTGCATGAAAACACCTTCGGTTTGTTTTTTGTAGTGGGGAGCCCACAAGCAAATGACAGCTGCCTGGACTACAAAAAGAAAAACGAAAAAGTTAAAAATAAAGTAAAAAAAAGTCAATGCCTACAAGGGGCAGGGAAGCAACGGAGGAGTGGATATGGAGGGAGAGAAACTACAAAAAATACAGACAAGAGAGTGAAGGATAAAAGCAGAATACAATAGGGAGATCAACATCGAGCAGAGGGACAGAAGCACTCGAGAGCAGCACATGAGGAAGAAAGCTACCTGGAGCCCGCAGGGACATGGGGAGAAATACACAAAAGAGAGCAACACACAAGACATAGAACTACGTGGAGAGTGCATGAGGGGGATCAGGAAGTTAGGGGAAGGAATCAATACACGAAGGAGAAGGAAAGTAAAAAACTAAAAAATTGAGCAGTGAAAGAATCAAAGTCATCCAAGTAAAAGGATAGTAAAGAGGCAGTGCTCCAGAAGAGGGACACATACACGATGGATAAGGTAAACCACTGAAAAAGAAGCAAGCAAATGAGAGTGACAAAGGCACCCAATGTTAAGCAAAGGGTGGGAAATAAGGCCACTGTAACTTACTGAAGGGGTGAAGGCAAAGCTCTTCAAGGAAACCATAACTTTAGAACAGTTGCACAGATGAATTACCAGCATCCTATATATATGTTGTGTAGCTTGGAGAAGGCTTCCTTTATTAGATGACACGATTAGAGTTCTTTCAGCTGAGACAATTTAGCATAATTTACAATTGAATGGTGTCCAATATGCTTTTCTTTTCATAAATAGAATATTTTGTTTATGTTTACCAATCATCTAAATCCCCAAGCTCTGTAAGAGATTGTGAAGTGATTGTACATAGATTTTAAACAGCATCGGGGAAGACAGAAGCCCATATCTAACCAATGTTTAATAGGAGGAGGATTATTTCAAGCAGACTATTAGTCAAGGCTGAGCTGAGTGATTTGCTGGCTGTACAATACCCCTTCGACCTGCCTCATCCTTGATAAAAGTAGAAAATAACTGAGGAGGTTGAATGTCATCATCTCCTCTTCAGCGTTGCTTACTTCCTGTGGGCATACTTCTCAATTCACCCTCCTTGGGCTCATTTTCACTATCGAGACAAGAAAAATACTTTCTAAAGGCTTCAAGTGGATCACCTGCCATGAAAATCTTGCTCATCCTCCAAAAAAACTGTTAATCTTTGATTTCAGAGGGATCGCCATTGAATATCCTTTAATCCTTTAATCTCACTACTTTTCCATTTCACCCCGCACCACATAATTCGGGCATCTAAATCTCTTATGACAATTCACAAGGGGTCTGGCGATTTGGGCACTCAATGTGAACAAAAGGCTAACAATTGATATCCCAGCACCTTACGCCTCCTACTCTCTTCTCAAAGCTATCCTTTCCCTCTTAATCCCTGGCTCCATCACAATCTACTAATAAACCAAAGGCACTCTTTAATGTCAGCATGGACGCAGAATCAACCACTGCAGAGTCAATGCTAAAAGGTCTAAAATAGTGATCATTTTCTAAAATTCACCTTTATTTACCTTTTCACATGGCCAAAGTCCTTATAAACTGAGTTTACTGCTACAATACATTCATGGTGGGTGTGCACCAACATTTGCTTTGCCCCCTTCAACACTGTTACCAAGGTTTCCCACTAACCCTTTACATGCTCTCTGGGCGCACACACACACCATGAACCCTGAAGGTCATGTAGCCTGTCACAACATCTCACCTCAACATCTCTCCTTGGTATCTAAGACCCAAGGCGCTGCAGCAACATACATCTCCTAAACGCTACTTGGATACAGGCCGGCTCACAACTTGAGAGCGACATCCTAACCGTAAAGCCACATGGGTACCTTATCTATTTATATTAAAATGATATAGCGCTTGCTTGACCTGTGTGTATCAGAGCGCTTTACATACACACCGTAGGGACAGAGGAAAAATTGCATTACATAGTAGGCATGCGGTAAGGAAGCAAACAGATATAAGTACAACATAAAAATTAGGTAAACAGTGCAGGAGAGGGAGAGAAAAAAGAAAACGAAGGTGGCCAACATAATCCGGTCACCATCTATCCTTGAATGTCAGGTGAGGGAGGAGTCAACTCGAGATCGACGTCATGCTGCTAAGGGTTTCACTGACACGCCCCGCCTCCACCAAAGTGAGGGCTATCACCACTCTCCTATCGTTCAAGCGAGCCCTAAAACATTCCTGACGTCACTGGACGCCTGAAGAACTCAAGACTACAGTCCACAACGAGACCTACGTCAGAACACATACACCCTTGACACACAACACCGACCAAGTCAGAAACAAACAGAACATAGGTAAGAGAAAGCGCTACGGTGCAATAATCAGGACCCATGACATGATGACACTGATAAGATAAATACGTCTAAATTACTCTATGTTCTGTCAGGTTGCCCTATTCGCAATTCATAAAATAAATTAAAAAAAACACAAACGAAAATATGAGTGCGCTCGGGGGGAGAAAGAGGATACAATTGTAGAGTTTCTTAATAGTTTTTAAGATCAACTATAAACCTCGGTCAATGACACGTGATCATTTTACAGCAACTCTTCTGCGCGCATGCGCGAGGAAAATGCACAAAAGATGGGAAAACCCCAGCCAGAAAAGCGCGAGAACAATGAACATTAATTCAATGAACCGACCAGCAGTAACCTCTCTGGGCAACATTTGCATACGGAGTCTCTGGTGACAGTTAATCATCAACCCACTTCCTGTTCTTTGGGAGTTGTGTGTATTTGTTACTGCATATGATAAGAGCTCAGTAGCTCTTTGGACGCTGTTCAATAGTGCCACCTAGTGCTACAAACAGGCGTAACATGCCCAACATCATTGATTTATCCGAAACCGATTCTCTTTATTGCTGATGCCCTATAAATCGATCTCAGTGACGTGAAACGGACCTGCAATAAAAACACACATGCATGTATTAATTACATCTTCATTCGAGATCAAGGCGCGGATAAATAAACAGTTCTCCAATTATTATGATATCGTTGTTCATGTCTATTCTATTCTGCAAGTCTTCAAAGCGTTTAACTACCTCAAGGCCTCCCAGCGCCAGGTTTTCAAGGCCTTACGAAAGGAAAGCTCATTCGTCAGCTAGCCTAACTCAAGGGGAAGGTTGTTCCAAAGTTTGGGAGGCTTATAGGAAAATGAGCAGCCACCCCCAACGAGATCAGCTAAACATGGAAACCTGTAACAGATGAGCAGAGGAGGATCTGAGAGACCTTCCGATAATGTATGGAGTAGCTAGCGATCTTACCAGAGAGGGCCCTCTCTTGTGAAATGATCTATGCAAAATGCAGAAGTCATTGAACTGGACACGCTGCGTAACTGGAAGCCAGGGAAGATCCTTCAGAGCCTTTTTTGCAGATTCGAGCTGAAGAAGATTCATAAGAAGCTGAGCAACAGTATTCGGAGTGGTCTGGTGCCTTTTCCTCACATATCGAGGTGAGCAGAGGTAAAAACCACTGCTATAATCAGTCAATCAATCAGGGATTTATAGAGCATGTTACTAACCCATCAGGGTCTCAATGCGTGGGGGGAGGGAGGGGGGGGGGGGGGGGAGGTACACCGGATCAGTCGAAGAGCCAGGTCTTGAGGTTCTCCCTGAACGTGTGCAGGGTCAGGGAGCGTCTGATGCTCACCGGGAGCTCGTTCCAGGTCCTGGTCGCGATGTAGGAGAAGGCTCTCCCGCCTGCTCTGTTTCTGTGGATGCGGGGGACCTCTGCCTGGGCGAGGTCGGCAGAGCGGAGGTTCCTCTTGGGTACGTGGAAGGATTATATCTCGTTAAGGTATTTGGGTCCGGAGTTGAGGGATTTGTAGGCATGGGTGAGGAGTTTGAAGGTGATCCTCTTCTCGACGGGGAGCCAGTGGAGGTCTCGTAGGTGCTGGGTCATGTGTTCGTGGACAGTGTCCAGAGGACGTGTCTGGCTGCGGCGTTCTGGATGGTTTGGCGTTTGTGTAGAAGGGTTCGGTTGATTCTGGCGTATAGAGCGTTGCCGTAGTCCAGTCTGCTGGTTATGAGTGTGTGAGTGACTATCTTTCTGCAGTCTAGAGGATCCATTTGAAGGTCTTACAGAGGATGCACAGGCAGTTGAAACTGGTGGAGGCAACGGCGTTGATCTGGTGGTTCATGGAAAGGGAGAAGTCGAAGAGGATACAGAGATTTCATGCATGGTCTGTAGGTCTGGGTGGATTCCTGAAGTTGGTGGGCCACCATGTGTTGTCCAGGTGGAGGTGTAGGGTCCAAGGATGAGGACCTCAATCTTCTCTGAGTTGAGCTTCAAGCAGCAATCTTTCATCAAGGCTGCCACGTTCTTTATTCCTTCCTGGAAACGGAGTCTGGTGTCTCATGTAGATGTTGAAGAGCGTGGGGCTGAGCGAGGATCCTTGGGGTTCTCCGCAGTGGATATCAGTGGGTTCAGAGAGGAAGGGAGGGAGTCTAATCCTCTGGGTCCAGCTGGAGAGAAAGGATTGGATCCAACCCAAGGCGGCTCCCTATATTTCTGCGTCGTGGAATCTGGCTGCGAGTGTGCGATGTGAGACGATGCCGAAGGCTGCGGAGAGGTCAAGAAGGATGAGGGCAGCAGTGTTTCCCAGGTCCAGTAGCATGCGTATGTCGTTTGTGGCGGCGGGGAGGGAAGTCTCTGTGCTGTGGTTGCTGCGGCATCCAGACTGGGAGGCATCCAGGATGGTGTTCTCTTCTATGGAAGCGTCAGTTGCGCGTTAGCGAGTTTCTTGGTGACTTTGGCCGCGAAGGGGAGGAGATAGATGGGCCAGTAGTTTTCAGGTCTGTGGGTTTCTTGAGGAGGGGTGTAACCTCCGCCCTCTTCCTGATGTCTGGGAAGATGCCGGACCTGAAGGAGGCGTTGATGGTTCGTTGTAGTTCGGGTGCGATGGCAGCGGCTGCCCTGTGGAATATGTGCGGTGGACCGGGTTCGTTGGTGCTCCTGAGTGGGTTTTCTTCATGCTAGTGTGGATGTGTTCTGTGGTGGTGGGGTCCCAGGTCATGATGGTAGGCTTATTGGCGGCATATGAGGGGGTGGTGTCTGGCATATGTTCGCTGAAGATGTCATAGAGGGCCTTGATCTTCAGGTGGAAGTAGGAGAAGAGCTTGTCGCAGAGTTCCTGGGAAGGTGTGACATGAGTGGGTTCGCAGGGGGGTTTTGCGAACTGCTGTATGAGGTCGAACAGTTCCGTCGCGTTGGTCTGGACTTTGTCTCTTATGAAGGTCCGTTTGGTGTCTCTTATGCGCTGGTGGTATTCCTTCACGGTGAGAGGGGATGAGGGCATGGACAATTAGGCTGCAGGCAAAGAAAGGAAAACGGTTGAAGACCTTTCTTAGAAGTCAAAGAATATCAAAGCAATTGCCTGCAAGATTTTTTGCGTGGTGCTTCATTGTTAAGACCATAATTTAGCCACATTCAGAGACTCTTTATCACATCATTAGGGCTGGGGAGTTCCTCCAGATAATCAGGCACTGCAGTTGGAACTTTCTTACTAAAGTTATTACCCAATAACATAACCTCAGTCTTGTATTCATTGAGCTTCAGTTTGCAGATAACCATCCATCGGACCACTTCCTGAAGACGGGGGGCCAAACTGAGGTGATTAGAACTGGGATCAGGAGAGATCGATATCACCAGCTGGGTGTCATTGGCATAAGAAACCAGTGACAACCTTAAAGAAAGCACACTTTCAACCAGGGGTGCATATATAGATTGAAAAGGGTGAGGCTCGGAGATGAGCCCTGCCTAAACCCAAAGCTCAAAGGGAGACTACTCGAGTACCAGGCACGATTCAACACATCAAAAGTTCTATTTTCCACAAAGGATGAAAGCTATTTAAGAGCCCAGCTGACAACACCCACTTTAGATATCCTGTGGATAAGTGTGGGGTGATCTACCATATCGAAGCCTGCACTGGGGGCTAATAGAATAATGGCTGCCAAGTTCCACGACCAGCAGAGCTGTTTCTGTGCTATCCTGTGGTCTGAACCCCATTTGAGTGGAGGATGTCATTGGACTCTAGGAAGGCGGAAAGATGTTTATTAACATGTTATTCCAGGAGCTTTGACGGACCTGGTAACAGAGAGAATGGCCTGTAGTTACCCAGGCAGCAGGGTCTGGCCCAGGCTTTTCAATGCGAGTTTTAACCACCACATGCTTCCATCGCGGGGGCCCCCTCCTAATAAAGGAGAGATTCAGCACATCCAGTAAGGTGGGAGCAATGTTTCACACAGCTGTTATGAACGTTACACACGGTGATAAACCCAGTACATGGCTAGTGCAAAAAAGTGCAACAGAGAGAATTCTCATAATTATTTCCTGTTAATGCAGGCAGTGGTACTGGTTGTTCTAGTGCAGGACTTGGTTTTATCATGGGCACGGATTAGCAATCTAATCATGTTAACCTGTGCCCTGAATTCCTTGTGCTCGTCGTCAGATAGTGCTAGGTGATCACTTCAGCCATAGAGTATCAAATATTACGATGAGAAGTGTCACATATATAACAGCTTGAGCTGTAACAGGCAAAGAGTTGTGCTCAGGTAACAGTGTGTCCCTGGTGAGGCGAGCTTTGGGTTGCCATTTACATGAGTAAAGATGGGTGCTTAATTAAAAGCTTGAGTGCTTTATCCTATCTCCAGCATGGCAGAATCTATATCATTAAGCAGTATGTCTTGACAGAAAATATTGTAAAGGGTGGAAAGGAAAAACCTCCTTGCATTGCATGTCAGATATCAAAATAGCGTAACTATCCATGAATTCCTGGCAAATGTTTAGTTTTCTGAAGTTCTATGAATAGTCGTAGGTGATGACCTAAGTCGCTAGTCCTGAAATGGCGAGGGTTGGTGCACAATAGGATGCTCAGGAACCAACTGAATTCTTTAGTGGGGGGGCCAAAGTGCCCCCATGCCTGCTGACTATATAATGTGACAGTGAATATTTGAAACTATACTGATGGATTTTGGAAATATTTAAAATGAGGTTGGGGCAAGAAAGATGGCAAAGTTTATAGAAGAGGCTGGTAAAGTGTGAAGTATTGGTCTGGTGTCTGTCCGACACGCAAATAATAAATTGTGAATTTGTCTGCCTTCCCATGACAAGCATGAGAGGTGTTGGTCCAACTATGAGATGATGTTAATTGTTAATGTGGTAATTAATACGTATGAAGATGTATTGTGATATGCATAAACCATGTAATGTGTTGGAGAGAACTTCATGAGTATATATGCCTTGCAGAAGGCAATAATGTCTAAAAATAATTCCTGCATCAAGGATTGTTATACCCAATATGGAAAGTTGGATTAGGTGCAGGGATTGCCAAAAGAAAGTGGATATATGGTTCTTGTAAAGATGCTTAATGGGTACAGAGTAGTAACATGGAATGTAAAGAGAATGGCTATATTGTCTAAATGACACAAAATGTACTAAACGGACGGGGTGTGGATAGTATGCTTCCAGGAGCGCACCTCCTGAATGCGCATTTATAAGTAGCTACTCTAAGCGAACGAGGTATCTTGGTGTGGGTGAACCTGGAGTTCCCTTTCAAAGTTTACTAATGGATCCAGGTGGCTTGTATAAATTGCTGTGTGACACTGTGGAAGGACCTGCCTTACTTATAGCTAGCGTGTATGCTCCTAATGCGAGACAGGTTCAGTTCTTGGAGTCTCTTACCCCTAATCTGGATCAGTGTCGGGAATTTAAGGGAATTTTTGGCTAGAGTTTATAATATGTTAGATAAGTTAAATAGATCCCCCCCCCCCCCCCGACACCCCAGCACCCCTAGGAGAGCTCACAGTGCGCTAGTGTCACAGAGGTTTGTCTCTTGGGTACAGCAGTGGATTGATGGGTGTCTGGAGGGAAATGCATCCCAAGACTCTGAAGTACTCTTGTTCCGCAGCACTACATGTGCTGTACACAAGATTCAATATGTTTTGGGGACAAGAGCACTGAAAGACTGGTGCACAGAGTGAGTATTTGGCTCATTCTGAATCCGATCATAGTCCTGCATAATTATTTATGAGATAGAGAGAAGATATCCCAAGAGTACCGTTGTTGCAGTTTCAGCCGGAGGCGTTACACAACATGGATAAGGCAGATAGATTATAATACACACCTGGTTAGAAATCATCAGGAGGGAGAGCAATCTGGATGATTGTTGGCATGGTTGCTTAGAAATAGTGCTGGGCGAATGCCATTATGTCTTTGCACAGTATTACTGTGACTTGTATACTGTTACTTCATTGCTAGACTTATTTAGACTCTGTCCTGATGCAAAGAGTTATACATGATAGGCTGAGACGTTGGAGGTAACAGTACCTCTAGGAAATAAAAGATGCCATACACTAGTTGGCCAACGGAAAGACATCAGGCTTAGATGGCCCTCCCTCTGAGTTTTATGCAATATATCAGGCGAAATGAGACCATAAATAATTGAAAATGTACTCAGAAGCTGAGGAATATGCTTACTGCATTAATTCACTGGAGAATCTCTGCTGTTTGCACTTTTGTTATCTGGTAAATAACCCCTTGATGTGAACTATACACCCGTTTAGTTACTAACTGTTGAAAATAAGATATTGTCAAACATACTGGTTAAATGTTAACAGATTGCTGCACATAGTGGTGGAATTTGGAGTGGGACGAAAACATTGGTTAATTCCTGGGTGCAAACACACTAGAATCTTTGTCACCTTTTCTGTGTCATGGCTATGGTACCGCAGGCGGATGTGCAGGCTGCCGAGGAGTCGCTTGGTACCCAGACGGGATAGCAGGAGGGTGCTCTGAGGTAGAGTTGCTTATACTATACTTCGCTCTTAACGAGGTTTCGGACTGGCTGAGCTGTCTTCCAGCAGTGTAATTTTCAGGGGTATTAGACAAGCGTGCACTGGTGTTCTTGCTGGCTATGGAGCCCGTGGCCACAGGATTGCAAACTCGGGCCCTGGAATGGGGTATACATCTACCAGGGAGGGATCACATTGTATTATTATATGTGAATGACATCCAGTTGATACTTAGAAATCCAGTGCAGCATATGCCAGTGGTAATGTAGGCGTTATAGGACTTTGCTCACATTTCTTGCTTAAAAATAATTGGGGGAAAGACATGTATAATTACCATTAAAACAGACTATCCCCTCAGAAGAGCGGAACCAGATGAGTGCTGCACCTAAGTGGGAACCTGTATCGTTTCAGTATTGGAGGGTTCAGCTGTACCGGGTAAAAAAAAAGGTTGACCGCTGAAATCTAGGACAGTGCTAGTATCAGCTGTTTTCACAGTAAGAAGCACAAGTGCGCTATGCAGCGACTCCGAGCACACACATCATAAAAGTGAACACAAAATTGAAGTCTCACTGCAACATTATTAAATGAGCAGGGGAAAACATATCAAAGATCCATTTAATGAAACGCTTCATTGGAGGGGACTGTAACAGTGAGCTGATTTGGTAGACAAAGAAAAGTCCAGAAAGGCCCAACTGTAAAGACTAGCGGAGCCACAACATTACAAACAATGGAACATCAGACAACTGTGCATGTAAGGGTTTAACAGGCTTCTCCTTACTCCAGCATATCAGATCAATAAGAACGCACGAAATGTAGACTTGGGATAAGGAAGGGAAGTTGTCAGAATGACATCTGCCACTTCCACCAGAAGATCAAAGTCACTCAAACTGGTTACACTCAAACTCAAAGCACGAAGGTGTAAATTATGCCGATAGGATAAATAATCTTGCTCTTTTGCTGTAAGAGTTGTTCAGTGATCAATTCGGGACCACTAGAATGTCCTGTGCTCGATCCCACCTGAATTTGCCTAGAATACAAGCGATCAGAGGCACTAGTAAAACAGCATAGAGAATGGCAACGCCGTACAGCAGGCAGAATACACCCTCCCAAAGACCCAGGAAGTGGAAAGACATGCGGGAAAAAGGTTGTACACAGAGTTCTTCCAGAGGTGACAAAGCGGTGTAACAAGAGCAAACTAGGTGCTGACACCACTCATGGTCAGCAAGATGGTGCCTGAAGAGTTTAGAGATTCCACCAAATAACTCGCCGAAAGTCATTCTAGCTAGTGCCACCTCCTTGTGGCCTCCAGACTGAGCAAATAAGTCTATAGTGCCTTGCTTGTTGCAGTGTCATATGGAGGTCATGTCGGTGAGCACCAGGATTGACTTAGACCTGAAGTAGCTGCATGCCTTTGACCAGGGGCAAGTGGTGATACTGCTCCGATGGCAACCAGACTGAGACTTAGTCAAAGTCACTTTCCCCCAGCTATAGGATTGTAGCAGATGGATTCCACCCATTTAGTCCACCAGGGTTTTTCACTTATGACTACCCATTTTCTTTTACTTTGAATGTGTCTTACTACCAGAGTCTCAGTGATGGTAAATTCACGGCAATTGGACTGAGTGGGCTAACCACTAGTGTCCGCCTTTTATGATTAGGTCGCTGCTGCTCAGCTGGGATGAGAGACAATAGGGCTAGTTAGGTAGACGGGAGGCGGGTGGCAGCGAATGGGCACGGGGGCGGGGCCGCAGGGGCAGCAGCGGCGGGAAATGCGAGAAAAAGGGCACAGAGGATCAGGGTAACAAAAAGCAAAATGGTCACAGAGGGTCACAGGGCACAGAAGACACTCAAAGCGCTGGTGGAGCTGCAGCGGGGGGGGGGGGGGGGGGGGGAACCTACCTGGCAAGGTCAAGGGTCGGTTGGAGTGATACCCCGAGAGATTGCCCGTGGTTACTTATTACGAGCAGCCTCCCATCACCTTTTGTGTGTTATAATGAGTGGGCATTCATAGTGTAGTGGTATGGGGCTTACTGGAAAATCTATGGTGCTTCTCTGAAATGTACATTAAATGCTAAATCTGCCCTACAGTACAGTTGAGCTCCACTTTGGCCCACAGAGCTAGCAAGGTACCAAACTGGGGTAAGCATGCATACTTTCAATTTGCAGTCTCTAATGACCCATGTATACGCCTTATGGCACTTCAGGATTTGCTATATATCTCTCTGCCTCAGCTCACAATCGGACTCCACGTCCTCCCTACATGGCCAAGTTAATTACTCTGCTACCCAGCAGAATGGTCAAAGGCCGCACCACCCAAAAGTGCAATGAACAGTTCTTGACCCAGTTCATGTGAAAGGAAAGGGACGGGGCAAAAAAATGCATCTGATAATTAGCTGTCACACTGCACATTGAGCTGGGACTGCCCAAGTCCACTGAAATAAAAGTGTGAGCCCAGAGCACTGAAGCTAACACATGAGGAGCTTGCGTTTAAAGTTATAGTGGGAAGGGACCAGACAGCTGAGCCAGTTAGGGGTGGAGCTGAGGCTCTCCGAGATGCTCTAACCACTTCATGCCACTATTTTGGATTGTCCCAGAGTGCTATGCAGGACGGAGAAATAATTTTATCTGATTTGTTAAAATCGTAAAAGGGTGGTCATACCACCATGTGGTAAACAACAACATATAGAATAAAACACGCCCCCGTGTGCTGGGCAGCATTGCACAAATGTACATGATGAGTAAAAACAGGGAGTGCGCTTTTTAATAGACATGAAGAATAAAAACAGGAGTAACACTTTATAAGGCAATGGCCCTCCCATTATAAGATTGGGGCCAGCAAATGACTGTTATAACAAGGGATGCAGCACATGTTAGGGCTTAAGTTTGATTAAATCAATTCCCCCCTGTCTCAAGTAAAGTGCTTGCAGTGTCTTGGAATAAAAGAGAAGAGGGAGGAGAGTAGGCTGTAAAGTGCATGAAAGAGGATCTGGGTCCAGATGCAAAGTGTCCACAAGTCCCAGTTCCTGTTTTGCTGCTGCCTTTTTATCGAGCTCTTGAGCCGCAAATGTCAGGAATTTTATCGTTTTCCAGGAAAGATGTATCGAAGACCCACTGAGGCATTTTATCACAGCGGCCCTGCAGGTTTTGACTTGTATTTCTCTTAGGGTTAGCATCAGGAGGATCTTCCTCCTGAGGCCAACTAAAACTAGCTAAGAGATTTATACCAAACTAGGAAAACATGCTTTCTAAGTAAAGGTCTTCCTTCCTGCCTATTTTGGTACAAATCTGTTCAGCAGTTTTTGCTGTAGTGGCCAGGACAATTTTACCATAGGCACTGGCTAACCCCATATCCTTTTTTTTGGCCATTTAACAGCACGTTCTGTGAGTTTTAACTCACCAGCGAGTAAGTTCCACCAGCAGTATTGGTAGTTTTAAAGTTACTGCAGGGACCAAATGTGCGGTAAGCCTGACGCGTTTCAAAATTTACTTTCACTGCAGCCAGTGGCCACCTTTCCATCTGTGTGCGAGTGCTGGTTCAATGGTGGGCAATTTGGAGCGAAGATAATTGGCAACCGCCCAGTCGCCGAACCACCATCACCCCAGGATATAGGGGGCCGCGCAGCTTTTTGACATTGAGCCGCTCCGCGGAACATTGATGTGGGATTGCGAATAGTCACTGCAAGCAGTGGCCCATCCGAGGGCTCTGAATGAAGACAGAAATGAGTGCCACCATTTGGAAACAAAACCAACCTGGACTACAGTTCCCATGGTACCACATAGTCATCCGACAGGCCCATCAGGGGGCGTGGTATCGGTACTATGTAAACAGGACAGGTGCATGTATACATCTGAGCGATTGCCTCTGAGGAAGAAAGTAAATTTTGAAACGAGTCAGGCTTACCGCACTTTTGACTGTCTGATTGAAGCGGCCAGCAGCAGACTACTTATACCCTGTAAATTAAGGTTAGCTATCTGTGTCTGAGTGCTGGTTCAACGGTGGGAAATTTGGAATATATATATATATATATATATATATATATATATATATATATATATATACATACATACATATATATACATACATATATATACATACATATATATACAGCCTGCCCCAGCGTTGCCTGGGGCAGAAGGGGGCAGCATTTCAGGCTTGCGTGCACTCATGGCTCCCGCCCGTCCCTCTGTGCGCACCCACAGCTCTTGGCTGCTTCACTTACCTCACCCGCCGGCGTTGCCCGGGGCAGAAGGGGGCTGGGGGCAGCATTTTGGGCTTGAGTGCACTCATGGCTCCCGCCCGTCCCTCGGTGTGCAAACGCGGCTCTTGGCTGCTTCACTTACCTCAACCGCAGCTCCTCCCCGCACTGCTGATTTTACCGCTCCACTGTTCCTCCGCTTCTCACTGCTTCTCACCGCTTGACCGCCGCTCGCCGCTCCTCCCCGCGCTCATGTCCTCCGCTCTTCCTGTTGCTCCTGAACACCGCTCCTCCCCACGCTCCCGATGTCATCAGGCAAACGTCGCGGCCGGCGCTACATGCAAGGCACTACTTTATTTTTAATTCTAAATTTTTTAAACAACGTATATTTTTTATTTTTATATAGCCTATGTCCTTCTGCTTTCCCTGAGGTTTTCAAATATGTCTTGGGTGTTTGGATTGGTGGTGTACTTTTCGAGTTTACCTGGCTCAAAGGACACCGTTCTCTCTTTATAATAGTAGTATAGAGTATAGATATATATATATATATATATATATCCAACAAAACGCTCGGTCAGAGTGCTGGAGGCCCCGGGGGAGGTGGCGTGCGTTCCGGTCGAGCCAGCCGGAAAAGAGTATAAACCACAAACAGCAAGATGCACGCTCTCAGGAGCTGCCACAAAACACCAGACCAGGTACAATCAAAGGGTGTTTATTTCACAAGCTACATGTTTCGGCTTCTCACAAGCCTTGTTCACGCAAGTGAAAGATCGTGTGTACAGTGTTTAAATTGTGTAACAAAAAAAATGGAAAGCGGACTGCGGGTGAATTCAGTGGTAGACATATTATGTAAATACATAAAGAATGTGACCAAAACCAAACGAACTCACAAGATAAATCACGGCATTGGAATTAATATAAGTCAATGTCCGACAGCAATAAATATCAAAGACAAAATGCAAAGATTAACAAAATTGAAAATCAGAGCGAAAACGTAATCACAATAATGGATAAAGATAAAGCAACGTAATAAACGTTGAAAATGCAGGAAACACGCTATACACATTGATGCATGAATATAATTATATCCAGAGCGTTGCAGAAGCATATGGAAACCAAGCAACATCGGACCTGGTAATACCTGCTTGTGCTGACTCTGCCATTAAAGAGACAGCACAAAATGTAACACTCGGAACCATAAGTAAAGGTTCACGGTGACAAAATGTAAAAACCTGTTAGAAACGGTGACACAGGCTAATGAGAAAACGTAAGATTACAGTACTTGTGATAGAAGATCAGGTCACTGTCAAGTGTGCCTTGTGCCCATAGCCCGCAGGAGTCCAAAAAGTGTCAGTGGGAAGAATCAATACACGCTCCAGAAAAGGCCAATAATGGATGACGACATGGTAAATGAAACAGTCATTAATCTTTCCAAACGTACCATTACTGAAACTGAATTGACTACTCTCAGTTTGGGTCTGTCTTTTTGCCCTGCCATGTACTTCAATTACATTGAATCTAGAATTGATGTCTTTAAGTATGTTCGTAAATTAAAACTTAAGAAATGGCATAAACTGAGAGGCCGACCAAGTAAACAACAAACACTGGAACCACTGTCCTACACAGAAGACACCTTCAGTATAGGCGATGTAGATGCTCTTATCGATATCATACAACTTGAAAATGAATGCAACAATGACCTTATGATATAGAGTACCTCTGGTCGGGAAACACTGGCAGATACCCCCAGTACTACCCAATTCTTGAGCGAATCCAATTTCTCTACAGACTACAGTGCCGCATCTGGCTTTAAACCTAGATCCACGTTTATTCCTCTTATGCCACATGGTGCGATTGACACATTCCACGAATGTGTCAACAAAGATCTTAACAGCTTTAGACATCACAAGAACAGACACTACAATTCTGAAAATGATAACCTTTCTCTCAAACAGAGGAGAGCTTTGAAATCTCTGACTGAGGATAGTACTATTGTCATCTGCCCCGCTGACAAGGGTGGCAATATTGTCATCATGGACAGGGAACAATATGTTGCTGAAGCCCATAGACAACTTTCGGAAGGCAATTTTTACACTGCCACTACTTTTGAAATGTACAACAAAAGTATTATTGAACTATGGGACAAATTAACTGTTTGGAAAGACAGGGGTATCCTAGAGTGGGAAGAGTATAGATTTCTTAAAAACGATAACCCTACCCTTCCTGTACTGTATTTACTCCCCAAGATCCACAAAAGTATGGACCAACCTCCGGGTAGGCCCATTGTTTCTTCACGCGGCAGCGTTGCTGAACATGTCTCTAAATATGTGGACCATTACTTGAGAGATTGGGTTGAGGGACTCAAAAGTTATGTCAAAGACACTAAAGACTTTCTTTCTAAATTGAACAATCTTACATGGGATGATGATTATTTTCTCATCACCATGGATGTCCAATCCCTGTACACGACCATCGATCATAAACAGGGTTTGGAAGCGTGTCTACACTTTCTTAAGGGACGTGCCCTTCGTTTCAGGGAGCATAGCAAAATGCTCCTCGAGATGATTGAGTACTGCCTCCAAAACAACTATTTTCTCTTTGATGGGGCTATCTTCAAACAGGAGATTGGTACTGCGATGGGTTCGTGTTTTGCCCCAAGTTTTGCGAACTTGTTCATGGGACATTGGGAGCAAACTATCTTCACGGACCCATCGCTTACCAAATCTATCAAATCAGTGGTTACTTGGTGGAGGTACATCGACGACCTCTTTATGGTGTGGAAAGGCACCAGGGACGAGGCGTTGTATTTTATTGAGGCCCTGAACAATAACAATCTGAACATCAGACTCACGTATAACATCAACAAGGAGACAGTGGAATTTCTTGATGTCAGAATTGAAATCAAGGATAATAACATCACTACCTCCTTGTTTAGAAAACCTACCGCCGGTAACAGTATTCTTCATGCCCTCAGCAGCCATCCTGAACCTCTCAAATGGAGCATTCCTTATGGCGAACTGCTGAGGGCAAAAAGAAACGGCAGCACGGAAAGTAACTACCAACTGGCAGCATCTGAAATGATGGAAAGGTTCAAACTCAGGAACTACCCCACATGGGTTCTTAAGAAAGCCAAAAACCGAGCAGACACCATCTCACGCATTGATACCTTGCGTGACAAAATTTCTGACGAAACCAACAGTGAGGAAGATAACACCAGACTCATCCTCACATATAACAGAGAGTCACAACAAATACACAAGATTGTCTCTAAGAACTGGAATATTCTCAAAAGTGATGCTACCATTGGGCATCTCATTGCCAACAAACCTAACATCACTTACAGAAAAGGGAGAAATATCAGAGACATCTGTGTCCGCAGTGACATTACTGTCTATCCCAACAACCAAGACTTAGGTTTGAAAGGTTTTTACCCTTGCAGTCACTGCAAGGCTTGTAAAACAAGTACCTCTGTTAAGCAAGTAACCTACAATGGAGTCAATAAGATCCTGAACCAATTCTTGACATGTACTACCATTTTTGTGGTTTACGTCATCGTTTGCCCTTGTGAATTGTGGTATATTGGCAGTACTACTGCACATGCCAAGAAAAGGATACTTGAACATTACCGTGCCATTGTCAACAAAGATGCCAAATATCCTGTGGCAAGACACTTCAGTGAACACCACTTCTCCAATCCTGCCCTCATGAAATTTTTCATTTTAGAGCAGATAACCAAAAATCCTAGGGGTAGTAACAGACTTCTAAAACTGAGACAGATAGAGTCGAAGTATATCATCTCCTTCCAGACTAAGGCCCCTGGAGGCCTTAACCAGGATGAAGAACTTGCGGTTCATCTCAAAGATGATTATACATAGTCTGGTTTTCTTGGTCATTGAATGTACTTTTATCTGCTCATCTCCATGTTGTTGTACTTGTTTACTTTATGTGCACATGATTGGACATGTACCCATTTTAATTCTGTTCCTTTCTTTTCAGGATCTGTCCTACCACTTTTCTTCTGCTCCAGTTTATTTAAGAGCACGCCCACTTGGGCATCACTGACACTTTTTGGACTCCTGCGGGCTATGGGCACAAGGCACACTTGACAGTGACCTGATCATCTATCACAAGTACTGTAATCTTACGTTTTCTTTTTAGCCTGTGTCACCGTTTCTAACAGGTTTTTACGTTTTGTCACCGTGAACATTTACTTATGGTTCCGAGAGTTACATTTTGTGCTGTCTCTTTAATGGCAGAGTCAGCACAAGCAGGTATTACCAGGTCCGATGTTGCTTGGTTTCCATATGCTTCTGCAACGCTCTGGATATAATTATATTCATGCATCAATGTGTATAGCGTGTTTCCTGCATTTTCAACGTTTATTACGTTGCTTTATCTTTATCCATTATTGTGATTACGTTTTCGCTCTGATTTTCAATTTTGTTAATCTTTGCATTTTGTCTTTGATATTTATTGCTGTCTGACATTGACTTATATTAATTCCAATGCCATGATTTATCTTGTGAGTTCGTTTGGTTTTGGTCACATTCTTTATGTATTTACATAATATGTCTGCCACTGATTTCACCCGCAGTCCGCTTTCCATTTTTTTTGTTACACAATTTAAACACTGTGCACACGATCTTTCACTTGCGTGAACAAGGCTTGTGAGAAGCCGAAACATGTAGCTTGGGAAATAAACACCCTTGGATTGTACCTGGTCTGGTGTTTTGTGGCAGCTGCTGAGAGCGTGCATCTTGCTGTTTGTGGTATATATATATATATATATATATATATATATATATATATATATATATATACACACACACACACACACACACATCTCTCTAGGTAGCGATTACTCCTACATCATCGGAGCTGTGGCAGTGAGTTCTGACAAATGCGAGGAGTCGTCGTCATTTTAGCAGTGCGCCGCTCACTTTCTCTTGCCACTTCGGAAATATGTTCACCATAATAACGTGCACCGGGTATTCAGCACTTTTATTATAGTGGGTTGTCGTTTCTGGAAGCTTTTGAAGGCAGCCTGCTTTGACTCCACTGTAGATTTGATGTACTGTGGGTGTATGACCGCCATCTTGTCTACGCGCCATTTGTTCCTCAAAACTCTCTGTAAGTGCAGTTTGGAATCAGCTCTTCACCGGTGTCACTTTTTAATACTGCAATGTCAATATTGCAATGTTTAATGGACCACTACTTTTTCTCACAGAAATAATTCACCATTCAGCAAAATTACATATAAAGGCAACTCGCGTTTCTTTGATGATCCTGCTAAACTAAGAACACATCTTCAAAATATTTTTTCTCATCATATGGCTATTGTTGATCAAAGCTCCAAATTAATTTTGATATGTACATGTTTTCTTCTTAGTTTCTTTCTCAATTTTAGGTGTATATGGCTTTCTCAATTATACTTTACTTTTTACCTTCCTGCTGCTGTTCTTTATCTGGCGCGGACATGTTCCATGCTAAATTTTCATGCTCTTCTCTTCACATCTGAACTCCTATCCTTGATCTGTTTCTTCATCCTTGTATCTTTCATTTATTTTCTAATTTATATCTTCTTATTCTTTTTTCCTTGATTGTGTGAGTGCTTGCAAGTTTTCAAATATTATGTCTGCATTTTTTGGCCGTTATGTTTTTATAAATGGTGTCTTTGTTTCCCTTTCTGTTTTTGCAACTTGTCATCCATGTTCCTGTCTCCCTACTTGTATTCCCCATTATGTTCAACATTGTCTCATGGAATGTTCATGGTCTAGGACAGTCAAAAGACAAAAGCTACCTTCTCATCTGTCAAAACTTAATTCACATGTTACTTTTTTACAGGAAACTCATTGTATGATGTTGAATAGCTAAAACTAAAACGTCAATGGGTAGGCCATGTTTTTTCACCAGCCATTAATCGAAAGGGTGGTTTTGCCATCCTTTTTCATAAATTGTTAAAGCACAGATTGGGTCTACTCAATGTAATACTAATGGACTATGGGTATAGGTTAATGCCATAATTTACAGTAAACAAATTTCTTCATTTAAAATTTCTGACCCTGACTTTTGGTATAACATCAAGATAAAACTTGCTTCCATTGATAATTCCAACATTATTGTAGCAGGTGAGTTCAATCAATGTTTAGACCCCTTCACTGACAAATTCAAAATGTAAATTTAACCCTGATAAATCCCATAAGGCATTTCAATCAGTCATTATCACTCGTCCAATATTGAATGAATGAAAGATTTTTATTGTTTCAGTTAATTAAAACCACAACAATACATTTTAAAGGAATCGACTAATGTGTTTAAAATTTCTTAACATATATGTACAATCTCTGTTAATATATTCTATAACACTCTCCGTCTAAAACCGAGTTTGTTATTTAAAATCGAATGAAGTGTAATAAAAATGCAGTATGTCTAGCTTAGTTCTGAAGTTCTTGATTTTTTCCTCTTTTATGTTCCAGAGCGCTCTCTGCCCGAGCTACCACAGTTGTGTTATCCTTTTGTTGACAGGGTGCCATGGTGTGTTTTAGCGCTTGGGAGTGGGCTGCAAGGAACTTTAGTAATAGGCAGTTCAATCGCGTGTCTGCTGGGTTCAAGGTTGCCATAATTGCAGATCTGCACGTTCTTATACCCCGCTCGTTCATAGACTTTTTTAACAGAGAGCTTCGAGCTTGAGCTAGATTCGGGCAGATGCAGACAAGATGAATAAAGTCCTCGTTGCTCCTCCCGCATAGTCTGCAGGTTTTTGGTCCATTATGCACCCAGGTTGGTTGGTCCATAATCGATGGGAATTTCCCCAAACTGAGTCTCATTAATTTCTGTTTTCTGTGAGCTGGAAATGTAATTGTCAAGTATGGGGCTGCCACAAGTGTTTTGTAATTTGATATTACCATCCATGCGTGTTTTCTGTTGGTAAACGTGGCTTTATCAAGTAAGAGAGAGTGGAATTTTGTTGACTTGTTTATAGCCTGTTTGAACGCCGGGTAAGGCAGGTTTAGTTCCCAGAGTTTTCTTGTTCCAGTCTCAGTTATGGAGTTTTCAAGATACTGGTTGTATGGGGATTTAGTGTCAGATCTAATTTCTTCCCATAGTGCTTGGTGCAATTCCGAGGCTGACGTGTTCTGTTTCAGTGTATACCAGTACTTAATACTTGCATACTTTCTTCCCACTGTTTCATTTACTGTTCCAAATTCTAACCTTGTCTGAGCTGGTGAGGCTCCCTGTTGTATTTGGAAGGTAGATTTGAAGATGGCTGTCTGCATTTTGTTAAGCAGATCCGCATCTTTCCCATGCAATCCTACACTGCCGTATGAGAGGGTTGGTAGAACTTTTGCTTTTATTGTTGCCAGTAAAGGTTTATATGATGGCCCCGTGAGCTTTTTGGCCAAAGATCTAAAAGCAAATGAGAGTGAATTTGATCTCTGAGTGATGTACGACATTTGCTGCTGATGGCTTTGTCGATTATCAAAGTAGAAGCCCAAGTACTTGAAGTTGGACACGGCCTCTAGCTTTGTTCCCTCCAGGTAGATGTTTGTACTGGCTGTCCGCCGCCGTCATCCAATATTTTATGTTTGGAAAACATGTAATCCTGATACTTACGAGTCCACATTTGTCTATAATGTACACCATAGCATGTCTAGAATAGATTATATTTAAATACTAAATCCTTACTTCCTTCTATTTAATCCTCTGAAATTGATTCCATTTTTATTTCAAATCATGCCCCTGTTTTATCTTCATTTGATTTATCCTTAAATAACTCTAAAACAGGATGTTGGAAATTAAACAACTTCTGGCTATCTGAGTGGCGCTAGAGGGAGCACAGCGGAATGGCTGCCTGCTAAGACAGCTCTGCCGGCCAGGTACGTTTTACGATGTTTAAGTGCGCTTAACAGATGCCGAGTAAGATTCCAGAGTCACGCGCTGTTATCGGAATGCCTGGGCTCAAGGGTGAGCACAACGCGGCACTATACCAGCGCTGCTACAGCGAGTAATCCGGGAAAGTAGCAGTGGCACCGGGCGGGCTGAGAGAGGCACAAGATGGCGGCGCACTGTGGCGGTCTTCACTTGGAACGAGCACGATAACGCTCACTGTGCAAACGGCGTTTCAAGGTAAAGAACGTGACGCTAGTGCAACAACATATGTAGCGTAGCTCTCGATGAACTGTTGTGAGGCACTGCTAACGAGGGGAGCGGAGCAGCCCACAACGTTTATTGCACGGACCGCGTGAGGTCGGGACAGAATGGTGACTCGCATTGCTGGCGGCTGGAGTTTGAAATATACAGCGTTCTCCACTGCAACAACACGGCACAACTAATGGTATGTGTTGCCCTGCGTCCTATCACCCCTACAGCTGCTCATGTGTGCCCTGAATGGTGACTAAGGATGAGGTGCTGGCTGTGTGACACTTCCCTATTCCCTGCACGTATGAGAGCCCGCACTGCGTTCTGATATGGCGCCACGTGTTTTTCCATGAGCCATGCGGAAAACATATGTCAATAGTGAGAAATGTGCTGCGGCATAACACATAGATGGCTACTCTGGATGGACTATCTGCGCTGATGCTGGCTGCTGAAGTGTATGTCGTATGACCGGATCCCTGCACTGTATAATACCCTGAGCCACCTGCTTTGCTCCTGGATGCAGGCGGCGTAGCTGCTTATTGCGGGCCACCTCTACTACTACAACATGGGTGATTCATGCTCCGGGGGGAATTATCGGTTGATGTTACCCCCACTTGCTTTGAAGCTCTGTTGGGTCTGAAATATAACCTCCTCTATTAACTATCTGTGGACTTTGACTGGGGCACATTTGTGCTATAGCAACAGCTCTACAAAAGTACGTAAGGACACAAACACTGTACCAGAGGCCTTTACACTTGCTGCAGTGTGCGATTGATAACCCTTCGACCGAGTGGGGTGGCACTACGCGAAGATGGGTAAGCCTGGGAAGCAGCAATCCAAGCTGCACTTCGAGGCCAAGAAACAGACCAATGCGCAACTGCTCACTCGGACACTGAGCCTGATAATGATACAGCAGCGAATAGAGGTATGGAACAAGTGTTACAGGCTATCCAGCAGAGCCTTCGGGAAATGGAAACTAGACACCATTACGCAATGGGTCGACACCATGGCGGCTAAATTAGATAAGCATGGGGAACGTCTGGTCGAAGCTGAAACTAGACTCTCTGCTGTAGAAGATGAATCTCATGCCACAACAAAAACCTGTTTAACAATGGAGAAGGTACTGGAAGTCATACGCAACAAGACAGAGGATTTGGAAGCGAGATCTCGCCGAAATAATGTTAGTATAACAGGCGTGCCGGAATCCACGAACACCGGTAAAAAGGAAATGTATGTGGAGGAGTTGATCTGTAATGTGTTTGGTATAGAGCCCTTCTCATCATTCCTGTTGGTGGAGCGCGCACCCTCGCCCCGAGACCAAAACCAGGCGCTCCTCCGCGCCCCATCGTTGCCCGCATTCTTAACTACAGAGATAGGGACACCATTTTAAGGATGGCTCGCGAGAAACGTGACATCAACTGCCAGGGTAACACGGAGTTCTATCCGGATTTCACAGTCGCGGTCCAACTTGCACGTAAAGAGTACAACCCGGCAAAGAAGAAGTTGCTTGAGCTGGGCATTGAATATGCCATGCTTTACCCGGCACGTCTTAAAGTAACGCAAGATGGCCGCTCTACCATTTTTCAAAAACCACAAGCTGCACAAGACTTCCTGAAGACGCTCAACCGCAGGCGCAAAGAGAGAAACAGCATGAAGACTCACTGCCACTGGTATGGTAAGAAGAGCTGCATTATTGTGCCTCATCGCTGGTAATACACAAATATAAGCTATTGTTTCCATATTGAACTGGCGCCATTTTTAGTCCACATTGCCGGCCTACGGGACTTGGACATGTTGGGAGACCCCCATCCTGTGGAAACTTTGCGGGCGACATGCGCCCCTTACGATGCATTATGTTGTTCTGGTGGTGATCGCTGGAGATATGCTTAGGCCCAGAAGTAGCCTGTGCGCACTGGCGCGACACCCGCGCTGACTGTCGAACGTATATATCCCCAATTAAACTCCCTATTTACAACCTATCAAAAGTCTGATTTTGACAGCGCTAAAAGGACAAACTGACCCACTTCTGACGCTGCCTAACTATTACTGTAATATATTGTACATGGATGGTAGCAAGTCCACAGTCACATCCAGAAAGACGATATGTTGAGTGTACTGCTCGTACTTAACAATATGTACTGTGATTACATGTCTGCCCTCATTCAAGCATCTACTAATGCTGTGTACTGTGGGGTCTGTTAAGAGATTGTGATTGGTGGTAAGTGATTGAATATATGTGAATTTACATGGGCATCATTGCTGCTCGTGCTGTTCAGCAGCTACGGTTAGATTGTCCCTCATCCTTGTAGCTATCGAGTACCTGGCCACATCCACTATATTGGATGCAAAAATGTGCACCGAGCGGACCCCCCAAGTGGGTGTTCCCCAACCACTGTTTGGATTCAAGTTTGCTTTCTATACGGGTAGGTCTTCGGCATAGTTGGGATGCTAAAGTGGGCAGTGGGTGGGGGGCTGGGGATGTTGGAAATGGTTCTATAAACCAATGCACTTGAGAGACATCGCAGACTTCCAGAATTATGCTACAATATGTAACTTCATTGCTTTCGATAGACAGCATTTGAAGGTTATGCATGATGCAAATGTCAATCTGTACTCTTTATGATATTCAGCTCCACAGATGTTCGCTGAGAAATTCCAGCCAAAGCATATACATTTATTGACTTGGAACGTTAAAGGGTTAAATAATCCAAAGAAGATTTGCCAAATCTTTGCATATTTTGATAGGCAGAAGATGAATATTGCTCTCCTTCAGGAGACACACATTGCCCCTCACACACTTAACGTTGGCTTTATATGGGCGCAATCCGTGCATAGTTCAAATTACTCCTCTTACTCTAGAGGGGTCCTCATTCTAGTCAGGAAAGGTCTGAACTTTACTGTCACAGAGGTTCTAAAGGATGAAGAGGGGCGGTATGTTATTGTGATAGGAGTCATACATGGGCAAAGATTAGCTTTAATAAATACCTATGGCCCTAATGTAGACGACCCCGAATTCTATCATAGGATGTGGCGTACACTGTCCGAGTTCCGAGATATTCGTTACTATGGGGCGGGGAATTTAATATCGCTTTACAGGATGACCAGGACAGGTCTGGGACTACTACTGAGCCTCACAAGCGTGCTTTAGCTACACTAAAAGATATTATAACTGATATCTACCTTACTGACATATGGAGGGCACACTATCCAGAAAGGTCAGAGGCCACTCACACAACAGCGGCATACAGTAGTTGGTCGCTATAAACTACTGGCTAGGCACAGATGACATATCACTCTGGACAACTACGATCAGACATTTACCCAGGACACTGTCCGATCACAACCCAGTACTACTATCGTTAACCATACTGCACTATACCCCACCCCCCTTTAGTTGGAGATTTAATGTTACTGCTTTGCTGGACTCTGTATACACGGACACTATCCACACTGCTATAACTGAGTACTTTGAACTGAACGCTTCAACGACTGAGGACCCAGGACTATTATGGGAGGCTTTTAAAGCGACAATTAGGGGGATTTGTATCAGCACCACAGCAGGTATCCTTAAAGACATAAGGCAGCAACTTTTCATACGGGAAAATAAGCTACGAGACCTAGAGCAGCACTATGAACGCACACAAAACACCAACTTGTTGGGGGAAATCAGAACTGTCCTAGCGGAATACCAAACATATGCCAACAACGAACTAAATTATGTCACAAAACGTCAGCATGCACGTTCCTATGGTGAAGGGGCTAGGCCCGGTATAAATTTAGCAACCAAAATATGTGCGGGTCGCACCCCACAAACGGTCAATCAATCAATCAATCACTACATTTGTAGAGCGCGCTACTCAACCATGAGGGTATCAAGGCGCTGAAGGGCATAGGGGGTGCCACTACTGCGCGAATAGCCAGGTCATGAGGTGTCTCCTGAAGGCGAGATGGTCCTGGGTCAATCGTAGGTGTGCGGGGAGGAAGTTCTATGTCTCGGCTGCCAGGTAGGAGAACGATCTTCCTCCGGTGGTGGCTCCGCGAATCCGTGGGATGGTGGTGAGGGCGAGGCTGGTGGAGCGGAGCTGGCGGATGGGGGTGTGGAACGAGAGGAGGTTGTTGAGGTATTCGGGGCCCATGTTGTGGAGTGCTTTGTGTGCGTGGGTGAGCAGCCTGAACGTGATCCTCTTGCTGACGGGGAGCCAGCGCAGGTTTCTCAGGTGGGCGGATATGTGGTTGCGGCGAGGGATATCTAGGATGAGTCATGGGGAGGCGTTCTGTATGTGCTGAAGCCGTTTCTGAAGTTTGGCTGTGGTTCCTGCGTAGAGGGCGTTCCTGTAGACCAGTCGGCTTGTGAAGAGGGCCTGGGTGACCGTCTTTCTGGTTTCGGTGGGGATCCAATGGAAGATCTAACGGAGCATGCGCAGGGTGTTGAAGCATTAGGACGAGACTGCGTGGACTTGCTTGGTCATTGTGAGGGAGGAGTCCAGGATGAATCCCAGGTTGCGAGCGTGGTCCGTGGGTGTCGGTGCGGTGCCCAGCGTCGTGGGCCACCAGGAGTCGTCCCAGGCGGATGGGGATTGTCCGAGGATGAGGACCTCAGTCTTGTCAGAGTTAAGCTTCAGACAGCTGTGCTTCATCCATTCTGCGACATCTTTCATTCCGTCCTGGAATTTGGCCTTCGGCGGTGAAAGAGTCTTTGGTGAGGGAGAGTATCAGTTGGGTGTTGTCGGCGTAGGAGATGATAATGTTGATGTTGTGTTTGCGTGCGATGGTGGCGAGGGGGCTCATGTAGATATTGAAGAGGGTCGGGCTGAGTGAGGAGCCCTGGGGTACGCCGCAGATGATCTTGGTGGCCTCGGAGCGGAAGGGAGGGAGGCGGACTCTCTGGGTTCTGTCAGAGAGGAACGATGTGATCCAGTCCAGGGCCTTTCCTTGGATCCCAGAGTTGTGGAGGCGGGTTAATATGGTGCGGTGGCAGACGGTATCAAAGGCTGCCGAGAGGTCCAGGAGGATGAGGGCGACTGTCTCTCCGTTGTCCATGAAGGTCCTGATGTCATCGGTGGCTGCGATGAGGGCGGTCTCAGTGCTGTGGTTGGCTCGGAATACGGACTGGGATGGGTCGAGCGAGTTGTTAGCTTCGAGCAATGAAGTCAGCTGTTTATTGACGGTCTTCTCGATGACTTTAGCCTGGAAGGGAAGAAGAGAGATGGGGCGAAAGTTCTTGGGGTCTTTGGAGTCCGCTCTTCAGGAGGGCGTTGATTTCTGCGTTTTTCCAGCTTCCAGGGAAGGTGGCTGGCGTGAAGGAGCTGTTAATGATGTGGGGTGCGATGATGATGTCAGCTTTGTTGAAGATATGATGAGGGCATGGGTCGGAGGGGGAGCCAGAGTGGATGGTGTTCATGACACGGGTGGTGTCTTCAGTGCTGATGGGCGTCCATCCGCTGAGGCTGGTGGTGTGGGTCATTGGTTCGGTGGCAGGAGGTGGAGTCTGGGGTCCGAAGCTCTTGTGTATATCTGCGATCTTGCGGTGGAAGAATGCGGTGAGGGAATCGCAGAGGTCTTGCGAAGGTGTGATGTAGTTGTTGCTGGCGCTGGGGTTGGAGAGCTCTTTGACGATGCTGAAGAGTTCCTTGCTGTTGTGGGAGTTGTTGTCAAGCCGCTCTTTGAACGATGTCCTTTTGGTGGAGCGGATCATCTGGTGGTATTCGCGGGTGGCGCTCTTGAGGGCGGTCATGTTTTCTAAAGTCCGTTCGTGGCGCCAAGCTTTTTCGAGGGTTCGGCAAGCTTTCTTAGCGATTTTGAGGGCGTCTATGAACCATGGGGTTTTTCTGTTGCTAGTCTTGCCTGGGGGTTTATTCAGTGGAGCGAGGTCGTGGGCGCAGTTGGTGATCCACTGTGCGAGATTGTCTGCTGCGTCGTTGGTCTCAGGGGTGTCGGCAGGTGAGTTCTGGCTCAGTGATGGGGTCAGCTGGTCTGTGGTGACTTTGCTCCAGCATCTGCGGGGGATCTGTAGTGTGTGGTGGTGGGATGTGGTCTTCTTGAAGGTGAAATGGATGCAGCTGTGGTCGGTCCAGTGTAGTCCGGTGGAGTGGCTGAAGGCAACGTGGCTGCTGGCAGAGAAGATGGGGTCGAGCATGTGGCCGACGTAGTGGGTGGGGGTGTTCACAAGTTGCTTGAGTCCGAGGTTGGCGAGGTTGGCAAGCAGGGTGGTGAAGTTGTTGTCGTTGTTTTTCTCCAGGTGGAAGTTCAGGTCCCCTAGGAGGATGTACTCTGGTGAAACTAGGGCGTGCCGGCTGATTAAGTCGGTGATGGTTTCGCTGAATTGTGTCCGTGGGCCTGGGGGTCTGTATATGAGCGTTCCTCTGAGGGTGGCCTGGGGGTCGGTGTGGATTTGGAAGTGTAGGTGTTCGGCGGCAGTGAGTGTGTCTTCGGCGTTGGTCGTGATGCGGATGGTGTTCCTGTAGATGATGGCGATTCATCCTCCAGTTTTGTTGATGCGGTCCTTCCGGGTGATTTTGTAGCCATCCGGGATGGCTATGGCGATGTCGGGGGCCGAGGAGGCGTTCATCCAGGTTTCTGTGAGGAAGGCGACGTCTGGTGCTGTTGTATCAAGGAGTTCTCAGAGTTCGACTGCGTGTTTGTGGACGGAACGGGTGTTGAGCAGGATGCACTTGAGGTGGTGGTTGTTGTCGTTGCTGTGTTCGGTGGGGGGGGGGGGTGCAGGTTCGGAGGCAGGAGAATTTGCATGCTTGGCAGGTGAAGGGTCTGTGGGTGCGTTTCGGCGTGGCTTTGTGGCAGGTCGTCCTGTGTTGAGTGCGGTGATTAGAGACTCTGAGGGGGTACCGAGGTACGAGACACAAAGTATATTACGTGAATTTGTGATAAGAAACGGAGAGCTATACAGATCACCTCCCACTGCCAATGCGGAGGAAATCATGGAATACCTGTCTGACGTGTCGATAGCATGGCTATCAGACACGCAAAGAAAATACCTTTCATTGGCTGTCACCGTTGAGGAAGTAACTGCCGTAATTAAATTCCTACCGAATGGTAAAGCACCTGGCCCTGATGGCTTCACGTGTGAATTTTATAAAGCGTTTGCAGATCTATTAGCTCCTTACTTGGTACAAATGTACGGGGACGCTTATGGCAAGCAAACACTCCCGCCTACTTTAAGAGAAGCCATGTTGATTGCCCTGCTAAAACCAGGCACGGATCCAGAATATTGTGACTCTTACAGACCTTTATCCCTCAAACGTGGACACGAAGATTATTGCCAAGCTGATTACTACGCGTCTCCAACAGTTGATGCTGCTACTGGTTCTACCGGACCAATCAGGTTTTATCCCGAAAAGGTCAACAGCACATAACACGAGAACACTGTTTGCACTATCGCATTATCTAGTTCCTAACACCAAGGCCGAAGCAGTGTTACTACGAGCGGCCAAAGCCTTCGACACCATCGAATGGCCATACTTACACACGGTTTTACGTAGAATGGGTTTCCCTCCCTTGTATTTGCAATGGGTGTCAATGCTATACACTGCCCCAACGGCGCGCATCAAAATAAACAAGTACATATCTGACCCAATACTAATTACTAGAGGACACGACAAGGCTGTCTCCTGTTTCCTTTATTATTTGCATTAGCACTGGAACCACTTGCGTGCAAAATTAGGCAGGGACACCATTATTCAGCACTACAATTCCCACAGCGTCCATTACATATCTCGCTATACGCTGACGATATGATGCTATATGTCTGTGACCCCGTGCAAAATTTAAACCCTCTACTGCAGGAATATATACAATTCAGACAACACTCTGGACTCAAAATGGATTGGTCCAAATCACAGATCATCCCATTGACTGATACCACGTACCCACAACCTATGGATTACCCATTAGAATGACAATCAGACCCAGTACGATATTTGGGTGTCTGGTTCCATAGAGACCCGGACCTTGTTATCCGTACGAATTACAGTTGTGCGATCAGTGCTATGGAAGACAAAATAAAAAGATGGAACTGTCTCCCGATATCATTAGCTGACCGTAAAGCCATGGTAAAAATGGTAATTCAACCTAAATTCCTCTATTTATTTAATAATATTCCAATAAAGCCACCGATGGAAGTGTTTCGTAGAATAACAACTATGGTGCTGAACCTGATATGGGCGGGTAAGCAAGCAAGGATAGAAATGTGTGCCTTAACATTACCATACTCAAAAGGAGGTTTCAAAGTGCCAGATTTTTTCCTTTTCTATTTATGTGCGCAAGCACAGTATGCACATTACTGGTACCATGAGATCCCATACCTTAGCCACGTCGTAATAGAAGAAGGTGATGCACTTCCCATACCACTGACAGCTATTATAACACACCGGAGGCCCCCATTACATGCTCGTGAAATTAACACAATAGATGCTACAAATTAAGCCTGGTACATAATGGGTAAGAAAGCACACAAGTTACCATTGTACGCAGCTGCACTTCCATTACATCACCATCCAGAGCTTTCAGTCACTCAAGAAAAGGTGGGAATGGGCTTACTTAAGCAAGTCGGTATAGACACTATGGGAGATCTGTATCAAGATGGGCAGTTTAGAACCCTCGATGATCTATCCTTCATAAGCAAACCGTCCTTACTTTTCAAATTCACATATTATAGATTACAAAGAGCGATACGGGAATTGTACCCATCATACCCCGCAGAACCGCAGCAATTGTCTTCACTGCAACTATTGCTTACAACTCCCACAGCACATCACATAGTTTCTAAACTATATGTTAAATTACAAGAAGATATAGCGGATAATTTGTTGCGAACACTGGACAAATGGAGCGCCAGCTTAGACACTCCATTAACGGTAGGGGAATGGGCCACAACCTGCACACTTACAGGCCTACCAACACCCAATGGCAAACTGCGCATACTCCATCATAAGTACCTACATCAGACCAATTATGCACCTGAACGACTCCATAGGTATGGGCTTGAGCATAAATTCGAAATGTAAAAGATGTCACTCGGATGCAGCAGATTTTATACATCTTTCATGGTATTGTCCGAAGGTAGCAGAATACTGGGTGCAGGTGACTAAACTGTTGAGTGATATGGTGGGCATTCCCATTGAATGTACAATTCGCACATGTTTACTGGAACTGGTGCCTGGTATATGAGCTGCCAAGTGAAGGTTTTGTGTAGTTGCACTGCTGATAGCTAAACGTATAAATATCAATTGGTTGGAATGGTTCAAGGGCTCCAAAACTCAAACAATGGATTGTAGATCGAACGTATTGCAAGGACACCCTGTTGACGTATGAGGAAGAACTGCCTGCGAGATCAAGGCCAAGGGATTGTTGAATATATTTAGGTGACTATCTAAAATCGTACCATATTGACTAACTGCATGTACTTACTGTATCATAAAATGTCTTTCTTTGAAATCTATTATACTTTGCTTCAGCTGGAAAATGGATATTGTTGTGCAACGGTCAGATTATTTACTGTTGACTTTGTAAGTCTTATAAATGGCAATAAAAAAATACATAAATAAAAACTTCCGGCTATCTGATGAAAATTATATTACAGAAGCTAATGCTTTTATTACTTCTTTCAAATTAGCAAACCGACAAACTTCCATTCCAAATAATTGAGATGTTTTTAAAGCTTCCTTCTGGGCCTTCACTCTAGCTTATTCAGATACTAAGAAAAAGAAATTAAATTCTCAATACCGCACGCTGCTTAAGCAAACGAAGAACCTTCGAGCATACTTACTTCACCGGTAAATCTCCCTCTGTGTTACATGAATTGATTTCAGCCAAATCTACTCTTATTAAATTAGCTACCATTGATATATGCAATATCTTACTTAAGGTCAAATCTAACTTTCACATAGGTCTAAATAAAGCGGGTAAAATGTTGGCTAATTACTTAAAAATTAAACCTGTAAAAATATTGGGCCCAATGGAATATATTTCCAATGTTTTCCAAGCTTACTAAAAATCATTATATACAGAAGATACCATTCCCTCAGACCATAATCTTAAAACTTTAACGGCCTTTCCAATCCTCCTCCCATCCTTGATGCCTTCAGAACTTTATAAGCCGACATAACACTTCATGCAATTATTAAAAATGCTAAAGCTCCTGGCCCGGTAAGATTTCCTATTTAACCAATATGCTCCTTTTTATCTTTTTTTCCTCCCTAATTACATGAGTGTTTTAATTACTTTTGAACTCTAAGGCTAGTGGATCTTTTTAAAAGCTTGAATTGTTATTATAAAAAAAACCCAGATAAAGCTTATACCCTTCTGACTATTTAATTGATTAACTAGGATTGCAAAATATTTACTAAAATCCCAGCATCACGCCTTGAAAATGTTGTTCCTCTCCTTAGTAAACCTGATCAATCAAGTTTCATTAAGGGCAAACTTGCTGCAGATAATGCAAGAACGTTCTCTAATATTCTTGCATTGGGCAAAAAATACCAGCCCCCCTTGTGGCCCTATCTCTTGATGCTGAAAAAGCATTTGACCTCATTAATTTGCTTACTACTCTCCATTGTTGTGGCTTCGGGCCTGAAGTCATCTAATTTATAATATAGTATACTCTGACCCTTGAGCTAGTGTTTTTATCAATGGACGATTTTCCTCGTATTTTAATCTATATAGAGGTACCAAACAAGGGTGCCCACTTTTCCTTTTTATTCTTCGTTTAGAACCCTTCATTGAACACATTTGTTGCAACACACCTATCTCTGGTTTCAAATATAATTCCCTTGAAACTAAGCTATCAGCCTATGCTGATGATGATATAATTTACATATCTAATCTTCTGTCCTCCTTAAACCCTTTTTTACAAGAGATCAACCTATATTCCAATATCCCTGGTTATAAACTCAACTTTTCCAAAACTGACTTTTTACCTTTGAAGTGCTTATGCTATCAATATACGTTTACAAACACTAACTTTACATGGTGCCCTTCTAGAATTAAATACTTGGCTATGTGGTTTTCTCTTTTTTCCAGCATAATTAGTCATAATGTTTGCGTTTTAAAACTTAAAATATGGAAATTACTTACATCCTGGTCTCCCCTTCATTTATCAAGGTGGGGTAGATTACATAACCTTAAGATGATGATGATTGGGCCACACATCCTTTAAGCACTTTCCAGGTTACCCTCTAAAATTCACAATTACTATTTTTCTCAGATAAATTCTATTTGTATCAATTTTCTCTGGAACAACAAACATTCACACACTGCCTTATCTAAACTTAAACGCCAAAGAATAAAGGGGGTGTCAGTTTCCCCGATTTAAATGATATCACTCTGCTTTAATTAATGCCTTTCAAGACTCTCTCATACCATGTTGGATTGCATTCGAATGTTCCTTACTGAAGGATTTCTCACTCAAAGATGTGGTTTACTTGTCTAGTTGTACTTTCATTTCCTGAAACCCAATTTTAAAATACTCCCAACATTTGTTACGTACAATATTCGTGATGGATTTTGATTTAAATCAGTGTTTGCAATCATCTTCCATTTGGTGTAAGGTTATTACATTTTTCTGCAAATTATTTTATTTTAAACATTAACAAGAGAAGGGAATTATGTTTGTACATCAATTGATAATGCATAATTCGGTTATACCTTTTCCCACATTACAAATACAATATGACTTAGTAAGCTCTTTTTATAGGAATGAGCTAATATCTTCTGCTCCTTAAACTGAGTTATTATCTCACAACTTTCCCCTTGACCCCGCTCCACCCACACCATTGACACCATTACACACTATTCTTCAGGATTCTATTCCCAAAGCCGCCCATAAATACAACACTTTAGCATCACCTGCTTATGTGCGATTTAAGAATTCTATTGAATTATTATGGGAAAAATGACCTTTCTATATCATTCTCTGTTCATCAAGGGGATAAAATATTGCTTAAGGTGTTTAATACCTCCAAATGTGCATGTGTAACACACAGTCTCTATTTTTTGTTCACAACAGAGCTGTTATTACACTTGAGTTTCTCTCTAAATCTGATCAATCTATTTCTTCATTATGTTGGTCATGTTCCACTTCTAATGACATTCTAACTCTTTTACTCTATTATTGCTCTCATGTGTTTAATTTTTAGACAGGTATTTGGTCCAAGTGTTTAAAACATTTTCAATGTAATATTCAGTTATCAATCCAAAATGTTTTCTTTGGATCTATGTCACCTGATTTAGATAGTATTTCACACAAATCTGTGTTGATGGACCTTTTGATTGCACTTCCTTTTAAGACTATACTCTCTTATAGAAAGAGAATTCTAAATTACCGGTGTCAGCATGGTGGAGTTTACACAGATTAGCTAATCTTTCTTAGTTTTCATTACACCAGAAGATCAAATCTATATTGGTTATCCGTTACTATTTATCATCGCACTTGCCAATATTCTCTGTTTCTTTGAATCCATTCTCCTTGTCTATTTCCCCACTGTTTTCTTTCTCTTCCTCTTAGGTATTTCAGTTTTATTTTGATATAAAATGATAGATGCATTGCACTTTATAAATTAGCAAATCTAATATTACAAATTGTTTTGGATTATTATACTATATTTCCTATACATTTTGTATTGTTTCATGAACCTCCAATAAAAAATACTTAACAAAGAAAGATAAATACTTAGGTACTGCATAAATTAAATAACTTTTTTTGTACTACTGAGTGATACTGTTTCGAATATATGTTGTCTAAGTACCACTGTGACACCTTAAATAGGTACGAAATCATATATTCCATGCAACATACTGCACTTTGGTTGTTTTAATATCATTTTGCTCATTTAAAGTTATTTCAATTTTTAGAAATTGGTATGGGATTTTTATTGTGGCTTGATTTGAAGTATAACTGTTTTCTTATTACCAACTACGTTAAACAATTTCCTAGGATAAGCCAGTCTGTTCTGAGCCTTAGCTACCAGGGCACTGAGTCCAGGTTTAATTTATTGAAACTGTGTTTTACCCTTACAGGTTTGTGGCCTTTTTCCACATGATGGGCTTATTCACCAGAATTCACCAGCCACCTTCTTACAGTGCATCACAGTGAGAACGACCCACAAAACAATCACAGAATTGGGGTAGAAGTGATCATTCAGGTAAAGGATTTTGCTCACAAAACATCAAAGTGAGAATGTATATACAAAGGGACAACCCATAGGCATCACTAGACAACACATTAAGGGGAAACCTCTTCAAACATGAAACAGCAGCTAGTACAATACTGATGGATGGTCACACTCCAGCACCTTCTGAACTGACCTCATATGCTGCATTTTCCACTGACTCAGAAGAGATGTAACCTGACCCTTGGTTCTATCAAATCCTAGTGTGAAGTTCTGGTATAAGCGCACTATAAGCAAGGAGCTAGTACAGTACACATCAGCCAAGATACTACTCATTTCTGGCAGAAAACCTGTGTCAGGTCAGGAGAATCAGCACACACCTATAGGTATATGCTTTTATAGATTGGTTTTAAGACATTGATTCTAAATAGCCCAATTCCATTTTGTGCTGATCAGAACGTCAAATTTCATGAATAGCTCTCACTGAGCATCACTAGTGTGAACAACAGATTCTAATCTTGTTTATACAATACTATGACATACCAACACTGTGTAACAGTATTTGTTACCTACTGTTGCTATATCATTAAGGAATTCCATACGGCTCTGTGTAGCAGTTGAAAGCATAGGCAGATTAGTTTGGGGGTCATATATAAAATATCACACACACATGGACGTGTGTATACACACATACTGCACATGCTTCCAACAATGTATGTAAATATAGGTCCACTGATGATCGTAAGCAGCAAGCTTTATAGTTAACCTGAATCCGTGAGGCACAAATAAGATGAGTGTCTGTGTAGAAATAAAGTTGTGATGCATTCAGTTCTGGGACTGAGCAGAAGCTGTGAAGCTGTAGGAGAACCACAGCAGCTTGTGAGTAAGTCTTTTACACTGCCTCTTCTGGGGCACAAAGTTCCTTCCTAGTCACGCAAAAATACAGTTTGGATTTCCTTCTCCCATTGTTTCATCACATTCTTCCACGAAAGCACTAAAGACACTTAGAGTAAGGAGGTTCTGGCCGGCAATGGCTGGAGCATTATTAGTGGTACCTTCACTGGCTAAGTCAGGGTCGGTACGCCTTATCCCATTTTTTAAAAACATTATGGCTGTTATTATTTTTTTTGTTGGCTGAAGCATCTACCTCCGTGCCGAGAGAATCTATAGCGATTTAAAAAAAAAACAACATCTGCAGTGCCGTTCTGCACCCATGGTTATTTGGCACTTTTTACATTCACCAGATATCAGTCCATAAAACAGGGGTCTCGCATTGGTAAAGTAAGCGTGTTGTCCCTGATGTGATGGGAGTTTCCTACCATGTGTGGAGGGCATTTTAGAAAATTTTCCTCTCCGGGAGCACCTCTAAAGGAGGTGGGTGATATGAAAAGTGTCCCCGTTTTTGGCAGTTGTCCCATTACCATTTACAAGTTACTGCATTAGGAACAAATTATTGAATTTAGTGTGGTTATCGGACCTGTTCATATATCAGTCTTAGATGACCAGAGCTGTAAAATGTAAAGCAGAAAGTGCAGCTCAGTAGCAGCTACCAGCATCCATAGTGAAGCTGCATGCAGGAGCCTGTGTGCCACAGCAAGCAATGAAAATCACACCCAGGCTGCACTATGAAGAAAAGTAGCCCTTTTGTTTGTTTAGCCGCAGAGATTCACTTCAACAGGAATTCCACCAATCATATTCCATATAGCACTTGCTATCGCTCCATGTTTTTGTGGGAATCGGTCACAAAGTCACATCATTCTCTGCATCTCCACCTCAAATATTAGATATTTTCATTTGTTCTGTTGGGTAGCTCAGTGTATTCCTATCATGCACATGACCAAGAATTAAAAAAAAAAACCTGCCCAGTTTATTATACTGACTTAATAGAAAGAAAAGATGACCAGCATATTATAACAGTGCCAAAAAGAGTATGGTGTCTGGATGCAAGCCGTGAAAAAATGGGCGTCATATCTTTGTGGGAAATGAGCAAACGTGCATTCCTACAAAATTATGGGAGATGGGAAAAAGTGCATCACTCCACCACTGTGTCAAATGACATCATAGCACCTCTCTAGGAAACTGACATGTATGTGCATTAGTTTGCGCTGATCGAAACTAGTAGCTATTTACATTATTTTTTGCACATCACTGAGTGTCGGCCAGTTATACAATTCTAGTACAATCAAATATGTTCATTACTCTAGTATTATAAGAACTAAATGAAATACGATTATAACCATATTATAAATCTATACTACTATTATAATGGAAGAACTTTGAACATTTGAGGCGGGTAAACTCGGGAACCACCGCGCCAATCCACACACCTGATACATCGTTGTAATTGTCAGGGTGTGCAGATGGACATAGGCTATATAAATTTAAAAAATATAAGTTATTTAAAAAAATGTACAAGAAAAAAAAAAGTAGTCCCATGAAAGTAGCGTCGGCCGCGACTTGCGTGCTGACATCAGGAGCACGAGGAGGAGCGGCGTCCAGGAGCGCGAGGAGGAGTGGCGGACATGAGCGCGGGGAGGAGCGGCGGACAGGCGGGAGGAGCGGCGGACAGGCTGGGAGGAGCAGCGAGGAGCGGCGGACCAGTGAACTCAGGAGCACGGGGAGGTGCGGCGGATGAGGTAAGGCTCCGGGGGACCCACGGACAATGTCGGGGCGGGGACCCTGAAACCAAGGTCGGGACGGGCTGTTACTCCGGGGGACCCACGGACAATGTAGGGGCGGGCGGGGGCCCTGAAGCCTGATTGCTCCCGGACAAGGACGGGACGGGCTGCTAGTATTGTATAAAAGTGGTTATCAGAGGGGTATTCTGGCACTGTATAAGTTACATTGGACGCTGAAAGGCATTACATTGTATGTATTCTGAGCAGTGCATGTTTGAACCCGTATGTGTTGCGGCTGGCATGTGATTTGTCTTTGTGCTGGTTGGGGTCTACCACTACCCAACAACATGAGGAAAAAAAATGTGTACTCACATTTGGATCTATTATTTTCTGCATTCAGGGTGGGTGGGGGTTGGCATCGATTTTGTGGGTGACTGCACGACTGTGACAGATTGGGCAATGTGAGGTACCTGCAGATTAACTGTTGGTCACCATCACTGATCACGGTTGAAAGCCTGCTCTAAGGTGTACAAGTCACAAATATTATTTATGGGTTTAAAATTTACAATTTGTGGATGGACTCACAGGCCGATGAGGAGCCGAACTGAGGGAGGGTCGGTGTGGAACTTTGTACTCCATAGCTGTGCACTTACTACGGACGTCTTGTGGCACTCGTTCTGCATTGGATTCCTTAGGTCGTGGATGCACTAGGGAGGGCCTCACTGTGGTCCTAGCGGGGAAAGAAGGGGAATGGGGTGGAGTTGGTGAATATAATATGTCTGCTAAGATGGGTCCAGAGTTGGGGGTCCACTGGGGATGTGTCAGTGTTTATGAGGGGGTCTGTAGTGGTGGGTTTAAAGGCTTTATTAATTAATCTGCGGCTGATTTTATTTGTAATTGTCAATGAACTTCCGTTGCTAACTGATGGGCACTGTTATGGAGCTGGTTATTTAAATAAAAAGATTTTTTTTATTTACAATTTGACACTAATCTTTGAAAAAGTATGCATTCAGTCTTAACCAGTTTTATAGTCTGTAGCAAGTCATTTGGCACAACATTTCTTAAACCTCGTTGAGGGTGGTAAAACGTATCCAGCTTGATCAGGGTGACTCGGTCAGTGTCCTAAAATACAATATTTGCCAATATTTTTTCCTAAACAATCCTTGAGGGATAGACATCCCAGTTCGCATTCAGTTTTAACTGATGCGACTAGCTAGAGAAGTTTAAAGCAACATTTGCTGGTAATTTCCCCCGCAATTTCCTAGGGACCAACACTTAACTCTCACTGTAAATTAATCTTTATAAGATTGTGCTTGTTAACGTGTATCTCTTCAAATAAAGTAGGTGAGATTGAATTGTTCTTAGATGGGGAAAGAAATGACGGAAGCAGGTTATGCCAAGGTCATCTGGGAGAGTCAATGACACAGTGGGAGCTTCAACCGGGACATAAATGTCGTTTTCCTTGCTTTTAAAAGCGCGTATGGAATCTCGGGTATGCCACTGCAAAGTTGCATTGAATATGTTACCAAATTGTGGTGGTACATTTTACTGAACTTTGTGTTTCCAATGCCAAGAAAGCCCTTTGTAATTGTGAGCTCCTTTTCTGCACAAAACAACGGACATAAACGGATTACACAGTTCAAGGTGTATCCTTTCTGGACTCACACATCTTGCTGTCCTGACAACAGTAATACACACGTGGGTGCCAATAGCTGACGGATAAATATGGAAGAGTAGGATGAGGTTAAAACCCAAACATCAGATAGTGGGGCCTAATCTATGAAGGACTACAGAGCAGGTCTGACCAGATCGCTTCCTCGGTTTCTCAGCAGAGATCTGGCTGCCAGAGTTTGGGCATGCTTGAGGTAACCTAAGTGGCAGATTCACAGCTTAAGGTAAGCTACATTAATAATTCAACCAATTCATTAGGTCTCCTCACAGAAGTGACTTAACCATTTCCCATGTCGGCAAAACTATACAAGAGTATCTTATTTTTTTTAAGGTGCCGAGCAAACTTTGGTCAGGTTCTTTTTTTGTAATACACTGGTGTACTGTTATCCTTCTCCTTTTTATATTGTACTAGCAGCCCGTCCCGACGTTGTCCGGGTATGAATTGCTGCCGGCCAGTAGTATATTGTTTTGTAGGATTTCGTTTTGATAGCATTTCTAATCTGTGACAGGCCTGTGAAACGCTCTGATTCACAGTGCACTGCTGATGCACTTAAGAGTTCGCGTTCAGTAGTGTGTGAACTCGAGTTTCCCTACTTTATTTTTCCTTGCAATATTATATAGCGCGAACTTGACAACATGGCATGAGCACAATTTACATTACAGAAGAACACATTCATTTGTGGTAGGCATGGGGAGACAAAGCGATTTGCCTGGAATCCCAGGATGTTGAGCTGATGCAGCCGAGATTCGAACATAGCTCCCCAGCTCTAAAGTTCACAATTCTAGAACTTGTGGCGGGAGGTGTGTCTAAAAGTGTATGTCGGTGCTGCCCATCAATGAGAGAGACCTGTGCATTTTTCAAATGGGTGGTGAAAAAATATGAGTATGTTGCTGGAGATGTGGGCTGCCGTGCCACCAATGTACTTACCGGGGGAGGGTAAACACCCATTATTCTGCAACTTTCTTTCCGCATACCATCACTCCGCATACTTTCATTACGAAAGTACCATGACTCCCCAATGCCATTATAATGCATGGCATTACATTTTATATGCTTTTACCACGCATACATTTACAACGAAATTCGTTGTAAATGCATGAATGGTAAAAGCATTTTTTTTTTATGTTTGGATACGGTAAGTATGGGTACAGGGGTATATGTTTTGGGGTACTGAGGTATATGTTTTGGGGTGTTTGGGTATTTTAAGGGTTCAGATATAGTTTTTGGTTATGGGGTTTAGGGATAGGTATGGGTTTTGGGGTACAGGGGTATTTTTAGGGTTCAAGGCTAGGTGTGGGTTTTGGGGTATAGGGGTATTTTTAGGGTTCAGGGGTAGGTTTGGGTGTTGGGGTATTTTTAGGGTTCAGGGCTAGGTTTGGGTTTTGGGGTACAGGGGTATTTTTAGGGTTCAGGGATAGGTTTGGGTTTTGGGTTACAGGGGTATTTTAGGGTTCAGGGGTAGGTTTGGGTTTTGGGGTACAGGGTTATTTTTAGGGTTCAGGGCTAGGTTTGAGTTTTGGGGTATAGGGGTATTTTTAGGGTTCACGGGTAGGTTTGGGGAAACAGGTATTTTTAGGGTTCAAGGTTAGGTTTGGGGGTACAGGGGTATTTATAGGGTTCAGGACTAGGTTTGGGTTTTGGGGTACAGGGGTATTTTTAGGGGTTAGGGATAGGTGTGGGATTTGGGGTAGAGGGTATATTTATAGGTTTAAGATGGGTTAGTGTTTAAGGGTGTTGGGGTATTTTAAGGAGTAAGGGTGGGTTGTGATTATGGAGTGCAGGGGTATTTAAAGGGAGCAGGGTGGGATTAGCACACGATATGAGACATGGCATGAAGGGAGGAACGTACCACACGCCCCCAGCACAACGCAGACAAGCCCACAAGGGACTACTTTGCTGGCACTGTTCTTTTACCTTTTAAATGTATATGATGGGCGTCTGCATAGCTTATGTCCTTCTGCTGCAACTGCCCTTTCCAACACTGTATTGGGTGTTGTGATTGGTGCAGTGGTTCCTGAGATTACCCGCCTCAAAGGTTTGAACTCTCTCTTATTATATTATATAGTATAGTATAGTATTAGTATGGATTGTCATTTTACTTTCGGGCTCGGCAGTATTCCAGATGGCTCACTACTGTCAGTCGCCACATGCAGAAAATTATTAATGCAACACGAACACACAGGATTGCAGCGGAGCCAGCAACAGCGGAGTTTTACATATTGGAAACAAGCTTAGTGGACAGAACTACCTTTTGATTCATGAAGGATCAGATGGAAAGGCGTCCATTTTTTCTTGAGATGTGTTGACACACAGTTGTGTATTTGGATGAAAGGCAGTGAAAGAACTTGGTGGAAGAGAGCACATTTCAGAGGGTTGCACGTGTGTGTGAAAACGATGACTCACCCTTTTATTGTTCTGATACTGATAAAATGAGTAATAGTCCATTAGTGTAAGAGGAATATGTTGTAACGAAGATGCTCTTTTAAGCAGGTTGCCCGGTAGCCAGTCACGTAGGTTATAATATATATAGGTTTATGACCAAGATAAGTCTTAGTTGCAGGTTACAAGTAAGATGGTAAATGACCCACCAGGAGCAACATCCAACTGACAATCATCCTAACCAGGTACTTATTAACATTCTATTACATTACACTCACGCTGGCTGAGCAGCCGGGAACTGGGAACTATGAAGAAGATGCAATGCACCAACATAGGTTACGATAGAATACATCACAGATACACTCTTAAAGGCCTAGCCACAATGGAGGGAGTTTTGTACACTGCAAACACAATCATGATGATTACTCAATGTACCGAAACATCATACTGTGTTAGTGCGTACCTTTAGTTTTAAATAAAGTGAACTTTAAAACAACCGACACGTACCCATTTCTGTAATCTGTTCAACAACCACCAAAAACCACTAAATACTAACGTTAGTAGGATGTACATTTGTAGAAAACAGTGCTCGTCGATCATATTATCCAAGTAATTTCCAATCACCGCACCCGCCCCTTGGCAAAACAAACATTTTTACAGGCCAAAAAATACTACATAGTAAAGCAAAGCGCCTAGGATGTCGTTCTCAGCTGGTTATCTTTAGTGTCTTTCCCTCACCCACACCATGAGAAAGAAATTCCTCCAAATGCAGACTCCAGTGTATCGTGCGTGTTTCCCAGACTTTGCTGCCACCATGTGGTTTGATATGAAACTACAAGCTGTCTGAGAGGTTTTTGGGCGAGTGAAGGGATGGGGGTGGGGGACATCGCATTCAGCCATTGTAGCGTCATCATAATCCAATTCTATTGAAATAAGGAAATGTTATCGTCGTATGTTGTATTTATTTAACACCTATACAGAACTAGATAGGTCGAAACAAGATCGATGTCGATCTGGGGCAAAAATGAGCAAGAAATACGTAATCGCGTATTTAGTAGATGAGCAGGCAGAAACAATACTTCAGCGCTATAGCCCAATTCTACAAATTGTACATTTTCTTTAATACATGAGCTATATTTATGAGGAAGGAGTTCCTGTTCGGATTATATTCGAATTGGTATCTAAATAAGGGAGTTAGGGATTTCCTACTCAATAGCTTTCTGAAACTAATATGTTGTCACGCCCTTACGGAAGCTATGATGTCGAAATGTCAGTAAATATTCCATCCCACCAGTGAGATTGAACTCAAAAAAACAAACTACATGAAGTTTCTCACCTGCTAAACGAAAGTTCATGGGACAGAGAAAGACTGTGAAAGCGGCCTAAGGGAAGGTGGAATGCATGCCATTCACACTATGACGTGGTAAAAACAAAAGAGAAAGAATCAAGACTATTACATTGTTAGAATAGGGGAAACGGAAGGCCTCCCGCGTTCAAGTGCACGGTGTGTATCGTGCAAAAACTTGTGTTTGGCACTCCTGCTGTGCTGAACCCACACTGCCCAAATGTAGGAGTGAAGCAGGGATCTGCTTCTCTCCTCCTTCCTTCCTTCTTGCTCTAGTGAGGCGCTATCCACCAAACACCTGCCCCAGAAGCCCACACTGCTTTAGGGAAAGAGAAACACGACTGAAATTAGAACGACTGGGGCTGTGGTGAATGCACAGTGTGCCCTGCTTGCTATGTGAATTACACTCCCACATTCTGAGAGAAACGGGACTCGTACACGTTCAAAAGATGAAGGTGGGTGGGGGCAGGGGGGTTGCACCTGTGTGCGTGTGCTGGGTACGCCTGGAGGGCGTGTGCTTAAGAGAGAGAAAGAGTTGCATAGCCGAAAGGCAGCAGAGCGTACGCGGTTACTACTGAGAATCGGAGAGAGGCACTCCAGAGGTGCTCTGGTCCTGTGGTCGTGAGACTAATTTGACAACACTACCCTGTCTAAACTCCGGATAGTGTTATCTAGGGATTAACAAAATGGTCACTTCTTACTAAGTCCTGTACTCTACTCAAATGCACACTTCACAGACCATCTGATGTCACACGTCAATCCTTTCAAGAGGCCCAAGCCAAGGACCATTAATAAAATCCCATCCCACCGAGAGTTCATTTTGTCTACTGCTTACGTCACCCGCGTCTTCTCCAATGAGGCCTAACACTCAGCATAATGTTAAAACTCAAGAGCCAATTCACGAGGAAATGAGACTTTCAGATGGGCCGGGCAGAAAGCTAGGGCAGAGCCAGTCCCATGCAAGAGCGGGCAAACGGGAAGGAAGAGACGCAGGCCCCACTGGAACACAAACATAAATGTACAGATGTGCATACACTCGGAGCAGGCACACGTATCCTGAGACCTATTCGACATACTTCCGAATGACTGAATCACAAGCAATGGAACAGAACAATTCTACATATACCTCTTTAGGATTTTCGAAGATTATATACTACATCGACTGATTATCTGTTTCAGAAGACTCCGTTTACATTCCAAGTGGGTAAAAAAAAAACCCTCTCCCAATAGGCGATGGGAAGACTGACATCTGAAAAAGAATCATTATTTGAAAAAAGAGGGTTCGTATGTGCGCTCCATTACAGGACAATGATTCATACACATTTTGGCCACTGGTGCCAGATGGATTTATGGTTATTCCCACTCTCGGAAACATGACTGATCATGTTCCATAAGAAAGCCTTATTACACAGCTTATTTATTTATTTATTTTATTTTGACAGTTTTATATAGCGCGAACAAGATCTTTGCAGATATCAGAGCGCTTTACAAAAACAAGGGGTAAGCACAAGAGATTGATTAACAGACTTTTGAGCACAATAGTTGTAGGTAATAAATGAGTAGCAAAATAGGGTAGGGACATGAGGGAGAATAGTCAATCAGATAAACCAATAATACAAATAAACAATCAGATAAACAAATAGTACAAATAGGTGCAGAGTCTCAAATAGATCCAAAGTAAAAGTTCAGGTGAATTTAGCCATGAGGATAGCTTTTACTTCTTTCTTTAAAAATGTAGTGGAGGAGATAAGCCTGGTTTCTGGAGGGAGTGAATTCCAGATCCTGCGTGCCATTCCTGAAAAGGAGCGTTTATATGTTTTTTCCTTCCGGAATCTTGGAGGTTTCAGAAGAAGATTTTTTGTGCTTCTAGTGGTTCTTGACCCACCAGATATTGTCAGCTTCTGAGTTAGGTAGCCGGGTGAGTTGAGGTGTACAGACCTGTGTGTCATGCAGGCAATTTTCAGATGTATTCTGCTTCAAAAGGCAGCCATTACATGGATTTTAAGTCAGGGGAAATATGCAAGTGTTTTTTTGATCCAGTGATGAGTCTCGCTGCAGCGTTCAAAGAGGCTCTTAGGGGTGCAGTTGTAGATAGGGGAAGTTCGCAGAGGGCGACGCTACTGTAGTCTATGCGAGGGATGACTAGGGCTTGTACTGCAGTTTGGAAGTCCTTGGTTGGGAGGAAGGGTTTAAGTTTCCTCAAGGTATTGATTTGGAAATTAGCTCCCTTCGTTGCCTTGCTGATATGCTGCTGCATGTTGAGATTGGCGTCAAGTGTTATGCATAAAGATTTCGCTGAGTCCACAATGGTAGGTTGGACATTGAGTGCAGTTAGGTGCTTAAGCCAAGTTTGAGTGGTGGAGATTTTCGCGGGAGGTGAGATCAGAAGGAACTCAGTTTTCAGAGCATTGAGTTTGAGGTGATTATCGGCAAGCCATGATTGGGTGTTTCTGATCGTTGAGTTCAGAAGTTTGATGTCTTTGGGGGATTGTAATTTGAGATATAGTTGGGTGTCGTCAGCGTACATGTGAAAGTGAACATTAGATGCTTGTAACAAGGTGGTGAGAGGTTCCATGACTAGGTTGAACAATGTTGGGGATAGGAAAGATCCTTGTGGGACGCCTAATGTTACAGGTAGTGGTGGGGACATCAAGTTGTTGCTCTTGAATTTCTGAGACCGGTTATGCAGAAAGGAAGTGAACCACTTGAGAACAGTCCCAGATAGACCCATTCTGGTGTTTAACAGCTCGAGTAAGTTCTCATGTTTGACGGTGTTAAATGCTGAAGAGAGATCAAGAAGGATGTGGTGGTGGGCAAATACACGACTATGAGACGGTCATTCCTAGTGAATATACTAGTCTTAATCTGCCTCTTGCAGGCCACGGAAGAGGAGACTAATTTTAGGGAAAGGTAACACATATTCACATTGCCCAGCAGAGCATTCAAAAGCACTTTTACAAATATGTTTAGACTGAGAAAGCATCCAAGAACACAGTGATGAATGGCACAAGGTCAGAGTATATTTAGGCTCTATGGTTTGCTGCAACTGCATTTTTCTGAATGCAACAATTTTAAGATTTTCGTTTAAACACATTTTCAATTAGCGGAAAGGTGACATGCATGCACACTGGCTATGCCAGTGGTGTGGCTCATGAATCAAAGTGTCTAATTGGTGGGTTTAGGCACTCAGTAGGTCATCATAGATACACTCTGTCACTCACCTTTGCACTCATCCACCCTTTAATTCAACCACTGACTCATTCTTCCATTCACACCTCTACCAAAACCGCAATAAAACTCAAACTCAATAACATATGTAAGATACATTAAAAGAATACAAGTAAAAAGAAGATAAAGGGCTGCAATCTATAGATAGTGAACAAATGCTTGCAATAATAAAACTAAACATAGCAGAGGGTGCCCGTCTGGTAGAGGTATTCTAAATAGTCTATCACTGTTTTTTTAAGTTCTAGCCGACAGTATACAAAATTATGGCTGGCAAACAAAACACTGACCTACTAGAAGGATGTAATAAGGATTCCGTCAGTGCACATCTTCTACACCCATGGTTTGTCAGAGGAGTAATCATCACCAAAAACCCTTGCCTACTATGGTAATCCTATTATGCAGCTAACACATGAGAATCCACATTACAAACATTCCATGTTAAAAAATTCCTATCTGTAGGATTTAATACAGAGTAATAACCATATAATATTAAATGCCTATTGGCTTTACCATACACTTTTCACGATCAATGTCAGGTCTACTGACTTTATTATAAACAATCCTTTCACAATCAATAGGTCAGGTCTACTGCCTTTATCGTAAATTTTCACTATCAACAAATCATGCCTATAATCTTGATCATTGGCTTGCTGGCCATAACCAACTCAAACCTATTGTGTTGGTCATAAGCCTTCCAACAAGGCAACCATCGGGTATATTGTAATAAAATTACAAATATGGTTGTCAAAACAGCCTTATTAATGGAGCCTAATAAGGATTACCGTAGTACAAATCACAAGTCACAAATATTATTTGGCAAACAAACCCAAGCCTCCTTTAGAGTCGACAGTAAAGGAATCTGCAGCCTATTGACAAAGAAGCTTTTGGCCAAAATGGGTTTAAAATTTACAATTTGTGGATGGACTCACAGGCGGATGAGGAGCCGACCTGAGGGAGGGTCGGTGTGGAACTTTGTACTCCATAGCTGTGCACTTATTACGGACGTCTTGTGGCACTCGTTCTGCATTGGATTTCTTAGGATGTGGATGCACTAGGGAGGGCCTCACTGCGGTCCTAGCGGGGAGGGAAGGGAAATGGGGTGGAGTTGGTGAATATAATAAGTCTGCTAAGATGGGTCCAGAGTTGGGGGTCCACTGGGGATGTGTCAGTGTTTATGGGGGGGTCTGTAGTGGTGGGTGAGTTTAAAGGCTTTATTAATTAATTTGCGGCTGATTTTATTTGTAATTGTCAATGAACTTCCGTTGCTAACTGATGGGCACTGTTATGGAGCTGGTTATTTAAATAAAAAGATTTAAAAAAAGAAAATTACAATTTGACACTAATCTTTGAAAAAGTATGCATTCAGTCCTAACCAGTTTTAGTCTGTAGCAAGTCATTTGGCACAACATTTCTTAAACTTCGTTGAGGGTGGTAAAACGTATCCAGCTTGATCAGGGTGACTCGGTCAGTGTCTTAAAATACAATATTTGCCAATATTTTTTCCTAAACAATCCTTGAGGGATAGACATCCCAGTTCGCATTCAGTTTTAACTGATGCGACTAGCTAGAGAAGTCTAGCCTTATGGTTAATTTAGGTCGGTCACCAACTCTAAAACCCTTGCCTACTATGACAATCTGGTAGAGTCTGTATAAGAAAATAGCGGCATACAGGTTCTAGCAGTGTAATAAGAAATCACCCTAAAAACCCATACATGCATTACAAAAATGTAAGAACGGCCTACTTGCTTTGTCATAACTGGTTTGTAAACAGATCATACCCAAGGAATCAGACAAGACTTTTCCCAGTGAACTGATAAGGCCTCTAGCCTTTAGCAAATGGCCAGACACAACGTGCTACACAGGCCAACTGAAATGTTTATAAGCGGGCAACAATCAGGCATACATTTATAAAATTATGCAACAAACATCATCTAAAAATATGATAAAGTCTTTACACAATTCAAAGACGTGTATGTATTTACCATCTTATTATGTCCGGTTGTATCACTGCACTGAGAGACAATTATTAAAAGTGACAGTTTCTAAACATGAACTTAGATTAATTTAAGCTGCTCACACACCTCTAGTTGTGTTTCTGCGCCGTGCCAATTTTTTGAGTGAAAGCTATAGAAATAGGATGCTTAAGGATGCATAAGGCCTTAATGAGATTAGTTAGAGTGAGGGATTGCAGAGTGGCCTACGTAGAAGTGTCTTGGTGTTGGAGGTCATTGGCAGAGGCTGCTTTTGTCAGGTAACTAAGCGTGGAGAGGAGAGGCGAGGAAAGGAGACGGAGAGGCAGCTTTGCTTGCGCTATGATCCTTGCAGAAGATTTGGTTTCAGCTGTAAGGTGGGTATGTACCTCAGTTCCAGTCATCTGGTCCACTCATCTGATGCTCCTTGCACAATAGTCTGGGTAGCACCGCAGCACACAAGTACAGACTATCGCTTGTTTTCTGTAAGGCGTGAACAAATGAGAGGTTGGTGGGATGTGTGCATCAGCCTATCCTCTCTTCTGCCAGGGACTACACTATTGATTGACTATAATAGATTAAAGCATCCGGGAGATCAACTGGATACATTTTGCAACTGCGAAATTTGGAATAGGATTGCACTCATTTGCCTTTGGCCAAATCCCCAACAAAACAAAGTAACAATTTTACTTGTGTTTTTTGCCATATTACCAACGAACAAAAAGGGGACAAGAGGGGACACACAAAAGCTCACAAGTGGCTACAATATAAGACTGCGTCATTATGGGGGGCCCTTGCCCCCTCTCCAAAAGTCAGGCAGGGGTTGTACCACAGACTTTGAAGGGGCCTAGAAAAAACATACAAGGATGGGGCAGTCTGACTTTAGCCACCCTACAGGGTTAAGGTGCCTCCTGTCTGTAAAACAGAAGCAACACTAGTAGTTTGATGTGAGAGGACCTGAAAATCCTCATCATTGCATCCAGATTCCTGATGGGCGATAGGCATCTCCCATTCGCACTACTGGTGATGTGCACAATTGAGGTAAGGCGGACACTTTCCTTTAAATCATTTTCCAGCAGAGATTACGCACATTTTGGTTTTAATTGGGTCTAGATTCGTTCAGGTCAATTAGTTACCAGTTCGTAGACAAGCTATTGGCAAGACTCCTTGGTGAACTCTTGTCCTCTGCACTTGTGGGATACTTTCCTTTGGGCAGTATCATTCAAACTCAATTATGCCAAGAGCCTCTACCACAGATCACCTTTAAAGATCATCAAAAGACTACAACGGATTCAGAACTCCGCTGCCAGACTACTCTTGCATATCAAAACGCGAGACTACATCTCACCAGCTTTGAAAGCCCTGCATTGGTTACAGGATGATCCACGTTGAAGCTACTTTGTATCATCCACAAAGCAATACATGGAATGGGACCGCTCGTCACCAGGAATAAAATCATCAAACACATTCAACAAAGGAACCTTCGCTCTATAGGGGCATCTTGCCTCAAAATCCAAAGATACAAGGAAAAAAACCAAGGGTGGCACATCCTTCTCTGTTCAAGCACAAACTATGGAACTCTCTACCCCCTAACATAAGATCCACCGACAACCACCTTATCTTGAGAAAACTACCCAAGAATTGGCTCTTCCCCACATAAGCACCATACGCAATCAGAAATTTACAGCATATCCCTCTGTATATAAGTATTTATTTTCACTATAGATATGTACTATCTTTGTGTATGGCTTTGTATAAAGATGTTAAAAAAAAATAAAAATCATCTTTGGTCTACATGTACTTGCTTCCATTGTGCATCTATGTACCTCGATGTACTTGATCTGTGTGTCTGTCACTTTTCTCCTGAAAAAGCATATCCAATGCACTACCCTATTTCTCATCCTGTACCTATATCAGTATCTTTAATCTACATATGATTACCTCCATTATGCATCTATATACTTTCAATGTACTTATGGATCTATATATTTATCACTTTCTTCTATTTAGCATTTTCAATGCACTACCCTATTTCTCAGCCTATGCTTCACTCGATATAGCTTCTAGCCCAACTTTCATCTCAAACTTCTTTCTACTACTCCTTCCAATGCACCACCCTATCTCTCACCCTGTACATCTATCAATATATTCTCTACATCCACTCTCTCATTTATCCCAAACCCCATACCACTACTATGAACCCCACAATAACCCTTTAAAGACTCTCTCCTACTCTACCCCTCCTTGCATCATCTGACACCTCTTACTATACCCATACCCCAAAACAAACCTTTCTAAACTCTGCCCTCTGACTCTTCTCCTCCAAAAACCCTTTTTACTCATCCAAAAGCCTCCCCCTACTGCTATACCGTTAAAAAAAATAGAAATACATAAAAATAAATAAATAAAAACTAAAGCCATCACTCTATCCCTCCACTTTCCTTTACAATCAAAATAACAAACTAACATTTTCCCTTCTCAAATTCCATATTCCACTAAACTAATTCACACCTAATCCTTTATGGGTTCCAGAGTAGCTTGCTACTCGCCAATAAAGCGTTTCAACACCCCATCAGGGTTACAAGCGCTATATAAATGCAATCCTTTTTCCCTTTTCTACCCCTCCCCAACCCTTGTCAATCCAAATAACTGACTAACATATCCACCACTCAAATTAATTTCATGTTTCACCATAATAATTCACCACTAATCCTTTATGGGTTCCAGAGTAGCGTGCTACTCGCCAATAAAGCGTTTCAACACCCCTGCAGGGTTGCAAGCGCTATGTAAATGCAAACCTTTTTCCCTTTTCTACCCCTCCCCAAACCTTATCAATCCAAATAACTGACTAACATATCCACCACTCAAATTAATTTTATGTTTCACCATACTAATTCAACACTAATCCTTATGGTTTACAAACTAGCGTGCTACTCACCAAAAAAGCGCTTCAAAACCCCATCAGGGGTAGCAAACGCTATATAAATGCAAACCTCTTTCCCGCCACCTACCCTTCTCTATCCAAATAAGAAAACAAGTTACTTACCTGTAACTTTGGTTCCCCAGTATTGGTAACTTTCATAGATTCCCATGCTTTTGTATCATTCCCCGTCGTCGGAATGGGAGTCTTGGTAACAAAAATAACATAGCAGTAGGTACAAAAGAGAAAGAAAAAGGCCGAGGCCTCATTCCCATTTGTAGCATATCCGCCTCTTTTTGTAAAAGAGACCAAACTAAGCATCAGCCAATCAGAAGAGCCTCAGTCCTTAGTACCCTCCTGAAGGAACCTCAGAGCCTCAGGTTTTCGTAGCCGTTATGTAACAGTAACCACATCTGCTGAAGGCTGAGCTTCCTCGGGGAGGAGGGTGGGCGCATGGGAATCTATGAAAGTTACCAATACTGGGGAACAAAAGTTACAGGTAAGTAACTTGTTTTCTTGCCCCAGTATTGGAACTTTCATAGATTCCCATGCTTTTGTATCAGAGTAGCTATCAGTAGCAATAAAGCAAATTTTGTGGCGTAAATACAAAAACATCTCAGTATGCATACTCTCATAAGAGAAGAAGTAAATACACATTAGAATAGCCATTAGTAGCAACATTAGATACAAAATGTGCAGAAATAGGAAGGAGGGATAGTAAGGAAAGCTCACTAATCAGTGGAAGAGGTTCCTCAGGACTGCCCGGCCCACAGCCATTTCTTCCTGCGTCAAGGTTTCCAAGCAGTAATGCTTCGTAAAGGTGTGTACGCTGCTCCAAGTTGCAGCCATGCCAATGTCTCCGATGTGCACTCCCGCGAAGAGAGCTGTAGATGAAGCCACAGATCTTGTGGAGTGTTCCCTGATCCTGCTGTCCAGTGTTTTACCCGCTGTTGAATGGCAATGGAGATCCATCTTGCAATACTTTGCTTCAAAAGTGGAAGGCCTTTGCGCGGACCACCAAAAGCAATGAATAACTGTGGAGACTTACGAAACTCTTTGGTGCGATCCAGATACAATTTCAAGCACTGCTGCACATCCAGAGAATGGAGTGACCTCTCGGCTGGTGTTGAAAGTTAAGGAAAGAAAGACTTGAGAATCACAGGTTCGTTTAAGTGAAAGTCCGAAGGCACTTTAGTTATGAACTTCGGATTAGTTCATAAAATCATGGAATTTCTTTTGAACTGAAGAAAAGATTCCTGAATTGTGAGAGCCTGGAATTCCATAATGCGTCTTGCTGATGTGAGGGCAAGAAGGAGCCAATTTCCACAAAAGAAATGTTGTGTCTGCCGATTAATCGGTTCGAAGGGATCTTTCATGAGCTGTTGGAGGACCAAATTCAAATGCCAAGTGGGAGGCGGAGGCCTCACCGGGGGGAAGACGCAGAATAAGCCCTTGAGAAACTGTTTAATTATTCTTGAAGACCAAAGAGAAGGTCCAGATGCAGAGCATCTGTAGCGAGAGATCGCTGCAAGGTGAACTCTTGTGGATGAACGAGCCAATCCTGTCTTAGCCAAAGACAAGAGATAAGGTAGAAGTTGATGTGGTTGAGACGTGAAGGGGTCAACACTTTCCTTCCAGCACCAAATGCAAAATCTCTTCCATTTAAAACAGTAAGTTTTATTTGTAGGAGGAGCTCTAGCTTGAGACAAAACCTCTCACTTCATTCGAGATGGGAAGGTTCATGAATTCTCGCTGCTCAGGAGCCATGCAGTCAGGTGTAATGAGTGTAAATCCAGATGCCAAATCTGCCCGCAGGACATCGTGAGAAGGTCCGGAATCGTCCACAAAGGAAGAGGAAGGACGAGAGACAGAAGGTGAAGTTCTGTGAACTAGAACTGTCGTGGCCACGCAGGGACTATCAAGATCATCTTGCACGGTTCCGCTTTGATCTTCCTGAGAAGCCTGGGGATCACTTGAATGGGGGAAAGGCGTACACAAATGCTTTTGACCAAGCTATCGAAAGCGCATTCCCCAATGACCCTCGATGGTGAAGCCTGCTTGCTTAAAACCGGCATTTCTTGTTGGCCGGGGTGGTAAATAGATCTATCGAGGGTTTGACCCATCGTTGGAAAACCTCCTCCAAGACAACCTGGTTCAGCTCCCATTCGTGACTGACGGAAGATAGCCTGCTGAGTCTGTCCTCCTTTCCGTTTAGAATTCCTGGTAGATGTTCTGCCTGTAGCGTTATTCCGTGCAGAATAGCCCACTCGCAAATCTTCTAGGCTTCCTGAGACAACGGAAGAGATCTGGTACCTCCTTCCTTGTTTATGTAGTGCATGGCTGTGGTGTTGTCCGTTGAGATGAGAACCTCCGACCCCTGCAGCAGAGGAAGAAATGCTTGAAGTGCCCTGAGTTCTAGGAGGTTGATGTGAAGAAGACGGTGCTGGGGCAACCAATGCCCGCGGACATGAATATCCTGAAGCACCGCACCCCAGCCGACCAGTGACGCATCCGTTGTCACCACTTGAGGAGACGGATTGACTATGAAGGATAGACCTTGGGAAAGGTTTTCCTGTCTTGTCCACCACAAGGCCGCTCTTTTCATTGCAAAAGTGATCGTCACCTTGTCGTCGAATGAGCCGTGAACTTGCTTCCACTGTTTGTCTAGCTGCTCTTGAAGAGGCCGCATCCGCAATCTGCAGTCATGTATTAAAGGGATGCATGAGGAGATCACCCCCAGAAGGGATTTGTAACGGCGTACTGATAGACACCTTTTTCTCAAGAGCAGTGCCATGGCTCACAGTTTTTCCTGCCTTTCTAAGGATGGGAAAGCCTTGTTGAGATTTGAGTCCAAGATGGCCCACAGGAAACGCGCTTTCCTGGACGGAATCAGAGATGATTTTTCCTTGCTGCGAGTAAGACCCAAATTATGGAATAGGTTTGTACATGCGTTGACTGCTTCCCTTGCAGCCTCCCGGGACGGGGCCTTCAGCAACCAATTGTCCAGGTAAGGGAAGACCTGAAAGAGATGCCTTCGCAGGAAAGCTGCCACTGGTGCCAGCACCTTGGTAAAGATTCTTGGGGCAGAGCGAAGACCGGGTAAAACCCTGAATTGAAAGTGGCTCTTGGCTACTGTAAATCGTAGAAACCTCCTGTGTGCTGGGTGAATGGGTATGTGAAAATACGCATCTCCGAGATCGAGAGTGGCCATGAAATCCCCTGGATTGATGAGACGTAAGATATCCTGAAGGGAAACCATTCGAAAGGATTGGGAAATGAGATAGGGGTTTAGCTCCCAGAGGTCTAAAATAGGGCGCCATTTTTCCAGAGTCTTCTTCACCAGGAAGAACCTGGAATAAAACCCTTTCCCTCTTTGAGATGAGGGAACCAGCTCCACAGCTCCCTTCAGGAGCATCTGATTAACTTTGAGCTGCAAGAGACGCAGATGTTTCGATGGAATGGCAGCAGGGGGCTTGGAAGATGGAATTTGAGTAAATTCCAAGGTATTACCCTTTTGAATTATATGGAGCACTCAACAGTACGATGTTATCTGAGACCAGTTGCGGAGGTATTGTGATACCCTGCCTCCTCAGATGTCCTGGAGGTGGGCACAGCAGGAAGAGCCAGAATGCCGTTATTGCCTCTTGGACGTATCACGTTCCTGGCGGTTCGGTTTCCCTCTGGTATTCGATCTTGAGAAAGTTGAGGTTTGACCCGGTTTCTGATGATAGGGCTGGCAATATTGGTGTGTCCCTGATCCATATGACGAGTACCGCTGCTGCTGGTATGAGCCTCTGTATTTGGTACTCCTGCCCCTGGCACTCCTGAAAGGAGCCTTCCGGTATTGAAGCGTACCAAGAGACCTAGCAGTCTCTGTATCCTCCTTAATATCTTGGCGGGTATCATCTATGTGTTTTCCAAACAATGCCTCTCCATCGAAAGGTAGGTCCAAAATCTTATTCTGGACCTCCGGCCTGAACCAAGTCGCTCTGAGCCATCCTTGGCGACGAAGAACCGCTGCCCCAGCTAGTGAGCGAAAAGTCGTTGTGGAAATGTCCATGGCACAATCGATTACCTCCGCTGATGTTGCTATCCTTCCTGTAGTATCTTCTTCGCCTCACCTTTCGCTTCTTGGGGACGTTGATCTAAATAGGGTGAAAGGTCACACCATAACTGGCGATCATACCTGCCCAGTATCGCCAAGGCATTAGCTGCCCGCACCAGAAGACAAGCCATTGAAGAGAATCTTTTTCCAGCGTTATCTAGTCTCCTGCCCTCTTTATCAGGGGGAGTAGTCAAAGACGCCGAAGGGTTGCGGGACTTCCTCTGTGCTGCTTGCGAAATCACAGAGTCTGGTTTTGGGTGCCCAATCAGAGACGCCGGACCATCCTCAGGCGCCTTATATTTCTTTTCCAGGCGCGGTAGGCCCGTCACCCTGCTGGACAACCTCGGACTCAAGCAACTGGTCAACACCCCCACCCACTACGCCGGCCACACGCTTGACCCAGTCTTCTCATCCAGTAAGCACATCGCCTTCAGCCACTCCGCCGGACTTCACTGGACCGACCACAGCTGCGTCCACTTCAGCTTCAGAAAAACCACGACCCACCACCACCCGCAACAGGTTCCTCACAGAAGTTGGAGCAAGATCACCACCGACCAGCTCACCACCTCCCTCAGCCAGAACCCACCTGCGAGCACACCGGACCCCAACGAAGCAGCCCGCAACTTCGCGCAGTGGCTGACCGCCTGCGCCGACGACCTCGCACCACTGAAGAACCCTCCCAGTAAACCCAGAAGCAATAAGGCCCCCTGGTTCACCGACGAACTCAAGGACTCCAAGAAGACCTGCCGCACCCTCGAGAAAGCCTGGCTCCTCGACCGGACCACTGACAACATGACCGCCCTCAAACACGCGACCCGCAAGCACCACCAGCTCATCCGCACCACCAAGAAGAAATCACTGAAGGATCGACTGGACAATAACCCCACGACAGCAAGGAACTCTTCAGCATCGTCAAGGAGTTCTCCAACCCCAGCACCGGCAACAACGACATCACCCCTTCACAAGATCTCTGTGACTCCCTCGCCTCATTCTTCCACCGCACGATCGCCGACATCCACAACAGCTTCGGCGCACCATCCTCACACCCAACTGTCGAACCAACGCACCCCACCGCCACCCTCCACACCTGGACCGCAGTGACCACCGAAGACACAGCCCGCACGATGAACACCATCCACTCCGGATCTCCAACTGACCCCTGCCCCCACCACGTCTTCAACAAGGCCGACTCCACCATCGCACCCCACCTCCGAGACATCAACACCTCCTTCGACACCGCCACCTTCCCGGAGAGCTGGAAGCATGCCGAGCTCAGCGCCCTACTGAAGAAACCAACAGCGGACCCCACCGACCTCAAAAACGTCCGCCGCATCTCGCTCCTCCCTTTTCCTGCCAAAGTCATCGAGAAGATCGTCAACAGACAGCTTGCCGCCTTCCTTGAGACGAATGGATACCTCGACCCCTCACAGTCCGGTTTCAGAGCCAACCATAGCACCGAGACCGCCCTCATCGCAGCCACCGACGACATCTGAGCCCTTCTCGACAACGGGGAAACAGCGGCACTCATCCTCCTGGACCTCTCCGCTGCGTTCGACGCGGTCTGCCACCGCACCCTAGTCCAACGCCTCAGCAACACTGGCATCCAAGAGAAGGCATTGAAGTGGATCACCTCGTTCATCGCTGGAAGAACACAAAGAGTCCGCCTCCCCCCGTTTCGCTCCGAGGCCACCGAAGTCATCTGCGGCGTCCCGCAAGGATCATCACTCAGCCCCACCCTCTTCAACGTCTACATGAGACCCCTCGCAACCATCGCACGGCAACACAACCTCAACATCATCTCCTACGCCGACGACACGCAGCTGATCCTCTCCCTCACCAGAGACCCAGACACCGCCAGAACCAACCTCCACGAAAGGATGAAAGACGTCGCCGAGTGGATGAAGAACAGCCGCCTGAAACTGAACTCAGACAAGACGGAAGTCCTCATCCTGGGACCATCATCCTCCGCCTGGAACGACTCCTGGTGGCCCCCAGCCCTGGGCACCGCCCCCAAGCCGACTGACCACGCACGCAACCTGGGATTCATCCTGGACTCCTCCCTCTCGATGACCAGACAAGTCAACGCTGTCTCCTCCTCATGCTTCCACACCCTCCGCATGCTCCGCAAGATCTTTCGATGGATCCCGATCGAAACCAGGAAGACAGTCATCCAAGCCCTCGTCACCAGCCGGGTGGACTACGGAAACACCATCTACGCCGGAACCACATCCAAGCTACAGAAAACACTACAACGCATCCAGAACGCCTCAGCCCGACTCATCCTGGACATCCCTCGACGCAGCCACATCTCCAGCCACCTGAGGAACCTGCACTGGCTCTCCGTCAACAAGAGGATCACGTTCAGGCTCCTCACCCACGCACACAAGTCTCTCCACAACCTGGGCCCCAAGTACCTCAACGACCGCCTGACCTTCCACACGCCCACCCGCCAGCTACGGTCCGCTAGCCTCACCCTCGCCGCCGTACCACGCATCCGAAGAGCCACCGCCGGAGGCAGATCCTTCTCCTACCTGGCGGCCAAGACATGGAACTCCCTCCCCATCCACCTTCGGCTGACCCAGGACCACCTCGCCTTCAGGAGGCAGCTCAAGACCTGGCTGTTCGAGCAGTAGCGGCCCCCTTCCCCTAAGCGCCTTGAGACTCTTCCGGGTGAGTAGCGCGCTATACAAGTGTTATGATTGATTGATTGATTGATAGATAGGAGAGGGACCACCGTAGCCGGGTTCTTCATAGCCATAAGACCTTCATCCCATACATGTTGTACAATAGGAATAGATTTGGTAACCTTTTTATATGGCTCTTTAAAGTCATAGAGAAAACACTCAGCTGGAACAGAAGTCATAGGCAGCTGGAATCTGCTAGATGCCCTCTCCATTAACTTATGAAACCCCCTGATATCCACCGGAGGGGAATCCACAGGGTCTGGACATGGTGACGTCGGGACCGGGATTACATACTCATCCCATTCTAAGCCCTGATTAGGCCTGTCTTCGAGATTTTGATCTTCATCCGAGGAATCATCCTGTATGTCTGGTAGTGTCGAAGGTAGAGAGACCCCCTGTGTTGGCAATTCTGGAGAGATCATCACTGGAGTTGTAGGGGTAGGCAAGACTTGAGGAGCCGGAATAGCAGCAGGCTGAGAGCACCTTGATTTGTAATCCTGCAACATGTTATGGAGATCTTGCAAGAAAGAAGTAGGAGCAGATACCATCTCTTGGTCTGCGAACCCCTGCGGTGGAGAAGAATATTGATATGAACACTTCTGAAGAAACTCTCCCTCCGAATCGGTCTCCTGACATTTAACAAGCAGTTGGGATGGACTGTGCGCATACCCAAACGAGTCCTGATCATTATTATCAGAATCCTCATCTTCCTCTTCTAACAACAAACCGGGAGGCAATGGGGTAACCCTCCTTGGAGACGTCATGTCTGGAGTAATTCTTTTCAAAGAAATAGTAATTTTGTCAGTCAACGACAGTATCGTCGACGGTTCCGTCGTTGATGGAGCAGATAAAGGTAAACCTGCCGTCGTCGACGGAAAAGCTACCGTCGACGGACGAACTGCCAACGACGAGATGGGCGTCGTCGAAGCTGTCGTCGACGAGACAGTCGACACTCCTGCCATCGTAGTCGATAATGTTGCCGTCATCGAAGCACTCGTCGACGACACCGTCGTCGTTACCATTGTCGATGAAATCTTCGTCGTCACGGTCGTCGATGTTCCCGTCGACATCCTTGTCGACGTCGCTGTCACCGCCGTCGACGATCCCATCTACGCCGACGATCCCGTCAACATCGATCGTACTGTCGACGATCCCGTCGATTGCACCACTTTAACCTTGGACTTCAACCCCTTCGCCGACGGAGCCTTCTGCTGCGTCGTCGACGACTTGAAACTTTTGTCTGACTTCTCAGATGACAGAGAAGATGGCTTTTTGAAGGCTGGAGCAGTCTTCATCACAGTGGATGGCGTAGATGGTCCCTCCCTCTCCTTTACACCGTGGTGAGGAGATTTGACAGGACTTTGGCTCTCAGACTCCTGTGGGGTCTTTTTTGAGGCCTTCACTGGACGCTCCACAGAAGTTGAAGGGGAAACCCTACCCCTTTTGACTGACCTTCTAGAAGATGAAGCTGAAGAGGAGTCCTCACTGTCGCTGGACACTGTCCCTTTTCTAGACTTCAATTTCTGGAGCCAAGTGAGGAGCCGACCCTCACGGTCCCGGAGGGTCTTAGTAGAAAAGGTGTAGCAGATCTTGCAGTCCGCAGCCTTATGATCCGGGTACTAGCAATATATGCAGTCCTTATGCCTGTCCTCTACATACAGCCTTTTCTTGCCACAGGTCGAACAGGACTTGAAAAGGGCCTTTTACTCCTTATCAGACATCCTGGTAGGAAAAGCCAACAATCCTGAAGAAAGAACTTAAGAAAAACCTCAAAAGAGTAGAAGATTGAGCAGAGGTCAAAGGAGACTCCCCAAGCACAACGTGCGGTAGAAAATCTGAGGTTCCTTCAGGAGGGTTCTAAGGGATGAGGCTCTTCTGATTGGCTGATGCTTAGTTTGGTCTTTTTTACAAAAAGAGGCGGATATGCTACAAAAGGGAAAGATGCCTAGGCCTTTTTCTTTCTCTTTTGTACCTACTGCTATGTTATTTTTGTTACCGAGACTCCCATTCCGACGACGGGGAATGATACAAAAGCATGGGAATCTATGAAAGTTCCAATATTGGGGCAACTGACTAACATATCCACTACTCGAATTACTTCATATTTCACTATACTAATTTTCAACACTAATCCTTTATGGGTTCCAGAGTAGCGTGTTACTCGCCAGAAAAGCTCTTCAACACCCATCATGGGTAACAAGCGCTATATAAATACAACCTTTTTTCCACTTCTATCCTTCTGCTATCCTTCTGAATCCAAATAACTGACTAACCTATCCACCATTTAAAATTTAATTGCATGTTTCACAATACTAATTCCACACTAATCCTCTATGGGTCCCGGAGTAGCGTGCTACTCGCCGAAAAAACGATTTGACGCCTCGTCATGAGTAGTAAGTGCTATACAAAGGCTATTACAATTCGGAGTGTGTCAGCTTTTGCGGACTTGCACTTTAAGCGGACTTGCAGGCGCTCACGCATAGTGTCTGTTTGGGGAGTGTTAGTTCTTGCGGGCACCCACTCGAAAACGCCTTATTCCTGTTAAATCACTTAATGATGAAATGTTCCATGCTAAGAACTTTCATATGTTTTTTATAGAGCTTATTCCTGTGCATACTAATAATACGTTTGATTCTTGTTACTGTCTTGTTTTGTTGGTATTTTTTCATAATTCCTGCAGCAATATTACTTACTAGCTTCGCGACATTTTTTGATAGAGTACCTTACACCTTTGAACCGTTTGGGTTCTTGGATAGCTGATTAAGGCCTTTGGCTGAAGCCTTTTAATCCCAGTCTTTCACAATTTTGTTTTGAGATTTATTAACTCCGCCTTCCAGGTAGGAGGCACCAATGATATTTTTAAGCAGGGAACTAAAATAGGCAGAGGGAGATTTCTTGTTAGCAGATTCAACAGCATGGAAGGTTTGTGACAGATTAATTTTCTACAGATGTATTTTGACAACCATCCCAAAGAATAACAGTAGTAGAAACCGTTCCAAGTAGAAGGTCCTCACATGTGTATTCTACAGATTAGGACAATTTAAAATGTATCCTAAGCCTGATAGCAACCTCTTAACTGCAGAGTTGAATGAACTGCAACTTGTGAATCTTCATCCTTCCAAGACACAATATCCAGATGAAGAGGATTCATTCCGCTTTTCCCTATTAAAGGGTGATTGGTGACTGATCATTTTGGGTGTCCAGAACAGTCGAGTATTGGGCTTGTGGCATCCTCCGCATATTTGAGCTTGAACTCAACACCTATGAGTAGGTCATTGAAAACTAACATAGTTTGCAGGAGTAGGTCTGGATGGAATCACTGTCAGTAGAGAATGAAAGAGTGCACCTGAAATGAGGATTATGCAACATTGCCTCAGCGCAGGAGCTTGAGGGTGCAGAAAGAAGACTGCAAGAGGAATCCCCATATTAAACTAAACAAAGCCAACATCTTTAAAACACAGCGTAGATATAACTGGATTACTAGTATGTCAAATGAAAGACAGTGTAATGTTATGAAGCACATGAACCTTTTACTAATGAGCTTCACAGAGGCATAAGAACTCAGGAAGGCTGTTTCAATCTAAAGTTATAGCATATGAAACAAGTGGGGGATTAGATGCTTAAAATAAATATCTCAAAGCTTTTGGGTGCACTCTCTTTGCTAGGTATCAGCTGAAAAAGCATTGCCTTTTATTGATGCGTAGTTGATATTCTTTGTACAAAAAGCCTAGCTTTGTGAAACACACTATGAACGCCTTACAGAAGAGAAGCCAAAGCTCCCTTGCCCCTTGGGAGAGGTGTCGTTCTTGTTGCATCAGCGAGCAATTCAGATGAAAAGCTATTATTATTTCTTTCAGACTGTAACACGAAGTTCTTTCTACAGCAGGACAGTTGGAAAAAGAAGAGGAGAATCAACACGATTCCTAGAACAAGAGAATTCCCTGCTCAAAGAAGTGAACTTTGCTCTATAGATTTAGGAAATTAATACAGTAATAAGAAACAATTGTTTCCAGCTCACTGCAAGTTTAAAAAGATATACAGATAGCATTCAAGATAGTCAGAATTTTAAAATAAAAACCAATTAACATCGTTACTATGGCCCTTTGTTAATGTTATGGGGTAGATCGATTTTATTTGTAATAAAGCTACTGCAATGTGGAGAAGTGATGGCTGGATGTTATCCCAATTGAGCAAATGGAACATTACCAAATGTTAGGTTTGAGGGAGAGGGGAGAAGGAGAGAGGGGAGAAGGAGTGAGGGGAGAAGGAGAGAGGGGAGAAGGGGAGAAGGGGAGAGGGGAGAAGGGGAGAGGGGAGAAGGGGAGAGGGGAGAAGGGGAGAGGGGAGAAGGAGAGAGGGGAGAAGGAGAGAGGGGAGAAGGAGAGAGGGGAGAAGGAGAGGGGAGAAGGGAGAGGAAGAGGAAGAGGAAGAGAGTGAGATAGAGACTGTAGGTGATCACAACTTCGTAGTTGTGAGTCAATCATACAATTTGTAGGAAAAGATACTGTACATAACAAAACTCCTTGAGCTAATTTTAATGGGGAAAAAACAGAATATCCAGAAACATACAATCTAGTGAAATGATAAACCACGGCTTTCCTAATTTGGCATGCAGCAAAATGATGGATCGCTGTCATTTTTGCATTTATTCCCAGGGTGCTTCGGAGATAAAAAAAAGAAATTCACCAAGACATAGTATTAGAAATGAGGAAGGCCTAACCACGTAGGTAGATCAACAAGACAGATATATTAAAGCTTCAAAACCACAGGTCAATATCGACTGAGCCTTACAAGAAATAAAGAGATGGGGCAGAGACATACAACAGAGATATCAAAGGGCAAATGCCTGAATTGTTAAATGTGAAATATACATCACAAATACCACACTCCTGCACAAAGTCTCGAACTCCAGCATTATGGTCTACAAATGCAAAGGTTGGTGTAATGTGCAATAAAACACAAAATTCCACGGGGCTGAAAGAATTCTTCAAATTGTTACACATTCGAATAATGACCACTGAGGGATCTTTGGTAACGCAGAGTTGAGCAATTATAATCTTTCTAGTTAACACATTTAAAAACGTATATGAAAAAGAACAATATCAATATTACCTCATTTAATACAAATCAGTCTTTAGGCTACAGCACTCCGATGTGAAGTGCGCAGCAATATAAGTGGTAGCATGCTGAATTTTTTTTAACATTTTATATTTTAGAGGTAACTTTAGTGCTGCTTTTACAGTCAGGCGGCCACACATACACTGCCTCATTAATGACTTTCAGCCAAGGTAGAGTGGGCAGAAGCATGTCACCTTTACTCCTAATCCCTCCCCTCAACCTCCCTGCATTAGACACATCACTCCTCACACACCACTACATTAACTCATCCTTCATGCAGGTTTTCCTTATTTGTCGTGTATTCATACGTTTACAGACAAAGCGTGGAGAAATAATCCATAGTATCTCTTTAAAAAGGGAAAGGCTTAGCACTGATGTGAAGGCCACGCTTTAGCAACAATCTGTGGGAGGTTAGATCTGTTCACAGGAGTAAGACAGTCAGTGAGCTGATGCATCTGTAGCAGAAATATGTTTGCAACCGACAGGACTAAAGGCTGAACGTCAATAAACTGATTACCATTCAGTTTGGATTTAAAACAGTTTTTTAGTGATTTATAGAACTACAAAGCTGCAAATGTTTTGCAGTTACTGTTGCATAAAATCAAGGCATATTGTTAAAATACAGTCTTTTAACTACACAACTCGGGAAATAAAGTATACTGAAACACGCCCGAAAAAAGGAAGACTTAACGAGCACAAAAAAGCACACCTCTTTATTCTTTTTAATTGCAAAATAAAGATCAACATATGAACCACTGTTGCGAGTTCTGTGCGGCCCCATTTTTTATTCCAACACCTGATTAGTTGCATTTTCTCACTCATCCCACAGATGTAAAAAAACTTGACGCTTTTCATCAGTGGATCTATATTTTATTTAAATAGGGTTCTTGGTAGTTTTTTTGATAGTTTGTTTCTGATCGTTTGTAGAGAGGTGCCTTGAGATTCACCGATCTACAAAGGTGGAATTTGAGGAGTTTAACAAGCTAGATCGGGTAGGATATGCTCGGAGGAAAAACCAGAGAGCATAGAATCTCCAGGAAGAAATTGTTACTTACTTTTCGTCCTGATTCAGCATGTTCGGAATTTTCAGTGAATTGATAAACGTTAGAATAACTCCATGTTGATTTTGGGGATCATGGAACACTTCAATATAGGTCTTCAATTTGACCATATTTCATCAAAAAGGATGAAGACTCCAACATGTTCCTATGCTCCTCAACACTTTCTAAAAAAAAAACTACAATAGGCCTGCTTTCCAAATGTCAGACTTAACATGGGAAAGCGAACCTCTTCTCAGACTACATTGCCGAAATTATGGTACAACTCTGCTGCATAAACAATTAGGAAAAGTGCAGCCTGGTAGACTTTCATTGAAAGTGCTGAACCGAAGTCCAGTCCTGTAAAGGATCTAGGATCTTACACTTCCCATACGCCTTGGAATGGCAGTTTCTACACACAGTCAGGTCTTTCTGGAGGAATGTTAGAAGAGCTAAATGAAGCCCAATACAATATTTCCAATTCAAAAATATGGAAAGCTGGAGAGGAGCGCGGTTCACATATGAACGACCTCAATGAAGAGTCCTATAATCCAGAATCAGGACAACAAGTAACCATTTCTTCTTCGTCGCAGGATCTTCACTGACAGCTGAACAGAATAGCAAGCTAAAAACGGTCATAGGTTTGCAGTACGTGGGCATAAGGAAAACAACAACATGAACATCGTGAAATTCTTTCATAACCTCTAATGGAATAAGCCAAAGATGTTCTTTTGAACCACCTGACCAACCATACAGTCCACTTTTGTACCGGCAAAAAGAATGCTGGGAGTATGGTCAGGCTCCCAGGTAGAAGCTTTGAAAAATTCTATTCCTCAGTAAAACTGTAATAGCAGATTTTTCTCTGGAGGAGTGAGGTTTTTGGCCTTGTTTCAGTACAGGCTTATTCACAAGTTGATAAAACAATAGCATGCAGGCTGATATCAACCAATAGATCGACTGTTTAGTGGTACCAAGGCCATTTTGCTATTTATGGATTGCTCTTGTTGTGAGCCCTTAGGAGATCTTGCAACTTTGAATGTGTAAATGGAGTATTCCCTGGATGGCTATTCTGGTCTGGTCTTTTCCTTGACCCTTCGGTCTTCCAGCGTGCATCTCAGCTGTATGCCTTTGCTGTCATTAAGCTTCATATTGGATATCTTTTGACAAAACGTACACACGTTCACGCTGTGAGACTAGGGCAGGCATACCACAAACACCTTGCATCGGTACAATGTGCTTTCTTTGTCCCACATGATGGTCACTCCACAATGAAAGATGGCATTCTAACTAAAAAAATGCTTCACCAAGTTCAACAAAAATCCTTTACACTCAAGCTACTTTATAAAGACGTAGAGTAAAAGCAAGAATGCCAAGTTTCTTAAAGTAAAACCACTTCTCTGCGAAAAAGGTGTGAAAACACCCAAAGTGTATGCGGGATTCCGGTCATGAGCTGGAATAAAAAACTGACTGTGTGGCAACTTCCATTACAAAGCATCATAGGCGGTGGAAGCTCCTGTGGCCTTAAAGGATGAGACAAAATTACTTCTCTTTCATTGCAAGCCTATCAGACTGCACTTTTCCTACTTGCATATACATAACAGGGAATGGTTTTATCACAGGTGCAGCAAAGTAATTTGTAGAAAGGTTAGCTTTCACGTGTTTTTAGAAGTCTGGCATTAGGAAAAGCTGGCCTAGAATAGGGTGTCAAAAAGTGTTTATTAAAGGACAGGTATGCTGGAGTCTTTACCATTACAGATGAATGACGCTCAAATATAAGACATAAGTGCTGATGTGTTCGGTGGTTCCTTCACGCACCGCAAGATTTATGACCATCAATGAGGACTCTACTGTGCAGAATTGATGGCCAGCTTTATGGACAAATGTGTTTTACTGCCAAGTAAGTGGGTGATCACATTTCAACAAGGTATACAGTGTTTGATGCTGGCTTTAGGAAACAGTGGAATTTGAATGTATAATCGTTGTGCACAATGTTTAGTGTCTCGAATTAGATTTTTTATTTAATCAGGAGCCAATGTATATATATTTTTTTTTTAGCAGTGGCGGTACACCCTCAAATTCAAGCTTCATCCTCACTACTCTCTGCCCATTAACTCTCTTGCTAGTCCTCGTAGCACATTTGCATAGTCTAGTTTTGCTTAGATTACAGCATATGCTACAGTGGCACGCCATTCTCATCTAACAGTTGTAGTTTTTTCAGACATCACAGGTAGCAGTTGTTGACTAAGTGTCTAGGTTGCCACGTCTTCCCTATTTTAAAGCGGATGCATATTTTGGACTTTTTCTTATGAGATGAATGAGGTGACTCCAGTTGCAAATGAAGTATATGCTAAGGTACGAGACGGACAGTATCGTGGATCCATTGCTTCAACGCAAAATCCACAAAATCCTACTTCAAGAAACAGATTCTGACAATTTGTTTTCTTGAACCATTTAAGATGATTTTTTCCACCCAGGATGAATAAACGGTTGACATACTAACCGTGTGAAAACATTTCTTGGCGAAAGACTTTTTCCAGTTTGGTTTTCCTACCGTTTTTATGGGGAGGAGTGTGGCCATCCTTGCGCTGTTCCCGGCCGCATCCCAGACACTTCCCTGTTTTTACCTTATCTTTTTGTTGAACCCTATTGTAACTTTTTTTTAAAGAATAGTTATTTTTATAATTTCTATTTTAACAGTTAAGATTTTTTTTCCTTGACCTAGGATTCAATCTCGGGTCTGGCATAATACCCTTTCCATGAAATCTATCTAGTTTCGTGAAAAGGGTACTTTGTCAGTATGGCATATCTAAAAAATTTGATTTTGTCAGGCTGGCATGGGCTTCAAGTGGAAGTGCTATGCTAATGTAGGAGAGGGATGGTACTGTGAATCCTTAAGGTAGGATCACTGTTCTCACATCAAAGTAGGAAGCTGAAATGAAGCAGGTCTGGGAATAGACTAAGGAGGGTGGCTTTGGAAAAGGACTGTGAATGGCAGGATCCAGGTCAATGATGCCAAGAGATGGGAACATTCCATCAAACTGGAAGGTGGTCAGACAGGGAGAGATTTGTCATATAAAGATGGACAGGAGAGAATGTGTACCTGGCAGCGACATTGTAAACAGGACCAGTCAGTGAATATAGCAGTAGTCAGCGCTGGTGTCTCGATCAAGAATCTGCGAATATGGCCACAACTGTCGGCATGGGGCAACGTGTTTTCAATAAAGAGCTGGGTAGTGGCTGAGGGCAAGGCATCAAGGTTGCTCTGGTGTTATAAGTCAGGGTGGGAGATTCATTGAAGGAGCCCTCAAAGGGATCCCTTAGGCAGAGCATTTCGCCTACCCTTTTATACTTTGCTGTATTCCTACTTCTTTTTTCAGAGTTTCTTAATTGCAGTGAAAATATTTAAACCAAATGACATCAATCCAGTAGATCCTGTCTCAACACTTTTCACGCTGATCCAACTTTTGCAACCTTACGTAGAATTTTTTTGTGGGTCGCCACATACCAAAGGTTCAACAATCCTGTGATTATATGGTACAGTCCAGTTAAAAATCACTTTGCTCAATGAGCTCCTTGTTTACAATCAGGTAAGACAATGACATAGCACATTTCCATTCACAGACAACCTTCCTCACAAGTATTTAACACTTAACACGATTTTGGCAATCTAAAAATGTAGAAACCTGCTGAAAAGTTGAACAAAATAAATATGGGGAAAGGTAGGTGAGAAAAATGAGCGAAAGAAAATAAATCAAACAGCGAAGAAGCTTACATCGGCTATGTTTCCATTATACTGCAAATGCAAATAGTGGGACTTTAGTTTGTGAAAACTAGAGCCAAAACAAAACTGGTTCTAGGGGGCTATGAAATTAATAATAAAAAGGTACGGTTGATAAAAGCAACAGGAACGTATAGAGATGGGCTTAGGCAAGTCATGATCGTGCTTCAGTGGGATTTTATTCCATTTGTACAATGGTAAGAAGTGTTCAGAAAGGCAAACAATATAGGGCAGTACCAGGGAAAATATTTTACTTAATCAACATAATTCACTCAGTGATCTCAAACACTGTCGATCAGTTTCACGACGTAGAGGCATTGCAGAATTCAGACAATGAAGAGAAGTATGCTAATCTTACCAGGTAAAGAAGAAAGGTATGTAGACCTGTTCCGAGTCCTACAGAGGACAGGATTCCTAAGCCTACCCAGTAGGCACACCATAAGAATTTTCTCTCCATATACTGTACATACTGGAAAGGAAAAATAAAGCTGATCAGAACTTTGTGTCATGATGAAAAACAGTCGCAAGTGAATAGTGCCTTCTCAGACAACATAACAGGAGTCAATCATTAGGTCCACGAGTCATCCATTCTGATAAAATGCAACTGCTTGCGTACTCGATCCTGTGTATACCTTCAACCATCTATTGTCTTACTAAAAGTGTGGGAAATAGCTGACCAGTTATGAAGGTTATTTATTTTACATCGGGCCCACATCAAAGAAGTTTTCACTCACAGAAGTAGTCTGTAAAGAAAACGGTACTTAACTGTAACAATCTGTTTGCAGCTTGTTTTGCTGTCAAACTTGCATGCGGTCCACACTCTTCCAATCAAGTGTTGCATGCGGGCTTGCAATGTTGCTATTCAAAGAGGTGTCGGTTTCAAGGTGATAACGCCCTAGAAACACACAATTCACCAGGACACAGACACCACCTTAGATGTTGTGATCCTCTGAGGGCAAGAATAAAGCAGGTGTAAAGCAATAAAGTGTGTGCTGATAGAAAAACATTTATTTAGATAGATTGATTATTACCGTGAGCAACCATCCAGGGATGTTGGTGGGTGCATGTATCTACAACACCACAAGCTGCAGTCCAATTATTACAGGTAATAATGTTTCCGTTTGCTGCATGAGCTGCTGGATATCACATGCTTTTGCATACACTGTAAAGCAGTACTCATCTCCCTAACCTGGGGTGCTTGTAAGTGGCAACAGATGATGTTTGGACACAATTTTAAGTAAAAATTGTTTGACATGGGCTTTTTGTTGGGAATGAACGTCCAACAAAGCAATGCTTAATGAAAATAACCATTTCACAGCTTAGCAGATGTCTGCGAGTGGAGGCTTGGGAGTAGCAACAGAAGATGTTTGGAACGTTTTAAGAACAAATTGTTTGACATGGGGTTCTTGTTGGCATGAATGTACACAATGTAATACTTAATGAAAATAACCATTTCACAGCTTAACATATGTCTGCAAGAGGGATGTTGCCTTGACACGTCATAGTGGCTCCTTTCTTAAGAGCTGAATGCACCCTAGGCAGTGTGTGTTTGGCTTTGTTATAACCGATTTGAATGCATTTGACAATTCATCTTGCATGGCCTGTATGTAAAACTGGCTCGCCAAAATGAGGCTGACCAACAGTGGCAGAGCGGCTTGGTGTTCCTAAAGGATAAATAAAAGATCCCTTATGTTAACAGATCCTTTTTGTTAAAAGATCCCTTAACGTCCAAAATGTGTAAATCCTGTTCTTCAACTGATTGTTTAGGTGGAAGAGGGTAAAGCAACAATTTGAGCGACATGGAAAGCGAGGTTTTGGCAGAAAATATGGGTGTGGTCTTAGGATAACCAGAACTTTGTGCAATTAGATAAATGGCTCCCCAACTGTTAAAGCTTGCAGTTGACCAATCCTATAGATGGAATCGGCAATGAAGCAACTTTCAAGGAAAGGAACTGCAGTCGGCAAAAGTGTTGCGCCTTGAATGGAGGCCCCATAAGACTCCTAAAACGGAGGCCTAATGAGGGGACTAGTGGCATTCGTGGTGGAAGCTCATACGAGGTCTTCCAAAACAGCTACAACAGGAATGGATAACCAAGGGCCAGATGTAGGTGGCCAAATCGGAAGCACGAACGCTGAAATTCAAAGAATTTCAGCGTTGCAATCGCTATTTGGCTGAGAGCAATGTAGGTGAGTTTAAACCTACTAGCAAAATAAGGAATCGCAAAATTGCGATTCCTTATTTTGCTCTTGCATTTAAGGAATCGCAAATTGCGATTCCTTAACCCCTTCGCTTCGGGGCTTTTTCACCTGCTGTGCGGGGGGAGGGGGGGCGCGCATTGCACCGCCGTGCTTGTGACGAGCTCAGCTCATCACGCTGCACGGCGGCGCTGTGCTCGTCATGACCACACCTATTTTCGAACGTTCAGCACAGCGGGGAAATTATCCCCGAGTGCGAACATTCCAACGGTCATGACGAGCTCAGCTCGTAATGAGCACAGCTCAACCGTGCCTCATGACGAGCTGAGCTTGTGAGAACGTGAAAAAAATCTGCATCCGGGGAAAGAGCAGCAAAAACAGCTGGCCTGTGAAATCCTCCCTGCTCCTTGAATCTGCTAAGGGGTCATACACAACAGGAATTACAAAGACTGACTGGTGTTCTCGGTTTTGCAGGTATGCAGCTATTGTGTCCTGCCTTTTGTAAGTGCCGCAATTAACCAATAATGTATTGCATTATGGCTTCCTTGGGCTGTCTGTGATGATTGGCACAGTAATTAACACAACTTTTCCATTTAGCTGTGTAAAATGCCCTGTAATGGGCTTCCTGGCTTCTTTCAGTTTGCATGCACTACTCTGGAACCTGTAAGTAGCCAAATTCTAGGACTTCAGGTGCCAAACCACAAGATTGAATGCCCAGAGTTTGGGGTGGTAGAGTGGACTTTGATATTACGAGAGGATGTCTGGTTGCACTTGTTAGCTTTTTGTGGGGATGTATTGACATTTCTGGATGGAGAGAGTACCACCTCTGCCATTCCCAAGTTGGTCCTATGAGGATCAGCCTCATTGGTGCTCGTCACATCTTCCTCAGTACATACAAAATGTCTGAAAGTGAAAGTAAAGTGTAGGAAAATAATACTGACCAGGTGATCCATAGTGCAAAGCTCATGGAGTATGGGTACCTAGAGGTGAATGTAGCTTTGCCATTTTGCGTTCACGTGTGGCATAGAGGAGAAAAAAAACTGTAGGAGCACCTGTGCACCGAGTTCCCATTCATGTAATTCTTGGTGCAGTCTACTGACTAGGCCTGCAAAGTAGTTGTTCACTCAAGCAACGTGTTCCGCTCGGAGGAGGGCCTGGTGGCCAAAGGCCCATTATAAAATGGTTTGCGCTAGCTTGTATAACTGTTGTAAGCGCGTACTTTCTTGTTGTTGTGAGCGAATGAGCATTGCATTTTTGCAAATAAGGCTAAGAAACACTTATAGCACGAAATAAACTGTCATCAATTCCAGTAAATTGATGTGAAGGTGTTCTTGCATCAAACCATTGGCCAGGAGTTGTGAGCAGGCCTATGTGCTGGAAGGCTAGCACTGTTGGCTGCAGGCTTTATTGCCTTAACCGTATTCCTCCTGATGTACTGATTTTCAAGTATTTTATATATATTGTGCTGCTATCTGCTGTTTTTATCCTGTATGATTTTTAGCTTTATCAGTGTTCGCTGTTTTTAAACAATTTAAAAAGTGCCCTGCACCTTGCACTTTTCTTCGCTTCTCTCCATGGTCCACCAAAGCTCTAAGGTGCTGATTGAGTGGGGGGAGTGAAGACAGAGGTCACTCTCTCTTGGCCCTCTCCACTTCCTGTAGCTTAACCTAGAGAGGTGGGCGTGCTAGTTGCTGGGCTCAGCCGGGCTCTCCCGCCTCCTCCTCTATAAAGAGATTATTTATTTATTTTGAAAGTTTTATATAGCGCGAACAAGATCTTCACAGATATCAGAGCGCTTTACAGAGGAGGGGAGCATATATAAACAGATACATCAATAGTGTTGAAAGTACAGTTAGGTGATATCATCAACAGTCAAGTAATTCAGTTTCAAAGTCAAACAAAATTGTAAAGGGTGCGAACAAGTAGTACAGATCAGTATCGAGACTTTGAGTTAATCCCCAGTAGTAGTTAAAGTGTATTTAGCCATGAGGATCGCTTTTACTTCTTTCTTAAAAAGTATGGTAGAAGGGATTAGCCTAGTTTCAGGGGGAAGTGAGTTCAAAATCCTGGGAGCCATTCCTGAGAAAGAGCGTTTATACGTTTTTTCCTTGCGGAATCTTTTAGGCTTTAGAAAAAGATTGTTTGTGCCTCTAGTGTTTCTGGAACCTTCAGATATAGTCAGCTTCTGAGCGAGGTATCTAGGTGAGTTCAGGTGGACGGCCTTGTGCGTCAAGCAAGCGATTTTCAGGTGTATTCTGGCTTCAAAAGGCAGCCAGTTCAGGGATTTGAAGTCCGGGGAAATGTGAGAGTGTTTTTTTGATCCAGTGATGAGTCTCTATGGTGGCATCGCCCAGCGGACGCGTGCAGCAGGCATGCCAAAGGCATGTCCTTCTGCGCCTGGACCGTGCCGAGGGCCAGGATTCCTGGTCCGGGTTAGTCAGAAATACAGTGAGGGGTAATGTCTTACTCCACTTAAGGCCATCTATAGTGATGGCAATTATTGTAAAAAGGTCTGTGTTCACTTTAGCCCTGCGACCCTCTCTAACAGGGTCACAGCTCTATGCCCAACCTGTGGGTTTACACTGGAGGTTTACAACAGGGTACAAACCAACCAGGCGGACTCTGTATTTAATGATGCACATCCAAAAGACTACAAGAAGAAGGATCTACTCTGCCCTGATTAATGCACGCTCCCTTTCTAAACATAAATACGAGATGGCAGAATTTTAGATAAATATCACCTAGATCTCCTATTTATAACGGATGCTTGGGCTGACCCTTCAGCTGGCCCAGATTTTAGCATCACTACCACTGACAGCATTTCTGCATATAGATGCAATAGAGCACTAAAGAGAGGGGGAGCTCTGGCGCTCATCCACCGAGAAGATCTAGTAGTTAGGACAGAGACGATTACCTCCGCGGTACGTGAGGCATTTAATTTTAATATAATGCTCACCAATCATCAGTCCTTTAAGGGGACCCTCTTATACTGTCCACCGGGCCCCAGGGAGAGTTTCAATCAGCAATAGGTAGCCTACTGGAACCTGTGGCTGGTGAAATCAATTTCACGATCTTGGGAGATTTTACATTTCATCTGGAAGCCCCCAAAGAAAGGGAATATATAGCCCTTATTTCGGAGCTAAAGGTGTTAGGACTCTTCCAAAACGTTATGAGTTCTACTCACTCGGCTGGGTATACACTGGACGGTTTGTTCACGAACAATGAGCAGATCTCAATAAACGAGATCCTCCCTTTAATATGGTCGGATCACTCTTCAGTGAATATGCCACTTTTTCCCGCATACCATTATCCCGCATGTTGTTACAACGCAGTCGTTACAAAGACCGCATTGTAACAAAGCATTCCATTACACTGCAAGTCGTAACTACGACTTTCGGAGGGGAAGAGGGGGGCGGTGCGCTGGATGTTGGAATAGGAAAATGTTCTATTCTAACTCCAGTCTGAGCAGACTGTAGGGAAGGTGTTGGATTTTAAATGTAATGTAAAATGTAAATGTAAATTGGTACTTGTATAGCGCACTACTCACCCGCAAGGGTCTCAAGGCGCTTGTACGAATACCGCTGTGGAACCCATCCTGGCTTTCCCTGTGAGGCGTCCACTCCTGGGCACCACCAAGGTGGAGGCCAGGCATCCTTAGCGCTGTGGGGGCCGTTGTGGAGACCGCGTTGTAACAGCGCGCAGGGTTACAAATACAGGGCGACGGTGGTTTACCCTCTGCAGTATTATATGATATTAGGATACTGCAGCCCACTTCTATATACACCAACTCAATCCCCTCTAAACAGTTTAAGGCTTGGAGTGGCATTGATCAAGCCTGTCTTAAGCAATATCTAATGGACACCCAACCTGAAGATGTGGCAGACCCAGAACTGGCCTCTATAAATTACACAGAATGGCTCCAAAACACATTCAGTAGACTAGTACCATATTAAACATTCTCCAAAAACAGGAAGCCTCCCTCCGTTCGGTGGTTCTCCAAGGCACTGAGATTGGAGAAACAACGCTGTAGGAATCAAGAAAGACGCTGGAGCCAAGAATATGATAAAGAGGAAACATCTTATTACAAGGCGGCATTGACAAAGTATAAACGTCTTATAATTACAGAAAAAGTAATTACTACACCAGAAAAATAGAAACAGCACAAGATTCCTCTAAACAGCTGTTTCAGGTAGTTTTTAAGCTGGCAGGACCAGTGGCTAACTCCACCAAGGGGGACCCAGCTATTTTCAAGACAAGGTGGGCCAAATTTACTCTAACTTTACTGCCCCCCATGGTGGGCTGGAATCAGCCGGCTAACAGCAAGAGTGGAGGCACCCTAAGTTTAACGGAATTTAGGCCAGTTTCAGTGGAACAGATCGCTGATCTGGCTAACACAGTCAAATCAGGCTCACCGTCTGATCCATGCCCCCTTCAGTCCTGAAACCGATACCCGACCTAATGGGTTTTCACCTAACGAGCACCTGTAACTCTATATTCTGCTCAGGTACCTATCCATCCGTATTGAAAAAGGCCAGAATTCTGCCACTTAGCAAGAGTAATTAAATCATTTGGGATGGGTCTCACGTCATATGAGGATGATACGCAACTGGTGCTTGCTGTGCATAAAGATGGAAATACGGTCGCGGCAAGTTTTCATGAGGGTGTGTTGGCCATTAGCGCATGGATGTCAAATCATTGCCTTAAATTAAACTCAGACAAGACTGAAGTAATGGTCTTTGGTAATCTTGCCCCAGGATGGTCTCCGACCTGGTGGCCAGTTGAGCTAGGATCCCCCTTCATCCCCATTAAGAAGACCAGAAACTTAAGTGTAATTTTTGATGATAGATTATCTTTTATACATCATGCCAATGCAGAGGTCTCCTCATCCTTTTATGTTTTACGGATGATAAAGAAATTGTTACCTTTCGTCCCAGTCAGCACTGACTGCAATGCAATAACAAACTGAAATAGAATAGCAATAGCCTTCTAATCAATGCCCAAGACAGTGTTATGTGTAGGCTGCAGTTGGTACAGAACGCAGCTGCCAGGATACTGTTTGGTACCCCGAAGTTTAAGCCCATTTCCAATGTGTTGTGACAGCTCCATTGGCTGCCGATAAGAAGCAGAACGAAATTCAAGGCTCTTTGTATTGCCAATAAGGCAATTCACAACACTGGACCAGAATGCCCGAAGAAAGTTTTTATGGCATACTCGCACAGCAGATCCCTGCACTCTGCAGACGCTAACCTTCTGATCATACCAAGAAAGCCAACTGGGGTAATAGAAGTTTCATAGTGACCACATCTAAACTGTAGAATTCTCTCCTCCTGCGGATTAAGGCCAGGCCAACGCTGCTAGCATTTAGAAAACAAGTAAAAACTTGGCTCTTCCAAGTAATAGGCATCCACCAGCTCTCTGTTTATCCTTCAGTACATAGCGCTGAGACACCTACGGGTATTTGTGCATTTTAGAAATTTTTAGAATATATAAAATATGTGTGCTTTCCAACCCCGGAGGGAGGCTTCGGTATTGATAGTCATTTACGGCTGGGCAACAAGAAATAACTTGTCCAGTAACAAGCTTTGTTCCATTAGGTTCTACCAACACTACATCTTGCTGTTGCCCAGTTGCTTGTGACCATTATCTCTTAAGGGACTCTTGCAGAGGGGACATGTGCCACTGGGCTTTCTTAACTATTGCACAGCAAGGAAACATCATTCCAAACAGTTTATCAATGTAAGGGGACATATGGCAAAGGGGAAGAAGCCTCTGAAACGTCATCATACTGTTGTTACTGGAGTGGGCTTTGCATGTAACTGCATTGAGTATGGCTCACTACAGCAGTTGCATTTGGTGAGGCCAAGGTGTATCTTTTTTGCACGGTGAACCACTGATTGTAGACTGGGCATATGACTTGAGCATGAATGATGCATCGCTCTATACTAGTTTTTCTTTCAGGTATGGAAAGACATGAAGCCCAGTGCACCAAAGATGCAGTGCTACAACTGCCAGACGTTGGAAAAACACTTGAGGGGCTGTTGTGAACCTAAAGTGCAAAACTTTGAATCGATAATGACGGAGACTGGGTGAATGAAGTTGTGGAAGTGAGCGCGATCATGGAAATGTGTGTAAGGTCACTGCTTGGAGGCAAAGGTGCTCCTGTATTGGGAGCTTCTAGCTCTACCATGGCTGTTGCTGCGGAATCCATGGGGCTGCTGCAGCTTGAACTGTGCAAAACTGGGAGATCCCGGCTGATTTAGCTGCTGCGCACACTTGTTAACAACAAAATCCTGAATTTTGCAGCAGATTTTGGAGCGCTCCCATGGCCTTTGGTGTGTTGGCTTCCTCTCTAATTTTTTCATAATCGTATCGACTTGTGGCCAGAAGAGTTGTCCTCCACCGAAGTGTAACCAATAAGGTACTATGCCTTTTTATGCCGGTATCCAAACAATAAATAAAACAAGTGTGTTAGCATCTGAAATTATTTAGCCCACCTTGACAATCTCTTTTGTTCACTTTCTGTAAGCATCAGCAATGTGCTTGATGAGCTCCAATAACCTCCAACTGATGCAGGTTATATCCGTAGAGTAGGTCAAAGAAAGTGATGTGTCATTTCTAGAACCCACACAGCTTCCCATTTGCCTTAATATTGATTTTCCTGCTCACTATTAGTTGAAGAGGTATCCCCCATTGCTTGCATGAACACTCTTTGTCTTGCTGGGTGGAGCACAATGTAATCAGGGCAACATGTCCAAATATGAAGATGGGGTCTTGCACATTAGCTTTATATATTGGCTAGACCCCAGATGCGACCACCAATGCTTTGACTGAGCCCTTAAAGTTATCTTTGGCACATCTGAGCATACTATTTAGCATTGGCTAGAACTGTATGGACTGCACAGTCTTCAAGCGCTTCTTAATGAGGAAGATATTCTTCTCTTCCACCACATGGAGCTTTACACTATGGTGGTCTGCCTCTCGTAGGAAGACCGCCTGGTATGCAGTTGTGTCATCGGGTGGGGAATGTCAAGAGTAACTCATCATTCAAGGGTACTCTGCCTAATCTGCAAATGCGTCCTGGTCTGAGTGTATGTATTGTCTGAGTCGTGGATGGTGAACATGAGGGTGACGTGTGGATGGTGGTATGGGTTACCAAGGCTTCTTTTCTTAGGTATGGGGTAAGCCTGAAGCTTCTCTAAAACTGCCTCATAGAAAATAAGACTTTACATATGGTTGGCCAGCTGGAGCAGGCAATCATGGTTGTGGTCTGAGACTAGGTTGAAATAAATTCTCCTTTGCCGCACATCAGGTGGTTCCATACGGCATTCTTCATGAATAGGCTCACTCCGAGTCGAGGTCAAGGCTGGCTTCAGAGATGATTTCGGGTCTGAGACAGGTTGAGTAGCTTCTGGGGACAAAGGCTGGGTTGGATGTCTCGGTGTCAGTTTAAACTCTTACGAGCGAGGAGTGTCAGGACATTCGTGACCTCTTTGGAGGAGGTTCTGGGCTGTAGTCATAGCTCTCTTAATACTTTTTTTCTCCCTGAAACTATGGCTTGAACTTCAAAGGGTAAATCGTCTGAGTGATGAGTTTTTGAAACCCTAGACCTGGTCTTTCTTCCAGGTGTGGGTGTCATTGAGGGCCCTCTGGTAGAATGGTCTCCAAAGTCAGAGTAGTTTGAAGACCTGTATTTTGAACTCCACTCCCCATGTGTCTCCATGCTCCCAGAGGGCTGGCCCTTTCGCAGCTGGAGTACGTTCTGTCAATGTCTTCAAACCTGTGTCCAGAAGGTGGTTCTGAAGAGCACCAGCTCTGCATCCTGTAACATGCCTACTAACTATCCCTGCAGGCCCAATGCTGGTCTGACCAGAGGAACTTTATATTAAAATGATGGTACAATTTAAATGCTACTTTTTCCATATCCTATACCTCAGCGTGTCTTTTCAGTTGTATTCCGCTTTGAAATGGTCACACATTTGAAAAAGTCATTCAAGGTCTTGCATGTTGAAAGTTTGCATTCTGGAGTCTACACATCGAGATGTTGGCTTCTGTGGTGCAATTGTACAAGAGCCCCCAAAAATACATCCAAACTCAATGGCAGAAAAAAACAACCTAAGTCTTTGCTCAGGTGCAATGTGGGCTTTGGGGGTGGTATCACAAGTCACCTTAAAACAGAACATCTAAGAAAAACACCTTGCACCTTTTTAATCACGAGGATCATTTTCCTTTTCTCTTCTTTTTTCTGAGCACTGCAACTTTTGCCCCTTCCGCTCACACACTGTCTTCTGTTGGTTGGATGCTTGATTCCAGGGTCCATTATTAGGCAACCTCAGACTCTCCCTGAGGAGGAGCCTAAAGGACACCTTTTTCCAACAACCCAGATGACGAGACTCCACTTTTGAGTGGGCTGATGGGTACTTTTTCTAGCCTCCTATACTCTGTATCTTCTCTGTCTCACCTCTTTGACATAATATTGTCATTTGTTTAAGATCAACGGCGTGGTCTGAACACCAATATGGGACACAATTAGGTTCCAGCAGTTTTCTCTTTCCCAGACTTTGAGTACCTCTCGTGTTTTTTGCTGTTTAGTTGGGGGACAAGGTACTTCCTCGGTCTATAAACGTACTCCCCTAGGACCCTCCACTACTCTGTTTGTTTTCTTACCCATATCCTTGACCAAAGACTGCAGCCTATTCAGGATGATTCGGCCAGCTACTTTCATTATTGAATCTAACAGGGAAATCGGCCTATAACATTTAGGGTCCTGGCGATTTCCCTTTTTGAAAATGGGCACCACGACTGCCTCCTGCCATGTTGTTGGAAAGCCAATGGTGTTATAGCTATTAAGAACATTAGTCAGCAGTGGTGCCCAAAGATCCATATAATCTTTATAGATATCCACAGGAACCCCGTCTGGGCCTGGGGCTTCAGATTTGGAGCTTTCCTGTAGTGCCAACTCAACCTCTGCTAATGTAAAAACTATCTGTAGTGGAAAAGCATTTATAAAAGCATCTACTAATGAATAGTCCTGATGGGATAAATCCACTACAGGAGAATTTTCTGATCTGTCCAGGTCATCTTTTTTAAACAGATCTGTAAAGTAATTAACCCAGACAGATTCTTCAATGGCGATCTCAATCGAGTCTGTTTCTCTGTCATTAAAAAAAGGGGCGTTGACCTCTCTCCAGTACATAGTGTTATCTCTTAGTTCGCTAGCCCTTCGCAGGGCCTCAAAAGCCGCTTCCTTAAGTTCCAATTTCCGTTTGTGTAACGCAAATTTATAGGCTGTTTTGCCCCCCTAATCTCAATTTGGTCTCTTGGAACCCTCTTCAGTACTTCCTTTAGATGTTGGTGAGCTTTAGTGCAGCCAGAATTGAACCAGCCCACTGTTCTATCCTTATCACATTTCTTCCTCTTTCTAACTAGATTACTGCTTATTTTAGATGTGATTTCCCCAAAAGCTGTTACAACCATTGAGGGGTTAGGATTATCATCAAGGCATATCATAAAGGAGTTGGGGTCGTCAGACACTAAGGGCCAGATGTAGGTAATTCATATTTACCGACTCTTAAATACCGAATTTTACAGATTCGGTATTTAAGAGTCGGTAAATATGAAGGGGGGAGATGTAGGTATTACAGATTCTGTAAATACCGAATCATTAAGATTCGGTATTTACCGAATCTGTAAATACTGAAACGGTATTGCCCATTGATTCCTATGGGCCTTAAAGCCCATAGGAATCAATGGGCAATACCGATTCTGTAATTACAGAATCGGTAAATACCGAATTTTTCAAGGGTGCAGGGGGTGTCACTTTGACACCCTCTGGCACCCCAAAAATAGGCATGTGCGCCATGTGGCACACAGACATGCCCTAAAGGCATGTCTGTCTGTCACATGGCTAGGTTTGCATGCACACATGTGCATGCACACCTGAATTCGGTATTTTAACACCCAATTGGATTGGGTGGTAAAATACCGAATTTGTAGGGCCTTTGAGACTCAGAAAAGTCCCACCTACATCTGGGAATTACCGAATCGGTAAAAATACCGATTTGTTATTTTACAGATTCTGTAAATTTACCGATTCGGTAAATTTAAAGAATCTGTAAAATCTGGCCCCCGACATCTCAAGATGCCAAATACCGGTCGGAAACATCCGAATTCGGCCGTTTTCGACAGGTATTTGCCACCTACATCGGGCCCTAGATCATGGATAAATTTCTCAGGGTTGACTTTACACCACTTGATTGCGTAACCATTAAACCTAGCCAGAGAGACCCTGTGGCAGTATAGTACCTCTGCCAGGTCTGTAGCTTGGTTATCTCTGGGGCCCATGTCGAAAATAGCACTGAGTGCGATTTTTTCGGTATTAAAAGACCGAATGCTGTGATGGTAATTAGTAGAAACCAGCATATAGTCAATGATGGAAACTAGGCCCCGGCCAGTAAATGTGGGTTCAAAGTTTACCTGGGGATCATTTAACTCATTTGCAAAACCGAGATTCAGGTCGTGCATCATAGTATTTAGTAAATGACCAAAAGTAGAATGTTCAAAATGCGTACTGGGGTCACCCCTTAAATCAACTATACCGCATGTCTTTGTCCCATTTTGGGCGCACAAGTGACAATTGAAATCGCCTGTGATAATGCAACAAATGTCCGTCTGCTCTGTTTCCAGTCTCCTGCTGATAACTCCATTTAATTCTTCTAAAACCAGCTTTTGCTCTTCTCTTGGTATGTTATTGTATAAATGTATGAGGAGCAAGCTCTGAGACCCCTCCCCCTCAATATAAAAGTTTTGAAAAAATTTCCTATATTTATGTGGGTAGTTTATAGTGTCCAAATTAATTACGGTTAGATTAGCCAGATTAGAGAAGTGAGTGGATAGGCCGCCAGAGCATCTACCTCTGCCTGATTTGCTCACCGGTACATCGTGTGTGCTATAACCCTCCAGATGAGTCTCACCCTCATCCCAAGTCTCCTGCAAACAGATCACGTCAAACTGGGCCACAAAGCTTAAGAAAGTCGGGTCCTTAGATTTTTTTGAGAGACCCGCAATGTTCCAGGAAAGTAGGGACAAGCTATGTCTTTTTGTAGGTGGACCATTTTTCCTCACTCGTAAATTCCTTCTAATCAGCGGTCTATTAGACCCCCCAGGCACCTCAATGTCATTCGGAAGCTCCACTAGTTGGATGGATTCAGTTTCTCCCTCTGCGGTGGTTGTGCCATCCGCCTTAATCGCTAAAGGACCTTGACTAACTGTGGTTTTGAAGATGAGCGAATTATTGGGTGGGTTTGGGGTTGCGATTGGTCTATTCATGGTTTCAGGGAATCGGCCATTAGTAGATCTTGTACCTGAGTGTGCAAAATTTACATCTACTTTTAGTGGACCTACACTGGTCTGCTCTATACATGATGGTGGTCAATCGACCATTTCTAAACAGTTGTATCTGTTATAGGGAGTAGTTTCTGTCCTGTAACTCCAGTTCTGTAGTAGGGGTATCTCTGTTATAGTCATAATCTAGTGAATAGTCCCGCCCATGTGCGTGGACCCCGGCAATCAAAAATAATCTCTTAAGTTGTCAAAAGAATGCAGGAACTGCAAAGACACTTAAGAGAGAATTAAAGACAAATAATGCAGCCTATATCCACAGGCTACACTGTCCAGTACTTCAACTAGAAATTCCACCAAAATTCACCACACACAGCCCAGCCTGCTAGTTTCTACCATAGAGAAACCTGCCTCCCCAGTCAAAGACCCAGGAATGATAGAGAGGAAGGTAGGGACAGACAAGCCCCATAGGCTGCCATTATGTGGCTTAAACAGGATACTGTGCCTTTAAGAGAACCTTCTAGACTTCTCCCAGTATCCCAGAATGCATAGCAGGTCCAACTTACTTTCAGTTCTTTTTGAAGGCGTATACAACGCCAGACCTGCAGCATTGTGTACATGAAGAATTCTCCACCGGGGAGGAGGGAGGGCGCTTATGACTATAACAGAGATACCCCTACTACAGAACTGGAGTTACAGGACAGAAACTACTCCTTCTGTAGTAGGGGATCTCTGTGTATAGTCATAATCTAGTGAATAGAATGGCAAGCCCATCCCCCAACTAAGCGGCGGTGGAGAGTAAATACATAATGCCACTATTGTGCGAACAAATTCCGCAGTGAAGCCTGTCCAACCTGAGCGTCTGCCCTGGCGTCAGTGTCCAGGCAGTAATGCTTAGCAAAGGTATGAACCGACTTCCAAGTGGCTGCCTTGCAGATTTCAGCAATCGGCACGTTACGGAGCAGAGCCGTCGTGGCAGCTTTGCCCCTGGTGGAATGAGCCTTAGGCTTACCTCCTAAGGTCTTATTAGCCTTCTGATAACACAATTGTATGCAGGACACAATCCACCTAGAGATGGACTGCTTAGAGGTCGCAAGACCTGTCCTGACCGATCCATAATTGATAAACAACTGGTCAGACCTACGAATATCTTTGGTTTTATCCAGATAAAATTTCAACACCCTCCTAACATCCAGAGAATGGAGAGACCTCTCCGCTGGGGACGAAGGGTTCTGAAAGAACGTAGGTAAAGTTATAGTCTGGTTGACATGAAAGTCAGAAATAACCTTGGGAAGAAATTTAGGGTGAGTACGCATAACAACCTTAGCAGCATGAAATACAGTATAAGGTTCATTACAACACAACGCCTGAATTTCACTCACCCTGCGGGCCGATGTAATGGCCACGAGGAACGCCGCCTTCCAGGACAGGTGCTGCAACGAAGCCTTATGAATAGGTTCAAAAGGTTCCTTCATCAACCTGGACAGCACCACATTCAATTCCCATGAAGGCGAGGGAAGCCTGACAGGAGGGAATACTTTCTTCAATCCTTCCAGAAAATCTTTGATCACGGGGATCTGGAAAAAGGAAGTCTGTGAAGGGCATTTCCTGTAGGCAGTCAATGCAGCCAGATGAACCTTAATGGAATGCACATTAAGGCCAGACTGCGCCAAATGTAAAAGGTAAGGAAGGATGACATCTTCCTTACAGGTCGTAGGATCATGGTTCTTAGACTGGCACCAGATACAAAACCTCTTCCACTTGTAAGCATATGAAGTCCTAGTGGAAGGTCTCTTGGACTCCTTCAGAATGTCCATGCAATCATCGGGCAGATTAAGATGGCCATACTGCACTATCTCAGGAGCCATGTCGCCAAACTCAAAGACGATAGGTTGGGGTGTAACATCCGTCCCCCGAACTTCGTGAGAAGGTCCGGCCTGCACGGCAACCGAATGTGAGGAAGGAGAGACCGGTGAAGCAGGTCCGTGAACCACCACTGCCTGGGCCACTCCGGGGCGATGAGTATCATCCGAGCCCTGGACCGGGCCAGCTTGATGAGCACCGCCGGAATCAGGGGAATGGGAGGAAAGGCGTACAGAAAGTTGTTCGTCCAGTCGATCCATAGCGCATTCCCCAGCGTCCCTTGCTGGAAGTACCTGGAGGCGAAGTCTCTGCACTTGCTGTTTTCGGCGGTGGCGAACAAATCTACGTCTGGAGTTCCCCACCTTGCGAAGACTTCTCCTAGTACTTCGTCGTTTATGACCCATTCGTGGTTTTCCTGAAGCAGTCTGCTCAGTGCGTCTGCCTGAACATTCTGCACACCTGGTAGATGGGTGGCCGTTATCGTCAGTCCTCTGGCCAGGAGCCAGTGCCAGATCGTCTGCGCCTCTTGTGACAGGGTGCGCGATCTCGACCCCCCCTGCTTGTTGAGGTAATACATCGTGGTGGTATTGTCCGTCTGTACAAGCAGAGAGTTGGTCCGGAAGGACGGAAGAAAGGCCTTCAGCGCCAAGTGAACAGCTCTGAGTTCCAGGAAATTGATGTGATACGTGGCCTCCATCGGTGACCACGTGCCTTGAATCTGCAGAGTCCCGGAGTGCGCTCCCCATCCCAGAAGAGACGCATCCGTCACGACCGTCTGCGTGGGAATGTCCTTGTGAAAGGGAACCCCTCTGAGGAGATTCTCCGCCGAACACCACCACTTCAGGGACTGAAGAGCATGCAGCGATAGGCGAATCTCGTCGTCCCAAGATCCTTTCCTCTGATCCCACTGGTCCTCCAAGCACTCCTGCAACGGTCTCATGTGCAGCCGTGCGTGTGGCGTCAGGAAGATACAAGAGGCCATCGATCCCAGTAGAGAAGACACCGTCCTCACTGTTGTAGATGGAGTCGTCATAAGAGCCTGAGCCTTCCGAAGGAGTGATAATCGTCGCTCTTCCGAAGGAGACACGCTTGCTGACAGCGTATTGACGGAGGCTCCCAAGTACTGTATGCATTGGACCGGAGTCGGAACAGACTTGGCCATGTTGATGTGCAACCCCAGCTTGTTCAAGAGAACGCACGTCTTCTGGAAGTGTGCTCGCGCTTCCGAGAAGGAGGATGCCTTGATCAGCCAATCGTCCAAGTAAGGGTAGACGAACACCTTGTTCTTCCTCAGGTGTGCCGCTACCACCGCCATGCACTTCGAGAATGTCCTTGGCGCAGACTTCAGCCCGAATGGGAGTACTGTGTATTGATAGTGATTGGTGCCGACTTGGAACCGCAGGAACTTCCTGTGTTTGTGAGCAATGGGCACATGGAAGTAAGCATCCTGTAGGTCTATCGCGCACAGCCAGTCTCCCTGTTGCAACTGAGGGTAGATCTGGTGCAACGACAGCATGCGGAACTTTTCTCTGCGAATCCACTTGTTTGCCTGTCGCAAATCCAGAATGGGCCTGAACTCGTTCTTGTCCTTCTTGCGAACCAGAAAGAACCGGGAGTACAGACCTCTTCCTCTCTGAGACAGAGGTACGTCTTCTATCGCCCTTTTCCTTAACAGGATATCCGCTTCCGCCTGAAGCTCGCGCAGCTGAAACTGCGAGCTGACCGGGGGAATCGCTGGAGGAGGGCTGGTGAACCGAAGACTGTATCCATTGCAAACAATATTCAGCACCCACTTGTCCTGAGTAATTTTTTCTCCACTCTGCCAGAAAAAGTTGGATGCTTCCCCCTACCGGAGTGGGTAACGGATCCGGGGGAAGTAAGTTCCTAGGGCCTAGACCCCGCCTGGCCCTTGGGCGCCGGAGCCGACTGCTGGCCTCCTCTGCCCCTCTGCCGCTTCTGGAACGGCTTACGGAACTGCTGCTGCTGCTGTTGTGAGTGTCCCGAAGCCTGTCCCCGTCCTCGGCCTTGACCTCCGAACCGCCGTTGGAAAGGGCGGTACTGCTTCTTGGTCTCCTTGGGTTTTTCCAAGCCCACAGCCGTCAGCGTTTCGGCCTCCGCCTTCATGCGGGCCATTTCATCATCAGCGTGCTTCCCGAAGAGGGTCTCCCCGGAAAACGGCAGATTGGCCACCCGCTGCTGCGCGTCCGGTTTCAGGGACGTCAGCCGGAGCCATGCGTGGCGCCGTTGGTTGATCCCGTGGCAGAACCCGTGAGCAGCCAACAGGGAGGAGTCCGCAGCCGCACTGATTATCTGGTTGGCCACCAGCATACCCTCACTCAGGACCTCCATGAAGTCTTCACGCTGCTCCCGAGGCAAATGCTCCGCAAAGCGCTCGAGGGAGTCCCAGAGGGCGCGGTCGTAACGCCCCAACAGAGCCGTTGCACTCGCCGCTTTCATGGATGTCGCGGAAGTCCCACAGATCTTTCGTCCCGCCGAGTCCATCCACCTAGATTCCTTGTCCGGGGGGACCGTGGAGGTCGGAGTGGTGGCGTGCTGCTTGCGGGCCGCCGTGACGATGACGGAGTCAGGCGGAGGCTCCGCTCTCAAGAAGGCCGGATCCGATTCGGGAGCCCGGTATTTCTTTAGTAGCCTGGAAGGGGCCGCTCTCGTCACAGCCGGGGTGAGAAACAGCGCCATAGCCGGTTCTTCCAAGCCCGGTACCAGGGGCAGGAGGGGACGAGACATGTGCCTCTGATGCAGAGTCTCGAAAATGACGGACGTCTTCGGAGTAGGCACCGTCAGTGTAATGCCTAGCTTCGCCGCGCCCCGCAACAGGACGTCTTGAAAGGCAACCAGGTCGTCTATCGGGGACACTCTGGTGTCCGGCGACCCCGACAGCGTAGGTGAATAGTCCCTGGTCCCAGAAGATCTCGTGCGAGAGCGAGATTCGCGCCTCCTATGGCGGTGTCTCGACCTCGTGGGAGACCTGCGCCTAGAGCGAGAACGAGACCTGCCAGCTCTAGGGCGCTCCTTCGGTTTGCGAGGAGGGGTCTTCCGTGGCTTCTCACGGGGACTCTTCGGAGCCTCCCGGGGCTTCGGTTTCGGGGTCCCCTTGGGAGGAACAGGCAGCGACGGCAGCGAAGTGGACCTCGGCGGAGGGACCACCGGCTGCGGGGCGGGCCCATGAGGTGGGACCGGAGGTGGATCAGAATCCCCCTTAGGAAGTGGTGGTATGGGCGGAGGGTCCTCCTTCGGTACGGGTGGAGGAGGAGGAGTCCCGGGTCGAGATGGAGTGTACACTTCCGAGTACACCGAGCCCGGTGACCCTTTAGGGGACGGTCGCGGGGAGCCATCCCCATCCGCAGGCGACCTCTTCCTCTTGCGACCACCGGAAGTGGCGTGACTCCTGGGGCTAGAGCCCCCTCTGCGCCGTTTGGGAGAAGGAGATCTACTCCTCGGCGCTGACCGCTGTCTGCTGGACGCAGAATGACGCTTCTCCGGCGTCGAACGGCGCTTCCTGGACTCCGGCGTCGAACGTCGTCCCCTCGACGTCGACCCTCTCATCCTCGGCGTCGAACGTCGACTCCTCGGCGTCGATCTCCTCTTGCGCGATCTCTCACGCCGCCCTCTCGACGTCGGGCGGTCCGCCCTCGGCGTCGATCGTCGACGTCGCCTTGTAGTCCCCGACGTCGAGGAGCCCCTCGACGTCGAACGGCGGTGTCGCCTCGACGACGACCGACGGTGTCGCCTCGACGGCGAGCGTCGGTGCCGCTTCGACGGCGAGCGCCGAAACACGTCCCTGCGCCTTCGGCGTCGGTATGAAGACGTCGACGTCGACGAAGACGATGACGTCGACGGCGGCCTCGACGTCGGCTTCTCCTTCGCCGTCGATCCGCCACGCCGTCTCGACCCGGAGCCCCGGGGAGATGGGGAGCACGCCGTCGTCATCCCTCTCGACGCCGTCGTCGAAGCCTTCGACGTCGACGGAGAATGGGACCGTTGGCTGGACTTCCTGCCCCCGGGGAGCCCCCCAGGGGCCTCAGCAGAGGCAGAGGGATCCTTCCCAGGCTGCCCAGACCCACCTGCAGCACGTTGACGCCTATCCTCCAGGCCAGCCAGCCTGATCTTCAATCTGTCCCTGAGGGTCCTAGCAGAAAGCTGCTGGCAGATAGCACACTCCTCAGGGCCATGATTCTCCGGAAGGCACACGATGCAGACAACATGGGGGTCGCTTTTGGCCTTCTTCCTCTCACATGCTGGGCACTTCACAAAAAGGCCAGGCATTTTGGAGCCCCAAAACACCTAAAAACCAGCACAAAAGGGAGAGGAGAGCACCAAGAAATAAACTGTAACACTTTTAAAAGACAAAAGTGCAAAAACGAATTCAATAAACCCTTGAAAAAGGGAGAGCTCAATGCCAGGGTCCTGTAAGCAGGAGCCGGAAAAAAGAACTGAAAGTAAGTTGGACCTGCTATGCATTCTGGGATACTGGGAGAAGTCTAGAAGGTTCTCTTAAAGGCACAGTATCCTGTTTAAGCCACATAATGGCAGCCTATGGGGCTTGTCTGTCCCTACCTTCCTCTCTATCATTCCTGGGTCTTTGACTGGGGAGGCAGGTTTCTCTATGGTAGAAACTAGCAGGCTGGGCTGTGTGTGGGGAATTTTGGTGGAATTTCTAGTTGAAGTACTGGACAGTGTAGCCTGTGGATATAGGCTGCATTATTTGTCTTTAATTCTCTCTTAAGTGTCTTTGCAGTTCCTGCATTCTTTTGACAACTTAAGAGATTATTTTTGATTGCCGGGGTCCACGCACATGGGCGGGACTATTCACTAGATTATGACTATACACAGAGATCCCCTACTACAGAAGTTGGTATTCCTTCCCCATGTATTGTATCTCTCCTATTGGTACCCATGCAATCCACCCAATCTCTTCTCCCCCGCCTGTTACGTACTTGATTCCAACCCCTATCCCAACTGCCTGTTTGGTTCCAAGACCAATCTGGGCCTTCAATGAAATGGGCTGCTGGAGGGTAGAAAAACGATAAATGTTTAGTACATATTTCATCCTCCTTAGCCAAGGAGCCCCATGAGCAGATATGCTCAACAGTACGGGGGTCCTCAAAGTTGACTATAATACAGTCACCCTTAATTTTTTTAAATTTGGGGCCAATCCAGGGAACCCTGCGCACCATGTTGATCCTACTAGCACAATTTTGTGGCAATGGTCTATTGATGTTCAGCCAATGCTGTACTTTATTTTTTAAAGACCAGGTAGGCTCCTCAATATTTTGACTCCGCTCAGGGACCCCCGTCATAATGACCACAAATGGGCTTGCTTCAGGTGGGAGATTTATTGGGGGGGTTACGAATTTGCTTCCACCACCCTTAGCCCGTTCTCCTATGTGGATGGAACTCGAGGGTTGATTGCTTGGGGCGACAGGTTTAGGGACAGCTTTAATGGGAATATTTGTAGGGGCTGGTGTTTTTTGCACGTCAGGAACCTTATTTGTAGTAACTTGGGGGGGGCTTCGGTTTAGGGTCTGTCAGTCCAACAGGTGTGTTTTTGATACTTTGCCCAGTCGTGATAGTGACAGACTTGTTTTTTGTGCCCCCTACAGTAGTAGCCCTTGGCCCTTAGGGTTATTTGAAGTTTTCAGGGTTGAAGTCACAGCAGCTAGTTGTTTCTCAATAATAGCAAGGCTCATTTGGATTGGCTGCAATTGGATCTTAATAAATTCTTCAATCCTGGCCAGTAGTTGTTTGCTGCCTTCACCCGTGATTTCAGCATCTGTGATATTAACAATATCCTCAGGGTCCTCAATATTTGAGGAAAAATTAGTAATATTATTTTCAAACATCTGTACAGTCGGCTGTGTATTATGTCCAGTTGACTCTAGTATAGAACTTCCCATCCCCTGGGTATTGGGCAATGGTTTAGCTGCTTTATTGGGTTTTCTTTTCTTTAAGTTAGTCCGCTTAGAAATAGCACCCTCTCTTATCCCCCTAAGGGGAACCTGTACGGGATCCACCTGGGGCGGGCTCGCAAAAATGGCTGGCGTTCCATCAAGAGTCTGACTTATCTGTGAATACAACAGCAATTGAGAAGCCGACAAATTAACCAAGTTGGGCAGGCCATGGATTTCTGCTCATGTTTCTATCACAGGGACCCTCTCCTGATGGTGAATAGGAGTTTTTGCTTGAGCCAAGAGGCCTAGAGAGGACCGTTTTGCATGGGCCAAGTCGTGGGATACACGTCGGTCCAGGAGCAGTATGCCTTTATCAATGGCTTCATTTGCCCTAGATATGAACTGGTCAATCGGGCCAGTAACCTGTGCCCGACTTAGTGCAGTTTTGCTCCTGGTGACTCTGGGTGACATAATTCAGGGTATACAATAGTCCCCTAATACAAACAGAACATATATAAAATGGAACTTCAGAAGAGTAGTATTGTAGTAGCAAATGAGAAACACGGAAGTACAGAGTGAAAAGATGGACAAAGTCTACAAATATGAGCGTATGTGTTAGGGGGGTGGACCAGTCCAGTCTTACCCGGTCTTGAATGGGCTTAAACGGGTCCGCCCTTGGCCCGAGCTTTGCCCCTTGGTTGGTCCCGCGCGCGTCCCGCGTGCGCGTTGCTGTTGTTTCTATTATGAAAAAAGTCGCAGGAGGGGGCGGGAACAGGACCAGCTGCGGCCGATCAGCGCCGCTGGGCAGGCTGGTCCTCGCAGTCCCGCCTCTGTCCGTGTGCAAGGCAGGCAGTGGGAACAAAGTCCTCCGGTTCCCCAGCAGTCAGGCCAGCAGAGTTCCACAAGTGGCGAGCGGCTCCCGCGAAGCGGGGGCCGCGAGAAGTAGCGTGAAGGCCAGGTGACAGGACACAGCAGTGAGATTCAGCGCAGGTCATAATCCTTGACAGAGACCCACCAAACACAGGCGCTGCACGGTCTTTTAGGCAGGAGGGGGCGGGAAGAGGACCAGCTGCGGCCGATCAGCGCCGCTGGGCAGGCTGGTCCTCGCAGTCCCGAATCTGTCCGAGTGCAAGGCAGGCAGTGGGAGCAAAGTCCTTCGGTTCCCCAGCAGTCAGGCCAGCAGAGTTCCACAAGCGGCGAGCGGCTCCTGCAAAGCGGGGGCCGCGAGAAGTAGCGTGAAGGCCAGGTGACAGGACACAGCAGTGAGATTCAGCGCAGGTCGTAATCCTTGACAGAGACCCACCAAACACAGGCGCTGCACGGTCTTTTAGGCAGGAGGGGGCGGGAAGAGGACCAGCTGCGGCCGATCAGCGCCGCTGGGCAGGCTGGTCCTCGCAGTCCCGCCTCTGTCCGTATGCAAGGCAGGCAGTGGGAACAAAGTCCTCCGGTTCCCCAGCAGTCAGGCCAGCAGAGTTCCACAAGCGGCATCCGCAAAGCGGGGGCCGTGAGAAGTAGCGTGAAGGCCAGGTGACAGGACACAGCAGTGAGATTCAGCGCAGGTCGTAATCCTTGACAGAGACCCACCAAACACAGGCGCTGCACGGTCTTTTAGGCAGGAGGGGGCGGGAAGAGGTCCAGCTGCGGCCGATCAGCGCCGCTGGGCAGGCTGGTCCTCGCAGTCCCGCCTCTGTCCGTGTGCAAGGCAGGCAGTGGGAGCAAAGTCCTCGGGTTACCCAGCAGTAAGGCCAGCAGAGTTCCACAAGCGGCGAGCGGCACCCGCAAAGCGGGGGCCGCAAGAAGTAGCGTGAAGGCCAGGTGACAGGACACAGCAGTGAGATTCAGCGCAGGTCGTAATCCTAGACAGAGACTCACCAAACACAGGCGCTGCACGGTCTTTTAGGCAGGAGGGGGCGGGAAGAGGACCAGCTGCGGCCGATCAGCGCCGCTGGGCAGGCTGGTCCTCTCAGTCCCGCCTCTGTCCGTGTGCAAGGCAGGCAGTGGGAGCAAAGTCCTCCGTTTCCCCAGCAGTCAGGCCAGCAGAGTTCCACAAGCGGCGAGCAGCTCCCGCGAAGCGGGGGCCGCGAGAAGTAGCGTGAAGGCCAGGTGACAGGACACAGCAGTGAGATTCAGCGCAGGTCGTAATCCTAGACAGAGACTCACCAAACACAGGCGCTGCACGGTCTTTTAGGCAGGAGGGGGCGGGAAGAGGACCAGCTGCGGCCGATCAGCACTGCTGGGCAAGCTGGTCCTCGCAGTCCCGCCTCTGTCCGTGTGCAAGGCAGGCAGTGGGAGCAAAGTCCTCCGGTTACCCAGCAGTCAGGCCAGCAGAGTTCCACAAGCGGCGAGCGGCATCCGCAAAGCGGGGGCCGCGAGAAGTAGCGTGAAGGCCAGGTGACAGGACACAGCAGTGAGATTCAGCGCAGGTCATAATCCTTGACAGAGACCCACCAAACACAGGCGCTGCACGGTCTGTTAGGCAGGAGGGGGCGGGAAGAGGACCAGCTGCGGCCGATCAGCGCCGCTGGGTAGGCTGGTCCTCGCAGTCCCGCCTCTGTCCGTGTGCAAGGCAGGCAGTGGGAGCAAAGTCCTCCGGTTCCCCAGCAGTCAGGCCAACAGAGTTCCACAAGCGGCGAGCGGCTCCCGCGAAGCGGGGGCCGCGAGAAGTAGCGTGAAGGCCAGGTGACAGGACACAGCAGTGAGATTCAGCGCAGGTCGTAATCACTTTTTGTCGAACTGAACACCGTCTATTTCTGCTCAGTTCAGTCAAACCACTAGAAAGGGCAATTTTATCCTTCTCAATGTTCCATCTATCCAGCCTTTGTGGAGTGCTCAAACTTTGAGAGGGGGACCTTGATGCTAGAGCAGTTTTGTATCACAGCAAGAGGAGTAAAAAGCAGACCAAGGGGCACTTGATATGACAGCTACCTCGGCCTCGTCAATACTAGAGGTCATGTTTTTCATGCAAAAGACTTTTCAGGCAATACTAGAAGCTCTACTTTTCTAGTTGAGAATAACGGACAAGGGAAAACCAATAAAGCCCAATTACAGCAGATCGCAGACGAACTAAAACAAATTAACAACTGTAGGCCTACTATAGTTCGACCAGTAATAGAGAAGAGGGATCAGAGGTATATGTGTCATCATGTACTGATGAGGGTGAACCTACACAGATCGAAAATCCCCTGACGGAATATATCTCATAGTGCCCAATGTTGGTAATAAAGAGGAGGCCCTAGGGAAGATTTAAGAGGTATATATATCGGAGCATAAGATAAGAAGGAATCCTCAGAAAATGTTGAAAAAGATAAGGGGTTTACAACCAAGTCGGAGTAAAGGGCAGGGCGTGGTGATATTAGATCAAAAGAGGCGATTGAGGGGACGTTGCCAACTGCTGACGGGAATGGCCACACGGTAGCCGAGCTCCGTGGTGCCACACCCGAATTATCTGTGTTATTCCATCCGCCCAGGGCGTATTAACTCTTTGAGGGGACGATCGCAGCTGACTGGTGCTCTGCGTACAGTGGATGCAGTTGGAGTGCGGTCCGTGGAGTCTGGGTGAGGCAAGGGCCGTTGAGCGATCTGCCCGCTGTGTTCGCGCGAGGATTAGAGTCGCTCCTCGGCGGGCGGACTTCACGCAACGCCGCGGCTCCAGGCTGAGTCCCTGTTGGAGCTGCATTTGATTGACGTGCGGCGCCTGCTACCACAGTGCTGCCGCGACCGGCAGACCCCAAGAGGTGTGACTCTGCAGGTTGGTGGGCACGGGTTTGGCGTGGGCTTGGCGTGGGCTGAGGCCAAATCCCAGATCCGCCAACTTGCCTGCTCGGGCCGGGGGATCTTGCAGCGCAGCACCCAGGTCTGTGGCCCTCGACATTGGGGTGCTCTGTGCCTTGCTTGGCCCCCTGACTGTGTGCGGGTCCCGAGGAGCGACTACTGCCTGACTGGTGCGTGGGCCCCGGCAGAGTGTGCAGAGTGGACGCTGGAGGAGCCGCGTGGTCCGTCCTGTGGTGGGAATAACCGGCTGAACCTAGGGGTACCCTTGATCCCGCTCCGGTCGGCAGGCACCCATTGCTGCCTCCCTCGAGTGGGGCCCGTGGAGTGCGCTCGACAGGAGTGACCTGCACGGAGAGAACCAGGAAAGTCCGAGACAGACCACTCCACCCGGTGTCCTGTCAAGTGCTGGATCGCTTGGACCTCCTGCCAAGAAGCCATTTGGTGAGGCCCTGTTCTGGGAACAGATAGCGGGGAACTCTAGCAGACCAGCAAATTGGGGGTATTTTACGGCCCAAGTTACACTACCACTCTTTAGGTCGCTTAAAGATTGTGCAGTGCTGGACATCGTGGGGCCCTTTACACTGCTGTGGGCACCGCGTGGTAGCGATATTGACTGGTGGACAGGGGTGCCACTCGCCAAAACCGACAGGCCAAGTGGAAGGGTCCACTGCAGGCAGCAGTGAGTAACGGTCACACCCCTATTCTGTGTTGCGGCCACTGGGACAGAGAAAGCATGGCGACGGGACGCAGCGGATGCACAGCGACGCAGGCCAAATTGAAAAAGTTTGCATGGCAAAAGCATCAGGGAGAAGAACGGGGGGAGGTTGCGGCCCATGGGGGGGCCTCTGAACCCACAAACAAAGACATCCTCGAGGCTATCACGACGGTACGGACTTTCCTCGAGAGCCGGATAGACGCAGTTGCAACGGAGGTGGCTCGGATTCGTGAAGATAGGAGGAAAATGGCAGAGCGTGTGAGCATGGTGGAGAACACCACCACAGAACTTGTCACTGATACCACCCTTCTTAAGAGACAAGTGACAGAAATGCGCACTTCTCACGAAGCAATTGCTCAACAACTGGGCTAATACGAAGGCAGAATGCGGCGCAACGACGTCCGCATTCTTGGCGTACCAGGGTGCGCAAAGGGGTAGGGGGGGGGGGGGGGGGGGGAAATCAACCGAAACCTGGTGCACATCCCCGGCCGCTCCTGGCCCGAGTGTTCAGTTTTCGTGACCGCGATGTTATCCTGCAGACCGCAAGAGCGGCCCCCCCACTGAACTATGAAAATAGCAAAGTCACGTTATTTCCAGATTTTACTCTGAGGGTTCAGAAACAGCATCGCAGTTTCCTGGAAATAAAACGGGCCCTCAGAGACCAGGAGATCAACTACCCTATGTTGTTCCCTGCAAAACTTCGAGTGGAATCACACGGCAAACTGTGGTTCTTCACTAGGCTGGAGGATGCTTGGGACTGGCTCGATGGCTGGGGCACTGTTGGCAGGAAATCGCTTAAGGTCCCGTCCGCTGCTGATGGAACAGACGACTGGCGCAGCAAAGACGCTCCCCTCCACACTCTGACACAGACTCTCAAGGTCCCACAGGGGGACTCTGAACACGGCTCTATGGAAAGGGACTGTTTGGTAATCCTCTGGCCTCACACGCCCGACTGGGTAATTCTGTATCATGTCAAATGTATTGTTTTTCATTTGCTTAAGGATTCAGATTTCCTTTTAGTTGAGCCAGCTGGTCCCGGCGTCTGTTGAAGGATCGTGCTCTATATCCGATTTATGTGCTCTGTTTATTCAATGACTTGTGTTTTGCCTCGAGGGAAGGCTTTGGCCGGGCCGGAGTATGAGTATTTTATAAGGTTGTGTTAGGGAGGGGGGTTGCCACCGAAACGTGGCTACAAGCAGGGAACGACCCAGATATTGTTTGCGCTCTTCAAATAGGGTATAATATCTGCAGAATAGATCGCACTACAGGACAAGGTGGAGGCTTTGCCATTATTTATAAGGACACCTACAGATGTCGTCTTCTGCCATCGGCATTTAAAGAAGGGGAAAACCTCCCCTTCTCTTTAGAACTGTCCTCTACTGACTGTCTATCAGGCATATTAATTTATCGCCCCGCCGCCCCGCCACACCCCCCCCCCCCCCCCCCCCCGAGGCGCTAAATGAATTTATCCCTAAACTGATCGATTTGGCCGCAGAACAAGTGGTAACCATGGCCAATTTCGCCACTCTTGGAGACCTGAACATACATTTAGAGGATACCTCTCTTTCCACTACTAATAATCTTTTATCCGGCCTCCAGGCCTTAGGTCTAGACTTAAAGTGCCCTCTCCCAACACACGAAAAAGGCCACCTTCTTGACCCTATATTTAGTAACTTACATAATCTTACCTCAGGAGACCCCATCTCCATACCGTGGTCCGACCACCTTTTAATCCTCTTATTCTGGGTTACTAAAAATACTCGAGGGGCACAACCTTCTAAAATAACGTGGGATCGGAAATGGGATAGGTTACCCCTGGCTAAATGGCAAGCATCCCTAAAAGCCACCAAGCCTATAGTAGGAACAAACATCGAAGAAGCAAACACCAACTTTAATGCCTGGATCCAAGAAACACTAGACACGACCCTCCCTAAAGTCATTATACAGAAATGCAATAGGAAAAACGCGGCTCCCTGGTTTAGCCCTGAATTGAGAATATTAAAGCAATCCTGCCGCAAGTTGGAAAGACTCTGGAGACTAGTCCCCTCACTAGAAACAAAACATACTTACAGAATAGCTATCAGGAGATACAAAAACGAGATAAAAAAAAACTCCGGCAAAATTTTATGAGGATAAAATAGGTACTGTAGCGAACTCCCCTAAAGAGATATTTCGAATAGCCAAATCACTGATTACCCCGCCAAAAAAAACCTTCCTTCCAGTGAAGGAGCGCTTGAACGCTGCAATCAACTGGCAGTATTCTTCAAAGAGAAAATAGAGACAATATATAATGCCTTCTCCTCTAATCAAGTGGACTCAGAATAGAATAACACAGTCGATCTAATTCATGTTCCTGTCCTGGACCACTTAAATTTCTTGAACTTAGAGGCACTTGATATAATTATCAGCAAAGTTGTCTCAGGCTCTCCACTGGACGTGGCTCCGCCTAAACAGATAAAGGCAGCTATCAAAGCTGTCCAAACCACCATAATGGAGGTCTTAAATATCTCTATATCAACATGTACAGTCCCTCAGATATGGAAATGCGCCATGGTAAAAGCATTAATAAAAAAGCCCAGCTTGGACCCGTCCATACTATCGAACTATCGTCCAATTTCCCTCCTGCCATGGCTCAGTAAACTACTAGAAAAACATGTTAATAATATTCTCACTGCCCACCTTGAATCTAATAATTTGCTGGACGATACCCAAACTGGCTTTCGCCCAAACCATGGAACAGAAACAGCCCTATTGCTAGTGACCGAGGAGGCTAGGAGACTGGTGGATGAGGGAGGAGGAGCTGTGATCATTCTGCTGGACCTCAGTGCAGCGTTCAACACGGTCAACCATTCCATCTTGATCAACCGACTCAGAATGAGCGGGGTGTCGGGCGCTGCTCTGAAGTGGTTCACCTCCTTCCTCAGTAATCGCCATTTCCAAGAATTTGAAGGAGACGTGGTCTCGTCTAGTCAATCTCTGGAATGTGGGGTCTCTCAGGGTTCGGCCCTGAGCCCAACGCTCTTCAACGTGTATATGAAGCCGTTGGCAGCTGTCATCCACCCATTCGGCTTTAAGATCGTCAGCTATGCAGACGATACCAAATTAGTGGTATCCCTGGGCCACGATGGAAAATCGTCGGATAGGCTGGCACCCTGCTTCGAAGCAGAGGGCGGATGGATGAAGGACTCTTACCTCCGTCTTAACGGAGATGAGTCAGATTATGCTACTAGGCAACCCCTCCCCCGCACCACCGATTCCCATGTGGCCCTCATGCTTAGGACCAGCCCCACCGCCTAAGCCGTACATAAAGAGCTTGGGCATGTGGCTTGATGATAAACGTAACCTTAGTCACCAAGCCACTGTTTTATCATCAACATGCTATGGGTTGTTAAGGATGCTACGTAAGGTTCTTCCTCTCCTCCCATTCGAAGCACGCAGGATCATGATCCAGGCGCTGATTTTATCTCAGCTGGATTATGGGAATTCCCTGTACCTAGGAGCCCCACTGTCTACAATAAATAAACTTCAAGTGGTACAGAACAGGGCTGCAAGATTGCTCCTGCAGGTCCAGAGGAGACAATCTGCTAGGCCCGCCCTTCGTCAACTACACTGGCTTTCTATGGGTGCCAGGGTTCAGTTCAAAGCGCTGTGTAAAGCCCACAAAGCTATCTGGAAAACAGGTCCCATCATTCTTCATTCTATACTACCACTTTACCAACCATCTAGATCCCTCCGCTCCAGTAACCAAGTTTTAGCAACTACTAGGAAGGTCAAGAAAGCTAGGTGGGGAGGCCGCTCCTATTCGTACTCAGCGGCCAAGCTATGGAACGCTCTCCCTCAGCTAATAAGAGAGACTCGCAGTCTAACTGCTTTTCGCAAACTTTTGAAAATGCATTTATTCGACCGATAATCTTGCTAGAAACTCTGAGGCTGCTGCTTCTTGGTTCTGAAGCGCTACGAGGCCTCCGGGTAGTATAGGCGCTATATAAATATTCTTTCATTCATTCACGTTCCCGAAGTTAATTAAGGGTGAGCGACAGGCACTCTGCATGTTGGGGGTGTGGGTGATTTTAATTCCATTGTGAAAGGAGGCAGGGTGGGGGTGGGGAATCCAGTTTGGGCGCGACTGGGGTTGGATTTGTTGGGTTTATTGGTTTCTTGCATCGGTGCGTAGTGAGTCTTGGAATGTTGGTAACATGCTTGGTCCCAATGTTTTTAGAACCAGCGAAGCCTCTCGAAACGACCTCTGGCAACTTGGTGGATTTGGTTTTGCTGTGAGGGGGGTACTCAGGAGAAACCCCAAGGGAAGACCCATCCGACGATGTAATTTTACTGCTGAATTGCTCTTATGGAGCCTGGTCAGGGACTTGGAGTGTCCACTTGGAATGTAAATGGACTGGGGGACAAAATCAAAAGGGGTATTGTCTTACAATATATTAACCGACATGCATTTGACATTGTAATGCTACTGCAGACACATCTAATAGGGAACTCATGCATAGCCCCAAATAGGAAGAGATACTGAATGATAGTACATTCTGGATTTACCACGGGTTCTAGGGGGAGGGGGGTCCTCCTTCGCAAAAGCTGCCCCTATATGGTTCACAACACCTGGACAGACGCTCAGGGCAGATACTCACCAGTCACTGCCACATGAGAAGGGCGTGTCATTAATGTAGTCTTCGTGTATCCCCCACCCGGACTACAGCGACTGACATTACACGATCTGGGGGCATTGCTATTAGACCTGCCCATGGGAGCATTAATATTGGGGGGGCGACTTTAACTTGACCACGGATGGCTCTCGTGACCGACTTCCACCCGAGCAGACCGGACACAAGGCACGCAACTTCAGGAACTCACCAATGCCCTAGGGGTGGTTGATATATGGAGGTGGCTGCACCCTCACCGCACGTATTAGACGTTTCAGTCTGGGGCGAATGGAAGTCAGTCTCGAATTGAATATTTGTTCACTCACGTCCAAGATATACACGCCTTCACTGACTCCCAATGTCTGGCACGAGGGATATCCGATCATTCCCCAATTTTGACGATCTTTGGCACACAACACACCAGACGTCCCGGCCCAATCATGATACAACCGTGGGCACTAAAAATACCCCACATTAAGGAAAGCCTCTGGCAAGATACAGACTATTAATTTGCTGAAAATGTGGGATATGGCACCTCAGCCGTGACATGTGGAGAAGTGTGGCTCAGGGGTTAGAGGCGGCAGACCCGGAAGCTGAGATCGGCCCTGGACCAGGGTTCAATTCCCCGCCTCGGCGGGTCTTGGGCTAAAAATTCCACAGTCTCGATAATTCTCGCTCCGGTGCCTTCTCGACTCACGGGTTCACGCTCTGCGACTCTGGGCAATAGCTTGCTTAATCTCCACAACGGCCCCTCGCGGCGGGATGCCTGGCTTTCACCTTGTGGATACCCTGCCGGGGCCTCTCACAGGGGAATACCAGGACGGGTTCCCTAGGCAAGCGCCAGGATGCCCTTTGTGGTGACAGGTCGCGCTATATAAGTATACCTACATTTACATTTTACATTTACATTTACGTTGGGGAGCATTCGGCACGGTTATTGAGGGCAGGGCACTATCACTAATGGTGGGAGAGTGGTTGAACTGGAGAGAGACATTTCTCAGGCCCCCGATCCCGATATCCAACACAGTCTTAAAATGAAAAGACAGGATTACAGACAATTCCTTTTGGAGGAGGCTACAATGCGCTCCCTATCTACCCGTCATCGGATCTATGAACAAGGAGAGCGCACCGGCAAACTCCTGGCACGGCTGGAACGCAAAGAGCAGGCAGCGCGAATGGTACGAGCAATAACGGGCCCTGACTGCGCACTTTTAACTGACCCCCAAGGAGCTGTGATGCCTTTGAGTCTCATTTTGAGGAGGTGTATAGGGTCCCAACGACCTCCCAGGCCGCAATGTCGGCAGAACTCCTTGCCACCATACATGTGGTGTGCATCTCCCCACACGATTGGGATGCCCTCAAAGAGGACATCTCTGAGGCAGAGGTCCAAAAAGCAATACAAGATGTTCATTCTGGCAAAGCAATGGGTCCCAACGGACTCCGCATTGAGCTTTTTAAACCGATGACGACAAAACTAGCACCCCACCTGTGTAAGGAATGCTATGAGTCGGGATTCTTCCCGGCTGATATTCGCACCACCGCTATTGTAGTCATCCACAAGCCCTACAAGCCGGCCGAAGACTGCAAATCGTATCGCCCTATCTCCCTACTCACAGTGGAAGCTAAAATTCTCGCCAGGCTCCTGACCAACCAACTCCTTCCCTACATCACTGACTTGATTCATCCAGACCATTCTGGCTTCATGCCGGGCAGAAATGCGGCTAGGAATCTGCAACGGGTGCATGGGGGACTGGGAAGCCAGAGTACCATTGAGGAGGAAGCAATTCTACTGTCACTAGATGCCACCATTGCATTTGATACCATTGAATGGGATAATCTATTTGCCATATTGGCTCGAATGGGGTTTGGACCCAAGCTGATTAGATGGATCAGACTATTGTATATGCATCCCACTGCACACATCACCGTGAACAACCATCGTTTTGCCTCTTTCTCCCTTCGACGAGGTACGGCGGCCCGTTGTCCCCGCTCCTCTTCACCATGGTGTTGGAGCCGCTCGCAGTTTGTATGAGGGCGTTCCGGGTATGCAGGGAATTATAATGGACACATGACCATGAGAACCGAATAGCACTACGCGATGACATATTGCTTTATCTGGTCTCTTCGACACGCTCGCTGCGAAGGGTATTACACATCTTTCACATATTTGGTGCGCATTCAGGGTATCGGATGAACTGGTCCAAATCCCAGATGTATGTACTTTGGGGCGAGCCATCATCTAGTCCGCTGGGCTGTGACATTCCGGTAGCAATTCAAGGTTTTCGATACCTGGGAGTTTGTCACTCCAACATTAATCTCTTCTTTGAGTGGAATCTGCTGGTGCCCCTCCAGCGCCTAAGGTCACACGTTAGACACTGGCAAACGCTTCCCCTCACTCTCTTGGGACGCACGTCCCCGTTTAAAATGCTTGCCCTGCAGAGTTTCCTCTACGCACTGCAAAATGATCCCAACCCTGTCCTGGACTCATATTTCTCTCAAATTGAAGGCGTAGTGCGGGGGTTGCTGTGGGAAGACCGGCCACCACGAATTGCCATAAACAAACTTATCATGGGATGGTATGATAGGGTCATAGGGTTGCCAGACATACGACTATACTATCAGGCTTCACAACTGACGGCCATCAACCGATGGGTGTTTGGTCGGCATGACGATCTCAATTTCCGCACTGACCATTGACTTATGGGGCGGTGTTAGACCCGTCAGCCCTTTGGGTGGTCCCTCCTATTTATTTATTTATTTATTTATTTCTGTCCCCTTTTCTGCCTCCTAAATCCTTTTATTCTTTTTTATGTCCACTAGCATTTTTTGGTGTTGTCCTTGGGGTTAGGTGCTACCTTTTCCCTATACCATTTTTTAGGCATAGGCGCTCTCTTAAAATGGTGTATTCAGAGACACAAAATGGTGGCTGCCAACTGACAAGGATTTTTACCTCAGGGACAAGCCCATAGACTAGTGAGAGGTTCTGGAACCTTCTGGTCCACTCTGGAACCTTGGGCACAGGCTATATATAGGGGGACTGTGGGGCGGCCATTTTGAGAAGACAGTGGACACTGATGGGGTTGACTGGAGTCCAGGCTGCTGATTGAGGAGGATGTCGCACTGAAGGGGTTGACTGCCTCCAGGTGCTGCTGCTTCCGCAGTTGATGCTGACCCCCCCATCTGTTGACCTGACGCGGTTATTATTAAACCAACTGGGCCCCTCTTCTATTCCACAGGAGGGAGATTTCCTAGACCAGGACGTGCGAGGGAAGCCAGGACAATTATCGAGGTGGTCAGTGCTGTTGTCCCAGCTGGGAAGGTAGCCTGGGTGAAGTTGTCCCTTAAAGCCCTACTGTTGCCCGGAGCGACGGAGAGACTGAGCTTCCCCATGCATGGCCCCATGGCCTCTAAGAATTCAGGGTTCTGCTCAGGATTCCAGAGCCCCTCTGTGTAGCCACCGCAGTCGGACCGGGATAATATTACCCCCCCCCCCCTCTCGCAACAAGCCTTTTCCACTCACCGCAGCGGCTTCCTGGTGAGCAGGATTCCGGGGGAGGGTTCCAGAGAACGGCGGCTGGTGGGCTTGCAGCTGGAGTGAGTCAGCTGGCGCAGCGGTCCGGCCTGAGAAGGGAAGCCGGGCCGCGCTGACAGGAAACTGAGGCAGCGTTGGGAGAGACGCGGGGCGGAGTCGCCTGGAGACCGAGGCTCCCGCCCTGGCGCATCACTCTCCCACGTCTACACTGCCGGCCCAAAAAACCCCGGGGAACAGAGAGGGGTCAGTGGGTGAAGTGTCAGTGCGGCTGTGAGCCCTTTTTCCCATATGAGCGCCAACTGCAGGTTAGTGAGAAAAGAAACCCACAGGTGAGGTGCTTGGAATAACGCGCTGGAGCTAAGGTGCGGAGTTAGCTCATTAGCCACAGCTGTTAGGAAATCGAGGGAGCTGTTCTCCCATCTATCAAGGCGTGAGCAAATCCTGCCTGTCCGAGGCTGTAAGATCTCACCGGTTGTGTGGGAGAACGAAGTAAGTGAACCTGCCATCTAAGTGGTGGTTGTTAACTTGAGTTCCTCAGGTCAGTGGTGACTCGGCAGGGGCATAGACTCGTGAGTCATCCTGTGTGGATCAGCTACCTTGTTGAACAACTGCAGCAAAGGAATTGGCCCATAGCGCCTATACTTAACGACCCTTGTTAAAATTGTGAATTGGGCCCGATCTCCTGCACGAGGTGGAGTTACCTTATTTTCCCTACCTGAATTGTCACAGAGTGGTACCAGGAACTGTTCACTAGAGTTCCATCAACTTATGAAACTGTATGATCTTATGTTGAGTAGGAGGGTAAGGAGTTATGTCGTTTTCCAGAACATGCACGAGTGCTAAGTGATTAATTGACCATAAAGACGTGTTGACAATCTTATGTAAATTATTACCTTGGGACTATTCATGAATTTACGTGCTAATGTAATGAAAGATGTAGTTAACCACCTAATGTTTAAGACGTACCATTCGTCTCACTTGGTTATAGAGTTCTACCCAGGGCACATTGACCTGGTTACTGAACATTGCTTGATGAGGTGTTAAGTCAAGTGAAACAGAATTGTCTTTCCTTATTTGAAGATTATGCTGGGAATTTTTACCAAGCTAAGAGCCTGTCTATTTGTTATTTGTTATTTGCTTCAATTAAAACTGTGGAATATTCAATGCGTATATAAGGGCCAAGAATTACCACTGAGCTCCTTTCATCTGGGAAGGAATGTGTCACTAATGCTAACTGTAACTGTGAATGTGCTAACAATCAAATGCAGAGTTATTTTATGAACGAAATCTAAACACTGCTAAGAAACCAAGAGAAACCACAAACAGAATTTATTAAACAGCCCGTATTTTTCTAAACTGGTGTAGTGTCATTATTAGTATCCTTGTCCGTAGCCTCGGATCCTTTTGAGGCTCTTTATTTTTCTATTATATGTGCCCCCTCGGTTTCTTTCTCGGGAATCCTCATGTATAGACCCCCTGGATCTAGAGCTACCTTTACTGAGGACCTTTTGAGAATTCTTGAACCCTACTTTGGTAAATCTCATTTGACTATACTTGGGGACTTTAATTTTCATCTAGATAACCTAAGTGATACAGACACCGTTAGGCTGGTGGACTCACTTGCAGCCTGTGAGTGTATCCAGCTTGTTAACAACCCGACACACCTGGCGGGCCACATCTTGGACGGAGTATTCACTAATGACGCAAGACTCTCTGTGGATACTCCGGTGCCCCTAGTCTGGTCAGATCATCTGGCTGTTCCTCTCCTGATGGCCTATCCTTCGGCAGTAATATCTGAACCACCCTCCAATACCAGAGGTCCGAAAAGGAGTTTTAGGAACATTACTAATGATGCCCTTGCTCCATATATAGAGAAGAGTAGTTACTCCTCCCTGGGAGATGTGGATGAAGCAGCTGAAAGGTATTCTGATTCCATCACCAAAGCGGTCGATGAGTTGGCCCCTTTATCTTATAGATATTCAGCCCGTCGCAAGCCCTCTGCCCCGTGGTTCACGGAATCACTAAGACTTCTCAGACAAAGCTGCAGAAGACAAGAAAGAAAATGGAGGAAATCATGGGACCCTACTGAAAGGGAGGTCCATAAGGGTCTGTTAAGAGACTATAAAGCTAATGTCATTGGGGAAAAACAGCAGTATTTCTGGAATCTCACTTCCTCCCTCACCTCTTCTAGGGAGCTCTTCAAGATTGTCGACTCCCTTTGCTCCCTTCAGGTGCCAGACCCTGTTGTGGGTTCGCAGGAGCTCTGTGACAACATATCAGAGTTTTTCTACAAGAAAATTGAGGATATTTATCTCGCCCTGGAAACCCAGAGAAATATCTTGGGAGATCTCTCTCTTCAAACTTTGGTCAACTTAGAAGCTTGGCCTAAAGACCCCTCCAAGAGTCTTACTGATTTCCCGCTACTTACTCTTGAAGAACTTGAGCTTTTGCTTGATGGACTAAATCCTCATCCCCTCTTGACCGTTGTCCACTGAAGACCCTGAAGGAATGTAGATCCACACTTCTTCCGCCTCTCTTGGAAGTGATGAACGGTGCCATAACTCAAGGCACTTTCCCCTTAGTCTGGAAGAAGGCGATAGGGAAGCCTCTGCTTAAGAAGCCCACGCTGGACCCGGAACAGTTGAAGAATTTCAGACCTATTTCACTGTTACCTGCTCCCGCATAAAAGCTTGAATCTCACCTCAACCTTCATCTCTTCACCTTTCTGGATTAGTCTGGATTCCTTGACAGCTCCCAGCACGGATTCTGAAAGGCTCATAGTACGGAGTCAGCTCTGACTATGGTGGTAAATAACATCCGCATGAAGGTGGATTCAGGTCAAACCACGGTGTTGGTCCTATTAGACCTCACAGCAGCCTTTGATACCCTGTCTCCCTCTACACTTACATCTCGGTTGAGGGAGGCTGGGATTGCCGGTTCGGCTTTGAACCTTCTGCACTCCTTTCTACATCATAGAGAGCAGAGAGTCATGCTTGGCGATTTCCTTTCCCCTGTCAAATCCTTGCAGTGTGGGGTGCCACAAGGGTCGGCCCTTAGTCCGACCCTATTTAACATTTATGTGGCCCCCCTTGCGAGGTTAGTAAAATCACAGGGGATGGAAGTGGTGTCATACGCCGATGACACACAAATCATGGTGTCACTGGCCCACTCGGTTTCCACCTCCGCCACCAACTTCAGGATCTGTATGCAAACAGTCTCGGACTGGATGCTCCAGAATTCCCTGAAGTTGAATGGCGACAAAACTGAGATCCTGGTCTTTGGCAAAGACCAGGATGTCTGGTCTAGTGAGTGGTGGCCGTCAGCGCTGGGAACCTGTCCATCGCCCTCCCAGTCAGCTAGAAACTTAGGCGTAATTTTTGACACCTCTCTGTCCATGACTCTACAGGTCAATCGAACTGTGGCTACCTGTTGGGGGGTCATAAATATCCTTAAGAAAATCCTTCACTATCTCTCTCCTTCAGTACGTAAGCAGACGGTGGTGGCATTGGTGGGTTCCAGGTTGGACTACTGCAATGCACTTTATGCAGACTCCAACAAGGGACTCATTCATCGACTTCTGGTCGTGCAGAACGCGGCTGCTGGATTTGTCCTTGCACTTCCCAATGCATCCTCTGCTACAATGGCCAGAAAGAGTCTACATTGGCTCCCCATACAGCTGAGGATCTCTTTTAAAATTTTATGCTTAGCATATAGAGCTCTGGCAGACGGGCCGCTGGATCCTCTAGGCGCCCTGCTGACTCGTTACTTGCCCAGCAGACCTCTTAGATCCTCGGAGATGAATTTGCTGGTGGTTCCTCGTGCCAAAAGGGTACGCTGGGGTAAAAGGGCATTTTCCATTGTAGCCCCCAGACTGTGGAATTCTCTTCCCAAAGAGATTAAGACCCAACCAACTCTGTCCCTTTTTAAAAAAAGCGCTGAAAACCTAATGTTTTATCAAGGCCTACCCACAGTAAGAGTATACTTTAATAGCTGGTATCTTTTGGTTAGGCGCCTTGACGTCCATTGGGCTTAGTTGCGCTATAGAAATTTCTTTTCATTTCATTTCATTTCATTTTCAGTGGTGGAGCGCTGGGTTACTGTGAGTGAGTGATGTAAGCACAACACAATTGCCTTTGGAGATTAGCTGTTCCTACTCTGTGCCAGGCTACCCTATGTGGACTGGTAACCCCAGGTCTAACTGGCGGGGAGGTTATAATAGGGCTCTATATTCCAATCATCGTCAACTTCACCCGACTGGCCCCACGGCTTGTACGATTGAGTTGTGGCATGGAGTCACAAGAAACCTGAGTTGGCACAACCGTCTAACTAAAGCAACTCCCCTCTGGGAACCCGACATACTTGGTTGACTCAGCATTTGCTCAGGATTTGACAAATGGGACACAATCTGCATCTCCACGGCGAGGGATATGTGGGTGAAGGGGAAGGTGACCACATTTGATGACCTCCAGGCTAAGTACCAGCTTGCACCTTCAGAGACTTTTCGGTATCTCCAAATTAGCCACGCCATTTCCACTGCCCTACCAAAGAGTACCCCCCTTCCAGACTCCTTCCCGCTAAAGGACCGACTGCTATTGGATCCAATGGACCGAAAAGCCATCTCCCTCACCTATAAGAAACTAGTAAATAATCGGGCTGACCCGATGCAGAAATTACGGTTGCGTTGGGAGACTGACCTGGGGGATAGAGAGGACGAGGAATGGAGAGCTGCACTGGCCTCTCCCAGAGAGGTAGCGATCCCTATGCGACTACGACTCGTTCAACGCAAAATTCTTCACTGGGTCTATTTTGACACCAAACTACTGTTTGGGTTGGGTAGGAGACCTAATCCCCTTTGCCTTCAACGATGGAACCAGACCGGCACCTTCACACATATACTCTGGGACTGCCCAGACATACAACACTATTGGGGATAAGTTACCCGCCAACTTGCACGGACATGCAACACACCCCTGAAGCCTTCTCCCAAACTCTGCCTCCTCAATATATGGGAGGCTACTGACCTCTCACAGGCAGAGCAGACGTGGGCCTCGATGGGTTGTACTATTGCCAAGCGCAACATCATCCAAAAATGGGGGGCGGCCATGACTCTACGATTAAGTGACGGGACAAAGGACATGGATAGCGCAATGATCGCAGAAAAAACAGCGTTCAAGCATCCCCACCCTCATAAATGGGGAAAATGGAACAAATACAGGGGGTACATCTGCATTTCCCCTACAGTGGAATTGAAAAGGGAGACACAAACAATGATGGCCCAGTTAGCAGATGCTAATAGAGCCTCCCCACAGCTAGAAATAATGTGTCAGTCTGAATATGCCAGTTGATTGTTTCATCGTATTTTGCTCTGGTGCAATGATGTAACTTATGGTGGAGGGGGCATCTTCCGGGGACATCTGGACCGTGTACTCCTGGTTCAATATATGTAATGGGACAATGTCAATATTTTATTTTGATTATGCCAATATGGCTGTATTATGCTATGCACCAATGCATTCTTGTTACCAATAAAAACAGTTTAATAAAAACAGAGGCGATTGATAGATAGAACCAGAAATAAAAAGGAATCAAATAGAAAAGGCATAAGAACTGTGAAGATGATGAATAAGTTGTGTGGAAGTATGCAATCCCAAGGCCGTGCAGTACAGAGGAAAAAGGAAAGAATGTGGAGTAGGGCGGGTGGTGAGCCGCCCCTCATAAGAATAAGGGGAGAGCCCTCTTTAGATCAACCCGGGAGAAGAGTCTGCCCAAAGCCGGAGACCATACGTATAATCAGGAGGAGTAATAGGAAGTATGATAACTGAGATGAGATGGCCTACGAGTGTTTATGGAACCGGGGAGGGCGAAGGTTAGGGAGAAAGCAGCAAAGGAAAATAAAACCCCTCAATCGCTCAAACCTACTACAAATACTGATTAAATGTCCCACATTGGGTGAGGTTACATCTGATGATACAAGGCAAATAAGTTTTGCAACCAATTTTGAAGGAAATGATGTAACAAAGGTCCTCTTCTATTCCGAATTTGTAAAGCAGATGGTGGTAAGGCCAGGGGGAGATTTGGAAAAGGAGGGGATAAGACTTGTGCACGATAGAGAATTTGGTACAGAAGGGAGTAATCCTGGGAATTATGGGACCCTCACCTACCACACAGGGCTATGCCTGGAGAAAATACAGTGTGATAAGCGAGGTGCCAGGCATAGAAGAATTTGCACTGATAAAAAACAGAGGTATAAAAGTAACAATAGCAAATGCTGTAAATGGTCCAGAGTGGAGTAATCGATTTGAACCACTATTTGAATCTTCAATAAGTTGGGATGAAAATAAGATTGATGGGTTGAGTGAACTGGATAAGGAATTGGGGTCCTCGCACAGCCTATGGATACTGCCTTGAAATATAGGGGGATATAAGAGACAGTTACCCCAAGACACCTTTAGAGAAATGCTAGACAGCTATGAAATATTGTGCCTTCAGGAGTCCTGGTTGTGCGAGGTACCTGAACCAATAGATGTTTTTTATGCTTACCAAAGAGGCAGTACAAATGAATTTAGGGCGCCCCTCAGGGGATTGATTATGTTGGTATCATCAAAAATAAAGTAACCACGCTAAAGGTGAAATGTAGTTGGCTATTAGCTAGTCAGGTAGAGCTTTATAGTGGTACGGGGGCAAGAAGGCAAATAATAGTGATCAAGATATACATTCACCCAGGAGCTATAACAAACTATGAAGAGCAACTGAGACCGTTAGAGGAAGATCTGGAGTCTATCTGTCCAACGAAAAGCATCACAACTGATATGACTCTAGGAGGTTTTAATCACAAACTGGATCCTTCCCTTAGTGATAATTTGTTAAAGATCTATTAACCACGGCACTGGTACCCCCAGCAAATTTTGCTGGAGCAGGTAGTCTTGCTCGTGAAATATGTAGCAAAATTTCTCGGTTCCATAGGGCTATTTTGTGCCAATGGATGGGTGAACACCGATCGCCCTGCAAGAAAGACCTTTCGTAAAGGGAATCAGAATTGCCCAATTGATAATGCTTTTATAAATGCTTGGTATTTTAAGGAAGTAGCACGATTTGAGGTATTGCAGAGCGAAGGTAGTGACCACTGGCCTCTACAATTATTAATTAGGATAGAACAAGAGTCGAAAAGGGAAACAGTGGCCCCCTTACAGATAGAACACCCTGGACATATAACCAACCGTATAACCGAGGACAGCCTGAAATTGAAATTGGTCAATAATCTGATAATTATACGTCTATGAGTAATCTGGAGCAAAGAGATAAAATTATAACATGGTACGATCAGGTAATTGAGCAGGTGGAAAATTGGCTAAGGATACAAGTAAAATGAGGATCCGCACCCAAGAAAAAAGAGAGAACAAATGGTTGGTTTAATAATGTGTAGGAATCTAAAATTGAGGGTCCAAAAAATGGGAAAGACATTTAAGAAAAAAACAGATTAAAGGAAACAATGGAGAGCCTCAGAGTGCCAAAACCTATGCATAAAAATAGGTTGGGAGAAAGGAAAATAGAATATATGTCCAAAAACTGGTAAACAATGTTAGAAGTGATAAACACAAATAACAAGATTATTCTGGCATTGGTAAAAGAAGGAAATGTACATGGGGCAGTGCGATGTTTAGTGGGAGAAGATGATTGGGTTAACCATCTGAGTCATTTGCATAATGTTAAGAGGATGAAGACGGCCTTGGAAATAAGCAAAATATAAAATAAAACATCCGATCATTAAAATTAACTAAAGCCACAGAGCCAGATAACCTACCAGCAATTATGCCACACTGCCCAAGAATTATCATCTTATAAACTTGCTGGATGTGGGGGAGACAGTATTCTCAAAGATATTGTTAGGCGTACTGAAATCCTGGGTAGAACAGTATAATTTGATACCAATAGAGCAAGGTGGGTTCAAAGAGGGACACTCAACCATACATACCTGCCTTAGTTTATGGGCAATGGCAAAAAAGGCACTGGAAATACGAGGCAATCTGTTCTGCTGCTTTGTTGATTTCGGAGCCGCCTTCGACTCAGTAGATCGTAGTCTACTGTGGATTATGCTGGCAAAGGTGGGAATCTCCAAGACAGTAATCTCATTAATACAGGAAATGCGTTCACCGAATTGGGCAAGAGTAATCTTAGATACCCTTGGAACCTTATCTAAGAAAATTCTGATAAAGAATGGACTGCATCAGGGCTGTGTTTTGGCCCAACTGTTATTTTCTTTGTTCCTTTCCGACTTGCCAAATTTACTGAGTAAAGCTAGTGGATTAAGCCCTAATTAGCAGGGGGGAGCACATATCATGTCTGCTATGCACTGATGATTTAGTGATAACAGACATGAAAGAGTTGGGTTTGCAAAAGAACTGGACACTTTTTTTACGATTGTCTAAAAAAACGCCTCATGGTTAACCTAGAAAAGACTAAAATAATGGTACTGGGTAAAAGAAAGTTCTTTTTATTGGAAACTAGGAGAGGTTAGAGCCGAGGAAGTGGACAAATCTAAATATTTGGATATGTGGTTCGACAGCAAGTTAAATTGGAGGGATCACATACAGTCATTAAAATCAAGAGCTCTCTCTATAGTAGGGGGCCATAAACAATGTAAGCAGAAGTAAAGAGCCCCTTCCCTACGGCTAATCCTATCAACTTTTAATGCAATGGTCAGCCCGCAATTCCAATATAGTGTAGAGGTTTTATTCTTGGGTGGCAAATTGGATTGGAATTTAGAGGAGGCTAAATGCGTGAAACAGCTCCTTGCACTCCCTCCGTCAACTATGATACATACAGGCTGTGAGAGTGGAATGTCAACTTACAGCCTGGACTTTTCAGAGAATGCAAGCGTCACTGAACTTCTAGCAGAGAATGAATAGAGAAGGGCCCCTCAAAATATCTAACCTTTGTAAAAGAGAAATAGAGGAAAGTGAAATGAGCTGGGCGTCCCAAGCTAGGCATAAGTTAGACAAGTTATGTGCTAAACTTTCGTTAGAACCAGATCAATGGAAATCAGGGCAGCAGATTCCCAAGCAGGTGCTCTGTGCTATAATTAACACTAAGGCCCGAGACGAAGATTTGTTTCTTGGGGAGCAAATCTTCCACCAAATTCTTAGTAAACGGGTGGCCTAATGATCATATGTGCCCCTATATCGAGGCCATGCCTAACCCGAAGCTTAGAAATACAATATTGAAATTTAGAGTTGGGCTGAATCCATTAACACTGATTGGAAGATAACATCTGCAATGAATAATGAATAGGGTTTGTGCACATGTGGATTACAAGTAAAAAGTAGTGACCCACATATTTTGATGGATTGTTTGTGGTTCCTAGAAGAACGGAAAAAATATTTAAAACCTCTTTTTATTGTCTATAAATCTGATCGTAGGGATCAAGCACTTAGTCTATTGATAAATATGAGATTTTTTTTAAATGTGACGTGCAATGGGAAGATTTTTAGGAGTCGCTGAATGAATTAGTAATATAATTTGAAAGCGGTAAATAACACTTTACCCATGACCTGGGAATATTTTGACCCTTGGAAGTCCGTATGGACGTAGAAATGTATATTTAATGTATATGTGATCCTTTTCCTATTTGGCGATGAATTAAGAGCTCATTTAAAGAGTGGCACAGCTCCGAATGTATATTTTACTAGGATTTCATCGAGTTTTATACAATTTCTATGGTTGCACTGTTTGTATAATGCACATTTTAATTGTATGTTGTAGTGTGGCTTTTTTATGGCTGAATTTGCCAAATAAAACCATATACCTCGAATATATATATATTTTTTAAAAAGACAAAGTGGTGCTATTAACCTTCCAGATTCAGAGATTTTATAACATACGGATGTCAGATGGTAACCTGTACCACATTCAAATGTGGTGCAGAGTGCTCTCGCTAATGGGAAATTCATAAACCATGCTTTGAGGAGTGGGACCTCCATAAGAGAAGCTCTCTTTTCAAACAAGAAGGCACTACTATTTTTAATTTACAGGCAAAAAGATCAGCTATAGACTATGCGTAGACTAGATTAGCATAAAATTCTTAGGGAGGGGCGTGGTCTTACCAGTGATGCGGTGAGACATGTCTCTGGGGAGTTCCGGTAATCCTTCACCATTATCAGCTATTAGAGCGGAGCTGGGGTGCTGAAATTAATACCCGGGAATGGATGTTGTCCGCAACGACCAGGGGCATCTGCTGTGAAGCGGACTTTCGGCCTGCAGCGTTTCCCCGGGAGGACGACGGAAGGTGGTTAGAGGCCCAGAGGCGAAGGCCGCCATCTTGAGGCCCCAGTATTGGAGCCTGCCCTGCAACTTGCCGGCCCCTGGAGTTCCACGTGTCCCTGAACCGGGGAGCAATGCCGCATCGGAGGAGGCGGGGAGGCGACAGTGGAGTCCAGGCCGGTGACAACCGGGGGGCCTGTGACTGTGACGCCGACATCGTCCCTCCGGCTCTTGCGGAGATTCTGTGGCCTGCGGAGAGGTGTTGGGCCGGGAGGTAGAGGCCGGATAAAGCTCTTGGAGGCGGCCCCCTGAGGACTGGTGGAACACCCCTGGCCCCGACGAGTGGAGGGCCGAGCAGAGCGGTGGTGGAGGGGACCTTGCTCGTCGGGGCTGCCGGAGGAGGTGACAGCGGACGTGCCGGCCGGCAGTCCGCTGGTGACTTCGGCGACCCGCGTTGGGGCTGCCGGAGGGGACACAGAGCGGCTGCATTGAGCTGGCCCTGCGGAGCTTGCGGAGAGGTATCAGCGGTGGGGCTCCCGATTGCAGGGCCGGCGGACACTGTCTCCTGGATCTGTTGGGCCCCGCAGCCGGTGGTGAGCACTTGAGGAGACTACAGGTGAGTGGCGAGACTGGGCGCGCGCTTCCCTGCCATTTTGTCTCCCCGCGTTGAGCGGCCTGGGGACACGGGACTCTGCGCGCTGCCGCCCCTGGGGACCTGTGTCATATTCGAGGTCTCCGCCCTCCGCTGTACCACTGCCTGGGGGGCTCAGAGTGCCGCGGGCGGCCGATGATGATCGGCTGCTGAGTGACGAGAGGGGGGGACGGGGGAGGGGGTTGGGAGGGAGAACCCCACAGCAGAAGTCTAGGCCCACATTTTGAGGCTGCCGTGCGGGGCGGCCTAGAGTCACTAGGCATTCACCATCAGCGCAATGATGGCCTGCACCCTACCCCGCCTTGGCTAGCTGAAGGAGGGTAAGCGCACTTTGGACTTTGCCCTCAGAGACTTGCGAGCAGGGGGTGGCGCGGCTGAAGCTAGGAGCGACCAGCGAGGGGCAAAGTGAGGCAAGCGCACCCCCTCCATTTTGGACTTCGCCCCGCATAGTGGCTCTAGACCATTGGTTTCTCCGCGCTGCTGCAGCTGGGGGACCTGCACTACCTGCTGTTCCTCTGCTTCCGTGTGCCAGGGGAGGGGACACATCGCTTCGGGAGTGCATAGCGTCATTTTGGAGCCGCTAAGTGAGGTGGACTGGGAACACTGGGTGGCTTGCTCTGGCACTGACAGGGCCTGGGAGATCCACCACAATGCCTAGGTTGAAGAAGGGGAAGACCAGGGCAAATCTACCAAGGCGGGGGAGAGAAAAGGAGGAGCGGCTGGGTAGTGCGGTACACTGATTAGGTTGAACAGTCTCCTTGGCCCTAGTGAGCTCCTGGATTACCTGTTGCAGGAGTGGTACATGTAGTTTGTTTTAAAGAGCTGGGAAACTCACTGGCGGTCACTCGAATTCACTGACCCGGGGCGGTGGGCCACCCAGCAGCTGCAACATTGCCCATGGACCCAGGTGTGGAGAGGATGGGCAGGTAGTGGCCTTTAGTGAGGTAGCACTTGCGACCTGGCGGGTTGGGAGTTGAGAGGCGGCCCTTAAGCCTACTATTCTTAGGTTGAAACCTTGAACATTGCCAGACAGGAATCACAGCGGCGGGGATTGGGAGGCTGACCTCTTTAGGTACATTGCACCTGGCTTAGAGAGAACGTGCTGCCTGGCTGTCAACGAAATGCTTCAGAGCTGGCGATGACGCGTTCCACAGGGGCCAAGGTCGACCCAGCTGCGGCCCTCAGGAACAACTCTGTTGTGGCGATGTGGGGCAAGGCGGGGACGTCGGCTCCCACTGAGAGGCCACTGCAGACTGCCGGAGACTCGACGCCGGTGACCCAGGCGTTGATGACCTCTTTCATGTCAGAACTCATGATGGAAATTGGTTCCCTACGCTCCGAGGTGCACTCCTGCATGCGGGAACTCCGGAAGGAGGTTACTGAATTGGGAGATCGGGTAGATGGGCTGCAGAAGACAGTGGATGCCCGCACGGAAGACCAGGAACAATTGTGGCAACGCCTCGCAGCGTTAGAGGAGCAAAACATAGAACTACAAGTAAAACAGAAGGATTTGGAGAAACGGAGTCACAGGAACAACCTTCGCATCCAGGGGGTTCCTCTCGGTGCGGAGGGGAAGGACATCTTGACCTATGTGGCGCAACTCCTCCATGAGGTCTGGGGGGATGAAGACGCTTCTCTGCCGGCTTTGGATCGAGCCCACCGGGTCTCCAGGCCCGCGGGGAGGCCGGGGCTCCTCCCAGACATCTTGACAAGGGTCCACTTTTTTACCGAGAAGGAGGCCAGTCTAAGGGCGGCACGGGACAAGCTGGATCTCAGCTACGAGGGACACAAGATACAGATCTTCCAAGACTTGGCGCCCAACACCTTGCCAAGACGACGGGCCTTCAAGCCAGTGACCGAGAAGCTGAGGACCATGGGCATCTCCTACCAATGGGGCCACCCTTTCGCCCTCAATTTCCAATGGGAGGCCAAGTGAAAAGTGATACGGAGGGGGCACAGCTGCTTCGTCTGCCAGCGTCGCCGCCGACAAGCCCTTCTCGCCCGCGGCGGCGGGAACGGATTCCAGCCAAGCCCTCTTGGACTACTGTCCACCGCCACAGAAGTTCACCTCCCATTAATGAGCAGTCTGCCTCGCAGGCCAAGCAAGACATCATCGCGCATATTCAATCCCTTGAAGGGGGAATCGGCACGGTCCCGCTTGGCGCCCCTCGACTCCATGAACAGTTGAGCAGATATCTGCAAAGTATTAGGAAACACATCTCTGTTGAAAATGTACTCTCCTCCCTGGGTTTGCTGTCTGTTGCGATGCCTTAATCTACACACCAGCTCCCGGCCAGTGGGGTAGGGGGCACTGGGACCTTCCCGCTAGATGACGTTGGAGATTACTGCAGACCTACCCCGGACTGTTCCTAAGGGAGTAACATCCCTGAGTGTATCCGAACCCTGGGGTTTAGGATGCCCTGCGACTGGGACAGAATAGTGTGGCCCCGTTGACCATTGTGGATATCCACTGCTGTGTGGCCCAGTTGGCCACCTTTGGGTTTCTTGATCCTCTCTCTTTCCTCTTGCTTCTTACTGGTTTCCTTCTCCTTCTCTTTCGCCTTTTCTGTGGGCGTCGGGTGGGGGGTCCTGCAGCTGCGGCGCTTTGTGCGGGTTGGGGTGGATGGATTCCCCAGCGTCTATATGTTTGAGGGGGTAGAATAGGAGGGCGTGGGCGGGGCCCGTTTGGACTTTAACATGACTGCGAACTTGCCTAGTCCCTTAAAGGTCTTAACACTTAACGTCAAGGGCCTGAACTCCCCCAATAAACGGAGGCACACGTGGCGTTATCTCCTCCAGCACAGCTCCGACACCATATTTTTTTCAGGAAACCCATCTTTTGCAAGCTGATGTGAGGCGCATGGCACACCCTAAATACCCTCTCCAATTTTGGACCGCTGCAGACACCATAGCAGTGGGTGTGGAGATACTGTGCAGGAATGGCATCAGGCGGGGGGAAGCCAAACCCTTTAGGAGCAGGGATGTGCGCTTTCTTAAAGTAAATGTGGGGATTGGGAGGCTCCTTTTCACTCTGTGTAATGTATATGCACCCAACCAGTTGCAGGATAGGTACCTCCGGACACTCCTGAGAGAGCAAGTCCCGCAAGGCGACCCCTCACTGATATTGGGGGGGAATTTAATTTAGTTTGGGACCCGGAAGTGGATTGCAGTGATGCCTCGTTCAGGGGAACAGGGGCCATGTCCTCAGCGCTACGCACGCGGATAACAGACTTGGGGCTGATGGATACATGGCGCTATCACTCCCCGGGGCTGAGGGATTACTTGTTCTACTCTCACGTTCACCGCACGTACTCCAGTATTGACTATTTATTTATTTTGCACGCTCTGATATGGGACATGCTGGGAGCCTCCATGTCTGATATTTCGCTTTCTGAGCATGCCCATGTTGAGCTGCTCCTGCAGGACCCGGCTGCTTGCCCTGCCCGAGAGGTGAGGTGGTGCCTGCCGCAGAGTATTCTCCAGGATGCAGCCGACGTAGAAAGCATTCGGGCTGCCATTGACTCTTACTTTGCTAGTAATGATCTACCAGAGACGCCCTTTCCCATGGTGTGTGATGCCTTCAAGGCCACATTCCGGGGTCATATTACCACTCTCTCGATTGCACGGGCGCGTGAGGCTCGGACTCTGGAGGATAGCCTGGCGAAGGACATAAAGCGAGCTGAGCAACGGGACCAGGATCACACTTCACTGGTATCTAGGCGGCGGCTCGCCATCCTTAGAGGGCAGCTACGGCTCTTGCGCACCAACAGGGCAGAAAAATCTTTGCTGGTATTGAAGCAGCAGTATTTTGAGGGAGGGGACAAGGTGGGCAGGCTGCTGGCGAGGCGACTAAGGGCGCATGCGGCCAAGGCTCATATAGCCAATGTTCAGCTGACGGACGGGACGATGGCTACCTCGGAGAGGGATAGTTGCGAAGCGTTTCGGGCCTACTATACTGCATTGTATAAGCAGGAGACACCATCCCCGGATGTGGTGGCGGACATTTTGAGTAGATATACAGGGACGCCGTTACACCCACATTACGCAAAGACCCTAGAAGGCCCTATCACCCAAGATGAGGTAACAGCAGCCGTGAGGGATCTCTCCCTTGGGAAGACACCGGGCCGGATGGCCTACCCCGGTCCTTCTATCGCATGTTCCAGTCACAGCTTCGGCCCCACCTTCTGAGACTGTACAATTCTTTCACTTATACAGAAGGACCGTCATCCGATATGGTATGGCGGAGATAGCACTGATCCTGAAGCCTGGGAAGGATCCCACGCTCTGTGCGTCCTACCGCCCCAGAGCCTTGTTAAATACTGACCTTAAAATTTACACCAAACTGCTAGCAAAACGCCTAGATCCCTACATGCCGGGTCTCGTGGAACAGGACCAGGTCGGCTCCATCCGCAACCGGCAAGGGGTGGATAACGTGCGTAAAATTGCACATCTAGTGGGGAAAGCACACCATTGGGGGCTGCCGGCCTGCCTCCTGTCGCTAGATGCGGAAAAGGCATTCGATCGGGTGGATTAGACCTTTCTTTAGGCGATTCTGCAGAAAATTGGGCTAGGTCAGAATATGATCACTAGGATCATGGCACCATATCTTACCCCGCAGGCCAGGATTCGGGTTAATGGGCAACTCATGGTGCCGTTCTCCATCCATAGGGGTACTAGGCAGGGGTTCCCCCTCTCATCTTTGTTATTTGCCCTTGTAGTAGAACTCCTAGCGGAGATGATCCGTCAGGCACCTGATATCCATGGAATCCCCCTTGGTGGATGTGAGAATAAGGTCGCGTTGTTTGGGGATGATCTTATCCTCACTCTAACGCGTCTTCAGGTGTCCCTCCCTGCACTGCACCCAGCACTGTGCCTTTTTGAGCGGGCCTCAGGCCTTAAGATCAAACATGACAAATCCTGGGCCCTTAATATCACCATTCCGAAGGAGGAGATTCCCCTCCTGGTGAAACTTGTGCCGTACCAATGGGCCTCCCAACATATTCGCTATCTCGGCCTCCAGTGGACTCCCTCTTTGGACACATGGACACAAGTAAATTGGCGGGAATGTCGGAGGGCGGTCCTTGAAGACTCATGGAGGTGGAAGCCCCTGGTATTATAGTGGCTGGGCAGAATCAATGCCATCAAGATGTCGATCCTCCCTAAAATTCTATATCTATTTCAATGCCTCCCCACACCTATCCCGCTACATTATATAAGAGGCCTCCAACGCGACCTCACAATTATCTGGGGCGGGAAGAGACCTCGGTTTTCTCAAAAGCTCCTTATGACACCACGTGATAGAGGGGGGCTGGCCTATCCCAATTTCGTGGATTACTACTGGGCATCGCACCTTCGACTTGTGGTGGAGTGGGGGGTGACGGAGAGCGAGAAGGGGTGGTTGCATATGGATCGGGCAGTGACCGGGCGAACCATTTGGGACCTTGTATGGCTTCATCGGGCAGCACGCTCTAGGAGTGCCTACTTAGTGGTACCCACAAGAACGGTTTTGGAGATATGGGATAAAGTAGCTGTGCGCAGAGGCCTCACGACATTTCCCTCACCGCATACCCAGATAGAGGGGAATCTGTTCTTCCCGCCGGCCCATCGCACGCGTGCCTTTACCAAATGGACACAAGGGGACTGCAGGGTGATTTGCGATCTATATGAGGGGGGTACACTCAAGACCTTTGCCCAATGTAGGGAGGAGTTCCGCGTCCCATTGGAAGCGAGATTGCAATATGCCCAGTTGCAGCACTGGGTGTCCGAGGGGGAGATGTATCAGGCGGCTACACGCGCCTTTACCCACTTCGAACGGCTGGCCCGCTCTTTTGTTGGATCGAAGGGGCTGATATCTCGGATTTACCAGATTATGCAGCACCCAAAGGCACCACCCTCTCACCCATATCAACATCAATGGCAGTTGGCATCCGGCACGAACATTGTGCCCTCGCAGTGGTGTCGATTATGGCAGGATATCTCCAAAATCTATCGTAGCATCTCACAGCGGGAAAATGCCTATAAACTCATGACTCAATGGTATTATACGCCCCAGCGTCTCCATAAGATGTTTCCTACATCCTCTCCTTTGTGTTGGAGGTGCCAGTCTGCATCTGGGGACTTTAGTCATATTTGGTGAGCATGCCCATTGTTGACCCTATTCTGGAAAGAGGTTCTTAGCCACATCAAGGGGGTATTGGGGTTCCCTTTGCCTGACGCCATGAGCACAATCCTACTATGTATCAAATCTGCTAGCCTGAAGGCACTCACCCGGAGCGATTGGATTCTAGCGCTACAAATGCTAGGAGCGGCCAAACAGCTTATAGCCCTGTACTGGAAAAAAACAAAGCCCCTCCAATCGCAGCCTGGTTTGTGCGTTTATGGCATGTCGTCACGATGGAGCTCTTCACAGCGAGACTGCAAGCACGCGACACACGTTTTAAGGCTGTTTGGCAACCTCTGGTTAAATATCTCTGTGCTGTGGAACATGCGCGCCACATGCCTACCAAGCTCAGGACGCTGCACCTCTTTGAAGACGCTATTGTTCCTACTGATCCTGGTAGATTGCTCCCGTAGTTGCCCCCCTGCATTGAGACCCCGTCAGCATTGGTGCTGGACCTGGCCTTTTTTCCCTCTCCCCATCACTCCTAGCCTTGCTGTGTTGTCTTCCCTCTTCTACTTCCTGCTTTTCTTTTCATCTTCTTTCTTGTTTCCTCTCTCCGATACTCCTCAGGTTATTGGGTCTTGTTAGGCTGACTGTTGATTTTGGGCCGGTTGCCTGTTCGTTATAGAAGTAGACCTCAGGGGTCTTGCCTTATCACAGGTCCAGAAGGCATTAAACTATAAATCATGCGATGCGGCTGGCCCCTCAGGGGTTGTAGACGAAACGCTGTGTACAAGCTTGCTTTTTGCATTGATTCCTAACAACATCAGTGTAATGTCCAGTTACGCGGACGGCCCTGTATAGGGTTGTAGACTTAACGCTGTGTAACAAATAGACCTGTGTTATGTGTTTTTGTCTGGAAAATAAAACCGATCTGAAACAAAAAAAAAAAAAAACGTAAAAAAATAAAATTCTTAGGGACCCATTTAGGTTTGAGGAAACTGAAAATCCTTTTTCTAGAAAAAACTCAGGTACACTCCAATGGCTGCTTTTATTACGCAATACGATCCGTGTGGCAGAGGAAAGTAGGCCTGTCTATTCCCCTACTTATTTTGAGCTTACTATGGAAAGTGGAGGATTTTCATTTCCTTCCAAACTCTTAAAAAAAAAAAAAAAAAAAACGTCCTTAGTTTCAAAGCAGACATTTTCACCTGTTTGGAACAAAGCACAAAAGTTCACCCTCTGGGTCAGTGGTGGGAACATGGTATTCTATCCCACAAACCTAGGAGCAACAATGTATCTTCTATGCCCACTATTAGTCACCTGGATATATTAATGAGTTTTAATGTTATGTTCCCAGTTTTACGTGCGTTTGATTTGGCAATCCAAAAAAAATGTAATATAATAAAATGAATTGTGGTGCTGGCTCTCTGAAATTTCAGCTTAATGCGTATGCAAATCAATGAGACAAAACGGAGGCACTCTGCAAAAGCCACTTTCAATGCTCATAACCGCCGCGTCTGCACAAAATTTGTGAAGTTTACATCAGTGGCTACTCTACTGTTACCCAATAGAGTCTGCTGCAATTCTGGCGACTGGAATGTACTTGGTACTAGCCTTCAAAAGTACTTCACCATACTTCACACTTAAGGAGGGGGCATTCTCTAAACAGTCATTTACTTCCAGCAGGGCATTGTATATCAGATCAGGCCATCCGTCAAATTTACAGTATGATCAGCAGCACAGTGTCTGTGATACAGCCAATCACCGTGAATCTTATGTTGCATGGGGCCTGGCTATGTTAGAGGCCCTACACTATCCACCAACACTGCAACAGAGTCAACTGCCCTATGACTGTTACAGGCCAATCAATAAGACTGTTAGAGGGGATCAGGGCCTGCTATACAGCAGGAACCACAACTGATCAGAGGAAGGCGATGTAGGTATCAAAAAGGAAGCCTAGGGTATTAACAGATTTTAATCTTTGCATATTATGGCATCGATGTAATTTATCATCTTAAATAAGCCTGGCCTTGGGAAAAAATCATTGTAATTCCCAATGTACCGTTGGTAATGGCAACAGATGGGGAATATTCATCATGTAAGATAAAATCTACCTTTGAGTGGCAGCAGTAAATGTTACTATTTTGTGTCTTGACAAAACCTTACTAATATAAAGCTGGCATTTCATGGCAAACAGTTTTTTTCATGAAAACGATGAACGACTGTTTTGGTCAATCTTATTATTTTTAAATAAAAATTTGTACCATGGCCCCCCCGGGCATCTTCACACGAATAGCGCAGGCGGTCCGAACCTTTTTGTGGGAAGGACTATCCCAGAGGATTGCGTTGCACAAGCTTCACAGGGGAGTGTATGATGGTGGCCTGGCGATACAAGATGTAAAGTTATACTACTGGACTTCGCAGCTCCAGGTGGTAAATGATTGGTATATGTGGACAGTAGTGAGCCAGCATACAGGGTCGGTAGGACGGTTATGCCCAGTGGGAACTGTGAGCCCCTTCTGTATGCCCGGAGGTCGTGTCTGGGGTGACCTGAACACACCAAGGTAGTACTGCAGTTTGGAGGGAGGAGAATAAACTTTTGGGATAAGCGGGTAAAATGGACTGGTAGGACCCCGTTGTGGCTGGGTGACCAACTGCAGAAGGTGACAGCCCTAACTGGCTTTAAGGGGTGGAAACTGATTGGGATCAACTACATGGGGGACATTTGGAAAGGGGACTCCCCTCGCTCCTTTGAGTATCTCCAAAAGGAGTACAACCTCCACCACTCACAGTGATATAATCATGTTAGACTCTTACATGCCCTAAGACCACATATACAAAGTGGCTCGCCTCTTCCTGATTACTCCCCCCTGGAGGATAGGCTGTTGCTAGACCCTATCGCAGAGAAACCAACGCCCACGATTTATCGCAAACTCAAACAATATACCTGACCCCCTAGTTACACTTAGAGAAGCTTGGGTCAGGGACCTTAGTAGCATAGACGAGGAGGACTGGCGGGATGCATTGCAGAGCCCTAGAGAGATTGCAATCTATTCACGTTTTAGGCTAGAGCAGCTAAAGATCCTACAGTGCACATATTATCCCAGCACACACTTGTATGCATGGGGCCGGGTTCAGACTGCGCTGTGAGTTAGGTGATGCCAACAAGAGGGCACTTTCTTCCATATCTTATGGGAATGTCCGGAGAGAAGTCACTTTTGGAAGAGGGTCACTGAAACTATGTCTGAGGTGGTGGGGGAAACGGTCCCGATGGAGCCAAAGTGGCTCTTGCTGATGATTAAAGTAGACACTGCTTGGTCTAGATATATAGTAATATGGTTGGTCCTGGCTGCGGGAATTGCAAAGCGCAATATTGCAAGGGGTTGGGGGGGCGAAGACACCCCCACAGCTGGAGGACTGGAAGCGAGGCCTGGACTGGCGCCAAAGGGCCGAAGAAACAGTGTACAAAAGTAGGGGGTGTGCAAAAAAATGGAAAAAAGTTTGGGCGTCACAGCAGAAGTACAGAGGGTTTGGAGGTGCCACGTGGTGGTGGGTGGGATGGGGATTATGGATTGTTCTGGTTGCTACATCATTATTGTGTTACTGCTCACTGTAGTGATATCTCCAAATATGGACTTTTGTTACTTCTTGGTGGTGTATGGTCTCAAGAGCATGGTTAATAAAAAGACTTATAAAAATAAAAATAATAAAAAGGTTTATTTCATAGTAAAGAGTGTATGTATTCAAAATCTGAAAACTGATATTTATGGCCAAAACGACTGCATTTATAAATACATCTTTGCAGCGGATCTTTAAGCAATCGTCACTTCTGAGGTGTGACACAATAGAGTGTAAGATAGCTGTAATTTGTCTCCTATGCAAACTTTCTATGGGATGTGTGTAAACTGAGCAACAGTGGTACTGCTGTATTAGTCTTACAATCTGAACATTTCTGTTACCTATAGGGCCTGAGACTGTAATATTTGTATCATAAAAATATGTTCAGCCTGCTCCTTCCAAAGGTGATTCTCGGTCATAACACTAGCCGCATTTCATAGGACAGAGACTTCTACGAAGGGCCAGGAAGGATGCAAAGATGATGGGAAGTGAAATGTAGAAGTAAAGATCCTATTTAAAATGATAAGCCATGTAAAATGAAACTTTCTGAATGGCCTATAACACAGGTAGATATTTAGAAATTTTTAGGGAAATTGTGCAAAACATGCTATTTTTCAACCATTTTCTGAAATATCTTATGTGGTGGTTGAAAACCCAGCACTTCTGGGACAATGAAACTCCCAGGGTACACCATGGACATACTGGAATAAAAATATTTTCTGAATGCCCTCATTGAAACGATGGCTTTTCAGAACATTTCTCAAATAATTGTTCTGTAAATACAATATTTGGCCTCATTGTTTCAAAATGATGTTTTTAGGTGGGAGAACCCTTTCTTACTGTTATTGAAAGCCAGGCTGGATTAAGGGACTTTCTCTGTGGAGTTTGGGGCAGGCATTTGGGGCCCCACCACTTTGAAAGAGCACCATCGGCCACTGACATCATGGCAGCAACACAGAACACTTCTCTCATATACTGCGCCAGTACAGCATGTATAGCAGCAGCCCGCATTTTTTTTCCAACACAAAGAACTGGTACTGCACGAGACTAGCATGGCAAGCTTTATTCACACACAGCACAGTGCAGGGAGGTGAGGGGGGAGAGCGGAGGAAGAGTAGTCAGCTTCCCTCCGATATATATTGGATAGGCACAGTACACATCACACACCACAATTAAACACACGCTGTACCAGTAACGCCTTCTTTAAAAGAACAGGGGTAACATTAGCATGAGCAGTGGAATTCCTCCTAGCACCACACACACATCAAAGGAAGACAGCCTCAAACTGCATAAAACAGATCACATGTCCATATCTGCAGTAATATGCATTGTAGCATAATATACAATGCAAATGTGGAGGAAGAAAAGGAGTGCAGGACACAGTTGATATGTGCTCAAGTACTGCAACACAACACAGCAATTCACCACAGTGCCCCGAATGGCAAACGTAAAGAAGTATCGTACTAATCACTCATCGTAGATGACAAAATTCTCAACCTCAGTTCAAGATTAGAAACCTTCTTCTACCTGTTGATGTGCTCCTTCAATATAATACGCAGCTGAAAGTCCAGCAAGCAGCAGCAATAAAGAGGCAACGAACCCCCGACGGTGCCATAACCTACAAAACACCAAGAAACGCAGTTAGTCCCGTGCTTCCACGTGTGCTTCCTAAATATTAAACTCTGAAAAACAATAGCAAAAAACAAGCATCTTTAAGCAGAACTGCAAAGAAATCATGTGTGCTGCTTCACGGATTACAGATTACAGGTCTAGGATTGGGAACACGGTCAGCAGTAATGCATATAGAAACATACAACATTTAAACATGTAGCTAAGATCACTGGAACACTCTCGGAGCTGTCTGATGCTATCCATCACAAAGGCTGGGATCCAAAGCAGGAAGGTACAATAAAACATGAACATTTTACGTGGGGCTCAAGGATGAACCAATCTGGTCATTCAATATGTGCACTGAAATAATTATGACAGTGATAGGTAAATCTTAATAAGTATTTACTTTAAATATGGTTTCGGTTGAATTATGTAATCATGTACATTTTCAAGATATTGCCCTTTTAAGAACAGACATAAAGCTGCTTGCAAGGACTTGCCAAAAACCTGCGTAACCTGTACTTTATAGAAAGAAAGAAAGAAAGAAAAGATAACTGTTTACCAGACACCTGCTTTAGAAAGGATCCTCTCGCCACCACCACTCCAAACCCCCCACCCTACCCAGCAAAATATCCTCCATCTTTATCATGCTTGATTTTACTGCAACTGATTTAATACAAATAAAGCCGAAAATAGGTTTGGGATAAAATGTCTCATGAAGTAAATGCATTCTTTGCTTAAATGTACGCAAGGAGGGTTAATTCTGGAGGACTCGGGAACACTAAAATACCCAGTTTCAAGCGCAAGGACAACATTTTGTATATGAAGCAGGAAAATTATCTAATAACTCAGAATACAATCACTTCACTCACACTGAAAGAGTTATGAAGGGCAACTAAATGATATATATGTATGATGTTAAAAATGACCAGGGTGGTCATCAAAATGTTTTATTTTAATATGCACTGCGTTGGGTTTACAAAAAACGTAGTTCAAGTAAAGCCATTGTTAGGTAGCAAAGAAGGCTTATAGGCATGGAAAAATGGAAGGAGAAATGTTTCTTAATTCAAGCAACACTCAGTCAACACCTTCGAAATAAAAGTGGGATGAGTCCTCAGGATCACTTTGTTGCAATGAAACAATACAACAAGAAGAATAATAATGTGACCGCCCATAGTTATGAGAAGAAGGATGCATTCCTAGGAACAAGCTTCCTCCTGAAGGGGTCTGAATCAATCTGACCAGAACCAAGGTGAAATCACAAGAGACTCTGGGTCATCTGACCAGAGGGAACAGCATCAGCAAGACACCCAGGTGGTGTTTGACAATCTCATTGGAGGGGAGGAGGATGCAGTTCTCAGATGGAGCTTGGCATAGGGATCACACTGTGGTCGTGTAAGTCTCTGGAACTCTCAAGCACTCCAGGATAGTTCAGGAGAAAACCCATATTAAGAAAGGGTCCCAACTCCCCCAGTTACATTTCCGATGCTCATGTGAGATAATTTTCTGATCATGATGTGGCAGTGGAACTTTTATAGCTGCATAGTCTGATATACTGATGAAGACCCATTGCCATATTCAGGCGACACTCCGATTATTCTCTGGCGGAAGGTTGTCAACCTATGTTGCAGGGTCCAGCACTGGATTAGCAGCCAGAATGCCGAACAAATCAAAACATTCACCCCCAGTCAAGAGAGTTGGGTTAAACCCATCATTCTTTTGCTCACCATGCCACCCCAGTTTAGATCTGGCCATATGCAAATCAGTCTTGACCCTGTGCCTCATGGAAACAGTCCAGCCCGAACTGCCAAACCAGGTCCTACCTGGACCAGAAACAAGCATCCTAGGACCGGTTTCGGGGTTTCACCCCTCTTCAACCAGGATAACTTGATTCCAGTGGCACAGTGAGCCCAGGACCCACGTCTGGGCATACCTGGCGCACTTAGGGCGAGAAAGCAAAAGACACATAATTGATGGACGGAATACAGAACAAATCAAACAATGGGCGCAGGGTCAAGACTGATTTGCATACGGCTGGGTCCAAACTGGAATGGCATGGCGAGCAAAGAAACTATGGATTTATGCCCAGATCTCTGTACTGGGGTGAATGTATGACATTGTCCTGCATTCTGTCCATCAACTTTTCTTTTTGCATTTGTCACCCCGAGTGGGATGGGTATGCTCACAATTGAATCCCGTGCTCTCCATGCCACTGGAGTCAAGCTATCTTTGCTGATGAGGGCTGAAAGCCCGAAACCAGTCCTGGGATGCTTGTTTCCAGTCCAGGGAGGACCTGGTCTAGCAGTTGGGGCTGGACTGTTCCCATTGGGCCCAGGGTCATGACTGATTTGCATATGGCTGGATCCAAACTGGAATGGCATGGCGAGCAAAAAAACGATGGATTTAGGCCCAGATCTCTGTACTGGGGTGAATGTATGACATTGTTCTGCATTCTGACCATCAATTGTTCTTTTAACATTTCTCATACTAACCAGGACCTTCCAGGATTCACGATGGCTAGAGACCTTACCTTGACTCTTGCACTATAATCCGAAAGCAGAGTTAGCCATGCTACAGTACATCAAATTATCAAACATTTGATAGCTAAGATGGTCAAAGCAGAAACAAAGGCGTTCTGGTGAAGCAACTGGATTGTTCGAGTGCTTCATGAACTGCTCTTATTCTCTGGAAGGAATAAAATGAGGTGGTATTTAACCTATAAATGTGACTGATACAGGCTGGCGCAAAAATGGCTTCCAAATGACTTTTTGTATTAGATTCTGCTAGTATTTGAAACGCGTGGCAAACATTTTATTGAAGACTGAGGTAACGAGCAAACCAAGACCGAGGTTGACATTATACCTGCAGTCTCAAAAGCGATCGTTTAATATGACTAGGTCCACAGGTCGGACTGCTGACACGGGGCACATGAAAGTTAAAAGGTAAGGACAATCTAATACTTGCAACACAGTCAACTAAAAGGTCACGTACATAACATCTAGAAATAAAATCAACTGAACTAAGTCAAACTGAGATGCAATAAACAAAAAAGCAGCGCAACCTATGGTTGCAATATCAGTGAGTCTATGCTGTTATTGATATGAATGAATACGTTAGTCACTTTTTCTGAAGGAGAAAAACAAAGCTCAGACTCACAAATCAGTTAACTGATCAGTGATGAAGTTAAAGCCATTTTCCAGAAATGAAGAGTCACAGCTGAAGAACACAGGCATGGGACCCAGATACTGCTCAGATGAGAAATCCAGGCATTTCTTTGGCAGTAACCTGTTTAATGAGTCACAGAAGCGCGTCATGTGCTGCACTGAAATTTCGGCTATTGTGATGTTGCTGGGCCACGGGTTTTGAAGACCACTCGCCATGTAACGACTCGACAAGTACTGTGTTCCAATATGCAAGCACGGAGGATTCACCTGGGCATCTCGAAAATCTCTGTAACATGCAAGACCCTATTTTCAGATAAGTTCTATTCAAAATGCTAGCCTTGAAAGGTAGATGAAACTGAATCCATCCTTATGCGGCAGCATCAGTAAAGAATTGTAACCAGTACCAGATACAAAGAAATCAGGTACAATCTTGAAACCATGGCTGCAATATCATCTAATTGATGATTACATGCAATCGGCAGCAATCTTTACTATTCGTCAATTGTAATATGGGTTCACCCGATTAATATTTTCACTCAAGGTCTAAGCATACTTGTAGTAGGGGACGGAAAAGGACAACCAAAGCAAAGGATAATCAAAGGGAAGGACACTTTTCAACGGTTTAAGCTCTCCTTGGAAAATGAGGAAGGACTCAAGGGATTTTTCTGATAAACATTTTAGTTTAATGAACTATTCGTTGGGCCATGAGTTCGTCATCTAAGGCTCTTCTGTGTTGGGGGTTTTCACATTGTGGAAGGGGTAATGGTGTGTCTTATATGCTGCGTGTTTACATAACATTGAGACTGATGGTATGCATGGCAACACATAAGGGATGACAAGGTCCTAAGACCGCTCCCCTTCCAATTCATGAGAAACAGAGCTCTTGGATTTCACTTCATAATTAAACCAGGGGATCCCAATGACATTACATTTTTAATTCTTTAAATACATATTGTGATTAATACTACCTCCACAATTTGGTTTGGAATTTAATGTGGTTTCCGTTATTCTAAATGTGCTGAATCAACACCAATAGCCACTATTACTGGTTATCTATAATAAAAAGATAGGCCAACATGCTATTAGATGCAAGCTTGTGGTGGAGATTTGATTGACCAAGGAATGCTTGCGCAATAATATTGTATAAGACATTTGTTGGCCAGGATAGACATATACTTCTTGATTTAGGTGCACTCCAAAAATACTTCATGAAACAACTGAGCAAAGGGCTAGTATTCAAGCATCTACATAGCTCCTCAAGTCAGAAATACGTAACGCTGGTACCTGAAAAACTCTACATGCCTTCACTAGAAACTACTGTCTAGATTCGCCCTTCAAAGGACATATTCAAGTAGGGCAGGCTTCTTTGAGGAACCTTTTCAGGTGATTGTTGGAGCTGAGTTATTCCATGTTCGCTTCTTGTGGGATGGCCTTGCAAATGTATCAATGGTTATGACTATTGATGAGGATCCCTTGGAACAAAAGGACAGGTTGCACACCTAGGATCCTAGTTGTCTTCAAGGGGAATCCTCAAATTCATTAAAAAAAAACTCCCAACTACCCAGATGGGAACTATTTAAGCTCTCAACAATTGCTTCACCAAGGAATCCTATTTAAAAATTACCCGACCTAAATGTCACCTGTGGGGCATGATGGAAGAGAGGGAATACTGTGAGATCCTTAAAGGGACAGTGCCAGTTTTCTCTACTATTCTTTGAAAGGCAGCCCATTGGCTAACAATGTCTCATTCCCTTTCCTTTTAAAAACGGGTTTGTGAAAGATTTTCTATGGTAATTTTGTTATTAATGACACATATCTATGTAACTGGTTTCTTTTTTAAATCAAAATTGAATTTAATATGGGGGGCGTGGCCAACAACTTGGTGGTGTAGGACGTGCCTCGGCTCGGCTCCCGGCTTAATCCGTCGATAAAATTGTCCCCAAACCTGCCAAAACTTCACCAAACTGAAGTCAGAGGGACTCCGTTAACCCAGAAGCCCGTTTCGAGAGACCTGGTCCGTGAAGAGGCTGTCTTTGTCACCGGGCGAGGAGCGCGAAAGGCTGCGGCGGACCCGCGACAAGATGGCGGCCGGGTCCGCTTCCTCGCACTAAGCGGAGCTCAGCCTGACTCTGGGGGAGCGCTACCTGCGGACACTCTTCATCGGCGGGGCTGGTGGTGCGGCCCGATCGGGGGTACGGCGGGCGGCCCTGTCCGCCGGCGGCTGGAGGAGGGGGTTCGGGACGGAGGGGCCCAGCCAGGCCGAAGGGAGACCCGGGAGGCAACTTGCCGCGAGCCCGGGGCCGAGGGCTGCGGCGGACGGCTGCAGGCGAGAACACCGGGCCGGAGGAATCAACCGCAGACGGAGGTCCGGGTAAGGAGGGGGGCCGCCTCGTTCAGGAGGCCGCAGACCCTGGGGCTTAACTCCCCCTCACCCCCCCCCTCATCCACCGCCTTGTACCGACGGCCTGTGCTTTTGGAAAGCCGGCGGACGGGCCTGCCGTCCCGGCTGTGGCGGGCTGAGCGGACCAACATCTGTTTCCTTTCCCTTCCTCCCGCCTGACTTACCAACACCGCCGTGGGACCGGGGCAGCCTCGAGCGGCTCCGTGGAGGGCTCGAGGTCAGGATTGGCGCCAATGGGGGTAGAGATGGAGAAAAGATGGGGAGCGCGGTGTGCGGGCCCTGACCCACCGCGAGACGTCGAACCGGACTGGTGGATCCCCCCCCCCCCTTCCCAGCTTGGTGGGGTGTGGGAGTGAAGACAGTGGGTGAACAAGCCACCTAGGGACCACCTCGGGGGCACAGCCTAGCCTGGACACTAATCAAAAGGAGACCCCGATACAGCCAGAGGCTCTACGAGGTGGAGGAGGACAACACCCGTTGCGGCAGGTAGCTGTGTGTGGGACCCGGGGAAGCTTCCTCCCCGCCACTGCCCATCAAAGGAGGCCCGCTGCAGCCGGACTATCCGCAGTCGACGAGTCCTGTTGAGCCAGGGAGTTCGACCTTGGGTGCGCTGTATCCCCCCCCCCTACCCCCCCACCCCACCCCACCGCCTACTGCAGGGAGAGGCTGCTGCCCGGGCCCGCCATGGGGAAAAGGGACACTGCCCAAAAGACGACCAGGCAGGAAACCATAGAAAACTACGCCACAGTAAGATCCCGGAGGGAGATGGCCCCGGCACCGACTGGCACCAGTTCGGACACGACCATTATTATGGAGGCGATACAGGCCTCAAGGGCGGATATACAAACCTCTAGGAAGGCGCTAGAGACTAAAATAGGCGAGGTGGGGGTCGGAGGTCCTCCTGCTGCGCCAGGACTTCAGAAATCTCACCGAAAGAGTGACCGCCACTGAGACCAGAATCAGCGAGACGGAGGACTCCCTTGCGGCACTAAAGAAAGATATGGCGGAGCTACAGGCATCACACAGGCAGCTGTTGTGGAGGGTCGATGATGAGGAAAACCGGGAAAGACGTAACAACCTCCGCTTTGTGGGCTTTAGAGAAGGTATTGACAAGACCGACGCTGCAGCATTTCTCAGAGACTGGTTAACAGCGACGTTCCCACAGGCCAAATTCTCGAACTGCTTTATCATAGAACGGGCACACAGAGCCCTGCTTATGAAACCTCCGGAGGGAGCGCGGCCACGACCGATCATTGCCCGCTTCCTTAACTTTGCAGATAGAGACCTCATCCTGCGAGAGGCAAGGAAGAAAGGGGAACTGAGAATGGAAAATGCAAACATCATGATTTTCCCGGATTACAGCCAGGATGTACAAAAACAGCGCCGCTCCTATGATTCAGTGAAGGCAAAACTGCGTGACATGCACATATCCTACATGCTACTCTTTCCGGCGAAGCTGAAGGTCCTATATAAGGGCAGGTCGCATTTCTTCAGCCGCTCGGAGGAGGCTTGGCAGTGGCTAGAGGAGGAAGGTCGCAGGATTCGCTTCGAAGCGGCGGCGGACAATTTCCGGAGAAGCCCGCCCAAGTCACAGCCCAAGTCACAGCGGTCCCACATCCCGAGGATGAAAAGATATACACCCTCCCCACAGAATATGGACCGCACTGCATCGGCCGGAGGAGACAGAGATCGAACAGTGACAATGGAGGGGAATCTGACGCAAGGTAGCAGACCTAGCAGCCTGGAAAGCCACATCGTCGAGGAGATGGAGGATGTGGCTAGCACACACTCGTCGGACCTTGGGGAATCAACTGACAACTCACTACATCCTCTGGTAGCAGTGATCCGGGAGATGGAACAGGGGGCCACTGGCGGCGCGGAGGACTGCGGACAGGCCTCACAAGATTCCCACTCGTGAGGAAGAAGGGGACTGGTATCCAGGACTGCAGTGGGCCATTGCCGGAGACACGCAAGTTACACACACCACTTTTTGAATTTTGTTTGACACGGGTGCTCTCAGATAGACTAGGTATCACCTTTTGTGACGGCAGAACTCGTCCAGTCCATGGATAGACATTTAAGCTGGAAGAGGCCTGGACTGGAGCCCTAGTGTTCTTCTAGTTGGGGTGGCTGAGGGAGGGCGACAGACCTTTACCGCCCAAAAGTCTCGAGCTACCTGGTTACAAGTATGGGATGGCTGGGAGGAGAAGGTGGGAAGGGGGTGGTGGGGTTTGGGGAAGTTCGAACAGTTTGTTGGGGGGGACACGGGGGGAGGAGGGGGTCTCAGTTAATTGTCTACAGTCATGTATATTACTGCAATATTTTCTGCTCACACACCTGGAACCACTCACACTATCGCGTTACAACGTCAGAATGGCATGTACACTAGATATGCAACTGAATGACCTTTCCAAACTCAGCACCCTGATCTGGAACGTGAATGGTCTCGGTAACAAGATCAAGCGAGGGCTAGTAAACGCATACATTAAAAGAATAGGACCAGTCCTACAGGAGACGCACCTCCAGGGCACCAAGACCATCAGTTTGCAGAGATATGGCTATCAAGTGTTTCATGCGGGCTTTGTGAGGGGGTCCCGGGGGTGGCGGTCCTGGTACATCGCAGGCTCTCTTATGTGCACGAGACGCAATGGATCGATGCCCATGGTAGATATGTGTTTGTTAAAGGTATGGTTGGGGATGAGCCGATGATCTTTGGCAGTGTGTATGCTCCGCCCCCGTTGCAGAACGCGCTTATTGAGAAGTTGTTTGAGGTGTGGGCCGAGATCCCGGATGCGCTGGCGATTGTGGGAGGAGACTGGAATGACGTGATGGATGGACGGATGGATCGCTATAGGCCCGTAGGGAACCCCAGGCGGCAGCACCGACGAAACTTAATGGCATGGCACAGGGCATGGGTTGGATTGACTCCTGGCGCTACCAACACACTCTGAGTCGCGAATACTCCTATGTTTCGGCAGTGCACAAGTCCTTCTCCAGATTAGATTACTTGTTCGTGCCACTCCCCTGGCTGGCGAGGGTCGCGTCCACAGCTGTGCTTCCAAAAGGTATCTCGGACCACTCACCTGTGTCCCTAGATCTTTTGTTGGACAAGAGGCGACAGCCCTTCCGATGGCGCCAGTCTACGTGGCACCTGCAACAGGATCGCTATCGATCACACCTACGTGAAGCCATTTCTAATTATTGGGAGGAGAACGATGGGCCGGAGGTGGACGCCGCCACCCAGTGGGAGGCACTGAAGCCAGTGCTCCGGGGGGGTGGACATCGCTTGGTGTGCAGGGGCCCGCAGGACCCGTCAGAGAGGTGGAGGAGGCAGCGGGGCGGGTCCGAGACCTGGAGAGAGAATGCACTATGGGTGACACAGACGAACTGGTGGGGCAGCTCCTGCTGGCGCAGCAATCATACACATCCCTGTGGCCACACAGAGCAGAATTTATCAATGGGGGGATAAGTCCAGCACCATGCTCTACAGACTCTGCCAACACACCTTCCGGGCTCAGACTCTGCCGGGTATTCGGGATGAGCGGGGGGACCGGATGTCGGCCCCTGAGGACATAGCGGCCAGCTTCGCACAGTACTATGCGGATCTGTATGCCCCCCGGGAGGTCCTCCCTGCGGAGGACGTTGACAAATTCTTGGCGGATTTCCCGCCGCGTGCGCTCTCGGATGAGGGCTGTGATCGGCTGGAACTCCCCCTGTCCCTGGAGGAGCTAGGCACGGCACTTGGGGAATTGAATTCGGGTAAGGCCCCGGGACCCAATGGGTTCCCGTGTGAATTCATGAAAACCTTTCATCTCCAACTGGAGGGGCGCTATAGGTTGGCACTGGAGGCAGCCAAGGAGTGTGGTCGCCTCCCAGCGGATTGGAGACATGCCGAAATTGTTGTTTTATGTAAGCCCGGGAGGCCCCCTGAACATCACTCCTCATACAGGCCGATTTCCCTTTTGAACTTTGAGGCGAAGATATTGGCTAAGGCCCTAGCCAACCGCCTCCTCCCGTATATCACCGATCTGGTTCACCCTGATCAGGCGGGGTTTATGCCCCATAGGGCAACGAGACACAACATTCGCCGCGCGCAGGTGGTGGTGGAAACGGCCCGAGCCGCTGGGATCCCTACGGCGCTCCTTCTAGCCGACAGATAGGGCATTCGATTCTCTCAGCTGTGTGTACCTTCGGGCGCTTTTGTCCCGCCTCAATCTTGGGCCTGGTTTCCTCTCATATCTGCGCCCGCTTTATACGGACCTGACAGCGTCTGTGAGGGTGGCGGGGCGGTGTCAAAACCCTTTCCCATCGGACGGGGCACCAGACAGGTTTGCCCTCTCTCACCCTACTTATTCGCTTTGGCTATGGAACCCCTGGCGGCGTGGGTGCGGATGGACGCGCAGTTATGAGGGCTAGAGTGGGAGATGGGTCCGTCCGATCGCATTGCATTATATGCCGATGACGTCCTCTTCTTCCTTACAGCCCTCAAAAGGTCCGGGCCCAGAGTTCTGGAGATAATGCGAATCTTCGGGGAAGTCTCGGGCTTGCATTTAAACATGCAAAAGTCTAAGCTGTGGGTGCTGGGGGGTAGTGAGGGACTGGGTGCCTGGGCATCGATGCTGCAGACGGCGGCAGGTGGACTTAAATACCTGGGCGTCTTTATTACGGACGTTCCGAATGTGGCTTGGGAACACAATGTGCTGCCTGTTTGGGATAGAGTACGGTCGGACATGAAAATTTGGTCCACAATGCCACTGAACATCTACGGCCGATTGGCGATCTTTAAGATGGTGGCCCTCTCGCGCCTCCTATATCAACTGCAAAACCACCCATGCCCTATAGCACCGCAGTGGTTTCGTCAAGTGAACGCTGCGCTGAGTCAGTTTCTCTGGGCCGGGGGAGTGGCGAGGGTGGCACTCCGCACTTGCTTCCTGTCCACGTACTGCGGGGGCCCGGCCACCTCAGACATTTTATCATACTATCAGGCGTCACACTTATTGGTGCTTAATGACTGGTGGTACGGGAACCGGAGTGACCCGACCTACGCCCTAGAACGGTATTTGATGGATCCAGACACGGTACACACCATTTTGTACTCGGAGACTATCAGGAAGAGGCTCCCCATAGTCACCCAGGTGGTCTTCCAAGTGTGGCGTGCGGCTCTGCGCCGCATGGGGTGGTGGAATAAGTTGACGAGGGAGACCCCGCTGTGGCAGAACGGACGACTGCCGGTGCTGGCATCCCTACGGGGATTCAGGGGCTGGGACGATATCGGCATCTCAACGCTAGGCCACGTCATGAAGGGTACTGCCCTTAAGTCTTTCCAGACCTTGAGTGAGGAATACGCCATGCCCAAAACCCAATTCTTTAAATACTTGCAACTGCGACATGCATTGTCCCCCTCTCTGGTGGGCTTAGAGTCCCTGCCCGAGTTCAGCCCCCTGGAGGCTAAGGTGTTTATGGGAGAATTGGAGGAAAAGAACATTTCTAATATATATCAGACCCTGGTCACACACTGTTCCTCCTCCCTGGATAGGCTGTGCTCCGCATGGGAGGGGGTTGTGGGAACTCTCGAAGAGGAGGACTGGAGAGAGGCCCTGGAGGCCCCGAGGGGGGCGGCCATTGCGATGCGTCTACGCTTTATCCAATTTAAATACCTACATAAAGCCTATTTTACCAGAGAACGACTGTCGAAAGCAGGTTTGATTGCCTCCCCTGAGTACTTGAGGTGCGGACGGGCGGTTGGTTCGTTTATCCACACTGTGTGGTCTTGCGCAAAACTGGCGAGATACTGGATGGGTGTTTGGGACTGCTTGGCTGAGGTCTTGGGATGGGACCTTCCCCGATCACCGCAGCTCGGTCTGCTGCATGTAATGGAACAGGTGGGGGGCAACATATACAAACGTCACCTACTGGTTTTGGGCCTCACTGTGGCCAAACGAGATATAGCCCGGGCCTGGAAGGACCCCAGGGCCCCCTTACTGGAAGTTTGGAGACGGGGATTGGACTTTTGCATGGGGCTGGAGCGTCCTGTCTTTGAGGCCAGGGGATGCCCTCGGAAACATTTTAAGATATGGAAAAAGTAGGCGTACTATAGAGGGTTGTGGCTGGAGCCACCAGTGCCCCAGGACGCTGGAGAAGAACTTTAACTTTTGGACCCTGGGCGGCAGGGAGCACGCACTTTTTGTATTTTCTTGCTTTATGCCTTGAGACTTGCAGACACTGTGTCGGGGAATGTGTGGGACCCGGGGGGGGGGGGGGGGGGGGGGGGGGTGGCAGGGTGTTGGGAGTTGGGGGGGCGGGTATATAATTTATTATTGCTTGTACTGACTGCTTATCTTCTTTCATGACTATGCTCACTAGTCCTGCGATGTAATGTGGGACGGTGTCCCCCTTGGTATTTTGTCGGTACTACAATAAAATTTTGTTCTGAAAAAAAATTTAAAAAAAATGAATAGGACCAGATGTAATTTTCCTACAAGAGACACACCTTAAGGGGTCTAATTGCCCCTTCATTGCCAGGGGACGGTACAGGGTGCTGGCCCACGCGGGATACACTACTGATTCCCAAGAGTGACAATTCTCCTTAAGACAACCTTTCCGTTATGCATCACACGCACGTGGGTGGACCCACAGGGAACCTGTGTTGGAGTACAAGGGACGTGGCGTAGGCGCACATACACACTAATGTCAGAATATGCCCCTCCTAAACTACAGGCAAAGGCACTCCAGACGTTAGCGAACACACTTATAGAATCGGCTGGGACAATTCAATTAGTGGGCGGGGACTTTAATGATGTTATGGATAAGAAGCTGGACCGCTCAGGGCAGACACCCGATAAGACCACCCAGACACCACTGGCCCAGATGATCACAGCAATCGGTCTTACTGATGTTTGGAGGTGGCTACACCCGGGACAAATTACATACTCATTTTACTCGGCCCCTCATAGGATATTCTCTAGACTAGACTATATCTTTATGTCCAGGCAGGACTTGACTACGGACTCGACCGCAGAATACAGGGCGAGAGGTATCTCAGACCACTCGCCCCTACTGATCAAAGTAGGCCACAGACGCAACGCAACGGGGGCTGCCTGGAGACTGAACGCTTGGGAACTTAAAAACCCGGCGATCCTGAAGGGGGTGCAAGCGGATGCACGAGTATACCTGGCTAACAACGAGGGAACGGTTGACTCGGGAGTAACCCTCTGGGAGGCAATGAACCCGGTCATGAGAGATAGGATTATGAATAGAATAGGGGGGGGGGAGAGGAAAAAAACTTCAGGGAAAAGTGGCAGGGGCTGAAAGGACCATATTAGACCTGGAGAGAGAACACATAAGCACCAAATTCCCTATCGCCCTGAGGAAACTAGATGATGCCCAACGCCAATACAGGGACCTGGTGACAGACGAGGCTAAGACACAGAACCTGGCTACCCTTCATCATCTGTATGACGTGGGGGACAAATCGGGCAGACTCCTAGCATGGTTTAGTAGGAAGGAGCGAGCAGCGAGGTGGGTGGAACAAGTTAGGGGTATAGACGATGGTCTGGCCTGCACGGACGCAAACATCGCTGAGGCTTTCACGGCCCACTATGAGAGCTTTTATACCGCTAGGAACTTAGGTTCGAGTGAGGATGCTCTCCAATATATGAGCCAGATTGAAGTCCCATCCCTGGACCCGGAATCAGTTAAGACCCTTGACGCAGACATTACAATAGACTATGTTTCTATAGCGATAGGCAGACCGAGGCCGGGGAAGGCCCCGGGATCCAATGGGTTCCCGGCGGAATTCTTTAAATGTACGACGGACATCCTAGCTCCTCACTTGAGAAACCTCTTCTTAGGTGCCTACCAGGACGAGAGGCTCCCCGCTGACCTTTCGGCGACAACAATAGTCCCAATCTACAAAGAGGGCAAACCGCGTGAGGACTGTTCATCCTACAGACCTATATCCCTCCTGAACATCGAGGTGAAGCTTCTGGCGACTGTCCAGGCTCTCCGGCTACGGACAGTGATCCCGGGCTTGATACACCTCGACCAAACCGGCTTCCTACCTGACAGAGCCACAAAATACAATCTCAGACGTACACACAATTGGCTTCAAGAGGTACATAACAGAGAGGCGCTGCACTGGTTCCTCTCCCTTGATGCAGAAAAGGCCTTTGACGCGGTTCACTGGCCATTTCTGGAAGGAGTGCTAGAAAAGTTTGGCTTTGGCCTCAAATTCCGGGCATGGGTTCGACTCTTTTACACTGCACCACGAGCCAGGGTAAGAGTGAACGGGAGTCTATCCCGAGAATTTCAGATTCAGAGAGGGACCCGACAGGGATGCCATGCCCTCTATCGCCCCTTCTCTTCACACTCATAATTGAAATCATGGCGGCCAGGATCCGACAGAACCAGATTATTAGTGGTTTTAGAATAACAAGCACAGATACGGCCCAGGAGAAGCTGTCCCTATATGCGGACGATGTCCTCCTATAGATCACTGACCCAGAGACGACCATCCCGGAGTTATTCCGAGAACTGGAAGATTATGGTGCATAGTCCAGATATAAAATTAACTGGCATAATTCGGTACTATATGACCCAGGGGAGGTGGACGCTGGACGCCGCTACCACAACGACTAGTAACTACTACGGAGGGCTTCCAATACCTAGGGATCTACTTACCTGGGATCAGACACTATCACTTCAAAGAAATATAGATAGGATCACACAAAACTTGATAGCGGATATGGAGAGATGGCGACGCCTGCCGCTCACACGGTTAGGGCGAGCGGCCTTATATAAAATGATCATCCTCCCCAAATACCTGTACGCCCTACAGAATGAATATTACTCCCTCCCAGACACATTATTCCGCAGAATTCACTCGGAACTCAGGGCTTTTCTGTGGCTAGGAAAGCAACCTAGGATAGCGCTGACCACGCTTCAGAGACACCAGTATAGTGGCGGAATCTCTCTCCCGAATCTAGAGGCCTATTATTGGGCGGAACACGTGGCCCCGATTAACGAGTGGCTACATTTGCCGGCAGATAATCCCACCTATGCCCTAGAACGACATACACTATCCACACACAACCTGTTGCGCTACTTATATGGAGGGTCAGTACAGCGCAACCTACTTCCGGCTACCCGCACGACACTACGAGCCTGGAACAAAGCCATGCAACGCACGGGCTGGGACAAGACCCCCACTCGCCAGACACCGCTTTGGCACTGCACGTGGCTACGCGAGTTACACAAATTGAAAGGTTTCAAACGTTGGGATGATATTGCCATCTCTACCATCGGAGATGTTATAACTAGGGGAGAATTGAAGTCCTTCCAGAAAATGAGAGCGGACTTTGGATTGCAACCCTCGCAGTTTTTTAAGTGCACCCAGTTCAGGCACGCATGGAGAGCGCAACGGATACAACTGTCAGGGATAGCGGAGTACGCTCCACTGGAAGGGTGGCTTCTACAGGAAAGGATTCAGGGGAAAGCAGTCTCACTTACATACAAAACACTAACCAACAATATGCTGGGGGACCTTGCGAAGCTCAGAGATACCTGGGAGAGTGAAGTGGGTCCATTGGAAGACTTAGACTGGGAGCTAGTGCTGATGCACCCCCGTGAGGTAGCGATAAAATCGAGACTACGTCTCATTCAATATAACATACTACATAGGACATACTACAACAGGGTAAGACTATAATAAAATGGGGAAAATTGAGAATGATAGATGTCTCAGATGCCACGGGGAAGGGGGAGGTTTTTATCATACACTATAAACCTGTACAGTGATCCAAACATACTGGTCTCGGGTCTTCTCGGAATTACAAGAGGTCCTGGGAGTTCCATTGACACAAGAGCCGAAGCTGGCTCTACTGGGGATGTCCACTGATGTGGATTTGCCACGCCCACTTATTATTTTTCTGGTCTTGGCCCTGGTGGTGGCCAAGAGAGACATTGCGAAGCGATGGGGCTCCACGACTCCTCCTGACCTGGAGGAATGAAGGCGAGGACTAGACCTCTACATGGCGGCGGAGAGGGTGACCTATACATCCAGGGGGTGCCCTAGGAAGTTTCGAAAAATTTGGGCTAAGTGGAGACATTATCATGGACTGGATGGAGGATTGGGGAATGATTGAAAGTATTGTAGCGTTCCTAGTTCATGGCAGGGGGGGATGGAAGGGGCAATGGGGAGCCGGAACCTTGATGCAGAGTCCTTTTTTAAAATTCAATGATGTACTGCATATCCACAGTGTGTTATTCAGGGGGGATGGGAGTGGAAATAGGGGGAGAAATGCAGTTGACTACATGACTGTACTGTTCAGTTGTATACAAAAATAAAATAAAAATGTTTTCAAAAAAAAAATTTGAATTTAATATGGCCTTTGTTTTAGGCTACAGACATATATGTAACGTACTGTTTACAAAGCTTTTTATACATATATGAAAGTTAAACTCTTAAACAAGTACTATGGGATCCCCGCTCATGGGCAGGACTATTCAGTGCTTATTACTATTGATGAGGATGCCCCGGAAAAGATAGAATTTGTCAGACGAGGCTTCATGCAAACATGTTCCATAAAACTTCCTAATCAAAATATGCTCTTCACAAGAAGATGCATCTAGTGTGTAATATCTGCAGACGTCATTGGGAGTAGCCACTGTAGCAAGCAGATACATTTCTGCAATGGGTGAGTGCCCTAGGAAAGCCACAGATGCTACTTGGCACCAATGAAATGAGCATAATGCCTCAGAAGAGGATGAACCTCCGTCTTGTCAAAGGACAAAGCTATGTACAGGACAATACACTACAAATACTGCCACTGAGTAATGAACACAATTCTAAACTAGCACTGGAAAAGGCAAAAGCTCTGTCTTTGGCAAATGTGCATTTTTGTTTCTTCACAAACATGTAGAATATACAACAAAGGCAAAAATATAAAAGTAAATTAGAAGCAGAGCAGCACAGGCACATCAGGCTTGCACTTCATTTCTAGCAGCTGCATGGGTTATCAGGCAAAATGCTGTCACTCGCATAGCAAGAAATCCCCCTGAAGGGTCTAACCCATTCCCACATACTGTACGCTGTACAGAGTGGAAGCAATCTGCAAATGACACCAACAGATTGATAGATGAAGGTGGTTGACCATAAGCCTTTCTATGTATGTGTGTTAGTATAATTTTCTTTTGGGGGAGGACCGGACGGAAGGCTAGCAAGCCAGCTAATGTGGTCTTTAGGCCAAATCTAAAAGCAGTCACTTATGGTGATACAAAATGCAGACTGTTAAAAACAACTTCTCAGAAACACTTCCATTGTTTTGTCTTTAATATATCAAATGTTAATATGAAAATTAAAGAGTCCTGCGCAAGGAGGCAGCTTCCCTAGAAATTGTTAGGTTCATTGGTGAATGCCACGGTGATGCATGGTGAATTGGACAAGTAGAAGCAAATAAAAGAGCCAGTGTAAGGGGCAGATCTGGAGAGGATGCCTTCCTCTTGCTGCTCCCACCTCTCTACTGTGTAGGATTCCGGGCAAAGTCTGTGGTTGTTAACCGCCTCCACCTGCCCCCTCCAATAGGAGGGTATTACACACACAGGAGTATGAAAACACTTTAAAAATCTATACATCTTTCCTGGAAAATATTATTGCAAGTGACTACACTGAGAACCATTTAAAACCATTATGAACTTTGTGTCAACAAACAAAGTCCGTATTTTAACCTTACCAGTAGTAACCTTTGCCACTCTATTTTTGAGGCATGGCCGCCATAAGCGATTGAAAGAGAATTAAACTTCCAAAAGGGTGTTACTCTTTGAAGTAGGACTTGGAACACTCCAAGTAGTGAAGCAATTCTTCAACAGTCAGAACGTGGTATTGGCTGGCCAATCAGATGAGTTTCTTCCACATTGAGATTAAATTTGATCTAAACCATGGGAATAAAGCAGAGGAAACACTCTCTTTACCACTTTCTGTTTATGAAAGGACATGTGAAACTTATAAAGAAATATTTGAAGTTCACAGATTTCTTTGGTCGATCTTATGAGTAGGAAGCCATTTTCCCACAGGAGCAGGTCAAGGTCATCAGAGTCCAGTGACAAGAACAAACCTGTTTGCACCCATACTGACAACAGGTAGTCTTTCAAAGCTGCACACAAGAGCAGTTTTAGATTCTTATATGTGGTGGTGTGCTAACGTCCCAGGAACCCTGCTCTCAACATCAGCAAAGGTATGGAGAGTGGAGGATCACTGCACCAGCATCCACTGTATCAAGAGATGTAGAACTGAGTAATGGTCTAAGAAGTTGTTCACAGAGTTGGCACCTGGATGTAAATATGCGCCAGGCAGAATGGGGCTCGGAGAATCAGAGTTTTCAGAATTCTTGACTTGCTTGCCTATCCTATGAATCAAGGGAGTTGGCAGGCATAGTGGAGACAAAAATGGTCTGATCAATCCAAATGGAATGCATCACAATTCTACCCTGCTCCGACAACACTGTTAATTTTGATTCCATCTGAGGAAATTCACTTTTATTGAATATTCGTTCAACAACTGACAAATATCCCTGCCATTTCAGAGGAGAATTGTCCAACTGGTTCAGGCGATCCACTTTTAGACTGTTTTTACCATCCTAATGAACGAACAATAAAAAGCACCTTTTTGAAGCGTCCTGTCTGGTGCAAAAGACACGACACTGTGCTGAGCCCTGTTTTTTTCCCCAGAATTACTTGGCTGTTTTGTTATTTTAGAGAATACGGATAACTTTGCTCTAAAAAGGGGGAATACATTACTTTACTCCAAGAAGATACCTGTCAATTGCATATAAATTATATAGTCATCAATTATGCAGGCCACAATACTTGAAGGATCACTTCCCAGCCATAAAAAATCCCCAGTGAAATAATCAGCGCTGTTATTTGAGGGATATGCTGTTCGATGGACTGGTGGCTGAAAAGCTCTGAGGAAAATGGCTTTTCTAAAACCATCAGAAAGGAGTCAAATACATATTGTGAATAGGAGAAAGACACATTTTAAAATTCCAAGGAACAGATTTAATTTCTTGGTTATTGCTTTAAATTGAGCCTTCCTCTATGTATTCCAGAACTTTATTCTCCCAATTTCTCACCAACGGTTCAAGACCCTTAACTTCCTTTGGGCTGGAGGCCGGAATACAGTTTCTTGATTGTCTGCGGTCCCCTTATGACCGAGGAATGGGAGCAGCAGATCTACAATGCTATTACATCGTGTGATTAATGACTGACCAAACTGGGGATGAGACGACCCAGCATACTGAGCAGAGCTGACTCTGTTGGAACTTGTTCAAATAATGGTGTTCCTATACAGGGCCCCAGTTCCGCTGTCCCTTTCAGAGGTCATCCAGGCGTTTTTTTCTTAGTTGAGGAGTGGCACTAAGACTCACGGGATAGGATGGTAAGCTGACATGCATAAATCCTCCTTGACAGGAGACATGGTTTGATCAACTGAATGGGCTGACTGGGTTTGCCAAAAGGGACAGGATTGGAATAATCCTTCTTGCAGACTCCACTACACTCTACATTGAAACAATCTACTCTATGCCACTGCAGTCTGTGTCACTCTATTCCACGCTGCACTAATCCACTACACCGCTCCACACTACGCCACTCAATTTTAAGTTGCTGCACTCTATGCCGGGTCTGGTGGCTTATTGGACTAATGCATCCACTGCAGGGCTCTGTGTTCGACCTCCTGGTCGAGTTGGGTAACAATAAAAATCTGTTATTTAGCACCTTGAGACCGTTGGGCGATAAGTGCGCTTTACAAATACACGTGTTATGTTATGCCACTGCACTCTACACCAATGCTCTCTACATCACTTTACTCAAAACCAATACTCTACACCACTGTACTCTTTACAAATCTACTCTGCATCACTTCATTGTATGCAACTATACTCTACGACACTGCACTCTACACCATTGCACTCCGTCGCATTACTCTGCAGCACTGCACTTTCTGCTACTGAACTCTACATCTCTACACCACTCTGTGCTAATGCGCACTATTGCAACTTTTATGCAACTGCACTATACCCTACACAACTCCACTTCGCTCTCCTGTCACTCTACTTTGCAATACTGCTCTCTCAGCCACAGAACTCTACGTCACTACACATTGATTGCGCCACTCTAAGCCACTAATCTACTCTGTACCACTGTGCTCTACAACAATGTATTGAATACCACTGCAATCTATGCCACATCACTCTACTCTGAGACAATCTACTCTATGCTACTGCAGTCTATGCCACTCTATTCCACTGGGCACCAATCGATTCTACGCCACTCAATTTTACGTATCCATCCATATTAATATAATAAAGAGAGAGTTCAAACCTTTGAGGCGGGTAATCTCAGGAACCACAACACCCAATACAGCGTTGGAAAGGGCAGTTGCAGCATAAGGACATATGCTATGCAGACGCCCACCATATACATTTAAAAGGTAAAAGAACAGTGCCAGCAAAGTAGTCCCTTGTGGGCGTGTCTGCGTTGTGCTGTGGGCGTATGCTGGGGGGGCGTGACAAACGCTGGGGGCATGTGGTATGTTCCGCCGTTCATGCCATGCTAATCCCACCCTGCTCCCTTTGAATTCCCCTGCACCCCATAATCATAACCCACCCTTACTCCTTAAAATACCCCAACACCCTTAAACATTAACCCATCTTAAACCTATAAATATACCCTGTACCCCAAAACCCAACCCCATCCCTAAACCCTAAAAATACCCCTGTACCCCAAAACCCAAACCTAGCCCTGAACCCTAAAAATACCCCTGTACCCCAAACCTACCCCTGAACCCTAAAAATACCCCTGTACCCCAAAACCCAAACCTAGCCCTGAATCTTAAAAATAACCCTGCACCCCAAAACCCAAACCTACCCCTGAACCCTAAAATACCCCTGAACCCTAAAACCCAAACCTAGCCCTGAACGCTAAAAATACCTCTGTTCCCCCAAACCTACCCCTGACCCCTAAAAATACCCCTGTACCCCAAAACCAAAACCTAGCCCTGAATCTTAAAAATAACCCTGCACCCCAAAACCCAAACCTACCCCTGAACCCTAAAATACCCCTATACCCCAAAACCCAAACCTAACCCTAAAAATACCCCTGTACCCCAAAACCCAAACCTACCCCTGAACCCTAGAAATACCACTGTACCCCAAAACCCAAACCTAGCCCTGAACCTTAAAAATAACCCTGTACCCCAAACCTACCCCTGAACCCTAAAATACCCCTGTACCCCAAAATCCAAACTTAGCCCTGAACCCTAAAAATACCCCTATACCCCAAATCCCAAACCTAGCTTTGAACCCTAAAAATACCCCTGTACCCCAAAACCCATACCTATCCCTAAACCCTAAAACTACCCCTGTACCCCATACCTCAAAACTATCTGAACCTTTAAAATACCCAAACACCCCAAAACATATACCTCAGAACCCCAAAACATATACCCCTATACCCATACTTACCTTATCCAAATATTTTAAAAAAACATGCTTTTACCATTCATGCATTTACAAAGAATTTCGTTGTAAATGTATGCGTGGTAAAAGCTTATAAAATGTAATGCCATGCGTTATAATGGCATTGCGGAGTCATGGTACTTTCGTAATGAAAGTATGCGGAGTGATGGTATGCGGAAAGAAAGTTGCGGAATAATGGGTGTTTACCCTCCCCCCGGTAAGTACATTGGTGGCACGGCGGCCCACATCTCCAGCAACATACTCATATTTTTTCACCACCCATTTGAAAAATGCACAGGTCTCTCTCATTGATGGCCAGCACCGACATACACTTTTAGACAAACCTCCCGCCACAAGTTCTAGAATTCCGAACTTTATAGCTGGGGAGCTATGTTCGAATCTCGGCAGCATCAGCTCAACATCCTGGGATTCCAGGCAAATCGCTTTGTCTCCCCGTGCCTACCACAAATGAATGTATTCTTCAGTAATGTAAATTGTGCTCATGCCATGTTGTCAAGTTCGCGCTATATAATATTGCAAGGAAAAATAAAGTAGGGAAACTCGAGTTCACACACTACTGAACGCGCACTCTTAAGTGCATCAGCAGTGCACTGTGAATCGGAGCGTTTCGAAGGCCTGTCACAGATAAGAAATGCTATCAAAACGAAATCCTACAAAACAATATACTACTGGCCGGCAGCAATTCATATTCGGACAACGTCGGGACAGGCTGCTAGTTTTGTTTAGAGAACATATGCAGGTAGGTACAGATTTGCCTTAGACAATTTAAAGCTTCCCACAGATCGTGGTTGATTGAGGGGCCCCGATTTTAACAAAGCAGTTCAGCTGTATGGGTGGCTTGGTTGCTTGCAGGCCACTTTGTCTGAGATGAGCCCATCCAAAGTACCCAGGAATGAATACAAGTTATTGGTATTATTCCTTCCAGATGCAACTTTGCCAAGGGACTCCACCCAATATTGCTATCATTAAACTACCCCACGGCTGAGCATACCTCTCTTTAAACAGCATCTTTCAAATAGGGCTCTGGAATATTGGGAGACTGCTGGAATCTCTACACTAGGATAACTATTTCCAAATGGCAACCTACTCTCATTTGAAACAACAGTTAAACAACACTGTCCACGCAAAGGATAATTCCTAACGTACAGAAAGTGTGCCATAGCACTTCACATCCTACACAGAATACCAAGCAATAAACCACAGACACATTCTCTAATTCAGATGCAGCACACCATGGAAGTTAGTAAAAAGTGATTTCATGGCTTAGGAAGCCTATCCAGTCCCAGAACAATGGGACAGCAACTCCGCTTACTGTTTGGGACACTATGAAATCATTTGTTTGAGGCACCACTCAGCAATGTATATGGCAACAGAACAAGGACCGGAAAAAAGATTTTGAGATACTTATTCGATCAGTATATAAAATGGAAAAACAAGCAGCTGAGGCTGTTATGCGGAATACTAGGGACCAAGATCGGCTGCTTCTCTCTTTGATAGACGCTAAAATAGCAGTTAAAAAATACTTTAGAGGAACAATTGCAGTTAGGTATAATAAACACCGGCTATCGCAATATGAATATGGTGAGCAAATTGGTACGGTCCTGGCTTTTAGAGTAGCTGAAGAAAGGGCTAAAACAAAGATTTATGCTATAAAATGCACAAATGGAATTTTATATACACATAACCAAGCTGTATTAGAGCAGCTTCTTTTGTACTATCAGAAAGTGTATTCACATACATTTATACCTGATAAAAGAGATATGGCAAAATATTTGCAGGATAGTAATCTCTGTTATTAGTGAGGAAAATGTGGCTCTATTAGATGGTAATATTACGATAGAAGAAATTAGTATAGCAATATCTGCTCTCCCTTCTGGGAAAGCGGCTGGGGAGGATTTCATACCTATAGAATTTTATAAAGTCTTTAAAAGTGTCATACTTGTACCATTTATGATGGTTATACAACATATTGGTTCAAGTGGGAAGATACCAGAATCGTGGAATAGGACACAGATAATCTTTTTCAACCTACTGAGTGTGGCTCATATCGGCCGATTTCGCTCATAGATGCGGCAAATTGTTTGGCTCCAATGATGTCAGGATTAGTGTCCGATTACCGACTAGAAAAAATGATTAGGGGTTCTGCCCACCTCACCCTCCCGTACCTGAGCAGGAGACATCCAAGGATGAAAAAGTAGAGAGAAATGGCACTGAAGGGATCAATCCATATTTAATTATCAAACAAGAAACAATTATCTTGTGATAAACAGATCAAATCAAAGAAGAATATCTCAAAGTTCATATACACAAATATGGGCGGACAGCCAAAAAGGCCCAACAAAACACAATTTACATACAACACATCACATGTACATTATATACAAATATACAAAACATATACAATATCAAAGTAACTTATATGTACCCTCAGGACAAAAGAATATATACAATTATATATATACACACACCAATTTACATATGTACCTCCTCAACAGTCTAGTGGAGTATACAACTACAAGGTAGTCCCAAACGAAAAAGGCACCAGGAGGTGAACGCATTTACCCAGCTTATATTTACATAGGTGCATCAATGAGTAAATCAAATCTTTCTTTGATTTAAGAAAGGGACTCCGTTTAAAGCCAAAGGTGTCGACGCAGTCACGGCCGCGTTTCAGCCAGATGATAAAGGCATCATCAGGACATGGGTACTCTAATGACAACAAAACCATATATTATTGTTATCCTCTTTCTTATCAAAACAAGGAAACACATTACTTTACAGCTGCAAAAATTCAGATTTGAAAAAACCTCTCTCCCCCACACGTGTGGAAATGCAGTGTCACTAAATGATTCTATCAACACAGGTATACCAAAATAAAGCACCAGACTCAGAGATAACTCCAAGATCAGAAAAAGTGAAGAAAAAACAATAGTAAATCCAGGGAAAGCAAATAAAAGAAACTAAACGCAAAAATACACATCCACACCTAAAAGGGTGTAAAGCACAACCAAGTGACAAGGTAAAACACATACGGTATAGTGGGTTAATTTCCTTTATATCCCAAAGTGTAAAGAGACAGGGGCATGCCGAAAGGTACATCATAAGTCTAAAGTCAGGTAAAAATACCTAATCTTCAAGGCCCTGGCCCAGTCTAGGGAAAATCTTAATTGGCCAACCCACACTACCACCCACAAAGTGTGGGGTAGTTGCCACCGTCTCAGCTCAAATCTCGTGAAATCTGCACAGAACAAACATATGCAAAAACAAATAAATCATAAGTACAAGTCCTTCACCACAGACGTTTACACTCTAGAGGGGCCAGGAACCACAGTACTGGCAAAAATACCTTATTTTCTTCAATGTGTCCGCCCAGCACGAAATGAAGGAGATGAAAACAATAAATGTTTGCAAAGTGGCTCAAGTCATACAGTCTTCCTGCCACGAGTTCGAGTCCAAAAGGGGAGGGAAAAAAAGACAAGAATGGAATATCCCATCAGAATTCAATAGGACCTCATTCTTAATCACAATAGTTACATCTAGGTGGAGAGAGGCAGTACAAAGTCTACAAAGAATTGAAACGTAAACCCACATTTGCACCGCCAACACATCGTAACAGACACTTCCAAAGGTACGAATCGCAAGCAAAGACAGCCTCCCACTCGAACCTAGAGGGGAACTAAAAACGGCTGTACAGGCACCCCTCCCATTATCAGCTACATACCGATTCCCCCAACGTGGGCTCAGACAAACTAGCCGGCGCGCCAAAGGCACACGACTAGAAGAAGGCAAGGGAAAACATACCTTACTTCACAGAGGGGCTACAGCCACGCGTGGAACGGACGTCGGCTATGGCGTTTCTCAAAGTGAAAGAACCCGCGGAAGTGCAGGCGACCAGAAGACGCGCAACTGAAGGGGGCGTGTCAAAATGGGACGGCGTGTCAAACCCCTCAACGAGCGGACTACAGATCCCCAATGTCCGATTACCAACATGAAATTATTCTGGGCAGAGATACTACTGCTCATGTTAACATGGCAGTAGGGCATTCAATATGGCTGAGAAGTTGTCAACAGACCTTGGCATGATTCTTTTAGGCGCTAAAAAATCAGTTGACACGGTGGGATTTTCTATGGGCTACATTGGCAACTTTTGGTTTTAAGGGACAATTTATGCACTGGGTTCAAGCTTTATATAATAAACCCCGAGCAAAATTATCATACTTAGGACTACATTCATCGTCATTCAGAATTCTATGTGGTACTAGGCAAGGTTGCCTTCTTTCTCCTTTGTTATTTGCCCTTTATATAGAGCCATTTATATGTGCATTACAATCTAATATACAAATATACTCACTATCAACGGAGGTAATTAAACTCAAGATAAATGCATATGCAGATGATATTGCGGTCGTTACAACTAATCCTGCCAGGGCATTAAACTTAGTGGAGGAGGAAGCGACAACATTTGGTGCTCTGTCCGGATACAAGTTGAATGTAAACAAAACGCAAGTGCTTAATAATTTTAAACCCAAACGCTCAATTATGGGCACTTGCCCGGTTGGAACTTATTTGGGGGACAGGCTTTCAGCTAAGATTGATCGCATTTTTGCCTTAAATTATGAATTGTTATTCAAGGAGACTGCTATGCAGCAAAAAAACTTGCCATAAACTCCCAATAGGAATTTTAGGGAAATTTTTATACTTATTTCGATCAATTGCTTTGAGGCTCCCTAATGTTTTTTTAAGAAACTTGAAGGTTTTTTTAGTAGTTTCGTTTTGGGGTATAAGAAAGCCAGACGGGCGATAGAGCTGCTTAAGCTCCCTTACTATCAAGGCAGACTTGATATTCCTGATTTTAAAATGTATTTTGGGCAGCATTCTCTGGGCGATCTTGTAGTCTGTTAAGTCTCAACCAGAAAGACTCTCTATCTTCTGATTTTGGAAAATGACAGTCATATGTTTTTAGAGCAGACTAATGATCCAAACTATTTTAAGACAGTTCGGTTTAAGACCCTCTGTGATAGCATATATATTTATCGTGCAATGGTTGCGAGAGTTAATTTGTTGTTATATTATGATAAACTCCCTTTATGGGGTAATCCAATGTTCCCTGAGGTGTTCCATGATAACGTAGGTAAACAATGGGCTAAATATGGGGTTCGGTGCCTTGGGGACTTATATGAAAAAACTGAGCATTTGAGAGTTTTCAAATCATCTTTAAACTACCCGGTCATTTTTATTTCAAATACTTACAAATAAGGGATTATTTAGTAAAACATTTGGCTCTGACTTCGATAACTGACTCGGAGATTTGGGACTGTTTGCATGGGGATAAAATGAAATCTCTGAATAGTGAAATGTACAAACATCTTAATAACTATAGACCAGACGATAGTAAACGGCTAGCTGCAGGTCGGAGCCAAACAGTGTGGACATAAGTAACAACAATCATTATTAAACAGGCTTTTGGCACGATTGCTGATGCCGTCCATTCGGTTAGCCTGAGATTACAACAATTTCACACTATATGTATGCTGTATTATACGCCTCATAAAATATCTAAATGTATTCAAGGTAGTTCGGGAGGGGATCGGACAAAATGCCCAAAATGTGGCATATATGCTGCTGATATACTACATATGTTTGTAAACTGTTTAGAACTGAACGATTTCAGGCAGAAGATTGGCCTAGTACTTTATGATAAATTAGGGATAGATTCTCCCTTAACAGATATAGAAATCATGCAGTGGTATAGGAACGGCAACTATACTTTAAGCAACGTTTGTCAATTTTGTTAGCTGCTGCCCGACTTGCAATTGCACGGGCATGGGTTTCTTCTCCACTGCCATCCATATGGGATTGGATGACTATTGTCTGGGAAACGTATGGTATGGAAGGAGCTCAGGCTAAAGCAAGAGGAGCACGCTCTTTGGTAAAATTAGAGGCAATATGGGGACAATAGGCTTTAGATGTATGATGATGAGCTGGATAAGGGAGACATTCATTATCGCTTTATTTGGGTTGTCTTATGTGATATTATGCAATGCTATAATTATTTATAATGGCTTTCTTTCTTCTATTTTTTTTCCCTTCGCATTTACCTCTTCTTTTATAATTGAATTAAAAATTGTATTTTGTATGGCCTCTTGATGACAATAAAAACATTTAAAATAAAAAAAAGGAAGTCTATCCAATCCCATACTGGCATTTCAATAGATATTTTAGATAATTGGGAAAGAGTGAGAAAAGCTACGGACGTGCCCACAGGGTCCTCCTGTAACACTAGATTCAAATATATCCAGTTTAACATTTCACATCAGCATTCTTGAAATCCGAAAGACAAACAGAATCTATGTTGGCACCAGCACCAATTGTCTCAGATGCCACATACCTGCAGCTAGGAGTAAACATGTTTTGAGACTGCTCCCAAGTGGGCATTTACTGCTGGAAATACGGTTGTAGCACCGAGGGATGTATCTCCCACTCGTGCATCTGATGGCTGTGCCTGCTGAGCAGATCCGCCATCTGGTTGTCCTTGCCTTGGAGGTGTTCTGCCATGAGGAACATGTTTCTTTTGAATGGACCACTTCCACATGCTCTGAGCTAGGTGTGACAACTGTGGAGAGTATGTCCCTCCCTGCTCTTGGATGTAGTACATGGCAGTCATGTTGTCCGTCCGGATCAGCACGACCTTGTTGCACAAATGCAATTTGAACGCCTTCATCGCCATGAAGATTGCCATCAGTTCCAGCAGGTTGATGTGCATCTTCTTTTGCTGCGTCGTCCATAGTCCCTGCACTGTGTAATGGAGGACATGCGCTCCCCAGCCCTGGAGAGATGCGTCCGTTGTCAGCACTATCTGTGGTACAGGCTCCTTGAACAGTCGTCCCTGCAAAGGTTTTGTGTGTTCCACCAATGCAGAGAGTTGTATGAGAATGGTTCCACTGTCGTGCTAAGCACTCCTGAAGTGGACGCATGTGTAGTCTCGCGTGAGGGACTATGAAGATGCAGGAGGCCATCATACCTATCAGCTGAATAAACACTTGCGCTGTGAGTGAGTGTTGGGGTCTTAATCTCTGAATCAGCAATTGCATGCTGTTGATTCTTACTGAGTTTGGCTTTGCTTTTGCTGCCAGTGTCTATTGTCGCTCCTAGGTACTGTTGTACATGTGCGGGTTGAAGATGAGACTTTGGATAATTCAGTGAAAAACCTAGACTGTGTAAGAGATGAATTGTGCGGGACATGTGGCTGGCACATTGCTGGGTGACTTTGCTTGGATAAGCCAGTCGTCCAGATAAGGATAGACATGGATATGTTGTCTCCGAAGGTGCGCAGCTACTGTCGCTAAGCACTTGGTAAACACTCAGGGGCTGTTGTGACCCCGAAAGGCAGGACCTTGAACTGGTAATGCTGGTTGTTGATGGTGAACTTGAGATATTTCCTGTGTCCCGGGTGAATCGGAATGTGGAAATATGCGTCCTTCAGGTCTAGTGTTGCTAGGAAATCTCCCTGACTGAGCAATGGTAGAATTTGCTGTAAAGTGAGCATGTGAAAATGTTCTGACAAGATATATTGGTTCAGGGGTCTGAGGTCTAGTATGGGCCTGAGAGATCCGTCCTTTTTTGGGATTAAGAAGTACAGCGAGTACACCCCTGTACCCTGTTGTACTAAAGGCACGAGTTCTATGGCCCCTTTTTGCAGCATGCAGATGACCTCTTGCTGCAATAGGTGCATGTGCTCTGCGGACATAGGACGGTGCCTTGGGGGTATGTTGGGTGGAGTGGAGGTCAGTTCTAAACAATAGCCGTATTGGATAAGTTGGCTCACCCACCTGTCTGTGGTAATGCCTTCCCAGACTGGCAGGAACTGCTGAAGTCTTCCCCCGACCGGTGTTACATGGTCTGGGGGCAGTGACAGGACGTCACTGTTTAGTGTTGGCGGAGGATCTGGCGTTATTATTTCCTCGTCCTCTGCCTTTGGTGCTCTTGCCACAGTATCTACCCCATTGTTTTTGTTATAGGTGGTATGTGTGCCTCCTTTGTTGTATTGGGCTTGCTGTGATGCTTGACCTCTAGAGGCTCCCCTGTTACCGGAACGACGAAAGGAACCTCCCCTGAACTGTTGTGACTGCAGAGCTCCCATGGATTTGGCTGTCTCAGTGTCTTTCTTAATTTTTTCTAGGATTGTGTCCACATCAGGACCAAATAAAAAGTCAGGGTTAACAGGCTGATTGAGTAGTGTGGTTTGAATCTCTGGCTTGAAACCAGAGATGCGTAGCCAGGCATGTATTGATGGCCCTAGCTGCTGTGTCTGCTGCATCTAGTGCACATTTAATGGATGCATTTGCTATCAGTTTCCCCTCCTGTATCAGCATTTCTGCTCCCTCCTTATAAACATTGGGCAAGTGTTGTAGTAGTTGCTCTAACGTGTCGTAATGAGCCCTATCATATCTGGCTAATAGGGCCTGTGTTTTTGAGATTCTCCAAATATTCGCCGCTTGAGCCGCTACTCGTTTTCCAGAAGCTTCCAAGATTTTGGATTCTTTGTCCGGAGGAGAAGCATCACCACTTGTTTGAGAGTTCGCTCTCTTACAAGCATTTGCCACTACTAAGGAGTCCAATGGCAGCTGACCCTTTATATACTTAGGGTCTACGGGCGCAGGCCGGAATTTCCTTTCAATTCTTGGGTTCACAACCCGTGTCCTTGTGGTTTCTTTGAAAAGGTCACCAGCGTGTTTAAGGACACCCTTCAGCATAGGCAATGTCTTTACTGATCTTTCTGAAGTTGAGAAAGTGTCAAACAAAAAGTCTTCCTCTACTGGGTCAGCGTGCATTTCTACATCATGATGATTAGCTGACCTTTCAATTAACGCGTTAAACGCAGCTGTATCTTCAGTTGGCGAGGTTTTGACCGTATAGAACTAAGTGTCAGGGGTGGTGTGTGGCTCACCCGGGTCAACAGGGTCAGTCCAGGGTTGAGACTCCTCTTGATCTGTGTCTACAGGATAGTTAAATTCCTCCTCATTGTAGCCTTCCCCCACATCCTCATTAGTACGTGTGGGTGAATAGGTATATTCCTGTCCATAGGACTCCACAGGCTCAAAAAGAACAGGTGAGGTGGCAGCGTCCCTTTTCTTTTTGAGTGGGGTCTTGTATGACTCCATAGGATTTTCTGGAATGATCTTTCTTTTATAAATAGTGAGTCTGCCAGAATCCGAGTCGATGAACAGTTTCGACTGGTTATCATAGGAGGGCGCTTGGAACACAATGTCCTCTTCTATGGGCTGATTCCTTGTTACTACTGACAACTGTTTGGTCGTTTCGATGCTTTGTCGTGGCTTGAACGCCTTAGGTTGTGCGTTCGGGGGCAGTCCGAAGTTTATCGGTGGCGTAAGTATTGGAGATGGACTGACCTTCTTCGAGGGTGGTGCCGTCTTCGATCCGACCGACTTAGTCTTATCACCAGTTTGTTTCTGGCCTTGCGTCGACTCGTGCTCTTGCAAGCCGGGCCGACGACGGCTGAAATGCCAGAAACCGGTCCCCGGAAGCTTGTTTCCTTCCCAGTGTAAGAATTGGCTTGGTAGTTTGGTTTGCCCTGTTCCCATCATGCACTGGGACAGGAACAGACTAATTTGCATATAGCCGGGTTCTGAGCTGGGATGGTGCAGTGAGCTAAAAAACGGTGTTGGATCTAGCCCTGATCTCTTGACTGGGTGAGAGTATTCTGCTTAATTCAGAAACTCTGTCCATCACCACCCCTTGTTGTTAAATACTTGGTCGGCAGCAGGCACGCTCTTCTGCTTCGACTTGACATACTCTTTCGAGCCGATTTTGGTCTTCGACTCGAAGGCCTTGACCACCAGTGGTTTGGAGGCTGGAAGCTTCGGATCGATAGTCTTCTGAGCCTTGAGTCCCTTGTTAGTGTCGCAATCGTTTGACGTCAGTGAGACGTGCTTGACCTTAGTCACAGGCTTCGGCGCCCGATATTCGGGTCGACACCCCCTTGGGACCCCAAAGGGTTTATGACACTCTTCAATTTGATTGGATCCGATGAATCCGAAGTCGTCAATCCGAGGACTGTCTTTAGCAGTTTCGGTTTCGATTTCGTGTCTGTCGGTTTCGGTTTCGAATTCACCATCGACTGTGGTTGATTGACCGATGGCTCCTTAGATATATTCCTAGCCGGGCCTTGACGCGGGGCTATAGAATGTAGTTTAAGATATTAGCTAAGGCCTTCCGGCGATGCCTCGACCTGAGCCTTGGAAAGTACAGTGTCATCATCGGCCCCCGCAACTGCGGTTGGGCCTTGCTCATCGCTCGAGTCGTCATCGCCGGCTCCGATGGCCTGTCCGTCATTTCCTACCTCGATGGCATCTTCCTCATGGACGTAGTCTTCTTCTTCGTCTTCATCATAGTTAGAGTTCTGCTCCGACGCAGGATCCGACTGTTGTTCTGGATCCTCCTCATCAACGCCCTCGTCGTCTTCAGCCTCGAAGATGTTCTCCGGGTCGGGCGCTGTTTTTCTGCGCCGAATGTCTCGCGGCGCGTCGAAGCCGAAGTGTTTTCTTTGACCTGAACCGAGAACAGGCCATGCAGCTGGCCTCGTCGTGGCCTGGAGATAGGCATTTATTGCACACCGGGTGCACATCAATGTGAGGGTATTTAGAGTTGCAAACAGGGCATTGTTTGAACGGGCTCCGTTCCATCGTCGATCGTTGATGGGGCCTTTGGTGTCGAAAGGCAAGCGGCCTTCGACGTCCAGCTCGAAGAACTGGAACAAGTACGCGGCACCGAACGAAAAGACAATACCGACGCCCAAAGGCCTTTTGGCCTTGTGAAAAAGTTTTTTATATTGATTCCGAACTTGAGTTAAGAAAGTACATCCGAACCCAATGGCAGAAAAAAAACAATCTGAGGATGGAGAGGATGCCCATGCGCACAGTAGTCCAGGGGAGGAGCCACCTATCTCGTGATACTTCGAAGACTCTTCCAGGACAACAATGTGCACTCATCCGGACCCAACACTAGGCGGCGATCTATGCACAGATATGAATTCAGCAGCCCACATGCCTCGAACATTATGTTGACTTTTAGAAAAGTTAGGTGTTTTATACACCAATCGGTTGTACTAGTGGTTATTGTCAAGAACTACATGAATTCTGTTAGTCTATGGATATTTCATTAACTTTGTTTTTCATATATATATATATATATATATGTTTTACTCTATACATATATCATTATTATTATTATTATGTTTTTCTTATATAGCGCCTGAATCGACCCCCCGAAGGGGTATCTCTGCGCTTGCCTTGGGAACCCGTCCTGGCTTTTCCCTGTGAGATAGCCCCTACAGGGCATCCCAAGGTGAAAGCCAGGCATCCCGCCGCAGGGGGGGCCGTTGTGGAGATTAAGCAAGCTTAATGCCCAGAGTTGCAGAGTGTGAACCCATGATTTGGTCAGGCACCGAAGCGAGAATTATCGAGTCCATGGGCATTTGAGCTCAAGACCCTGCCGCGTCGGGAATTGAACCCTGGTCCCGGGTCTGACCTCTGCTTCAGGGTCTGCCTGCTCTAACCAGTGAGCCACACTTAGATTAATTACACTGACTCAGAGTGAATATACAAGGTCAGAATTATGTCAATCTGGAGTGTTTGCATTAGGTTGGTCCTCCACCATCGAGTCTAAAGGTGGACAGATGTGACGTACTAAGCAGGGAATAAAATTAGACATCTGTAGACTCTACATGTAGCATTGAGTTTTGATGCCTTCCCCTGTTCGCATTTTTCTGTTCCACAGTGCGGGGCCTCATATACCTGAGCACGGTCCAGGTGAGGTGAGGTCCAGTCCCCTGTCATGTTGGGTGAGCAATCAAAATGTATTATACTTTCTTTTTTGAACTGTTTATCACATGTATAAGAGAGATTGAGAGCACATTTGTGCATTAAAATAATGTCATATATATGTTTTCCTAGATCACATTGAGCGTCCACTGACAAGGAGGATGTGTATATAACTGTAGGTACAGGTTGTATTGTTCCTACTTATATCTTTTTCCACTGATTATATGATTATTTTCACTACACATAACAGTAGCAACTATTTTAGAGCAGCAGCCCTGATGAAAGCCAAGGGACGAGTTGGCCGGTATGCAGAAACATGTTGGCCCGAACTGCAACAGTCATTGGTTCCATACTGTTGTTTGCACTGTTCCTATTTTTTAATTAGGGGATGTGCCTGTTTTCTATTAAAGTGTCTGTTAGACTCACCACCTTTTTTTGTATGTTGCACTGTTTTCTTATTACTTTTCACTAACTATCACAATCAGACCAACGATTGGAGGTTCAGTGTTCACTGTAGACCGCATCCAGTACTTATTATGACTGTGTGGCATGAGGTCTAGATGATCGAAGGACCCGCCAGGTCACAGTGTGGACAGCCAAATGATAGGACCGATCACCTGGTTTGTTTGATGGTTACCCACAAATTATGCGTACTGGATCTGGTTTGATCAGTCTTCCAATTGAGTCTTAGACATCACAACTCTTTTTCCTTTTTTCTCACACGTGTCTCTCGCTTTCTTCCCATCTTTTAGACATTGTTACATGGTGACTGTAGCACCAACTGACAGAGATCTATTTGCCAGTTCTTGCCAGCAAGCTGCTTGGCCTTTAGACCTCCTAGGTTCCTGTTTGTTATTCATAGGATGTTGCAGGGGAAATGAACCAGTAGTAGGTCTTCAAACTGTTCTTTTTGACCCTACTCTCCCTGTTTGTTTTTTGATAATTTAGAGCAGCTGTTGGCTGCGGGTCATTACTCTACTGAGAGATTCATACTCACTGATTAGTTCTCACAGTTACGGCGTCACCGAACTTTGAGACTGTGATAGATTCAGTGGTTTGGAGTGGCCCCTCTTAGTTTTTTGGCTTTATTCAGATTTTGCGTCACTCACTATTTAGTCTTATTACATAATGGCAGAAATCAGTGGTCTAGCCTACGATGATCAGATGTACCAGTCCATATTGGACAGCATGCCTAGCATGCTTGAATCAATACCCACTACGACCAGTGTCTCAGCAGATGACTGGACAAAGGTTCTAGTTTTTAAGAAGTCTTACTCTCGGACCCTCGTACATGGGATAGCTATGGCTGAATATTTGAGGGCCAGCTGTGCACCCCCAGGCTTTATTGTTGCAAACGCACCACGTTTGTTTTTGCAGGACAAAGCCTTTCTCAAGGATTGGTCTTTGATAGCCTGGAGGTGAACGAGAGATTGGCTTATCCTCATTATCAGCACAGCAAAACGAATAGCTGACACTATCCTTATAGAAATTCAGGTTCTAGAAGCTTCAATAAGAGCCACAATTACACCCACGTTATTTAAGAGACAACAGGATGAGTCTAACAAAAATATGACAGAATTTAAAGATACTATCCTACAGTCCAAGCTCGACAAGTTTAAAAAGGACCTCTCTAAGTTTAATCATGAGCGGGTATACCCCTACACTAGTGATAGTTATACCTCTCCCATATTCAGGAACAATGGGAAACGATTCGGGTCAAACTACTCAGGCTCCAGCTCTGAAGATAGTGACTCGGATAATACTAATCCACCTCATTTTCAATCTAGGGGTCGTGGGCGAGGTAATAGAGGTTTCCCATTTGGGAACCAACCACCTAGCAACTTCCAACAATGGTGGCCACCTACTCCTTGGGGTTATCCACCACAACAACAATTGATGTATCCACCACCACCTGGACATTTCCAAGGGTTCCCCAACACATTTAATACACAGTCTTTTTTAGGGTTTGGCACGTGGAGGACCAGGGGCAGACGCCGGACCCCACAACAACCAGGGGTCCAGTGGCAAGACCAAACAGGCCCTCACACAGGAACCCGGAGCCAGACAGCCAAAAACCTCCAGAAAGCAGGAACATCAGGGAATCTACCCTCATAACGAACCTTTCAACTAAAACATTAACCCCTCTGGAGAAACAAGTACTCAAGAAAGGATTGGGCTTTGTAATGACGAACAACGGAGACCCTTCACACTCCAATGTGAACTGAGTCAATTATTCAGAAAATTGGAACTTCACTATTTCTTTAAAAACAAATCTGAGGATCTGGAGGATGCTCATGAACAGAATTCGGGGCTGAAAGTGAAATCGAAATTTCAACCACCCACACACACAGTCCCCCTCAAGTCTTAGCTTTTGAGAAAGCTGTATGTGACGAAGTATCAAACCTGTGGAAGACACAAGATAGGTCCTTTAAGAACATGTCAGGCCAAGAACAGAAGGCGTTGAAAAGTCTGGCAGATGACCAACTTATAACGATTAAGCCTGCCGACAAAGGCAATTCGATAGTCATTCTGAACACCACTGATTATAGGTCGGAATGCCTAAGACAACTGGGTGATAGGCATGCCTATTTACCTCTACAGGAAGATCCCACTGAGGGTCTCAGGATTAGGATTAAATGTATGGTAGAAGAAGCATCAGCAGAGGGATGGATCACTATTAATGAAGGGTCCTTTTTGATACCAGAGTTCCCTGTTATGCCGTATTTTTACCTTCTTACCAAGGTACATAAGCCACAGAGACTGCCTCCAGGGAGGCCTATTATATCTGGCCTGGGTTCAGCCCTGGAACCACTCTCAACTTTTGTAGACTTTTTTTTAGGCCTATTGTGCAGAGGATGCCCACCTACCTGCAAGATACTAAGGACGTGCTTAGGGTACTTCCTGAAATTGATTTTGACCCAGAAAGAGACCTATTGGTCTCTTTCGAAGTGGAGTCTTTGTATACCTCCATCCCCCAGGATGAAACTCTTGAAGTGGTTACATCCATCCTGGGGGACAACATTGGTGACACCATTACCCCCATCACTTTCATTACGGCTCTGGCGACTCTGGCCATGAAAGAGAATTACTTCCGTTTCGAGGACACCATATATCTTCAGACCTCTGGAACAAGTATGGGCAGCGTTTTCGCGCCGAGCCTGGCGAATTTATATATGCACCATTTCGAACAACAGCATGTACTTACACCTACCAACCCATTCATATCATCGATAGTATAGTGGAAACGCTACATCGATGATGTGTTGGTAGTGTGGAGAGGGAGTATGGAATCGGTGAGTGAATTTCACCTGTGGTTGAATAGCAGGAATCAATTCCTCAGATTCACTTTCACAAAGAGAGATTGGCCTTTTTAGATCTCTCTATTTATGCGACATCTGCAGGATTGCAGAGCGAGTTGTACAGGAAGCCGATGGCAAGAAACTTGTTACTCTTATACGAGAGCCACCATCCTAAATCCCTTAGGGATAATTTACCATACGGCCAGTTCCTCCGTGTTCGGAGGAATTGTTCTAGATTGGAGGATTTTAAGACTCATGCCAGGAACTTGTCTTCACAACTGTTGGATAGACATTATCCAAGACCACTCATCAAACGGTCTCTAAAACAAGCGCACAACAACAATCGGGAGGCGCTCTTAGAACCACCAGTTCCCAAAACTTCTACTGACAGACTTACACTTGTGAGTACTTTTAACACCAAAAGTAACAGCTTACAGAAAATCATTAGGAAGCATTGGCGTATCCTCAACCATGGCAATGATAAGATTGCATTACCCCTATTTGCCTTTAAAAGATCTAACAGCATTAGGGATTGCCTAATACACACGCTCCCGAAAGAGATGCCTAAAAGAACTCTGGGCACTTTATGGGATTTACCACCTGCAGTTGGCCACCATCCCTGTGGTAATTGCTCTGTTTGTCCACAGACAAAACACTCTACTGAAGTAGATATAGGCACTGACAGGCCTTGGTCACAAAATCGCTTTACCAATTGCAATAGCGAGAATCTTGTTTATCTATTGACCTTCCCTTGTTCCTGTCAATATGTAGGAATGACTACCCGTAAGGTTCGAGTTCGCATGCTTGAGCATAAGAGCTTGTTTCGCTGTAAAAAATCCATGACACAACTCACAAGACACTTTCTTGAGAAACAACATGGGGAATCGGACTTTGTATGAACGGTCCTGGAGAAATCCTTCATACCCTCACATGTGAAGAATGTCTCCAAATACTTGTTCATGAGAGAGCAAAGATGGGTCTTCAAACTCTCCACCGACACAAAGGGACTCAATGATCAGATACCATGGTATACTTTGTAGTTTCCTTCTAACACACAGGGAGATACTATTGAGATGGGCCCACCACGAGACTGAGTTCAGAGTCCTATGTTTACGGACTTGGCATTTGGTTTTATTCAGCAATAGACTTTGCTCCATTTGTCTTTCCTCTATCCATGTCCTGACCAAGACAATATAGTTCTTTTTTCTGACCAGTACGACACATTTCAATTAAATTTATACCAGGATTCGATCTGTGCATTAGTGGCTTTAGATCTTATCTAGGTTTCTACACTTTATACTTCTTGTTGGTTACAAAGTTCTATAGAACTGTACTACACATTACCGGAACTACTAAAATGGCTGATTCGCTGTCATTTGGTAGTTCTTTCATTCCCACTTCTTCTCTTCCATTAGCATTATCTTTAGCTGTTGGGCGGGATGCTTTAGTCCAGTAGGAAACATCCAATGTGGACCCCCGAGATAGAGTAGCCACCTCACTCTATCACGATTGTGAATATTGGACGAAAATCGCGTTCAGAGCGCTCGCGCCGCTGGAACTACAGAAATGGCCACTATGACGTCATTCTAGTCCCGCGGACTGGTACGGGCGCTCGGCGCTTGGTAAAGCATTGCGGTCAACCTCACAGGGTTTTAATTGCATAGGGTGATTCATCACAAAGTGTTGCCTCGTGTTCTGTCCACATACTGGCTCTCTAGATAAGTATTTAGCACAGAGGCACAACAACAGTGGGCAATGATAATGTAAACACTAATGTAAAGTAGTCCCCTTTGTTGTTTTGAAATTTAAGCCCACACCTTCTCCGGTTCGGTGCCTCCCCCAAGCCTCAGGCAAGTTTGCTGGCACCGACGGAGAGGTGAGTCTAGCAATTGAGTTGGTTGGGTACTTAGTAGTGGTCATCATTGAGAACTGCATGATCCATGTTACTGTTTAGGTAATGCATTAGTTTTCATTACCTAGATTAATTATGTTGACTTTTAGAAAAGTGAGGTGTTTTATACACCAATCGGTGGTACTAGTGGTTATTGTCAAGAACTACATGAATTCTGTTAGTCTATGGATATTTCATTAGCTTTGTTTTTCATATATATAGGTTTTACTCTATACATATATATTTAGATTAATTACACTGACTCAGAGTGAATATACAAGGTCAGAATTATGTCAACCTGGAGTGTTTGATTTGTTTACGGGGTACTACCCAGATTCCTGTTTGGTCCTCCACTATTGAGTCTAAAGGTGGACAGATGTGACGTACTAAGCAGGGAATAAAATTAGACATCTGTAGACTCTACATGTAGCATTGAGTTTTGATGCCTTCCCCTGTTCGCATTTTTCTGTTCCACAGTGCAGGGCCTCATATACCTGAGCACGGTCCAGGTGAGGTGAGGTCCAGTCCCCTGTCATGTTGGGTGAGCAATCAAAATGTATTATACTTTCTTTTTTTTAACTGTTTATCACATGTATAAGAGAGATTGAGAGCACATTTGTGCGTCAAAATAATGTCATATATATGTTTTCCTAGATCACGTTGAGCGTCCACTGACAAGGAGGATGTGTATGTAACTGTAGGTACAGGTTGTATCATTCCTACTTATATCTTTTTTCACTGATTATATGATTATTTTCACTACACATAACAGTAGCAACTATGGGGACGTGGCTTGAGCGCCGAGGGTGATGGCGGCGTGAGCCTAGAGCTCCGTGCCTCTTCCCCTCATTAATCCTGCTAAAAGTAGCGGAGAACCCGCGTGTGCCCCGGCGCCGCACGAGGACACGGTGGTGACCGGCGGGGCACATTCTGAGCAGCTGGCGGGACGGCCTCGAGGAGCACGGCCGCCGATCATAGCGGCCACCGGGACGGAGTAAGAAGAACGGCGCACAAGATGGCGGCCGCGGCGGAGCCCTAGAAGACCGAGGGCTACCCGGCTGATCACACTGCTGGGACGCTCTGAGAGAGCGCGACCGCCGACTTCGAGGCTTCCAGCGGTGAACCCCCCCCCAGTGCAGGAGACACTCTCTGACCCCCCGGCTGCGGTGCGCGGCGGCCACGAGCGCTGGGAAAGGAGACAGCCCGGGTGCGCCCTTACAGGCGGGGCTGGCAGACGGCTTCCGATGCCGGGAGGAGGAATGGCGAGATGTAACCCAGGACCGAGCCCCAGCTATGCAAGGAGGTGAGCGGGGGCAGACCTGAGCGGCGGACTACGGAGGGGGAGACACTGTGCAATACATCCCCAGGGCCCCCCCCCCCTGCGCTGATTGCGGGGACAAAGTGGAGTGGCCCATAGAGCCATGGAGGGACCTCGGCGGTACCAAGCTCCCTGAGGCGCGGCGGAACGGAAGTAGTAGCCCAGGCGGACAAGGACAGGTTGTCGCAGGTCCCAGGGGGCGCGCATCGAGGGGGACTGACCGGAGGCCCTGATCTCCTCCCCCCCCCCCCCTTTACCACGGCAGACGCTGCATCAGAAGAGCAGTATCTGCGCAACAGGAAGCAGTTGAGCCTTGGAGCTGAACACGCTGCGGAGGCCCAGGGGGGGCGCAGGCCATTGAACGGACGTAAGCGACAAGGCCGGCCGCAATGGGGAAGCCGAGGTCCAAGGCGGAGGAGTCGGCGTCGTTCGATGTGGCGGAGGGTGGCCCCATTGAGCAGACGGACCTGCAGCGATTGCAGGATCGCATTTTGGACGCCATAACGGCCACACGTGACGCGCTCCACAATGATATAGCGCAGGTGGCGTCGGGGCTGGGCCTGCTCCGGGCGGACCACGCTAAATTGAAGGACAGGGTCAAGGACACTGAGACTGCGATTAAAGACCTGGCGCCCGCTCACAAAGTGCTGGAGGGTAAACTAACGGAGGCCCTGGACCGCATACGCACCCTGGAAAGGCGTGCGGAGGACGCAGAAAATAGGAGCCGGCGCAGTAATGTGCGGATCGTGGGCGTGCCGGAGACAGAGGGGACGAGAGACATGGTGGCCTACATGGATGAATGGCTGAAAACTGTAGTGGCACCGGAAGGACTTTCGCCATTCTTCACTCTGGAGCGTGCCCACAGGGTCCCTTCTGGGCCTCCCAAGCCCGGGCTCCCGCCCAGACCGATCATAGCCAAGTTGCTTCACCACAAGGACAGAGATTTGCTCCTGCAAAAAGCCCGAGAGGATGGCCCATTCCAGATTGCGAACAGCAGGGTTACACTCTTCCCAGATTTTACCTTTGAGACGCAGAAGCAGCGGGCCTCCTTCCTCACAATCAAAAAGGAACTGCGTGCTGAAGGGATCGCCTACTCCTTGCTTTTCCCAGCCTGGCTCCGGGTGGTGGTGGACGACAAGACGCTCTTTTTTAGCACGGCAGCGGACGCCTGGGACTGGTGGGAGACATACAAGGCTGGAACTGATGGTGCCAAGGTACGAGAGGAGAGGGAAAAGGAGAGGGAGCGCTCGCCAACCCGGCTGCGGAAATCGAAGAGGTTGAGGAAACGGAGGCAGGTGAAGCTTGGGCCGACGGCCTCCCAGACTGAAGCAGAACGGCAGGCTGCGTTGTTGGAAGTGGGGAAGCTGGGGCGGGCTGAGGGCCCCGGCTCTAAATGTGCTACGGACTCGGACACTCATGTCTCGGCATCGGGCTCGGAATCGGATCTTTCTGGGGTTCATCGGACCGAAGGGCCGCTGGTGACGCCGCAGACGGCGGATGAGATCCTGAATATCTGAACTGCCAGCAGAGGACAATGGGTAATGTTTGGGGCGCTGGGAGGGGACCCATAATTCCATGCCTACGAGGGTCGGGGCACACCGGGGGGCTCAGAGCAGGAAGATCATGGGGAATTGGGGAGGGAGCGGGGAGGTGGGCAGCGCAGCCCCCCTCTGGACGAGGCCGCGCTCCGTAGGCCCTTAAGGCACCCACGGCTGCGGCTGTGTAGTTGAGACCTGGGTCAATCAGGCGCGGGAGTTTGGATGGGGACTGATATTTCGATATTGGGGCCTTTTCTCAGCCCCCCTCTGGACGAGGCCGCGCTCCGTAGGCCCTTAAGGCACCTACGGCTGCGGCTGTGTAGTTGAGACCTGGGTCAATCAGGCGCGGGAGTTTGGATGGGGACTGATATTTCGATATTGGGGCCTGTTCTGGGGGGGGTTCCACAGTTGGGGTTTGTTTACTCTCTTTGAAGTCATTGACCCTGGGTATGTCATGGGCAGGACAGTTGGTAGGTTTTGTTTTGTTCAGGGGGGGCACCACCACCGTCGAGGGGCAGGAACTGAAGAGAGTGTTTCAGCCGGATCATTGGGACAATGGCTAATGCGAATCGTTTGAACTGCATAACCTGGAATGTGCGGGCCTACACACCATGCAGCGTAGACATAAAGTGCATGCCTTTTTAGTGCGGAGGGGGGAGCATATTGCACTGCTGCAGGAAACGCATCTCACAAAACAGGAGGGGGCGGCGCTACAGAGGAGATGGCGGGGCCAGATTTTTCACACCAGCTACTCAGCCTATGCAAGGGGAGTACTAATTTAGATTAGAGCAGGCACACCTTTCCAACTCACGCGCCAGTGGGTAGACCAGGAAGGGAGGTACGTGGTGGTGGAGGGGAAGCTAGAAGGCAGAGATGTAGTACTAGCTAGTATATATGCCCCGAATACTGACCAGCTGGCTTTCTTTGCGACACTGTCGGGGACGCTGGCTCACTCCCTGGCGGGCCCGGTCCTGCTGGGGGGCGACTTTAATTCCATTGCAGACCCCTCATTGGATAGATCCCACCCCCCACTGCATGATTCCCCGGTACACAGGCTATCTAGAGGTAGGAGGGAGTGGCAGGAGAGTTGGGAGTTGACAGATGTATGGCGCGGACAACACCCGACTGACCGGGATTACTCCTTTTTCTCTGGGCTACATGATTTGCATGTCCGATTGGATGAGATACTATGCTCCCGGGGGGTGTTGCCGTACGTCACAGGGTCGGAATACCTGTCGAGAACGATCTCGGACCATAATCCACTCCTGATCCGGCTAGCGTGGGTAGCGGAGAAGCCCAGGGTCCCGACCTGGAAACTAAGGCCTGAGACTCTGGAAGACCCCCTATTCGGGGCGGCCCTGGAGGAGGGGGTGGATTTATATTTCGCGGAGAATGAAGGGACGGCGACCTCCAGGGCAACGGAATGGGACGCCTTTAAGGTGGTGATGCGGGGTATCTGTATCAAGGATTATGTAGGCGTGCGGAAAGTGTTGTTGAGCGATTTGACTAAGGCGGATGACAAGCTGAGGGAGGCGGAAAGGGAGCGGCCCGGGCGCCCGGAACTCCAAGAGACGCTTTGCTCGGCTAGGGAGGCGGTGGCCACTGAAGTGGAGAGGCTCCGAGCCTTTGACTATAAGCGTTATGTGTTGCGCTCCCACGTAGACGGAGATAAGGCGGGCACCCTTCTGGCCTGGCTTTCGAACCCCACTAGGCGATGCTCACCCATACTTCAGCTGTGGGATGCAGCTGGCATGGTGCAACATACTCAGTTGGGTATAGTTGACGGATTCCAGAAATATTATGAGGGCCTGTACAAGAGCACCCCGGGAGATCGGACGGGACTGGCTGAGCCCTTCTTGGGCGGCTTACCCCTACGACGGCTAGAGGCGGAGCAGGCAAAAAAACTGGGATCGGACATCGGACTAGGGGAGATAAGGAAGGCGGTACAGAGTATGGCGCGTAACAAATCGCCGGGGATAGACGGGCTCCCCATAGAGTTCTATAGTAAATATTTAGACACTTTGGCGCTGCGACTCCTGACCGTTTATAAGGAGGCCAAGGCAGCGGGCCGTCTACCGCAGTCAATGCGGGAGGCATTGGTAGTACCACTGCTGAAGCCCGGCAGAGAGAGTAGCGACCCCGCGTCTTACCGGCCGCTCTCTATGCTCACCGCAGATTACAAGATCTTGAGCTCCATACTGGTGGCGAGGCTCCTACCACACATGCCGGGACTGGTGCACGAAGACCAGAACGGTTTTATACCGACTCGAAACACCACGATTAATGTCAGAAGGCTTGTTCGCCTCATGGACGAGCTGGAGGGGGGTGGTCGGGGCTGAATTGGTTCTCTCGGTAGACATTGAAAAAGCTTTCGACAGCCTAGAGTGGGACTACCTCTATGCTGTTATGGAGCGATTCGGTCTGGGAGCTGGCTATATCCAATGGACGAAGGTCCTATACGCGGAAGCGATAGCAAGAGTGAGAGTTGGGTCGACGGTGTCCCTCCGCTATCCGGTAGAAAGGGGCACTCGGCAGGGTTGCTCCCTCTCGCCGCTTCTATATTTGCACTGGCTATCGAGCCACTGGCGGCTGAGGCCCGGACGGGGCGGCACTTCCGCGGGGTGCGGGCCCGAGACGGGCAGCAGTTCATCTCGCTTTATGCTGATGATTTACTGCTATTCCTCCACGACGGGGCTGAGGACCTGCAGGGCGCGGAGGCGTTGCTAGAGCGCTTCGGCGCGATGTCGGGCCTGAGGGTTAATTGGCCCAAGACAAGTTTGTTCCCGCTACTGGAGGGGGCTGCTCGGCCGCAACACCGGTCGGAGTTAGCCTGGGAACCTGCCTGTATTAAATACTTGGGGGTCCATATTTACCACAAGGCGGAAGACTTGCTTGAGGGCAACCTGGGGCGGTGCGTGCGAGGACTAAAGGGCTGTATGGCCTTCTGGGCCACATTGCCGCTCTCGGTGGCAGGCCGGATCTCCTTGTTGAAGATGGTTGCCCTGCCGAGATTGTTGTATTACTTTCGGACGCTCCCAATCTGGATACCTAGCTCCTTCTTTAGGCAGCTCCGATCTTTGATCACGACGTTCATCTGGGGAGCGGGGCGGTGCAGGGTGGCGCTGGCAACGCTCTCTCGCCCGAAGGATGAAGGGGGACTGGCGGTGCCGGACTTTGAGCTTTATTATTTAGCGGCCCAACTGCAGGTCTTCACGCAGGAGGTGGCACGAGTATTCAGGGGCCCGGAAGACGAAAGGTTGCGGGGGACGCCCAGGCATGTCTTGGCGTATATTACCCTCCAGCAGCGGATAATCGGGACTTGTCGTTGGAACAACGCACGTACCACCAATGCTGGAATCGAGAACAGAAGAGGGCGGGAACTAGGCGCCCATATGCACCGGAGATCCCTCTGGGCATGCTGACAGCGTTACCGCATGGCGGCGACTGGTCGCATCTACAGAGGTGGGAGGAGGCGGGGGTGCATGTGATTGGGGACCTTTATGAAAATGGTACGCTACTCCCGTTCCAAGAACTACTGGAGCGCTTCGACATCCCGAGAGGGGGTTTTTTACTTCATGCGGCAGTAACCAGGGCAGTGCAGGCCCACTGGGGCAAGGGGCTAGAGGAACCCGAGACGGCGGCTGCATGCCAATATACCATGATGTCAGCGGGTACAATCAAGGCGGTGACGTGCCTCTACAGTAGAATGGTGAGAGAGAATCTCCCTCCCCTTACATCACTGAAAGCCAAATGGGAGGTGGACCTGGGTAAAGACATACCTGACACGACGTGGGCACAGCTTGTCCGTAGGGCTCGCAACAGCACGAGAAACGCTAGATTTCAACTTATACATTACTATGTACTGCATAGGGCGTACATGACCCCGGGGAGGATCAGGAGGTATTTCGGCGCGGTAACAGCGACCTGTCCCCGGTGCCCGGAAGAGGGGGTCGAATTAGTGTATATGCTGTGGGCGTGCCCGGCCCTTCGGGACTATTGGCAGGACATAGGCAACGTGCTCAACGAAGTAACTGAAAGGTCCATCGCCTTTGGACCGGCGGAGTGTCTTTTACACTGGTTCCCTCATACCCCCAAAAACAAACTCACGAGCAAGTTTATTGACATGGGGTTGATGGTGGCTAAGAGGGAGATCACTAGGAACTGGAAAGCGAGGGTGGGTCCGACTCCCCGGAGGTGGCGGCAGGAATTTCTGAAATGGGCGACGGCTGACAGCACACACAGGTACCAGCTTGCGCGCAGGACCCCTAGCCAGAGGGCGGATGACACTGCGACCTCATGGGAAGTGATGGTACAAGCACTCAGAGATAGCGAGGCAGACGAGGAAATGGAGGCCCCCGAGGCAGGAAGGGTAGAAGGAGCAAGCTGATGCCCTAGGGGTGGCAGGCATACAGGGGAGACGAAGAAAGCACTTCAGGAACGGAGGAATGATCGTTACAAGGGCCATAGACAGGTGGTGGGGGGTGGGGTGGGACAGGGGGGGGTTTCAGGTTTTAGCGCAGGGGATGGGAGTTGGGGCTCAGCGCGTTGTTTGGCAAAGTTGTAAAAGTAGTCATGCACACAATCCGGAAACCAGCTACTCCTTTATTTTTAACATCAGGCGTGGGAGAGCCGTGAAATCATCGCCGCCCAACCCCCGGGTTGTGGGCACGAAGGCTGTGTATGAGACAACGAATCATATTATGTAACTGCTCAAATTTATGGTGCTGAATATCTATGCAATGGCCTGTTTTGGTGTGACTACAATAAAAATTATTTTTAAATAAATAAATAAATAACAGTAGCAACTATTTTAGAGCAGTGGCCCTGATGAAAGCCAAGGGACGAGTTGCCCGGTAGGCAGAAACATGTTGGTCCGAACTGCGACAGTCATTGGTTCCATACTGTCGTTCGCGCTGTTCCTATTTTTTAATTAGGAGATGTGTCTGTTTTCTATTAAAGTGTCTGTTTAGACACATCACCCTATTTTAGACTCGCCACCTTTTTTTGTATGTTGCACTGTTTTCTTATTACTTTTCACTAACTATCACAATCAGACCAACGATTGGAGGTTCAGTGTTCACTGTAGACCGCATCCAGTACTTATTATGACTGTGTGGCATGAGGTCTAGATGATCAAAGGAACCGCCAGGTCACAGTGTGGACAGCCAAATGATAGGACCGATCACCTGGTTTGTTTGATGGTTACCCACAAACTATGCGTACTGGATCTGGTTTGATCAGTCTTCCAATTGAGTCTTAGACATCACAACTCTTTTTCCTTTTTTCTCACACGTGTCTCTCACTTTCTTCCTATCTTTTAGACATTGTTACATGGTGACTGTAGCACCAACTGACAGAGATCTATTTGCCAGTTCTTACCAGCAAGATGCTTGGCCTTTAGACCTCCTAGGTTCCTGTTTGTTATTCATATGATGTTGCTGGGGAAATGAACCAGTAGTAGGTCTTTAAACTGTTCCCTTTGACCCTACTCTCCCTGTTTGTTTTTTTTATATCCTCCTGCATTGCAAGATCCATTGCTACAGAATGGCACTGAGCTTTTTATTCAAATTCAGTAACATGAGATGGGGAATTTGTAAGAGAGAACGGAGACCATGGATTTTAAAGAAAGAACTGAAGATAATTACTTTATGGTCCATTCCTTCAAGGTAATGAGGGTTTCCAGGAAAAAATACTGTAAGGTAATGAATGGTTTCTGCCACAAGACAATGCTCTGTCTTTCTTCTCGTTCTCTCTTCTTCTTGTCTTGTAACGAATGGGGGTCTGAAAGAAAATTGGGACACACATTAGGATATATAAAACATTTTCATTGACATTTTCAGTAGCATAGCAAGACAGGAGTATAGTTTCTACATCAATTTCATATCCCCCTCCCTTCCCTCCCCATCCATAATCCCGTAGGTGTGTTTCAATGTCATGTCTCAACCAGAGACCTCAACATAAATCTCTTCCTGTCCCTTGCCACAATGTTTAGAGCAGCTGAAATGTAACAATACGACCCTCCTTTGTCCCCCCTCGTGAAGTGTCCGGTCTCAGATATCATATTTGTCTAGTATCAGGTCAGTCTTTCATTTTACCTGTGCCATCCTCTTTTTATCCCTTTACCTTACTCTCCTCTATTGCCAGTTCCCCCGCCTCCCACCCTATTTGTTTCTGCAGTGGGGGCAAGGGGTACCTTTGCATCCATCAGCACAGTGACCATGCTCGGGCAAACTCCTCTATCTTTTCATCTTTCTTAATCCATTTAATTCTGATTAGTTCTGCTATTGGCCACTCACAGATCTCTGAGTCATTCTTGAAATGTCTGGGGGCAGAACTTAGCCATCTAATCTCTATTCTCCGCTTTGCTAGTAACAGCCTAATAGTACAAACAGTCTGCTGAGTTTCTTTGATTTTGGCGTAGGGACCAGTCCCAGTATTACTACCCGTAATGTTTTGTGAATGTTCCACTTTGTGGCTGATTGCATTCGATCTACTATCCTACCCCAGTATGGTATCAAAGCTGGGCATTCCCAAATTATGTGCATGAAATGCGGATCTGTATAGCCGCATCCAGGGCATGTGTTGTTGCGTTACAGGTAGATTTTACTCCTAGTCCGTGGAGTCAAGTAAGTCTGATGTATAATATCTTACTGTTTTTAAGTTTAAATAGTCCCTTCCCGGTCTGTGAGCGGCTCTTATAAAATCTGGTCTCATCTGGTTTGAATTGGGAGGGACTTCTTTGGGAGATCTTCCCGCATTGCTCTATATAAGTGAGAGACCAACCGGCGCCCCGTGCCATATTAAGGATTGTCTGTATTCCCAATGTACCAGTTGGTTCTTGCGGATAATAGGTCCATAGCGCGCGGGCCACAGCGGATGTCTTCCCATATTGTAAGAATTGCCATCACTCCAGTGCAAAATTGTTTTCGGCCTCCTCTTGAGTTATAAAATGTTAATTACTATCCAAGTCCCCCACTGTATGACATCCCTCGTCTGCCCGTCTCTTAATAGACATTGAGTCTGCTATCTTCTTAAGGGGTTTCACCACCCACAATGGCATATCTGGGGCATAGGGCGTGTGTGGAACAACTGTCGAACAACCTTCTTAATACCAGTTTCCCAAACTGCTGCAACATGTTGAATAGTGTATAGATAAGAGGCAGGTACCCCGCCCCCATCATGAGCAGCTCCGGGAGGGAGACTGCTCCGTGTGTACGCGCTAGTATTTTTTTTATTTTTATGAGTTTTATATAGCACAAACTAGACCCAAGAAATCGGGTATCAGAGCGCTCTACATAAGAACCAGTTTCGCTACAGATGGACACATTAATTTTTGTTAGGCACGGCAAGATTAGGTGATTTGCCCAGAATAGCAGGATGTTGAGCATTGTTGCTGAGACTTGAACCTGGTTTCCCAGTTTCAAGTTCGACTGCTCTAGCCGTCAGGCTACATCCTCTCCCAGTTGTTATCCTCATCCATCCAAAACACTGCATGCTGGAGCTGCAAGACCATGTAATATAATTCTAATTGTGGTACCTCCATTCCTCCCACTTCCCATTTTCGTTAGAGTATGTAGAGTTTAACCCGTTTTCACTTGGTGCCCCATAGCAGCTGGACTAGTGAGCTTTCTAAGTTTGTAAAGTAGTGGCTTGGTTTCTTGTATAAAGACTGCTGCAGGGTATTTAGACACCTTGGTAGGATAACCATTTATATTTACACTATCTTACTCATCAGGGAGAGTGGAAGTTCCTTCCAGAATTTGATATAGTTGCTAATACCCTCCTTTACCTTTTCAATATTGTTTTGTAGGTAGGCGGCTGGTGTATGTGTCAGATGCATTCCCAGGTATCTGACACCATCTGGTATCCATGTTAGGCCTACATTAGGTAATTTGTTTTCTGATTTCCTGGACAGCTTTCCCATGGGAAACAATTTTGATTTCTCAGGGTTGAGATTAAGGCCAAAGAGTGTCCCAAATTCCTTTAGCTCCCTAAGAAGAGCCGGGACCGCGCTATCAGGCTGACGCACGTACACCAGTGTCATCTGCATATAATGAGACCACAAGGTTGGTATTTCCCAGTTGACTTCCACATCTCCCCAGTTTTCTCCTCAGTGTGACTGCCAAAGGCTCCATTGCGATTGTGAGTATGAGTGTTGGACAAAGGACAGCATTGTTGAGTGCCCCTTGTTAATATAAATTGGTTCCATACCTGTAGAAACCAGGAATTTTTAGGATGAGAAAGGAAAAATCTGATCAAAACGAACTTCATACATTGAGGAATGGTACCCATGGGAGGATCTTACTTTGGGAGGGAAGGGGGAAACTACATGAAGGTGAAGGGTTAGGCATTAAAGTAAAGGCGTGTTGTGGGAGTTCTGCATAACAAAATCAGGATCATCTACTCTAATGGCTTATTTGAAAGAAAGACTAGAAGGAAGTTTGGCAGATGGGAACCTGGCCTTCAGAGCTGGATCCAGGTGAATGTGGAGATATTTACCTTTCTAAGTGATGGATAAAATGACTCTAAAAGGGAAGACTGGCTTTCTCCAGAAGGTGCTAAAAGTGGACAGTATCCGCGGGGAAGCATGGGGACTACTATTGTGGTAAAGCTGGGAAGGATAATGACAAAATATTTGACACATCAGTGCTAAGTTCTAAATCCTTCCAAACAATAAGCACATGCACCCAATGCCCACCCAGTCCTAAACCTGGCCCGAACATCAGATGGTAATCAAAATCTCCTACAAGTTAGAATACAGAGCAGAAAAAACAAGGGCAGAAAAGCACTACACAAAACCAAATGTCATACTACGTCAGGCCACAGGGATACCTTGAGAAATAATCTCATGCATCACTTCTAGGGGTTTGCGGAGGATGACACGGGAACAGCAAAGATTCCGCTGATGGAGCAAGGACTCGTATAAAAGAGACTTGCTTGGACGTAAACCTCTCATATAAACCTGTAACGAAGTATTAAAAATGTATTGTCGTAATAATATACACCACATTTCATATATTTTATGACTAGGGGACAAATGCCTATATGTTTTACTAACAAGTAACCCGAGTGTGATTAAAGATGGCTGCTAACGCGCGAAACTGTATTGCGCATGCGTCATCTGCATCTACGCAGCATGACGTCTTAACGCTAGGAGGGGTAAGTCTGCTTCTGCGCACTAGCATCTAATATGGCCGCTTGGAAACTCATGTGCTAAGCATCTGCTTTGCTGAAACTAAAATGGAGTTATATACTAAATGCTAATGCATAAAAAGTCTTTATAAGTAAATGGGATTAGAGTAGAAGTAGGTGGTATGTAGTGAAATCAGTTTAATTTTGGAATTAATACTTTCTCTTTTGACTTCTCTATTAGTTCGTATTTGGGCCTCTGAACGATGCTAAAGTCCGCTACCCACGTGGTTTCTCCAGCCTGCACAGAAATGGCAAGTTCGATCCGGAAATGTAAAAGCTTGAAACTCCTCCAAGGACGTTCTTGGGACATGTCCTGGGAAACAGCTGAACATCCTGAAGAATCAATGGACGAATGAAATTTGTATACATTGTTGTCGATAAAGTTTGCAAATCCGGTGGGAAATAAAGCATGGGAGAACAAACTAATAGGCAGGAACTTAAAACAATGAGCTGAAGAAAATTATTGAAAACTTAGCATGGTGTGATGATCATCCTCTTGGCTTGTCCAATCAGAAATAGGAGTTTCATAAAGCTGAAACATTTAGGGGTGGTACATTCCATTAAGAAAGTATAATTGGGGTAGTTAGTTAGATTAGATGTGGGTGTTGCAGCCAAACGCTGAGAGACCGAATGCTGATTGAATACCCGAAGAAGCAGACTTAGAATTTCAGAACAAAATAGAATTTAGAAGAAGATCGTGGAAGATTCGAGGAGGAAGTTTGTGTCAGAGAGGGGTGAGACGCAGGCGTCAAATCCAGAAGAGGTCAACCATCCTGTCCTGTAGTACCTTTCACCAGAACTTTAAGGAGCCCATTAACTCTTGGCCAGTGGGGGGTCTGATTTTCGCACCATCCTAGGTAAATAGAATCTGAGTTTGTGTCAAAGTACTGGTCTTTCTGTCTATACACTCTTTCCTGTGATACTTGTCGTTGTGAAATCTCATTTAATAGAATACTAAAATTGAATATATTAATCTTGCTTCCTCAGGATAAGATGGAGTTGACACTGTAATTTGTTTTGCTCATATGGCTGATTAGATAAACAGTTTATACTTTCCAGAGTCTGTTATTATTTTAGAAACAATAGGCAAATGAATTTCTAGATCATATCATCAATTACTTCTCAACTAAAATAAAGAACCATTGATCAATGAAAGGGCTTTGGATCAGAATAAGAAATTGATAAAGCCCTTATATAAATTTGAACCCACACCTTCCCCCTCCCCAGTGGTGTTGACCAGCCTACGTAAGTGAGTGTGTGTATGGGCCCAGATGAATATATGGTGTTAGGTTTTTCGCAGATTGGTAACCCGCTGGATCACCGCCAGAGTACTCTCTGTATTATAATTCGTTATATGGAGGATTAAAATTACTGGATCACATACATGCGCTTAAAAGTTAATGACGGAATAGTCAACAAGGTAGGTTTCTCTATGGCAGTGTATGTTTATGTATTTGAAAACCGCAGACAAGTAAAAATCAGGCAGGGTTTGATGGTTTATTTAGGTGCTTGGGGGGAAATGAGGGAGACTTTAGATTGCCAATTTTTGCCTTCTACATTGAGCATATTACTGTTATTCATAACTGCTGTAAACTTGAACAGTGTTAACTGAGAAATATAGTGAACTGGTACTATTAAGTCCATTAAGCTTTATTCAATATGGTTTAAGCCACTTATTTTGAGAAAATATTTGAAATGTTTTGTACACGTTTTGGATAATTTTTCTACTTCCATTATTCTATCCTATTCTTTTCATATTTTCTTGAATTCTATTACATGTTGATAGTTACATGATTAAACAGATATTGATATATCCCCTTTGAGATAACACATAGGATATAGATCCCTTTTTTGCATTGATTGTATTTATTAATGTTAGTACTTTATTTCATCATTAAACTGTGATTTTTCCTAACAATGTTCTATGTATTTGGCCATCATGTTTAGATATTTTTAACATTTATAGAATTTAGAATGCCAAATGTAGTTTTCTAGATTGTGTATTTTCCCTGCAATTGGAGTTATAGCAGGGTGTCCCGATTTATCTGCATTAACAGTAATATGCTCTCCACAGAAGGACCTCATTTTTAGAACCTCATTTTCAGAACCTCCTCAGCCCAGCTCTTCAACTACTGAACTTCCTCACACATCAAAAAAGTTTGGCTCACCTTCAGAATCCGGCATTTCGAATCTACATCTGTCAAGAACTCCAACACCTGTAATTGAATGCATGACTCCTGTAATGCTCTTTATTTTAAATGTTGCCCACAAACACCACCTGTTTTGAGTGATGAAAATAAACACAACAGACACAGTTGCTGTGCCAAGCTGGTCTCACCTGTAATGTTACCATTATGGTGGTCTCGGTTTAGTAATGGGTGCCTCTGTTCGCATTCTGATACACACTCTGCCATTTCATAAGTCGTTTTTTCTCGGGGATCTAAAGAGGGGTGAAACATAACCATGTGAGCAAACAATGATAACTTTTCACAACAAAAAGCAAATTCAATCCGCACATTTAAACTTTAGAGTTCACTGGCGGGGAGTATCATTAGTACAAGAGATCACAAATAATCTGAGTTTAAACACAAATGAACTCAATGAAATATCTTTAATGAAGAAAGTGCACGTAACAGAGCCCCAGAAAATAAAGCTCAGGAGAAGTAGAGTCCTCCAAAAAGTTTTGATAAGTCATGTAAACACTTTAACCTCAAGAATGACTGTTCCTTCCTAAGAATCCAACAATCTCCCGTCCAGGCCGTATAAACCTGGCTGGAGTCCGCTATGTATTTCTGTGAAGAATGGAAGTGGATAGTGGAGGGATGTGAGAAAAGGAGCACTCAAGAGGGACTTGGGGGGAAACAAAGAACTCAAAAGAGAAAGTTTTATTCAAATCACAACTTTTTAAAAAACCGACATACAGAGCAGCATCTCTGGCCCGAACCAATAAGTGCCAGAATAATATAGGCCCAACTACTGTGCCAGGTATTATTAGGGATTGGCATTGGGCTTGGAGCTGGCAGAAGGAAGTTACCAAAGATACGAGACATAATAGCAGAATCACATATGTGGGGACTAAGTCCAACGTGGTGGCCTGCAGTTTTAGAACTTCCTCCAATAAATCGATTGCGATGAAAAGCCAACAGTTATTTGTCCAACAGAACGGGATAATGCAATGTTCATGCTTGAAAACATGGCAGAGTGTTTAAAAATGCTGAACTTTCAAAACAAATAAATACAACACATTTATTAAACCTCACTAGAGTTTACTCTTCCTAAATCAACGACCCACCAATTGTAAAGAAAGAAAATACGCACAGGGGACCAAAGAACACAAAATCATTTAACATTGAAGGTTTTTGGGACGCTGTCCAACACAACAGATTTCCTGCTACGGCATCTATTGCAGTGTTGTGAAATCCAGAACTAAGTGCAACACAAATAGAAATGACCCGGTGTCCTTAAATCAGGTGTGTTCATGCAAAAACAAAGATGATACCAATTGGCAATACTACCTCGGGGTGGGTGTGCCTAGAAACGTTTCTTCTGCCACTGGGCACAGAACAGGTTCCACTGACAAAGCAGACGGAAAGAAATGCGCTGTGCGCACATCTAAATCTCCTCCCGGTCCTTGCTCTCTGGTCCGTGCGCCCATCTAGCAGGTAGCTGGCTCAGCAGCAACACTTACATAACGCGGTCAACCAGCATGAAGGACGAACGGTTCTCCTTCAATGGCGAGCCCAGGCTGCTGCGGGCTCACGCTTTCTCTGGCCACGCTTTCCATTTCTCAGTATTCAGCGGCCAAAAAAAAATGAATCAAACGCCCGAAGATGCACGTGCAGCCGCTGTGTCAAACGAAGGGCGGGCCGCACAGATGTATTTCCCTCAGCACGAACCTAGCTACAGAAAACGCGTCTTCCTCCATGGCGTGCGCAGCGTCCGCCCACCCGCTATACTTCCAAGAAATGAACCCCGGCGTCTGCCGTTAACACTTCCCTGGGCAGCGGCCGGGCGCTGGCGCGCGCTTTTCTAGTTACTGGAGGTCTCCTACATCGACAGAAATCTCGCTCCTTCCCTTGCCACTTTAAAGCTCGGGAGTGCGTTGCGCAACGACCGTGTGTTACAACACACACTGGAATATTTCACAACAGGACCTTTTCTCTGGAGAATCCACTGCGCGGTTAGAAAAAGCAAGGAAAACGACGCAACTGCGTACGTACATGTGCTGCATTCACTCACTCCTGCACGAAGCTCAAGGGCTGGAGAAGTAGAACCACAGGGCACAAGATAAACACGAGGAGCTGGACATTTGAACCGAGTGCTGCAGTCCGAAGTTACATCTATTTCTTTTGTTTTTATAGCTCTACTCATAGGGTGTCAGAGCACTTTACATCACATACATATAATACAGGGACAGTGAATCATACAGGAATGAATCAATTATGCTACATAAGACAAAAAAGATGACTACAAGGTGTAGGAAACGCAAGTCATCCATACAGCATATTTTATTATGAGTGCCTGGTCTGGAGAAGCACAACCACTGGTTTAACACCAAACATGGTGGTTGTGGTAGTTTGCTAATAAGAATTGGCTTTTCAGGCAAAATTAAAATAATGAGAGGTGGGTTGGGGTATGGGGGAGGGGAGGTGAATGGGAGACAACATTCTAACCTATACCTTTCAGTTTGGAAGCAGCTTTTTGAAGACCATTCATACACCATATCATACATGGCACAGGGCCGTTAGTATTGTAATTTATGAACTTAAAGTACAACAAAAAACATATTTGTGACGAAGCAGTAACCCACTGAGCTATCTACATAAGAAACAATTCTGGGATCTGCATGGTACATGTGCTTTGCAGCAGGCATATTAATCCTCGGTGCTACTTTATGATGAGTCAAAACTGACGAGACAAAAAGTTCTCTCTCCAGCGGGAGCATTAAATCACCAGTGTTATCTTGACATTGTTATTGTTGCCTGAAAATTGCTGGGCACACAAGGAACTGTGAGTAGATTCCACTGTGATTGAAAATGGGAAAGCGAGAAGGAAGCATTGGGTAGTTTAGGTAAACAAGGTGCATAGAAATTCTTGGCAACATTTAGGATTATTTGGGAGGAAAGTGCAAGTAGGGTGGTCCAGCTAGTTGCCGGGCAGGTCTCTCTAACAAATATATCCTTGAACGCCTTCCAATCATTATTAGTACTCACAACTGATGGCTGTGGGGCTCCATATCTGGTGTAGCAATGGGTGACACAGATATAATTGGTCTAGCAATGGGGACGTTAAAACTGCCACTCAGCCAACATTACTGCCATTAATATTGGCACACAGTATCAGGCTCCTGATGCAGTATAAAAGTGCAAGCGTGCCAGATATGCAGGTTGTGAACAGTCTTCTCGGACAAAAAGCATGTGGATGTGGTAGGTACCCAGAGATTAGAGAGCCTTCTTGGAACATGTTGAGACCAGAGGAATAGGCCTGCTCTTCTTTTTAAAGTCTTTCTTCGACTATTGGGTGGTAAAGAGGGGTAATACCTGTCGGTGATTTGGAGAAAAAAAAGATGGTTTGGCCGTGCAATTGTGAGAATGGAACCATGTGGCCAAGTTGGGACACAGGGAATTGGGCTGATTCTCTAGAATGGTAATTAGATTGGCAGAAGGTCTATCACAGCCACAGGGAGCCGCACCACCACTAGAGGACTTAACCTTAAGGCTTCATATGTTCAGAGGATCCAGAAACCAGTCAAAGCTGCTGCTTCGCCAGGACTTTGTCTCTGGCGAACAGGGAGAGGTTTGGCAAATCCTAAGCTCCCCTTCCGGCATTCCTCCTGTCGTCTTTTTTGTGCATTTAATATAACTTCTTAAGTGGCCAATGGTATGCCTAGATGTAGGTCCCTTGCTCACTTTGCTCCTGGAAATAAGTTCAGTTGCCTGAAGAAGCACAATCAGGCTAAAACAGATCTTGTGTTCCGGTTCAGAGAGGACCTGGTATGACCCAAACTGATCTGCATAAGGCTAGGGCTAATCTGAGGCATCATGGCGGGCAAAAGAATGATGGGCAGTAATGCCATCCTGAGCGATTGCCAGTGGTTAGACATTTAGTAAACATTCTCACTGTCACCTTTTGTGTGTCAGATGACTCGGACTTGCCCACTACAGGGTCCACTTTTCTAGGGGGTGGGGGAACTAAGGGGGGAGGGTCAAAGGAGCATCCAGAAGAGATCGTATCATGGCGATACAGATTCCCAGCAACAGCATACTCCTGAAAAGCATGTTGCTGCAACATGGAAACATGTGCAATGTAATCCCTCCAATAGCTAGATCTATCGGAAAGAGGGGGGTGGGGGGTCACCTACTCCTTAGTATCGCAGGCTTCAAGGCAACCTCCAAACAAGACTACTGCAATTGGGTTTACTAAGAAGCGAGCTCGGTGAGGCAAAGGAGTTTGGGTCTGCTTTTTCATGCTCACAAAATTGATGGGGCCGGACAATTGAAGTGTTCAAACCCTGGGGAGAGGTAGTGCTCATGTACTACTGCTTGTAGCAAGGTTTTCCACTCACAGATAATGTGCTCACCTCACGCTCAAACTAATACCTGCACAAAAATGGTATTGATGAACATGTTTCCTTAGCTGCCATCCTCTGCTAGGAAAACTCTGGTTCAAGCTTTATTCATAAGTTGGCTTGGATATGGTAATGCCCTGATAGTGGCCACCAATGGCACTCTGTTATCCAAACTTCATGTGGGGCAGAATACTACTGCATACCTGGTGTGTAACCTTCCTGCAGGCTTTCCCTCGGCTCCCAATCTGAGAGCGTGACATTGTCTGCCCGTCAAGAAGCGTGCGTATAAGCTTTGCTGTCTCACCCACAAGTATCTGATGGGTAGGGATCCCAGTTTAAGAAGCTGAGTCATCACTGTCCTGCCAGAAATCTCAGCTCTAGCGATAAAGCCTTGCCGACTGTCCCCCACAGTCGCACTTCTAGATTTGGCAAAAGATCCTTTTCTTTCACCGCCCCTTCAGTCTGGAATAAACTGCTGTACTATATCCGCACTTGTCCAGACTTCTTGAAGTCCTGTTTTTTTTTAGTCAGCTACTGGACCCTCTGTTATCGAAGTACCGAGCTACACCCATGGGTGTGAGTTGTTGCACTATATGAAGTAATAATAACATAACATACCAGGACAATACCTTGTACACCTCATTGGACTCCACTTTAAGAGTGAAATCTAATGTCTCTTTTCTGATCAGTGCATCCTTAATCTCTATGCAATGCTGTGTGTGATGGTATCACACAGAGGACAGGCATGCAGCTTATGACTGTTCCACAGAGAAGACACAGTTTATGAAGGCCCGCTATGTGCAAATGGTTAGTGCCCTGATGTGCTTGACTTAACAAAAGAGTACTGAAGCATAAGTTACATGAAGTGAAGGAAAAAGAGGGGAAATCAGTAAAACAGATCAAAAAGATCGCCATGCGCCTAACCCCGCACTTGGAGACCCTGGTGCATCCGGATCAATCCGGATTCATGCCTAACAGGAGCACCGCTCTGAATTTGAGAAGAGTCCAGGCGGTGATGGCACAGATACCAGTTTTGTCAGAACCGGCTGTGATTTTGTCCCTGAATGCGCAAATGGCCGTTGACATGGTCGAGTGGCCGTATTTGTTTGCAGTATTAAGACATCTGGGCTTTGGACCAAAGTTTTGTGCTTGGGTCAAACTCCTGTATACAAATCCGCTAGCGCATGTAGTGGCCAACGGCCATATTTCCAGGGATTTCAAGTTAAGCCGCGGCACGCGCCAGGGGTGCCCCCTGTCGCCCTCTGCTTTTTGCACTGGTTTTAAGAACCACTAGCAGCATGGATACGGTGGGACCCCATGATAAAAGGTCTCAACTGGACTGAATCCTGGGAGGACCGCATATCGCTGATGATATTTTCCTCTACCTGACTATCCCCAGGCGTTCTCTCATGGTTCTTCTTGACATCTGTAAAATTTTGGGGCGGGCCTCAGGATATACCATCAATTGGTCCAAGTCGGTACTATTTGTCCTTAAAGGCCCCCCGCCGATCCCCCCGAACGACTGCCCTCTGACGATCACTGACGGACCCTTTAAATATCTGGGGGTATGAGTGACACCGAATTGGGAGAGTTTTTATCAACGTAACTTACAGCTGCTACTTGAACGGTTTCGCACGGATTCGAGGGATTGGCATACCCTGCCGCTAACTCTGTTAGGAAAAGCTGCATTATTTAAAATGATGACATTCCCGCAACTGCTTTATATCCTGGAAAACACTCAATTTTTCGTGCCTAACAGGTACTTTCAGTCCATAAACGCACTAGTCTCTGGATTACTATGGGGAGATAAACCGGCACGCATTGCCCGACAAAAGTTGGTACGAGGGTGGTTTGACGGAGGCATTGCACTCCCGGATGTCCAGTTGTATTACTGGGCATCACAACTAAAGATCGTTAATCACTGGCTTCACGCCCCACAGACGGAGCCCGCGTTCAAGGCAGATAGATATGACCTAGGGACCGGAGGAGTGATGGCTGCGCTTTATGATCCTCGAGGTGTGACGGCCCTGCTGGGCCCCACGGCTCACACGGTGAAGCTGTGGCACATGGCATCGGCTCGTCTCAAATGTCAAAATACGATCCCGTAGATGACGCCACTTTGGGTGTCGCGCCGCCTCGGCCGTCTCTATAATAGTAAGGGATTTGAGGCCTGGGACCGTATTGGTATTTCGACGATTGGAGACCTTTATAGGCGGGGTAAAATCCTCACTTTTGCCCAACTAGCGGCCCAATTTAATTTGGCGGAGGCGGAACGTTTCCGCTATTTGCAAATCAGTCATGTTCTTAGATCGGTATTGCCGACTGAAGGAAAACTACCAGAGTCCACTCCTTTAGAGGATAGACTGCTTACGGAGCACATGTTTATCAAGGCGATCTCACTGGTCTACCGTAAGCTGGTTAACAACATGCCTGACCCTATGGACAAACTTAAAACCGTCTGGACTGGGGAATTAGGTGACTTTGACGAAACTGACTGGCAGACCGCGCTCTCTTCACCCCAGGAGGTCGCTATATCATCAAGGCTCAGACTGATACAATTAAAAGTCTTGCACAGAGTTTATTATACGAGGCTCACACTACATAAAATAGGAAGAGCCACACACTAGTACTGTTTGAGAGGCTGCAGGGAGGCGGGGACGTTAAACCACACTATCTGGGATTGCCCATTTATTGCTGAGTACTAGTCCAAGGTTATACGAACAATATCCCAAGTGGTTGATGTTTCCCTGCTCCCAGAGCCGCGTTGGTGTCTACTGAACGTTTGGGAGCCTACTGATTTAAGCAACTCAGTGCAGGACTGGGCAACGCTGGGTATTGTGTATGCTAAGCGAAATGTGGCCAAGGCCTGGAGATCCCCCATGTCGCCGGCGCTCAGGGAATGGAGTGCAGATATGGACTCGGCGATGGTTGCTGAAAAGGCAGTATATTTAAATCGGAAGTGTCCACGAAAATGGGGAAAAATTTGGGGAGCATGGAATGAATACAGAGGGTATATTTGTAAGCCACCTCAGATGGAAAGTGATGATGATTCAGAATAATGGGGAGGCGGGAGGGGAAACTCTGAAAGGAATGGGCGGGTGATGTACAGATATCCTGAATGTGATAATGATGCTTCCTCAAGATCGACTGTGAGGTCTACTATGTGCCGTCATACTAACTGTGCACGATTGAGGAGTACAATTTAAACCCTAAAAATGTCCAATGTTCACCTTTATTAACAATAAAAACTGTTTAAAAAAAAAAAATCAAAAAGAGATGGCCGAAGGGCCAACGTAGTATATCAGTAACAATTGAAAAAGCAGGTTCCAAAACATATCTTTCAACGAAAAAACATGAACTGGAAAAGCTATACATAAGCCCAGAGAAGGGGGTACACATGTGGACATATAACTGGAACCACAAAGCTATGAATAGCCTTTATAGAGGGCTATGGTGATATGCCTCAAGGTGGCTGAGTACCCATAAAATTGAGAAAGGAGGTGGGGGAGGGTGATCCAGCAGATAAGAATTCTCAAACGAAAAACAAATTGTTTTCTCGGAGGCAAGTAGACATGCTGCGATACAAAGTAGATAATACATTAAGAGATTTTACTTCCACCCGTGCTCGATAATGGATTTCCTATAAAAAAAACATCCATAGATAATTCTCTTCCATCAGGATTCCAAACCATCAAACAACTTATGGGAGCATTTCGAAGAAAGACAACAGGGGAGTTTGGTCTACTTCCTCCTAAAAATGCTATCATTACTCTATTGCGCATGGGACTAGAAGAACAGTCATCACTTCTCTCGTCTAGGCACAAGGAGTGTAAGATGGCTTCCACTATTCTATTCGTTCTAATATCCAAGATCCTATTGGTCTACCTGGGCAAGTTTGAGGTATATGGATAGATTAGGTGTGGCAGCTTTGGGCAGATATACAGACCGTGTGAGAAGCTTGGGCCACGACTACAGATGCTAGGGGACCCTTATAGACCGTGAAAAGAGCTTGGGGCACATGGACACAGTGAGAGGTAGCATTAGGCTCCAGGGGCTTAGGGCACACTGATAATCTGAGGAATACTGGGCACAAAGATAGTGCAGGTTAACTTGGGGATAGTGACCTGGCAGTCTGTGGAGCCATAGGCAAGAGTGACAGAATGTGAGAAATGTTGGGAACACATGGACAGACAATAGCATAAGGCTGTAGCAACAATATTGATAATAATAACACCAACATAATAATAAAATAACAATATAATACAATAACCATAAACAAACAAAATGGCCAGAAATATTAATCATTGGTTAAAAACAACTGGCCGCAAATTGCAATTTCCGACTAGTAAAGAATTTTAAGCACTACCCTATGTACTAATAGGTTGGTTCGTAAAATGCCAATTCAGACTGTGCTGTAATCCAACCTACCTCATGAATACTGATGAGGCAGGTTGCAAACTGAAATTTATTCCAATTGGTGGCTTTTCAGGTTCAGGTCAGCAAATCATGTCTGTAAGCACTTTTTAATAGAGAACACTTTAAGGAAAACAGGCTGCTATATTATTTATTTTGTTAAGGAAAGGGGCTGCATTTAAACATTTTATTCTTGTTTTACAGTGGTCAGCGATCTTCTGGACCACTACCCCCACTCAACAGTTTTTGGTTTTTTTTACATTTACAATGGGGACATGGACCCCCTTCCTTTTCCTAAAAGGCTCATCACCCCAAATTAGAATAAGAAGATGATATTTTTTCAATCTTTAGTGTCTGGTTTTTTGATTGCAAAACAATGATGCAAGTCAACTGAGTTGGTGTCAGGAAGGTACGACTACAACATGCTGCTTCCACATACCAAATGGGAATAGCGGTAGCAAACCTATTTTGGGGTTGGCAAACGTTTGCAGACTACTAAAATGGGATTCGTATACTGCAAAACTTTGTGTGGTCATAAACAACAATTTGGGTTTTTTGCGACTGATAAATTGGCTGAGCTATCTAGCCCATAGAGGTTACTACATCAGTTTTGCTGCATCTCTGCTCTGCATATAACAAACGTTACTATTACCAACTTTAATAGTATTGAATCGAAACAATGAAAGTTCAAGTTGGCCATGCCAGGATTCAAACCTGTGCCTGTACGTCAACTGGTGTGTTTAAGTCATTGAATCATATTGTCCACTGACAGTTTGAGTAGCCTGGGGAAACATGAACAAGCAGTGTAAAAGTAATAAGGCGGTCTGGACAGATGTGTGATTATTTATCGCCCTTGGCAATCATTATGTGAAACTTATGAACCACTGACCAGTGCTTGGAACACTAGGACACATTGTGAAGAAGCTAGAGCACCAGGAACAGATTTTGTAAGGAAACTGGGTCCTACTGACAGACCACATGAACACATTGTGGCAAACTAAACATGCAGAGGAATGTAGGTAACACAGACTGTGAGGAGCATGGACTATGGTACAATATTATAGGATCAAACTCTACCTGCGGACATCTTCAGTGCCCTCTACTAATCATCGGTTATGAGCACAAATTCTGCCAA